>NW_026916294.1:7177500-8377500 GCF_034315485.1 Pezoporus occidentalis
TATCCTGAAGGTGACCAAGAAGCACCACTCTAGTGAGACCCTCCCCCACAGTCTCATGTCCACCTCTGGGGGCAACAACACAAGAGGGATGTGGAGATGTTGGAGCGAGTTGAGAGGACACCATGGAGATCCTCGGAAGGCTGGAGCACCTTTGCTATGGAGACAGACTGAGAGAGCTGGGCTTGCTCAGCCTGGAGAAGGCTCTAGGGAGACCTTAGAGCAGGTGCCAGTGCCTAAACGGGTCGACAAGAAATCTGGAGAGGGGCTTTTGATAAGGGCCTGTAGGGACAGGACAAGGGGGAATGGCTTTAACCTGGCAGAGGGGAGATTGAGATGAGACATTAGGAAGAAATTCTTCCCTGTGAGGGTGCTGAGGCCCTGGCACAGGGTGCCCAGAGAAGCTGTGGCTGCCCCATCCCTGGCAGTGTTCAAGGCTGGGTTGGACAGGGCTTGGAGCAACCCGGTCTAGTGGGAGGCATCCCTGCTGGGGTTTGGAACTTGATGAGCTTTAAGGTCCCTTCCAACACAAACCCATATGTGATTCTGTGACCATCTCTAACCAATGCTATGCAGCCTGCAGCATCCACTTTCAATTGTTTTTACTTTCCAGTTGCTTTCAGCTTCAATAAGGTCCACAATACTCAGCAACATTACCAAAGAACTGTCATTAAATGGTATGCTTAATCATCTTCATACAAGATGCCCAAGGACTGTTAGACAAGCTGCAGTTCTTCCCTCTACCTTACTATGGGACCCCTCTGGCACACGAGCTGTTCAAAATCAACTTGTGTATGAAGCTTCCCCAAATTCAGTGGGGAAAGACCCTATTTCAGGCATTTCTGGAAAGACATCAAAATGGGTTTTAATTTAATCACAAGTTTCAGCAACAGAACAGTACAGAAATTTTGAATCTGAAGTTTGGGGAGGTCAATGATTTAAGTTATATTGAACCATTCAGATTCTAAACAAGTGACTTAGATCTAGCACCAAACTAGGAATTGTTTGCTTAAAAACTGGCTTTAAACTGAAAAATAAGAAGCCAAAACTGAGCATAACATTTCACTTCAGAGAAATACTTTGGTTGAAAAGCCCAAACACTGTGGGTAAAGAACTACCTGCATACTTTTCCTGCCAAACTGATTTTTGCTCACCTGCCAAGGCAAATAAAGGGCATTTTTGGTACTTTTCCCTTGTAGGATTGAGTTTCACATATTTGGTCTTCAGAATTCATTGCAAGACTATGATACAGATCCCCTACCAGGACAGTATTAGTGTGGGATGCTAGCGCATCAGAGCGTGAACCCTCATCAAGGTAGATCACATCCATACCTCTGATAACTGGGAAAGGTTCTGATGTGACAGCACTACGTCCCTGGGTTGCAGAGTCATGAGACAAACCTTCTTCTGGGGAGATTCAAGACAACATCACCTTTAAATTTCCAGTTTTGTAACTACGAGTATCCTGCTGGAATGGCACAATTCCTGATCCAGATTAGTTCCATTTCATCCATTTCATTTGCCATTTAAAATTTTAGTAATTATGGGCTGCTAAAAGGCTGCAGAAAGGCCAGCTCAGAGGAGTACAAGGACAGCCAGGAGCTCAGCCGTCATGTCTTGTGATCCTGGAAATCTCAGCATCTCATTTTCAAAGAGGGATCAAGCTTTACCAGTAACTCCTCCAGGCAAGTTCCAGCTGTAGGTACAGCAGCAATTTCCTTTTTCTCAGTAGTTACTGTGTTTTCAGTAGAACTCATTACTAAAATTTTTGATGTAAATGGCTTTTAGGAAGCTAAGGCTGAAACACTGAAATGATTCAGCAACATTTGGATATATTGGAAAATTCACTGCTGGTCCAAGAGTTAAAAGAACTTTGACTTTCATTCTGATGAATTTCACTGCTAAGGAAAGAAATAAATGTCTGACAGATAAAAGGTCACAGGGCCTGGCTGAGCAGCTAATGAGACAGTCTGCAAACCCAGCTAGAGTCATCTCATTTTCCAGTAGGTGCTGCCTGCTAAGAACTACAACAGTTTTGAACAGGCATCTGACAGCTGAAAACACTCTTCTTGGTATTACAGAATAATAAACCCCGAAAATTTCTGGTTTCAAATGACTGAAGGGAAATGAAGTCCATGGTATTTTCTATGAGGAAGTATCACAACAAAACAATGCATTCCCTTATGTGAATAGGTATCCATGACATGATTTCAAAAAATACCCATGGAAATACTCTAGATTGGCCAAACTATACATAATACAGAAGTTATTTGAAGGAAGGGGAGGTAGTGAGAACCTATCTCCACATGCCTCCAGGTATTTGGAGGAATACATTCCTCACAAAAAAATTAAAACTTCCTCTTGTGATCGCTTGGATGCGACCTCAGATATCTTTGCCCTCGATATGGCACTGATGAATGGAATGTGATCAGACACTGCAACTGCAATGCTGCCTTGCCATGCCCAGATATGAAATGCTAAGACAGAAGGTAAAACAGCCACAGCTCTGCCACTGTAGGGTTTCAGTACAGGCTAGCAAGGATTCATTAAAAAAATTAATGAGAAAAGGAAATCAGGTTGCAAAGCTTTATTGTGCTTTGTCACTGTTATTTGAAAACAAACAAACATCCCTGGCAGTGTTCAAGGCCAGGTTGGATGGGGCTCAGAGCAACCTTGTCTAGTGGAAGGTGTCTCTGCCCATGGATGAGCTTTAAGGCTCCCTCCATCCCAAACAAGTCTGGGATTTTACGGTTTCTAGCAGAGCAGGAACCACATACAAGCCAAAATGTTTTGTTGCTCAGCCACAGGACAGAAAAGCCACTAGGCAATACTGGTAACTACCCCCCATATCTAATCTTTAATACCACACAGATGTGCTATTTTACTTAGTATGAAGGTATATATTTAGATTGGACAGACTGCAAAAAATATCACACACCAATGTTTTCTATAAAGAAGCCATTATAATCTATTGCTCCATTTCATACCATAACTTTTGTTGATTTTCTAAAGTGAATTAAGAACAGGCTTTATTAATAAGCAGTTGTGTATACTGCTGGTTGTTTGTTTTTTCAAATTATCATTTAATGATACTTAGAGGAGCCATTAAAAATGCATGGCAGTCATTCTAGCCAGTATGAAGTGTTGCACTTCATTTAATGACTAAAATGTAATTACCTGCAAAAAAAAAAAGCACAAGATAATATGAACACCAATAACTGAATTTAACATGGCTTTGTTCTGAATTTTGAGTGCTGTAAATTATTGTATAGTATAGCAGTTACAATCCTGAAGCATGGATAATTCAGCAGTACAAGAAGATGTGATCTCCTTGTATCACACTGACACAAGAAGCACATTCTGTTAAAGTATCGCTAGTCTAAAAAGAGTCTATTTCCCACTTCCGTACTCAGGATTTGTCCTGTTCCCCACTGAAGTCAACAGCAGTTTTAGCATTCACTTATCTGGAGGATGATTTAAGTCCTTAGAATCTGATCCAATGTCCAGAAGAAATACTTGCACAGGTCTCAGCAGATTGTACAGCACTATGTTAAGCTTTACAGCATATTGAGCCTCCTCCCTGGCAGTGTTTAATCAGAGAACAGGTCTGGCTGATTCCATAATAATTTGATCATGTGTCCACACGTGATGCACAGCACATGCATGTGACTGGATGCTCTGGTCTTAACAGGTAGTAACGATAATGGGATCATACACTAAAGAAAAATTGTCCAGAGAGGGTAAGTCAAAGCTAGTTACTGATAGCCGCAACATTTATTTACAGAAGAGACAGGAGTCTTAAAATAAGTTTATTAATTAAATTCCAAGGACCCACATCATGTGACAACCCAATCTATTATCATACAAAGTGTTGCTGAGTGCTGTCAATTTATCTATGTGCCAAAAGAATTCCTTTCAAAGAGAAAGTAAGCTGGTACCGGTGATACTTAAGAGCCAAGCTCCTTCTGTTCAATCTTCAGAACATTAAATACAGACTGTATAAATAAATTATGCCAAACCAGAACGTACTACATTCTCAGATGCACTGTTCAGTGCTCCATTTCATTGCAATTTAAAATTCAAACATTTATCCATTACACTAGCTTCTTATAGTTTTTTTTCCGAAAAGTAATGCAATGCAACCAGGGAAGACCACACCAAACAGCATGTAAACAATGAGAATAACTGATACAATAGAACAAGACAGCCTAAACTCCTTCTGTAGTAAACATGAATTGGAAGCTTTACAGCAACAGCAAACTAACAGCTAATAGGAATACTCGCTGCACTAGGGGTGTGCCACTGAACCTAGAATGATTTCAGGATGCAGCTCACACAAGGCTTCTCAGTACACTGCTCTTTCAGGAGGCCTGGCCGTACCCTTCCATAAACCGATCACTCACCAGAACTTAAGATAAAAAACTATAAACACCATAAGGTCTTTGTCAAAATTTATACCTGAATTTGACCTTAATTTGTTTCCCAATTACATAAAACAGGCTCATTTGATTGCATACAGAAACAAATCATGCAGGCACTCGGAGAGAGAAACAAGTGATTACTGTCTGCTTAACCAATAAAAGACTTAACTCTGAAACCAAGAAAACCAACAGAACTATTATAAAACTTAAACTATTAATTCAGAGGGAGTACAGATGGTCTACTTTATCAGTTAGGGTTGAATTTCTTTTTTAAACTATTACTGTTGCTACACACTATCAGTTTTCTGTTCCTATCTCACTTCAACAGTTTTTTAATAGAAGTTTATCCCATTTTTCCTTCCCTTCCTCACATGTGTTTGTTCCTTTCCAGCAGCTATTCCTCTTGCCCTTTAAAGAAGTCTTCACAGACAATTCCAAAGGAACAACTTGGGGAGAAAAATGAGATTCACCATTTCAAATCCAGAACTAGGAAATATCCATCTCTTTCCCCTCCCATAGCCCCATCATATAATTACAAATCCCTGTCTCTCTTCTCTATTAATACAATATACACTAACAAGGAACGGAAATTGCTCTTCTTGAGCGTTTTGTTTGTCAGCATACCCAGAAATGCATTGTGCAATCTGTTGTTGCAATATGTAAGCAAACTTCAAGTAAGATGTAAGACAAGACTTTATTACACATAAATCAGGAAATGAGAAAGTCACACTCACAGGCTGTATAAAGCAAACAGCTATACTGTGAATGGGAACTTTCAGTCTGAAAAGAGCTGCTATTGTTACAGCAAGATGAAGATACAGTATCACAAAACCAGTAGTTACAAGCTCCACAAAGCATTCTAAAATAAACTGCAATTTTAATAGTCACATTACACTACTTTCTTCCTCCTTTATTAGGAAGCAAGTCTATTATGAGATAATCACAGCTAGCCTAACATAAGAACAAAACATTGAAGACTGAGCTACTTATTCTGAAGGAGTCAAGAATAATTTCTCAAGGGCTGATTATTATTATTCTAAATGATCCTTTTGCAGCAAAAGGCTGTACAAGTATCTATTCATTCCAAAAACCCAGGGAGCTGGTGAACCATCTCATCCCTTTCTCCATGAGAAAATGCTGCACTCAAAAAGATGACAAGAGAAATAAGACTTTGGGTAGACACAGAATCATAGGATAGTTAAGAGTTGAAATGGACCTTCAAGATCACGCAGTTCCACCCCCCGCCACAGGCAGGGACACCTTCCACTTAGATCCACTAGGTGGATCTAAGCCGCCTCCAACCCAGCTTTGAACACTGCCAGGGATGGGGCAGCCACAGCTTCTCTGGGCACCCCTGTGCCAGGGCCTCACCACCCTCACAGGGAAGAATTTCATCCCAGTGTCTCATCTCAATCTCCCCTCTGTCAAGTTAAAGCCATTCCCCTTGTCCCGTCCCTACAGGGCCTTGTCAAAAGCCCCTCTCCAGATTACTTGGAGTCATTCTAAGCAACTAATTTGTACTAGCATAAACTCCGTTTCTGAAGTCCACTAGCACTACGCTGTTAACCACAAAAACCAAACCTCAAACACTAAGCTGGACACTCTGGGCAGCCAAAGGCTGCACCACGTCTAGCCAACACACAAGTAAAATGAGCATAGGCTTAAGTAAACAAAAAATGCAAAGTAAAATTGTGACTGACAAGAATTTAACAGCAGAAGTGATGCAAAGTCATACAGATCATGATGTGGCAGTGGGAGAAGAGAAAGCTGTTGTAGCTCCTGTTTTATTTTAAGCACAATCATTAAATTAGTCACCAACTACAAGAAATATGAACTTGCACAATGTAAGCCTCTCATCCCTCCCCACCATCTCAGATGAGACTAAAACGATGATAGTTGCCACTCATGATAAATGACTTACAGGGAACACTAGGTAAGTGATAAATTACCCCATTTTGCTAAACAGCAATTTTAATTCATTTCTAAAATGGCTAGACCATGCAATTTCCTCACTAATTTTCAGTTCTTTTTATTTAATCACACAGAGTATGCACTTGAAAAGCAAATTTGCAAATGGGGAGGGAGAGTGAAGCGAGCAGGAGTTTTTCGGAAGGATGCCATCTTAGTGTACACTGAATACTAAATTGCCAGAAGATGAAAATAAGCGGATCTTTTTCCTACAGTCACATCATTAAAAGTAGATTATAAAGTCCTGCAGTTTATATATATCACAGTGATAATGCCTTTCATATAATTACTCTAAGTCTCAAAGTTTGACATCATTTTAAAGGCATTCTTGTTAAATTAAGAATAAACTAGAAAATGCCAAAATACTTAAAACTTCTACATACACAGACAAAACTAGTCTTACCCCTTAAAACTCAATTGGGGATTCTGTTAAAGACTCCCACTGACTTTGCCACTCAGCTGCAAAACACAGATTCAAAGAATCAGAGCACAGAGGCTTTTGATGTCAGATTGCTTACAGAAAACAGCACTGGTAGAAAAATGGATATTGCAATATTAAAAATAATAGTTTTGATTTTTCTACCTATAAAGCTTCTGTAAATGCAGGTTTTAAAAATCAATCTGTCTTGAGGGATGGCACAGGAAAAGCCAAGTTCCTCCTCCTCATCCTGGGCTGGCTCTCTTCTGCCTGCATCTTAATATCCCATTATAACCCTTTCTTCTTAAAATAAAGTTAAAGAACTATTACATTAGTTTCAAAGGATTAAAAAAACCCAGCAACTCCCCCCCAAAAAAACCCTACTTTTTTTCTTTCTTTCTTTTTTCCCCAGAATAAATTCTGGATATATAAATACCTCAAAACTTTTCAAAGACAGATAGTCCATTAGCCAAAAATACTATTTGAGCTTCAGCATCGTAATGTACTGTCACATGGTTAATTCAGCCAAAAAAGTCTTTCTTTATATAAGGCCTTCTATGAGAAGCAGTAACAGAAGCAATATGCGTTCTTCTGGTATATGTGGCATTTCTTTTGGCACCTTATCCTCAGAGCTGCCTTCAGCCCCCATCAGTAACTAAACCAAAAGAATCCAAATGAGCTACAGTACCAAAAAGCTCTTCCATTACTCTTTCCACATATGCTAACTTCACCTGTAAATACTTAATCCATTTTTATATATCCTGTCCAATGAATCATCAAAAATGGACCCCAAAATATCCCTACTATGCTTTTTTCTTTTCCTTTTTTTCCCCATTACCAAAATCTAAAGTAAAATCTGGCCAATTGTTAACAACTTCTATGGTAATTTTTTTCTTCCAAATAAGGACACAAGTAGAATTTCTCATTTAGTGAGGAAAAAGATATATCTATTTCATATCGGTTTGCTTTGAACAATATGCATTGAATTCTAATATCTAATAAACAGAAATACAAATTCAGATTGCCTTCCTCCAAATGTTAGATTGCCTGATGATCACTGCACTCAGTTACAGAAATTGGGTTTAAGTTCCATTTATGAATGTAGCTGGCCGACAAAATTAAGTACAACACAAAAACTTAAGGAAGCTGCATGGCACAGATCCTTCTTGATTTGGGGTAAGAACAGACAACATTCCCCAGAAAGAAAAATCAATTATGTATCTAGATTAAAGAACAGGTACAAATTGTTTATTTTAGAATGGAAGCAAATCAAATACTGTTCGTAACTATCTGTATAACAACACGGATTTATGTCAAGGTCATGGCCAGAAAGACAGCTGAAGAGTCTCTATTTTGCAGAGGAAATACACCCATGGTACTGGCACAGAACTGCAACCACCTGCATATATGTAGGGTTAGGAACATTCAAGGGCAAATCCAGAGCGCTTTTAAATTATGTTGAAATGATTACGCCAAAGTTCAAATAAAACACTCAAATGGCTTTCCGACACACATAAAAACTTGATGGTTATAATAGTGTTATTATAATATAATCTCTTAAGTCTGTAATATACCTTCTTAAAAACAGTTTGACCTATTACTTTTCCTGTTGAATCAATGCTGTCCTCTACTCCCCTTTTACCTCTTAGTTTTTCTCCTCCAGAAACCATTCTTATTGCCCTTGAATTCCTGCTGAGAGGCAAAGAAAGGCAGGCGAAGCCCAACACCACTCCGTGTTCTCACCCCTCAGCAGCCACAGGAAATGCCCAATCACAGCTGAAGATCAGAGTAAGCCTTAATAACAAAACCCCCTCTATTTGCATTCTGTGTGCAGCAACCAGGTATACAAACAAAAATAGAACTGGGGACGTATTCAGAGTATGGATAAAAGGCCAGGTAAATTCAAAGTAATTCCACATTTTGTCCTGGAAAACATACTAACCCTGATGCAGCCTACAGAAGCCTGACAGATGATACACTGATTACTTCCTAATGTCACATTAGACATTAGGAAGAAATTCTTCCCTGTGAGGGTGATGAGGCCCTGGCACAGGGTGCCCAGAGAAGCTGCGGCTGCCCCATCCCTGGCAGTGTTCAAGGCCAGGTTGGATGGGGCTTGGAGCAACCTCGTCTAGTAGAAGGTGTCCCTGCCTATGGCAGGGGTTGGAACTAGATAAGATTTAAGGTCCCTTCTAACCCAAACCAGTCTGGGATTCTATGATTCTAACTTGTCTTCAGCAGCACACACTGATTTAATCTCACCTATGAATATCTAAGAGAGGTGTATCGAAATTTATCTTTAATGGACCATTTTATTCATGTACTGTAAAAATACAGAAGATCTTTATCAAAGTCTCATTATCAAATCTAAGAAAATCCAAGAAAATTTCTGCAAGTGGCAAAATGATCAGTATGCACTGAGTTTTTTGAAGCCTGACTAGCTCTTTTTCCATGAATTCAGTATTACCTACTGATCTTTATTTTTTCAGAAGTCTTTGAAACTGCTTGATAAGGAGGCCTCCCTACTGAGATTACCAATAGTCTTTTTATAGAAGCCTGCAGTAATACTGTAAAAGCAAAAGAAGATTAGCGGACTATAAAAATAATTGGACTCCAGTGCTGTATTGACATTCTAGAGGAAAGATTTGCTGTCATGTCCAGGCCAAGTTATCTGCTGGTAAATTCCACTGAAGACAGCACATTGAGACCACTGATACTTTATCCTGTTCTTTATGCAATAAATACGCCTAAGATGATGAGACACATGCAGTGTCATAGATAATTTGACATGATCATTACATGCATCTAACAAAACTTAAGATCTCATTTCTCAGGTGACAAAGGCTAGAAAAAAAGATACAGATAGAAAGAGTGACACTGTCAGAAATACTGACATCTGTCAGAAACATTACATATTAAGAAGCTATTTCACTTGTTACAGAATTTGCCTAAAGTAACCGTCCAACATATTTCAAAATATATTATTACTGCACAGAAGCTTAGTATTATTTACAGTCTTACAGAACCACAGACCGGTTTGGGTTGGAAGGGACCTTAAAGCTCATCCAGTTCCAACCCCTGCCCATGGGCAGGGACACCTTCCGCTAGACCAGGTTGCTCCAAGCCCTGTCCAACCTGGCCTTGAACACTGCCAGGGATGGGGCAGCCACAGCTTCTCTGGGCAACAATGCCTTACAGATATGAATGGAAAACAACAACAAAGTAACCATCCAAAAAACACTTTCATAAAAAACACTATGAAAAAAGTAACATATCTTACAAAGGATACAGAAATGAGAAGAGGTGACATATTCCACTGACAGGCAAAGTACGTAACTTTGAGATTTGGCTGTTCTTCCTTTTTCTATGATCTAATTGCATGCAAAGTCTAAAGTTTTTCTACACGGCAAGGCATGAAGATTGGTTTCACCACAGCTGCTGGTTCTCCACTAAGCTACTGGCCAGACAGGGCAGGGGAAGTAGTAATGGAGTCTGTATCCTTGCAAATCTCTATCTCCTAACCCATGAGGAAAAAAAAATTGGAAGTGGAAAAAAAAAATGCAAGACTGAAGCCTGTGCCAACAAAAGCAGGAGCCACAGGCAGGCTCCTCTTGCACAGCTTGAACATGACTGCTGGTCCCACACAAAACCACACAGGAATCAAGAGCAAAGACTACAACTGCATCGACTACTCTCAAGCAACTGCAGTATAGGAAATATTCTACACAAACTCCAGGTATAACAACCCCCTGTAATCACTGCTCAGTTGTTCAGCCAGCCAGCCCCAGAGGCCAGTTAGGTCTTACGTTTATTATATTAAGCAAATGTCATGGCGCAGTACCTGGAGTGACAGGATCAATATACATTCAGAAAGTGTTTGTGCTGTAAGTTCCATGAGCTAGTAATTCAACCTTCTTCTACAACATAGTGTTTTCTTTGGATTGATGAATATGGTTTTGCTTTTCCAATCTCTCTCTTCATTTTATAGTACCTTGAGAAAAATGAATAAAGCCCTTTATATGCAATCCACAGTTCTTCATTCTGAGTACACATCATTGGACTTCTAAAGCCATCTGATGACTACTCTGGATGCCTTCAAATTAATTAAAATAGAAGAGTTCTCACAAAACACACTAGCATATATCACCGAAACATCACATCAGTTAAGTTCATTAGGTTATTTCAATCTTTCAGAAATTCCAGGGAATCAAAAAATCACTCTCTCATGGTCACCTGTAAGTGTACCCACAGCTCCTACTCCTTACAGGTTCACTATGAGTTTTGATTGCAGGCCCCATAGCTTCAGCATTTGATATGAAGCTGTGTTTAAAATGTTTTAGAATCCAGCCCCTCAGTACTATTTTGGAGGCTGTATTATTCCTCAGTATTCAAAAGAAACAATGGTACAGTTCTAACCAGTTTTAAAAAAGGTTAAAAAAAATAAAATCATTAAAATCCTGCTTAATTGTCATTAAAGAAGAATTCTGCAGACCTGCAGTCCACTCTTTTCTAATTCTCTTCTACTTGTGTTCATTTTGATTGGATTCCTAGACTGAGATTTAAAGGTAAAACCATTTAACTCTAGGATGATTTGATTATTTCATTATACAAGGATTATTTGTTTGTACATTAGTCTAGGGCTATGGAGACAATATGCACATAGAAATATTTCCATCTCATAAGTGGAAGCAGGCAGTGTTCACTTGCCTGCTAGCCACAAAACCACAACAGTTTGATGGATACAAGGGCAGCTCATGGAGCTCTTGTTCTACCTTGCTACATTCCTTTCATTTCCCTACTCCCCCAGTATAATCAGCAACTTTTTCATGCTGCCATACAAGAAACAAAGAGTTATTTAGGCAATTTCAAGCTCCTTGGCTTTATTTTCTATCCTCATCTTCCACTTTGTAAGCCTCTTTCTGCAAGCACAAACAAAAGCTGAACAACAGCCTCCACTGGCACCCTTTCTATGGAGAGAGTCTGAGAGCTGGGCTCGCTCAGCCTGGAGAAGGGAAGGCTCCAGGGAGACTTTATAACAGTCTTCCAATACCTAGAAAGGCTGACAAGAAATCTGGAGAGGCAATTTTTACAAGGGCCTGAAGTGACAGGATAAGAGGGAATGGTTTTAAACTGACAGAGGGGAGACTGAGATGAGACATTAGAAAGAAATTCTTCCCTGTGAGGGTGGTGAGTGCCCAGAGAAGCTGTGGCTGCCCCATCCCTGGCAGTGCTCAAGGCCAGGTTGGAGGGGGCTTGGAGCAACCTGCTCTAATGAAAGGTGTGAAACTGGATGATCAAGGGGGTGGGAAACCTTCCAAGATCCCTTCCAAGGCGTTCTGTAATTCTGTAATGCAAACAGAATCAATACTGTAGCACAAATGGAGTTTTCTTCACTTACTCTGTTGGGGCTTTTTTGTCAAGTCAATGCCTATCATAGTAAATGACCCATTAAATGACTAAACCCATCTACCCTTGTAATGGCAAAGAAATATTTCAGAAGGAAAAAAAAAGAAGACCTACTGCAAATAATTCTATTGAAATTTGGGAATTTACCATGATCTTCAAAGCTGTTTCGAGAGAAGTTAAATCTTGATTCACTCCCAATGATGCCATAATAACCATTCAAGGTATTTTTTCCCCTCACAAGTGTGCAGTGCTGGGACGAAGTAATTTTTGAACTTCCCTTGGCTTCACTCACAAAAGGACATTAAATCATCCTCTTTATGTCAATGTTTAAACCTGGCATTACATTAGGAAAAGCAGACTTCAGCCTATTACCACTTGTGAAGTGCCACCCCCTCCACAGCAGAGTAACTTCCACCTGACCTACTAGATCCCTGCCTTGCTCACTCATTCCAGTCCATCTCCAGATGGTTTTTCTTATCACAGCTGACCATAGAAAATGAACTACGAACCAAAGAAACCCCAAATCCCTACATGGCCAGATGCAGGATAATTCTGTATTTTGGCTCCTATACACCTACAGCTTTCTCACATGAGTTGTAACTTCAGTAATGACCCAATTCTGCTGTATCTTAGAAGACAAACAACTACAAACAGCTCCCAAAGCTAAACCTTTTCCTCATTTCTCTTAAAACACTCAGCTCCTTTCTGATACACTCAAGTTTAATTGAGTCTCCCTAGACCTCACAGTGCCTTGAATGGACACAAACGAATGCAGGAAGATTAAACATTTTCTTAATGTGACTTACAACAATGTGCTGAAACTTTAATTATTATGTTAATTCAAGCACTTGGCCCAGTGGATTTATTACATCCCAGAAGCTAAACCAAACTACTCCGAAGCAAGGTATGGGCATTAGCTGCATCTAAGTATTTTGTCTACAAATATTCAGGCAGAGTAACTAACAGCTCTGCACTAAAAAATACATTTTTCAAATCTCATCTTAATTTTAGAGCCTTTTCCTCAAGTAGACAAGTAGTTCTGAAGATGTAGTTGCCTGTAGGAGCAGAAGCTTGTGTCTTGGACAAGTATTATCTCCCCACATTCCAACCTTTTGAACTGGAATTCACTAGACAACAATCTTTATGATACTTGTCAGGAGTCCGTAATCTCATGCAAATATATACCATTATAGGATGACAACTGCAGGACAGGACTGGACATTGTCCACATTATATCAAGACTCAGAATAAGAATATCCAACCCTTAAAACAGTGCTTTCATAATGAAGACAGCTCATTATTACAGAGAATGAATTTTCCCAATTTTGATGGTTTAAAGGACCAGCACTGGAAGAAATATCAGTCATTAACATTTTCCTGATGGACAGGACAGGTGTTTCTGTTCAGTTCTCCCTTACATCAGTTGCTAGCCCTGGTTTCCAATCAGTCACCTAAAATAAATACCTACTATTTTTTTAAATTATCCCCAGTCTCAGGCAGTAATTTCCTGATTTTCTGTTAGCAACACCACTGACTCAAATTAAAGTTAAATTTTTGATATCTTTGAAGAGGACAAAGGTGAAGAATCATGATGGGGTGAACTTGTCAGACACTGGCAAAACCAGTGGAACTCTGCTGACTGAACAAGCCTTTTCTTAAGCTACAGAGCTGGAGGTAACTTGCACAGTCTTACCCTTTCTTGCTTTGCCACATCAGTGTGTTTTCTATTAAAGTATCACCAAAAAAAAAAACAAACCCTGTGCTGTAATTAGGAGCAATGTGACTTTCATCAAGGGGAAGCTAAACGAGTGTTTGATATAATAAAGGCAAGCAGGAACTAATGCAAGCTTTCAGGCTTATACTGCCAAACAAGCCGGAGAGTTCATCCTGTGCTCCTGTTTGATTATATATTTTAATTGCTTACTATCATATTGCCTTGATAAGCATCACAAAGACAATTCCATAATTGCCAGATACAAATCTTGATGTTCTGAAGAGGAAAAAAATTACAAAGGATTTTTAATCAGTGTTTTCTAAAGTTGATTTAAATAAATTGTCCTAAAAGCTTTCAAGCTTTAAAGACCATGAATAGCTCAAGTGTAGTTCTAGTATCTTTAAGCAATGTGGTCAAAAGAACATTTGTTTCCTGAATTGATTTTAACATTTCCACAACAACAAGACCTCATTTAAAGGATTTTTACAAACTTATCCTCTATTCAAGTCTTACTCTTAATAATTTATCCAGTACAGAGGCAGCATACCCCTCACATGGAAATAAGAGGCTTATTAAAGCACAGCTCTAATACAAACCTGGCTTATTATTCCCTTAAATTCTTCAAGATCTGAACTGGATCACACTACAAGGGCAACCTTCATAAAGTACGTAAGCTTTACAGTTCATTACATGAATGCAATGTAATTCTCATTTGTATATTTATACACACTGATACATACTTCCATATAGTCTATAACCAGGGAAGACTTGATGTATATTACTTAAGTAAGTTGCTTCCCCCCATTTCAGTGATTTTTACATACACCAAAAAGAAAATCCAAAGAACTTTAAAAATCTCTTTTTTACAATACACAAGCTCATCTGATACAATTTCCTTAAAATCCATGCTTGTTTTTTCTTGTGGCTCAAAACCACAAATACACCTTTTTTCTTGATAGTCAAATACAAAAAATGCTTTTTCCACAGCTAAAAAGTTCAAGGTTACCATGGTAACAGAACAAAAAACAACTGAGGACTTGCTACCAAAGGCCTTTACAGAATATGCAAGGTACAGTCAATAAGAGGTACTGGAAAGTCTTTTATGGTAAGTCTTAAATACACAGAACCAGCAAATCCCATGCTGATCATTATCAACATGTTAAAAGTATACACCTTGATTATCTTTGCAGTAAGGTGCACCACAGAGAGGCTCATTAAATGAAGGTCAATTACTCCAAGTTGCATAAACATAACAATACTGGAGAAGGTGTTGCTGTATGAAGAACTATGTTAGACTAAATTCTCCTCATTTAAGTATTTTGTTGCAATGAAAAAGATTAGCTTGAGCAAAGTATTCATTATACCTCAAACTAAGCAACTCACAGCTGACTTCCTGCCCTTAAGTCTGACAACTTAACGCAGCAAGATAGCAAAAAGCACCTATGGTGTTGTGTGAGAAAATACAGCCCTGCTTTAAAGTTGTTCATATATCTAGATATGCAGATTCCATAGATAACAAATGATTAGCCATCATTACTTAGGGTTGTAAACTGCCACATAACATTTGATTTAAACAGAGACTCAGACTATTTGAATGCGAATTTAATACTTTTCATTCGGTGAGCTAAAACTACTAGAACAGAGGAAGTGCCATCCAATGAATGAACCCACTGTTCAAAATCAATCATTCTGGCAGCAAGAAACATTTTTATCATGTATTCAAAGAAAACTCACTTTAATTTTTCTCAACTGTCTCATTTCAAAAACATGCACACATTTCTAGTTTCATCTTGTAAGGTGCACTAGAGCATCAGTGCATTTCTGTATTAGCTGTAACCCACTTCAAATTATTCTCTTGGACAGTATTATACCCATGCACTTCTTGAAGCCAGACCCCAGACTGTCTTTGACATTCCTAGGGCCAGGTATGCCATCTTTCACAAGGAGCTTTGAAATTCAGCACAGCTGGTATCTTAATGACCAAAGTTCTTACTGACATAGCTGATACATTGTGTTAGTCTACTCTATTCAAGGGCAGCAGCTGAGCAATTCAGTCTGTATAAGGGAAGACAGGCTGGAATTTAGTTAGACACTTAAACTGAATCTGAAATTTACCTAGACCTTTAAGTAGCAGAGGATATATGAGCAGGTTTACCCCATCCTCAGCTACACATGATTTTATTCCTCTGTCTTTATACTAGCTGTATACAAGGTTCTCATTCATTTGCCAAAAGTCTCACCACAGGATGCCAAAGGCATTCAGGAAATTTCAATTACAAACGAGTAATTGGCTCAGAGAACAAAACCCCACACTGGCACGTTGTCACCGAGTCCTTTACAAAAGCAAAGTAACCACACACTTTTATGCTATATCCTGCCATCAGTCAACACACTTCACATACAGGCCTTGCAAATTTACACCTTATATTAGATTAGACCCTAGAGCACTTCGCTATTTATTTTAGGGCTGTATTTTAAAAGACATCAAGGATATTGACATAAGCCCTTCACTGGAGTTGTATAAAGATGAAAGGATGTTCATTTTAGCCTATACTTAAAAAAAAAAGCCTTCACATTTTTGCTCCTGGTTTCAAAGATCTTTGAGATTCAGAGGGCAGTAGTTCTGAGTGCTGGCATTAGCAACACACAAACCTATCACCTCACCGAAGCAAAATACCTAATCGCACTTCTGAATTGTCACCCTGTGGCACCTTCGGCATGTTTTAAGTATGTGTACAGCAATGCAGAGTTTGCGTCTGGGTATCAGAGCTGGATTTGTCTTCTTACTGAGCAAAAAGATGTGAAATACTAACCCCCAAGGACATTCCAGTCATACGGTAGCTGCAGCACAACCTTGCACATACAAAGTTTCATACGTTCATATGTTTATGGTGCAAAGCAGAAGATTCAACCACCCTGTTCCCTGAAAGAACACTATTCCTATGTTCAATAACTATGATAATTTAATTAGTATATGAAGGTAGCTTTTGTTAATTTAACAATCCTGAAATAATTAACCTCGGGGGATTTTAGTATTTCTTTTTACATTATACCTAGTTATTATCAGAGCAGATGGGAACAGACCGAGGGGGTAGTTACATGCCACAGCACATCCTGTGGTCCTATTTACTTAATAATCCAGACTTGGGACCCATCTGGACCTCCTGGAGTTACACATTGCAATCCATGTCCCCAGACTTATTTCCTCTTTAGATGTTCGGAGGGAGGACAGGGGCTGGTACGTGCCTAACTCTCACCCAGAATGGAATTAAAATAGGAATGAATCACACACCTAAGCCCAGTTGCTGAGAAAGATTTCCAGGTCTCAAAGTACAGACACCAAGCCATATATTGATCATAGAGAGAATATTTTCTATATTTTCTACTTTTCCTTTTCCTTGTCTCAATATCCTGAGATATCCTCTATGTAGCAAACACACCACACTTAAGAACTGAATTCAAACCTGGTAATTTATTCTCAGCACTTTGCATTTCACTTAGATCTGAAAATGACAAGCTGTTGGTCCAATTTTTGTCAACATGTTTTTAATTAGTTCTGAATTTATGACAATTAAAGCTCACAGTTGCTTTTAAAATGAAGTTACTGAATTTCCCTTAATTTGCTTTTATTGCTCAGCAATGTGTGCATTTTAATTCACCATGGAAATATTCCATTCTCTCTTTTTCTGCAGGGAAGGCACTGACATTATTGTTATCATTTTTTTTCCCCCGTGAAACTTATTGACTAGAAAATAGACTGACAACAACTCCTGGGAATGCTGGCCATGCTCCACATGTGACCGGCTCCATCTGTGTCTCAGCTGACTCAAAGACCACGACGCATTTCAGATCCTTTGGGGGGAAGAAGAAAAGAGAAATACTGAACTATAACACTGATTTTGTATTACTTGTGTCTGCAGCTGGAGTTTTGATTTTGAACAAATCATAAGTATTATTTATTGTTTTAGGGCCGTATCACATACAGCACAAAACCATAAAAGCTATAATTCATATAAAAGCTGAGACACTACACAATTCTATGATTGTCACCCTAATGACGAAATAATTTTGGCAAGTTCTTAAAGCCTTAATAATAAATGACAAAATGCTATATATTAGAAGAGCAAGGTTTGATCTCATAGGCCTCAACACCATTTCCTACCCCTTGCTTCCATTTTCCAGCAGGAAAGTCATTTTCTCTTCACAGGTCCTCTGTGAATTTGAATTGTTCATGCACTATTTCTTCCCCAAATAGCTGCAGACTGATCTATACTTCTATGGGTATCTGCAGACTACATCTCTTAATCTGAAATCACAGCAGAGTTTTCTTCCAGTAGAGTGCTTTAGAAAAAATCTGTATCAGTAGTTGAAATTAAGAGAGAACGTAGAAGCCTAATAGAGGTAAAATATGACAACCTGTCTTCTACTTAAGTTAACACATGTCTACTAAGCAATCTACCAAGACCATTTATTTGGTTACAATTCTAAATTCAATTTGGTTATGGGGCATTTCCTCCCCTTTTTATTTTGCTAATTTTTCTACTAAAGTAACCTCAGTATGCTGTGACAATGAAACAAGAACTAAACAGCACCCAAAAGAATTCAGATGATATAATTAGCCAAAATAGCAATTTGATAAGCTATTGCTTTTCTAGTTTAACTATCAATGTAAAAAATATCCTTGCTCTAATAGCTAAGTAAAACTACCAAATAACAGAGAAAGCTAAATTCATTATCAGAGCACAACTATATCTCCATGCTTTTAAAACACATCATCACAACTGAATACTTAACAAATACTGGAGTCAAATACAAATGTACATTAACTGTAAAATCTGTTGCTTACTTTTCACAGCGTAGGTCAATTCAGATAGTATTTCTTCTTTTTGCACAAGTATATTCAGCATCATCATTCCCTGGCTGGTTTATACTGGTTAAAAGGTCAACTACTACAAAGATGACTACATATCTCAGCTGCTACATGCACTCTATTTACAGTAAATTTGCACAGGATAACTACATATAAACATGACCCAACTCACGAGGAACAGATTCACCTGGTTGCCAAAGACATCAAGAGTTCAATGAACAGTATTCTCCAGCAAAGCTACAGTTACTACATTCACAGCTAGCTGGTAACTGAAGTCCCACTCTTAACCCCCCAGTCCCTCAAACCTTCTCTCTATGACAGGTACCCATTCCCTTCCTCCTAGGCATCTCATTCACATATTATAGGTCTAGCAGAGCCTTTGTAATGGACTTGTAATTAAACCCAATAATAAAAGGTGATAACACCCATTTTCTTCAATTTTTCCCTTTTGTGCTTGTAGACAGAAACATAATAGCTCCTGATCACTTATCAACAAGGGCTTCGAAGTTCGTAATGCACTAGCCAGAACACTCATCCATATGGGGAGGCCTCCTTCCCAAGAGCATTGCTGCTTTTTGTTCATGCCTCTCCAGTAATTGGTGCAGTCAAGTCAGAGTAATGTGCTGGAATTCTGTTGTTCTCTTCAATGC
This sequence comes from Pezoporus occidentalis, assembly GCF_034315485.1. Classification (NCBI taxonomy): domain Eukaryota; kingdom Metazoa; phylum Chordata; class Aves; order Psittaciformes; family Psittacidae; genus Pezoporus; species Pezoporus occidentalis. The sequence continues at coordinate 7,196,945 of NW_026916294.1, forward strand.
CTCTTATCAGAGCCAGACTTTATAACGTGTTTGAAATGTGGATTAATTGTTCAGAGAAGGAGGCCAAGTGGAAGCTGAACAACCCTGACCTTCCTGAGCTTGGAAAAAAATCAAAACAGTATAACAAAAGAGAGAAACAGTGTAACAAAAGAGAGAAACATTCATAACTGGAATGGGATCTTTTCATCCCTTTGAGCTGCACATGCAGTGGTCAGAGTATGGCCTAATTAATAATAGGAAAGTTGGTAAACAATTATTTTGTTTAAAAGATACTGCAAAGGGTGCAAAACTTGGAAAGCAGTCACAAGGACAACCACCACTGACACAAGAAAACAGGAAAGAATGAGCAGGAAATGCTTCTACATTAAATCTATCTGTATGGTTTTCAGCTTCCCACAATGTTTCTTTCATCAACTCACCTCTGAATCACAAGATTCCTTTCATTGGTTTGATAAATGCGATACAGAAACCACAAATCCAGTTTCCTGTCAGGAAGGTTATACTTCTAGCACAACACTTGTAACACCTCTTTTTGGTAAATACAACAAACATCTTCAGAAAGCAGCTGCTTGCTCCCACAGCTGAAATCCCTTGTGCTATGAACCATACCTTTGAGGCTACACTTTCTGACCTGCCCACTCAACAGCTTGCAATACCCATTTATTTTTTCCACTGCTAACCTTTCTCTCTGGGAGGACCTTTGCATAACCATCATTTTCACATTTTCTTTAGACAACTCTTCTACAGTGATGCACACAATAAAATCAGTACTTCCTAAAAGGACAGAAAATCATAGAATCTCAGGCTGGTTTGGGTTGGAAGGGACCATAAAGCTCATCCAGTTTCAACCCTCTGCCACAGGCAGGGACACCTTCCACTAGACCAAGTTGCTCCAAGCCCCCTCTAACCTTGCCTTGAACACTACCAGGGATGGGGCAGCCACGGCTTCTCTAAGCAACCTGTGCCACCATCTCAACCGCACTCATAGTGAAGAACTTCTTCCTAACGTCTCATCTAAACCTCCCCTCTGGCAATTTAAAGTCATTCCCCCTTTTCCTGTCCCTACAAGACCCTTGTCAAAAGCCCCTATCTGGATTTGTCATAAGCCCCCTCTAGGTGTTGGAAAACTCTTATAAAGTCTCCCCATAGCCTTCTCTTCTCCAGGCTGAACAAGCCCAGCTCTCTCAGCCTGCTTGCACAGAAGAGGGGCTCCAACCCTCTGACTGTTAGTCTCTATTTCAAAGAGATATAAACTTGTACTTCTGCATGGCAGAAAAGAGCTTCATAATCTACTAATGGGGTTTCTGGACACACCAGCAATACAAACAATAACAACGTTCATGGCAAAGCAAAAACACCATTTCATAATATTCCAAGATAAGCATAAAACATCTTATTCTCTGGATGGCTAAAACCATCAAGCTCTTTATTCTCATTCAGTATCTCCCCAGCGCTTGTCTTCACTGTTCTTGAGACACAACGTACTATACATAAGGATACTCCATTTTTGTCTTTCTCCCATTTCCCTCCAGTCTGTTCCCTTCTTGCAAGACAGTACAACCCACTTGTGACAGAGCCACTACAGCTACTTACAGAAAACAAGTCTGTTTGGGTTTTTATCCCCCAACAGCAACTACTACCCCAAGCATGGTTTCTTTTTTTAATCTTGATGTTCCTGGTTTACACTCACAGCACAGCACACTGCATGCATTTATCATAACATAGTGATGTCATGCATATTTGCAAGGTGCTGTGACACAGGATGCTATAATATCACTCTTCCCTTCCTAGCATGAAAAGAATTGTTCAGCCTATTAAGTACCAGTTCCAATCCAGAGTGACTACAATGAAAGCACAAAACTTGAGGGCAGAACTGGTCTTAATTCTGAAAATCAGGCTTCTTCAGTTTACATCAAAATCAGAGATTAGTCTGGCACAGTTAACATTTAATAGTGCCCTCATTTAAGAAGCCCGACACACATTATTGTCCTTTTTACTGGGTTACAACCACTGCTGTGTTTCTGTGGCCTGGCAGGAGCTGTCACTTCTACTTGCCATTGCTTCCAGTTACTCTGGTCTGATGAGACATGGTGCAATATCACAAGTCGCATCTCTTGAACTGAAACGCTAATGCAAGTGATGTAGTTAACAGAGAAACAGTTTCATAAGGAAATCTGCATGTACAAGTTTTTATTGTCTTGAAGGATTGGGAGGAGGAGGAGCATGTCTGATGCTGACAGGTTTTGCTTAAACCACATTAATACTGAGGTGATTTGGTTTGAATTCTCTGCCCAGTGCTCTTATTTGGACAGTGCCTACAACATATACCAAGCAATTTTCCGGATCTGTTGAAGTTTTTAAATTCAAAACACATACTTATCACTTAAGACAAAAAACACCTTAAAGCTATAGCAGAGGTTTTACAGAATCATAAAATTAAGATTTTATGGGTTTGAGACATAAAGAAGTATTTCTTTAAATAATCTTTACAAGGGTAAATACAACCACAGTTTTATGTCCTATAAAAATCCAGCATTCTTCTAGAATCTGGAAAAGGTAACAGCTGAGCAGTGCCCTGCAGGTCATCTCAACGCAACTCCACAACATCAAGTTGTGAGACACTGGCACAGATTGCTCAGAGAAGCTGTGGCTGCCGCAGCCCTGGCAGTGTTCAAGGCCAGGTTGGACGGGGCTCGGAGCTAGATGGTTTAGTGGAAGGTGTCCCTGCCCATGGTAGGGGGTTGGATCTAGACGAGCTTTAAGGTCCCTTCCCATCCAAACCAGTCTGCGATTATATGATTTACTCGCAGGAGCTCTCCCCTGTTTATGACTATATGAAATCAATATGTGCATTACACATATTCCGAATGCTCAGAGAGAAGTACAGGAATTATTTTCATTGCAACTACAAATCCCAGGCTATGACGGTTCCCTTTTTCTATCTTGCAATGATTGAGCTGCTCCCCATTTTGCAGTCTTGCACTTCTGTCAGTGAAGTCAGTAAAAAGTATGTCTGTAACATAGTACATGTATAGCATGATGCTAAATTGGGGTACTTGGGACTCTAAAACAGTCACTACAGAAGTATTTGGAAATATTTCATAATATTCACTTTATGCTAACTTGAAAGATAGTCAAAATAAAAATTCGCTATCTTGAAATTAATTATACTGTGATTTAGTCTTAAGAGATCTATGCAATTACTATGACTATTGCCTCTTCAGTGTTTCTTTATTCTTTTGCTTCTTTGCTCTGTAAAGAACACTGTGTTATAGCATTTAGTGTTAATATCAGGATTATTTTCTTTCTATTTTACACTTGTTTCAGTTTTATCTTTTTCAAGGTCAAAGTGTTCTTTAAGAAGCCGCTCCAGAACCTGACTTAATATAACTATTTCTTCTTTCTTCTTAATTCCCAAGCATGTTTAAAATTTTAACCAGATTGAAAAGCCACATCCTAATACAAACTGAGTAAAATTCACTCATCTAACAATACTTTGTTCCTGTTTATTTTATGAACCCTCCTCAGAAAGTTAATTTTGCAACAGATCTCATTAGATTTGTAAGTAACAATAACCGAAGAAAATAGAGCAAGATTTATACTTTATGATCTAGCTACTCAGTGCTTCGATTACACTACTACTCATTACCACAGTTTATTCTCATGTCACACAACTTACTTCACGCTTCACAATAATGCAATCTCCAAACAACAGTCTAGATGACTTTCTCACACTTAAAATCACTGTCATACTTTTCCACTACGAATTTTTGATGTAAAAGGGTACTAAAAATATTGCTAGAGTAAGACTGTCAATCCAATGCATTTGAAAATAACATGGAAATTAGAGAGACTGGTCTCCAAATCCACACACCACCATTTCCATTAGCTTCAGAAGAATCTCAATTTCCTTTCTGCAAACCACACCCTGGCATACATACATACAGCCCTCTTGCTTCCAAATACCTTTTCATTTTTGTCATACTGGCCAAATGCAGTCTAAAAAAAGAAAAAAAAAAACAAGCAACAACAACAAAATACAAAACCACTAGCACCTAAGATAAGTATGTGCATATTCTTCATGCTTACTTCAAACTTCTAAGCCTTTAGGACATGTTTTCCACTCTAACTAAATGCTCAAAACATTTTGCATAGAAAAGGTTTATCATATGTGAAATCATACAACTTCAAAGAGCTTTAGATACCTGAGGAGCAAAAAAAAATCTAGCACCCATATTGGGTTAAAACTCATAAAAGCAAGTCTCTTCATCTGTTCTGCATTTAATGTTGACAGAAACATGGAAGAAGAGACAGAAAAACGGTCAAAGGCATCAGTGGCTACGTCACTTTCAAGTAAAACACAAAATAAGATTGCAATAAGATTGTGTAGTCTCTTCATAATGTAGAAATCAAACCATCTGGTTAGTCCTAAACAGATTATACCCATGCAAGGTTACTGTTCCAGGTTTGTAGGATTCTCATGTACAAAGACTGGACACCAAACACAATATAAAAAAATCAAATGCTCTAGTCTATTTACTGAGTTACTAGTGCAAAGCAAATATGCGAAGCCGGTTACATACATACCAACCCCTGGTTGCATGGGATACCACTAAGCAGGAGAAGGAAATAGAACATGTTGCCCAGTTGGAGGGGTGGTAGGCAGTGCGTTGTCAGGGAGCCCTATGAATAAAGATGCGCATCTGGCCTTCTCACCCATCCGTCCCTGCACAGGTCCTTATATCTCCCCTCGGGCTGGAGTGGAAAATTACCAGTTGCAACATCAGCATACACGTGGCCAGCATGTGAACAGATGTTACTGGTATAAGACTCCTTTTGCTAACAGTGGTGTTAACTCCCCTATTTTCAAGGTTATGTTCCCACAACCTGTGCCAAACAGTACTTTTCTATTTTTGTGTGTCTCACCATGAACCATTATCTATTGTCACTGACACAGTTACCCTTCCAACAAAGCATGTATACAGCTCAGAGTTGACCACAAAGACTTTCCTAAAAGTAGCCAACATGAGCAGACTGCATTCCTTTTTTTTTCATTGGTAGATGCTCACTTTAAACACAAGTAGCTGTACTCAGAGTTCTTTAGTGCTTAAAGAACCCAAAGTTCTCACTTTGGAATAAGATGCTTTCTTGAAAACTCACAAACAGTAACAACACTCAGCATGTTCTGGATTGAAAGCATTTGGAAATAAGACATATCTACAGAATGTAAGATTTCTTGTGCATGTTAATTAACGCAGACATTAATAAGGCAAAGCAGCAAGAATCATTGGTGTAACATTTGGTGTCTCAGCCAATCTTCAATACATGTGCACATGCTTCACATTATCTCTTCATAACAAAACAGAAACAAAATTCTAACCTACTTAAAGAGTAATAACCCTTATGCAACTAACTCTACAATAAGTATTCACCCTGTATTAAAGTTTCCAAGGAAGATTTTAAGCTGTAAAGTACTCTGGACAGTGACTGTAGTTAGGAAAAAAAATATATATTTAGAATATGTGTATATATATATATTTAGAAGAATTTTGTTTAACAAAGTGAATAATTCCATCCAATTCCTCAATATAAAAGAATATGTGATGCAACCACATGACCACACTTTTCAGGTGTGTGGTGCCTCATTCATAGAAAACTAACAAAGTAGCAGTACAGAGAATTAAAACAATACTTGCATCCAGGGGCTTCGAAAATATTAGTTGGAAAGAATCCCACAACCATGTATTACTTCAGAAATCTGACAGCTCATTCTTAGGTTAAACAGAAATGGAAATTTTACATCTGCTTGTGAGAACATATAATTTGCAAATCTCTTCTATACAAGCAGAACAACTGAATAAAGGTAGTAGAAACCACTGACTTTCTTCCAATTCAGTTCTTTCTTTTCCCATGTTAATATTTACTAATGTATGAGATCATACATTAATTATGAAGTACTGATTTCCTCAGTGCACACGAAAATGCAGTTTAATATATTTTGCTAAATCACATAGACTGGAGCAAAAGTATGACTAGTATATGGTTGGTACAGCAGCAAAGCACCTTACACATTCTGTGGTTTAGTGACTTGTACTTTGATTGCTTCCAAAACTCTGGATACTGAACCATGGAATGGTTTGGGTTGGAAGAGACCTTAAATCTCATCAAGCTCCACCTCCCTGCCAACGCACAGGGACACCTTCCTCTGGACCAGGTTGCTCCAAGCCCCATCCAACTTGGCCTTCAACACTGCCAGGGATGGGGCAGCCACAGCTTCCCTGGGCACCCTGTGCCAGTGCCTCACTGCCCTCACAGGGAAGAATTTCTTCCTGATGTCTCATCTCACTCTCCCCTCTGTCAGGTGAAAGACATTCCCCCTTGTCCTGTCCCTACAGGCCCTTGTCAAAAGCCCCTCTCCAGATTTCTTGTCAGCCCCTTTAGGCACTAGAAGATGCTCTAAAGTCTCCCTGAAGCCTTCTCTTCTTCAGGCTGAACCAGCCCAGCTCTCAGCCTGTCTCCAGAGCAGACCTGCTCCAGCCCTTGCAGGATTTGAGGCCTCCTCTGGACTTGCTCCAGCATCTCCACGTACCTCTTGTCTTGGGGACCCTAGCGCTTCTACACAGAAGCAGCTCAAGAGCACAGGGGTTAAACATGGTTTTGGGACACAAAAAGCAGGTAACAACTCAGCCACACCTTTCTGTCGTGTTATTCAACTCTCAAAATCCACCTCCAGTTTTCTCATTATGCTTCATTCTGGAAACAATTCTCTTCCCAGTTTACAGCCATAATCCACTTTCTAATACACATCAAATATGAAAGAATTGCTGTTCAACTCCATACACTCAAACTTCCTGCCAACAGAGAAAATTCTCCAGATTGTTTCTATACCCCTAAAATGCAGTATGAAGCATAAGTACATCACATCACATGGCTTTAAAAAGTAACCAGATCATCTGGGCAAGAAGGGCTTCCAAGCATGACCGGGTTATACAAGTTTGACCCACCTATGATAATTTTGTTTCTCAGACAGAGCAAGGTTTTATATATATATACATATACACACACACACACACACACACACACAAACACTGAGACAGAATTTCACAATTACATCCATGTCCTGGCATGATGCTGCAGTGTCATTTTTCTAATGAGTAACATTCTTAATGTACTTACACAGTTAGCCTGCTGGTAGTTTTTGCCAAGCTTTGTGCAGTTTACTGTGCATATAATGTAGAAAAAAATATACTGCAATTACTGGGGGGGGGGGGGGGGAATCATTGATATATTGCTTGCAGAGCTTGATCTCAACCTCTCAATCAGACAGGAAAATACGTTCTTGCTTGCTATTTTTTTAGATTCTAGTCTTTAGGATTTACTTGATTTCATTAGTTTTGTGAACTCTCGATGTTCATAAGTTAACTGTTGTAGGCTTAATACAGCAACGTAGATGACTGCAGACTTCTCCTGTAATTAACTTTTCAATAATAAAGATTTCATTACAAATGAGGCTATAATTACAACTCCATGAAAATTCAGGTCAGAATTTCACCTGACACATCATTTCTTGTAGCCCATCATACTCAATAGGTAGTAACTTCCTGATTTTGTACAGGAGTTCCGATTCTCATTACTGTGATACTGAATAGTTCTAATAACCACACAAATGGTTGACTTCAGTTTATGAGACAGACACTGAAGCTTTTCAGCAGGCCTCTAATAAACACTGTATCACGCCTGACATCACAGCCATTATTTCTCCATGAACATTTAATGGGAGAACTGGTAAACCACAATAATGGCAACATCTGGGATATCACTATATCTTACCTTAATATGTCCTTCATCGTTTTTGTTCTCTTCTCCTCAGCTCCCAAGCAGCCCCCGAGAGACACACACACTAACTGAAATCTCAACATAAGGACTTGTCACACAGTAGTGATTTAAGACAGCATCCTATACTGTTCTAAGTACACCCTGGCTCAGGCCCAGACAAGCACTCCTGTGAAAAGCACCATGGCACTGGGTCAGGGCCAGCAAACTCAGCACTAGGGATGGTTCACCCTTCAGCTAACAGTACAATGGTTGTGTACACCACACTTGCAATTCATAGAAGCATGGAATGGTTTGGGTTGGATGGGACCTTAAAGCTCATCCAATTCCAAACATCTGCCACAGGCAGGGACACCTTCCACTAAGACCAGGTTGCTCAAAGCCCTGTCCAACCTGACCTTGAATTCAAATAAATTAATGAATAAAAAATCATTAATGAATAAAAGGTTAAAGAGTACCTCTGGTGAGTGCTTCAAAGTAGCAGACCATTTAAAGAGAACATTACTGCCAGAGCGAGAAAATCCAGATTGGAAGACTTAGACCCAATGCAAAGAAACTATGAGAACATACTCATAACGTAAGCCTCATCAGCTAACTTCCAAAGTCTTCCTTAATCCACTTGTATTTAGAGTCAGTCACCTCATCAGCAAAGGCTTACACAGCTTTAATTGTAAAGTTATTTTTTCCCTGTCTGAAAAAAAACTCACTAAAATTAAAAAACCTGAAAGCAAGGCCACAAAGCTCAAGTGTGGTCTTTGTGAAAACACATGTTACACTTCCAACACCAATGGTAAATTTGATACTTGTGTTGAGGAGCAGTTAGCATCATTCACTTGGTCACCCAGTAACTTAAAAAAGCACTACTTGAGTAAGATTTCACCTGTTTACTCAGTTTGTGAGCAGCAAGATGATTATGTGCTGTTCAAAAGTGCTAACATGTCAGAATATCCAAGATCTTGTTGGATCAGTAATCTCAGAATATATACTGTAACAGAGCATGGAAGAAGGATCTCCAAAATATCATACCAGCTTGGCTTTGCAAAGTTGCTTGTTGGGTTGATTTTAATTTTTAATTTTAATTTTTAAGTTGTATTCTATTAAAAAAGCTTGCCTGCAAGTGCCATTAGGACTTGAACTGCCAGGACCTGAACCCTGCTTCACCTTTCACATTGGCATCCATGACCCCTGCAAACACTAAGACGCTAGATCAAATACACATTGAATCTGAAGCAAACAACTGATTTGTGACATTTAAAATACTTGTCTGGAAGAGTCTGAGAAACAAAGTTTTTCATTTAATTGTAAATAAGGTGGTATTTTACTGCAGTGATTGGAAATAAATCTTCACAAACAATTTAAAGGTCTGTGCGCAATATTACATATACCACATCATGCATGAGAAAATGGCATTGCCATCTGTCAAAAATAACAAGTACTCATTAGAAGCAGATGTATACAAAGATAGTTGGAACACTGGTAGGGAGAAAAATTGACTTCTCTCTGATAAGAGCAACTTAGTGAGATTCACTCAGGGCAGTTTCAGGTCAACCATCCTAGCAAATGAAGGTTTAATTTAACCAAAAAAAAAAGTACTTTGACACACCTCCCCTTTTAAAATCTGCATTGTAAAACTATGAAAAAGACAAGTTATTCAAGTTCCTGAAAAAACATACTCAAAAATCTAACCAGTTATGATCAGGATTTGGATAATTTCAGAACATGTAAGATGTTAAGAGTTTATGAACGGCGCTTTCTGACACAGAAGATGGTGCTCTCTCTGCTAAATCATGCTGTAGATACTAATGAAGAATATATGAATAGTGATGTAAAGACAATCTTCATGCTACCAGAATCAGATGCAAAAGTACTTTAAAAGTCAAAACAAGCAAAATAAAGAAAAATTACGCTCTTGAATAAAAGATGTTAACTTGACAGTAGGAGTTCAAAATGGGAGTGAAATAGAAAGCTGTTACTCCTGAAGAAGCTCTGCTGCCCAACTTCCCTGAAGCCCAAGCTTGCAAGGAGGAATCATGGAATCATAGAATCATCACAGAATGGTTTGGGATGTAACAGAACTTCCAGAGCATTATGCACCCACAAACAGCACCCATGCTAATAAACTCTTGGGTGACCTGAGATAACTGATTGAGAAAATGTTTACAGAACATTAGAAAGGGAGGAGGGAGTGAGGAAGGAAAGATATTACAAAAAGTGGCTCAAGCTGCAGGGCCCGGTGACCAGAACTAGCAGGCAGTGGGATAAAAATAGGCCCTCATCAGAATATGTACAAGAGCTGCTATGTAATAGGTCCCCTGTACCTAAAGTGATAAGTAATACTGGCGGTACAACTGGAGAAAACCTGAGGGATATCAGGCTAAGGCTGAGCTCTATACAAAGGGAACCTTCACCTTTATGAAAAATAGGAAAAAAAGGGACATGCACAGTTGCAAAGAGCATCAACTTGGGATTTAAACCTAGTGACACCTCTGCCAGTTTAAAGCTACTCCCCCTAGGCTTGTCCCTACAGGCCCTCGCCAAAAGTCCCTCTCCAGATTTCTTGCCGTCCCTTTTAGGCACTGGAAGCTGCTCTAAGGTCTCTCTGGAGCCTTCTCTTCTCCAGGCTGAACCAGCCCAGCTCTCTCAGTCTGTCTTCAGAGCTGTTCCAGCCCTCAAAGCATCTCTGTGGCCTCCTCTGGGCTCGCTCCAACAGCTCCATGTCCCCCTTGTGTTGCTGCCTCAGAGCTGCATGCAGGGCTGCAGGGGGGGGTCTCACTAGAGTGGAGCAGAAGGGGAGAATCCCCTCCCTTGACCTGCTGGTCACACTGCTTGTGAGGCAGCCCAGGACACGATTGGTTTCTGTGCTGCTAACTTCATGATGTTCCACGTATTCTTTGCAATATAGTTCAGAACTAGTTTTTGCAGGACAGTGAAAACAAGTCCGTTTATGCACTGATCTCTCAAAACTCTTTAAGCTATACTGCTAAATGCTTTACAGCTATTACAAATATACTTATTAGAAAATTAGATAACAGCCATCCTTCCTTAACATTGAGTAACTGAGAAAAACTGCTAAATATTTCATGCTCTTAAAAGGCTTTAATGAATACACATTCACATCGCTGAACTTCTGTATGCCTTGGCATATTTATTAAAAACCATAAGATGCCCACCAAAAAGAGTGCTCAAGCTCATTTATAAAGAGGCTTAAAATCCAGACTTAAGTGCTTTAGAAAGGGAAAAAAACAAAACACATTTACTCCAAGGCCAGAAAATGATTTAGTTCTGTAATGACTCAGAAAAGCTTCCTGTCAAAGCCAGCTGTGTAAGTGATTTCCAGAAGCTATATGCCTTCAGAACTCCTTACAGATGTTTCAGAGACAATTCAGAACACTCTGTTTCTACCTGAGGTACCTCGCGTGTATGCCTCATTAACAGCCAACTCCAGAGCAGCCAGCCATGCCTGGATTTATTATACCATCCTTATTCTACAGCATGTTCATCCTTTCCTTTTTCCACTATCCCTACAAACCTGCAAATGAATGTTTTAGCCCTTTGAACTACTAACACTTTAAAGGACAGTGTTGCCGTGTACCATATAAGAATGAAAACTGTGTCTGAACTTAGCAACAAACAATACCCAACTTACACTACAAACCATAATGAATGCTTGAAATCAACATTTTCAAAGTACTTCTCAGTTAGCTATATGCACTTGCAGCACTCCATTTGTTGCAGTTCCCTACTGAAGGCCCTGCCACAGCAGGTCAGGAGCATAAAGCCTACCCATTAACTATCATGTGCAACTTCCTTCTTTCAAAAGCTGTACGTCAGTCTTCTCCTGCTGAACTAAGTTATTACCTTCTTAGATCTGTTGAAAGTGAGTTTTGCACAAGCTCCTTTTCTCTCACAGTCCACACTATCTCCCCTGTTTGTCATCAGGAAGAGTTCCCTCTGAACTGCTCGATTTCTGTTTTCATTCAGAGAGACTGAGCTGAACAGAACAGGATGTGTTCATAAAGAAAAGCACACCCAGAAAGTGAGGTATTTGTAGGAATCAGGCTTGCAGAAAGAGAAAAGCTTATTTTTCCAAGTAAGGTGAGCTTTGTGTTGCCAGCTCCCGCCCTCCATGCTTTCTGTACATCACTGATGTTCCATCTAGCACCATCCTTTGTTACACACCACTGTGACAGTGCTGACAGGGAAGACAAGGAAGTTACCCAAAATGATGCTGCCATGCATACACCTTAAATCTGATTATTCCCCCATGTTTATTTTTACCCTAATCATCTTGCTTGTTGCAACTGACTGTGACAGAAGGGTGAGAAAGCAGCTGCTACACGTAATATTTGTGGCTACCACCTACCTAAATTCCTCTCCAGGTTTCCTGTCAGCCTCTTTAGGCACTGGAAGCTGCTCTAAGGACTCCCTCTTCTCCAGGCTGAACAAGCCCATCTCTCTCAGCCTCTCTCCAGAGCAGAGCTGCTCCAGCCCTCAAACCATCTCTGTGGCCTCCTCTGGGCTCACTCGACAACTCCATGTCCCCCTTGTGTTGTTGCCCCAAAGCTGCATGCAGGGCTGCAGAGGGGGGTCTCACCAGAGCGAAGCAGAGGGGGAGAATCCCCTCCCTCGACCTGCTGGTCACACTGCTGCCGATGCAGCCTAAGACATTGGTTTCTGGGCTCAAGTGCACACTGAAGCTGGGTCACAGGGAGCTTCTTGTCACCCAACAGCCCCAGGTTGTGCTCCTCAGGGCTGCCTCAATCCAGGCTCTGCCTAGCATCTATTTGTGCTTTGGATTGTCCCAACCCAGGCGAAGGATCTTGCACCTTCATTATGCGTTGTGGTTTAACCCAGCCCGCAACCCAGAACCGTGCAGCCGCTTGCGCACTCCCCTGCCTTCCTCCCCCGGCTCCCCGAGGGACAGGGAGAACTGAAAGAATGTAACTCCCACAGGCTGAGGTAAGAGCAGTCCAGTAACTAAGGTATAACAGAAATCATTACTGCTACCACCCATAATAATAATAAGAGAAATAACAAGGGGAGAGAATACAATCACTCACCACCTGCAGACCAATACCCAGCCTGACCTGAGCAGTGATCTCGTCCTTACGGGTAACCGCCCCCAGTTTATATATTGGGCATGATGTGCTGTGGTATGGAATACCTCTTTGGCTAGTTTAGGTCAGGTGTCCTGTCTCTACTTCCTCCCGACTTCCCCTCTTCCCCAGCAGAGCACGAGACTCAGAAAGTCCTTGGTCAGAGTAAACATTACTGAGCAACAACTAAAAACATCAGTGTTATCAGCATTATTCACAGGCTGAAAGTCAAAAACACAGCGCTGCACCAGCTACTAAGAAAGTGAAAAATGACTGCTACTGCTGAACCCAGGACAATTATGATAAAACCTTCAGGCATGCTTTAATTGTGCAAATATTACTAGTTTAGCACAGTTTTCCTAAATTAACCTATATTGCTTTAATGCAGTATTTTTTTTAGGAGAGAAGAGTTTTTCTGCAAGGTCTGACACAGACATGCTTTTATCCAGCTCACTGCTGTTAAATTTCCAAATTTGAGAAACAAGCAACCGGCCAGCTTTCTATTAAGACATTTTCCATTTCAGTAAAAAATATCAGAAGTCTGTACAGACTGCACAACTAAACTATTTTGCCTATGAAGACATGAACAGCTCCACAGAAGTAACATTTTATATATAAAGATATTTTATATAAAGAAAAAGAATACTGAGAAACATCCTTAATAAGTCTTATTTCTAACACCGTATTCTGGCATTCCGCCTCTGAGATTTGCAGGAAATAGCTTTACCAATGCTTTTAATAGGACTGAAGGAGGGAGTAGACACCAGCTACACAGCATCACTGGTAAATCAGAACTGCAGAGGGTGCATTTTTTCCAGGGATTTTTCAGTTTAAAAAAAGAAAACTAATGCTGTTGGTTCTAAGAAAGCCAAATCAGAAGGCGACAGATGGGTTTGGCCCTTAAAAATAATGAACAGAAATAGTTCAGAAAACTAGAACTGACTACATTTTTCCCCAGTCTGCTTAATACATGTCTTCTCAAACATCTTACTGAAATAAAATAGTAAGTACACAAAAAGTTCATTTCCTTCACACATACAGAATAAAGAGCATATGACCAAACTATAAATACTTATGTAGTGCCTAAAATAAAAACCTAAACCAGGTTCTTAACTTGAGGGTTTCTTGGACTATCCAGAATTCAGATCTTTGAAAGTTTGGTCATTTATGTTTGATTTGTTTTGTGGAACATGGAGGATACTGAATTTTTATTCCCCTACTTAAGACTTTTAATTCCCTAAGAAGCAATCATGAGTAAGAATCTCCCACTTACATTTGAAAATTAATTATTAGACCTCTTTAACTTCATAAAGATAGTAAAGGTTTCGCTGTCCCCTGCCTGGCTAAGAAGCTCTTTGAAAAGTGACAATCCTTCTAAATAATATTCAGATATTAGAGATGATGCCCTTAAGCTTCAACAAAATCATGCTTCCCTGAAGGCTACATGACCACATATGCAGAAAGAGTACTTCAGTTCTGCAACATAAGCCAGTCATACCAGTCTGCCTTAAAGAAGCCAGTGCAGCATGGTGCTGAATCACAGACTGGTTTGAGTTGGAAGGGACCTTAAAGCTCATCCAGTTCTAACCCCCTGCCACAGGCAGGGACACCTTCCACTAGAGCAGCTTGCTCCAACCCCCATCCAACCTGGCCTTGAACACTGGCGCCAGGGATGGGGCAGCCACAGCTTCTCTGGGCACCCTGTGCCAGCACCTCCCCACCCTCACAGGAAGAATTTCTTCATGATGTCTCATCTCAATCTCCCCTCTGTCAGTTTAAAGCCATTCCCCCTTGTCCTGTCCCTACAGGCTCTTGTCAGAAGTCCCTCTCCAGATTTCTTGTTGGCCCTTTCAGGTATTGGAAGACTGTTTCAAGACTAGTGGAAGACTGTTAGAAGCTACAGAACTCTCTTGTTCTTGCTCACCACCAAGTTTCAGACAGATGCATCACTACAGCTGCAGTATGTCAGTTCCAAACTTAAGCTTTTTATTTTGCTTAGAAACATCCTTCTTGGTTTTATAAACACGACCCATCTTACTATAGCAAAGATGTATTGTAAGCCCCAGATTCTACAAAAAGGAGGAATGAATCACCCTGCTGCCAAGCCTGACTGCAGCACTGCAAAGCTTATGAGGGCAGGAGTAAATTAATCACACAGAGATCCATGCTGTCATGGCTAGAAGCTTTTGGTACCTGAGGTGGCTCAATTATAACTAGTTAGAGTACCTCCCTACTGCACTCTGTTCTGACATGCAAGCAAGCCAAGACACAGAAAAAAGGTTTCTTATACAGTCAAGAATCCTAAAAGGATTTAAAGACAAAGTTACACAAATCAACAGGAAAGCTCAGAACTAATCTGAGAGAAGTAAATCTCCCAGCAACACAAATCTATCTGCTATGCATGGCATGTTGTGCATTTAAGCCAGTTGCTGGTCTCCAAAGCAATCACAATTTTTACAGCTATGAGTACATCACCTTGAAGAAAAATCTTTCCCTTTCTCCATCTGCTTATCAAACAACCATACACTTCTCCCGTATGAACTTCAACCAAAGGAGCACACTGCAAGTAGCATGAAGGGAAGAGGGAGACATGATCACTGTTGGAGATAAAGAAGTTGTTAACGACTTTGCCTCTAAAAACACCCTCAAATTTAAAACCTTACAGTTTCAATGGCATTTCAAAAAAATGAAATAAAACATGGATCACTGTCCACATAATTAAATTCTGCTCTTTGTAATGCTACTTGGTTTTGCCCTTACCTGTGCATTTAAGCACTTTCCAATTCATAAACTAGACAAAAAGTCACCATACTTCTGCTAATTAACTACTTGTAAAGTAAAGCTTTCTTTACATCTACGGAAAATACTATCATAAATTAGTTCTGCATTAATTCAAAGCTATGGTACTTAAGTTTGTTGGTTTTAATCAAAAGCATTATTTCTCTCTTGAAAACACAGCAAAAATAGCTGTGCATCCTCCAGCTACTTACACTATAGGTCTAACATTCTCTGTTCGTGAAGCCTTTGTAGCTCACTTGTGACAGCCTACATAAAACCAATGAGCTATGAAGAAATGCCCTGTTAGGGTGGTGAGGCACTGGAATAGGTTGCCCAGCGAGGTTGTGAATGCTCCATCCCTCGCAGTGTTCAAGACCAGGTTGGACGAGGCCTTGGGTGATATGGTTTAGTGTGAGGTGTCCCTCCCCATGGCAGGGGGGTTGGAACTTGATGATCTTAAGGTCCTTTCCAATCCTAACTATTCTATGATTCTATTCTATTAGAATATTTCATTGGAAAAGCCTATCTTACTTCATTGGCAGAGATGAGTGAAGAGTAGCAGTAAAAAAATAGCCAGAGGTTTAAATTTGTGCTAAGTTACAACCACAAATCAATTCCAAGACCTGGAGTAAATCAGCAGCGCAGTCAACTCATCCATATCACTGTTACAATGAGTGTTGATACAGGAAAATTCCCCGGTACTGAGTGTAGACAGGTTTTAAACTGAGTATCCAGCCGGCTAAGATATAATGCTTCGGTGTCATAATCACACAGCATTTTGGAGAAACCCTCCCTCTCCAGTTCAGATATCCTGCTAGAGAAGATTACCATTCACTGAAACCTATGGACTTCTGACAAGCTCCATCAAACAAGGCTCTCTCAAAACCTGGAGTTCTTAAGCCAGAGGAAACAGGCAAGTTCTTCTGTAATTAAAAACTGGCTTGGGTTTGAAGGGGACCTTAAAGCTCACTAGTTATAACCCCACATCCACAATGGGTGACACCTTCCTCAGTACAAGAGATACAGAGCTACTTGAGAGAGACTAAGGGCCACTAAAAGGATTAAGGGACTTAAGCATCTCAGTATAAGAGAGCTGGACTCCTAAGCCTAGAAAAGGTACAGGGAGGATCTTATTTATGTATACGGATACATGAAGAGAAGGTCTAAAGAAAATGGAACCAGGTTCTTTTCAGTGCTGGCCAGCAACAAGACCAGAAACAGTGGGCATAAACCAGAACACAGAAGGTGCTGTCAGAACATCAGAAACACTTCTTTTGCTGGTGACTAAGCACTGGCACAGGTTGTCCACAGAGGTTGTGGAGTCTTTATCCTTGGAGATACTCGAAAGCCATCTGGACAAAGTCCTGAGCAACCAGCTCTAGGTGCCTCTGCTTGAGCAGAGGGGCTGAATGCTGTGAACTCTGGAGGTCCCATCCAACTTCATCCAGTCATAAGAAAGAACAGTCTGCACAAATATTAATTACAATCACATCTATAATATCAGATTTTCAAAAGCTACAGAAAACCCAGCAAGACAATGGTATTTTTCACATTGTCCTGCTATGTACCTTCTCCTAGGTCAGCCTGGTCTTGCTCAATAAACTATGTACCAAGAAACGCTACTAGATCATCTTTATACATTAAACACACAAAGCCAGACCTATGAGGATAAAGCAAGAAGACTTGTATAACCTCAGAAAAATATTTGACATTTCAGCCTATCTACAGGAAGTTCTGTTAGTTTTATAAAAGACCTGAACCTCTCTTGTTAGGCTGCCACTCCATGCTAGCAAAAGTATCATGATTAAGCATGCAGAGAATAATGATGCAACTACACTGAAGTACTTCACTTTTAGTGACATGGTAGTCCTTTCAGAAGAAAAGGAAGATGAGACAGCAAGGCGGAGATCTTAAGCCACTGGCTCTTCAAAACAGGCTCTCTGGAATATTTTGTTCTTCTGCAGATCCAAAGACATACTTTTCTAACTACTTAGTTCTTTCACATTTATAGTTCCTGACACTCAGTAGCATCATGAAGTTAACCATGCATAATGGTGAGGCAGGCATCTAATACAAGGATTAAAGAAAACAGACTCACAAGAACATTTGATCAAGATGAAACAAGTGATGAGAATTCTTCTGTCACACAGTCCCCAAAATTACTTTCTTGCACATTGGGATTGATGGCAGATAAACTGAAAACATGTAAATACAATACATATTCTGTACAATGTATAACTATAGCCTCATTTCCAGAGATCAAAGCTGAAGGACCACAATCATTCCTTCTGTATCAACGATTCTGCTTATTTCAATTGCCACAGTTAACCAATGCCTAAGAAGGCTTAAAAAGTAAAAGCCAGTTTTAAGCTTCAGAATCTTTCTCCCCAGGTCCGTTTATCTGACAGCACTATGGTGAGCTAGCCATTAAACTCCCCACTTCACATAAGTGATATTCTACATAATTTATTTACTATGTACCTTCAGTCCCTCTAACGCAGTCACTTTTTCCTTAGAGTCCAAGTCAGTAACAAAGCTGCATCACTCTCTAGGCCCACACTTTTGAATGCAAACAGCTGTTTTAACTTATTTCTCCCCCTTAGGAACAATCAGCTGTTCTCTTCTGCAGTTTGGTTTCCCATCCCAATTCTATTCCCCGCTCCAGAAACTCTCAATGATATTAGTGCTGACAGTAGTGTTCTCCCTTTAGCAGCTGTCTTGTAAGTCTACTTTGAGAGCACAGAGGCAAGAGGAAATCCTGCAAAGACAGCCAATACTAAGATAGTAGCATTTGCCCAGGAAAATATTTCACTTGGATAAAATAAGGTAGAACAGGTATGAAACATATTTCACAGATATAGTAGTTCTCACAATGTAGCCACAAAGAATGAACACACTGAACATTAAAGAAGCCACCAACCCACTACTGAACTCCCTCTCCCCCTCATCCCACTCCAGTTACTGTTTGGAATGGGGAAAGGGGAAATACCACTTCTACCTGCCAAGAGAAATGTTTATATTCTTAATGATCAAAACACAGTTCATTTTAGGTCCCTCCCAACCTAAACCATTCTATGAAGCCCTATTTAGCCAGTTAAACCAGACTAATCCAAAAACATCAGTCATCAGAGCTATCAACACATTATCAGCTACTTAGTTTTACCTTAGCACTACCATTGCCAACAGACCTAGCATTTAACTTTGCATGTCAGTAACAGGACCAGGAGACCTCCTACAGACCAGATACTCTTTCAGGCAGGAGCCATGTGGCACCCCCACTCTTGCAGTGCTCAGCATACACACGGCACATTGCCCACTGGCCGCAGGCAGGTAAAGTTACAATAAAGTTACATAATCCTATTCAAACTATGCCAACTGTCACACGCTCCACACTTAAAACTCTACACACTTAACTGCCTTGGTGTTAACGAAACATCATCTTGCCTTCCTACTTGTGCTACAATATCATGATCTAACTTGCAGAACCATTCAAGTCAGTGTCCAATGTATGTCAATGGAAGCCCTAACTGATCCCTTATACTGAAGGTTTAAGGTCTTCAACATGTGCCCACACTGAAAAACTGCATCTGGACAACAAACACAATATCCTTGCCAAACACTAAGAAGAAATTCTCAAGATTTTAGTATAAAACATCCCGTAGTAATAATTCAAACTCATGGAGCTGATTTCAGGAGATGAATCCTAAGTAACATATACATTTCAGCAATGGGAAGCCCCTCTCAATGCCCACACTCGGGGGGGGGGAGGGATGGGGGACGGGGACCAAAGAAAACTTACATTTCCTGTAGCATTCTGGTAAAAGAAAAAAGCAACCAACAAATAAGGCAATCATTATTTGACATTTTGGCACAGACATCTCTCAGTTATACCTACAGACCCCAAAGATCAGCTATATATATATATAAAAACTATTACTTTTTTCCTTAAAAAAACCCAGAGAATAATTTAAATACTAAAGACATCAAATCAGGCCTAGTCATCCTTAGCTTTGCACAAAAATGACAGTTGGATCAGACGTGTACAATACTGAAAGCTTGTTTTATGATATCCTCACTGAAGTCCTGGTCCAGAGTTATTAGTTAAAAAGCAACCAGTTCAAATGAGGACAATCCCGACTTCAGCTCTTTCTTTGGCTTTTGGCAGACCCACCTCTCCACACATGCCTGCAGATCAGTGTAAAGGACCCAGCTTCTAGCTGTGCCCCTAATTCAAAGGGCATTTGCCTCACAGAAGCTCTGCCCTCTAAGTTACTCTTCAGAGCACTCTATTTCATGCTCTGCAATCACAAGGACAAGAATCTTTAATTAAAAAAAAAAAATAAAATAGGCTAATAACTCATGAGCCTGTGAGTCTGGGACATGGCCAGAGATCTGTAATATAGGTTAACGTCTGACTAAACTGTGAAAGTAATTGCTACTTTTCCTGTACAGCAGCACCATCCATGTGACCTGGGATGTGCACCACTAGCAACAGACCTCTCCTCAGAGTATTGCGGTATTTCAGCTTTGCCATAGCCTTTAAAATATCCAACGGATTTACATAATCCTTTCTCCAGATCCCATGGGCTAGAACAACACTGAATTCTGATAAAAACAGCCCCAAAAGCATACTGAGCCAAGGCTTTCTAAAGAAAAAACATCACTTCCAAGACATCATGGAAGTAAGAACTGTTTAAAGTTCCATCTAATATACCGTCTGTCCAGAGCCTATATGACCAGGTATAAAGTGTTCTCAAAATACCAGAACTTCTTGGTAGCAAGTGAAAAAGGATTTAACAGCTTGAGCATGCAATACAGGGAATAAAGATCAGGTTTTGCCATAGAAATGGCCGACACACATTCATTGGACCAGATGATCCTCGAGGCCCCTTCCAACCTGGTATTGTATGATTGTATACACACTGACACCCATATGTCCACCACAAGAAGTTCAGTCCCATTATTTCTTCAAGCAACTAAGAAACCATGACACAACCACAATCCTTCTGTGACTACTGGCAGGAATTCTCACCTATGGCTGCGCACACAAAGCACAACATGATAATAAAATCTGCTAAGCTAAGTAGAACCTGAAGCACAGCATTTCAGAGATTAATTACTATTTTACATATGTCAGCAAATCAACAGCATAGGAAATCTTAAAGTAATTGTGTATTTCTAAAATTTCCCAGAAAAAAAAAAACCCACATCATCTTGTTTTGGATCCCCCACACAGCCTGCATTACAAATACACTTAAGACCCATAGCATTAAGCTGGACAACAATCGCAACTTGGGGTCATCAACTCTGAACATAATATAAACAGAAGTACTTTGCATTTCATTTTTTTGAGTCCTCTGTACTCCATTTTTCATGGAATCCCAGTCTGGTTTGAGTTGGAAGGGACCTTCAAGCTCATCTAGGTCCAAGCCCCTGCCACTGGTGGGGACACCTTCCGCTACACCAGGTTGCTCCAAGCCCTGTCCAACCTAGCTTTTCATCTCTGTATCTAGGCTGATGTGCAGATACACACACACTTTAAGGCCTTGCACTCAGTGAAAAATATGATAATATAAGGATGAGTAACAAGCAAAATAGGAAGCTGCCAATCAGGTACTTTTAAGACTTCAGACTGAATACTAGTGCTATATCTTGGTCACAGAAGGTTAATATTGGTGTACTGCTCTAGGATGATTAAGTGCAGTTATGTCATCTGCTTGACTGCTGTCACAACTCTAATGAAGTCCCCTTCTTTAAAGAAGTCTCTTTTACCTGTTCAAAAGCAGCAGGAGCCATACTGCTTCCTCATTAGAGGAAAGATTGGCACTTGTGCCCAGGCTGTCTTTCAAGAAGGAACTGAACTTTCTATAGAAAGAAGTAGAACAATATTACTATGTAGTACACCACAAGCAATAGTTCAATGCCTAAACCCAACTGGAATCGTGTCAGGATGCTGCAAAATCAACGCAAGTACACCTGTACTCATTTACTGAGTCCGTCAGTGCAATCACACAGAATCACAGAGTCAGCAAAGTTGGAATAAACCTTCAAGATCATCAAGTCCAACCACTCCCTAGCACTGCCAAGGTCACCATTAAACCATGACACTGAGAGCCTCGTCTACACTGTGAACACTTCCAGGGACAATGACTCCGCCACTGCCCTGGGCAGCCTATTCCAGTGTTTCACCACCCTTTGCAGAAGAAATTGTTCCTAATATCCAGTCTAAACCTCCCCAGGTGCAGCTTGAGGCTGTTTCCTCTTGTCCTATCACTTGCTCCTTGGGAAAAGAGACCACATGATGTTGTCCTGACAATAACTTTAGCAGTAGTTTTTGCAGAATATTAAGTGCAATAAATCAATATATGAATATGTACACAGCTACAATGAAAGAAGAGGGTTCATCAGCTCGAGAAATCCCATCTTGCGCAAGTTTAAAACACTCACTAACTTCTGAGCTACTGAGTATTCTGATGTTTCTAAAAGGTGAGAAACAGGGTAAAGATTTAGACCAAAGTCACTTGCCACAGGTAACACCGAGTAAGATAGAAAGCTTCCTGTCCTGCACTTACTGCAAGGCCTTATCTGTCACGATAACCCATGTATAATGCTTCACAGGAGGTTTTTCCCCTTAAAACCCTGAATATCGAGACACAGTCCACTGTGCTGAAAGCCACTCTTCCCAAAAGTGAGAGCCCTTGCCAACACATCACAACTGTATTACCATATGCCACATCGTCCTGCCAAGTATCACCAGCCTGTTCTACTTTTAAGCAAATTTAATTATAACATAGCTCAGAGCAATGCTCATTAAACCTATATAAAAACAACTTGACATTCTTGGTATAAAAATGTGACTTTGTTTTCCATGAAGATTTCAGACTGGTATTTACTTAAGGAGAAAACTAGAGAAAGCTCACCTCAAACTCACTGCTTGCTTCCGGGACTACACTGACAGCCCTGTCATCAGCTCCATCACAAATTAATGCCAACTGGTACTTAGAGGACTGTCCATTTCTTGGCACTCCATTGAGATCTCCCACCTAAGCACACTTAAAACACCTTTGCTACTAGTGCTATCAAGCAGTAGTTCAGGATACAGCCATCTCTTTGAATAACTTTGAATACTTGTGTTCACTCTTTTGTATTTACAGAGGCTCACTCCAGCCAGTACTCAGTCTTCTGAGTCATTAAGCCCATGCAGTTTTTACCATAAGGATGTAAAACCCAGCAGCAGGGTTTCCCTAAAATAGCTGACAAAACTGCTCTTTAACTGATGAACTAACCAAAAACTAGTCCAAATGTTGACCTGATTTAAACTCTGATCTCACTGGACTCACAGGGTAAGGAGAGTATGTAAATCAACCCAAAATCTGGGTTTCCATTCTCTTTGATTTGTTTTACCAGAAATAGATCAACTCGTGGTGTTTTTACAGCAATGACTCATCAAGCTATAACAGCAGCAAAAAATATAAAAGACATCAGCTTTCCATTAGAAAAATAATTACTTTTTTCCTTTACTTGCATCCAGTATTCCTCACGGCCAACAGTCAATCAAGAAACACACCTTTCTACAACAACAGTGAATTTCTAAAGCCTTTCTGTTCTAGATTCTGTGCCCCCTTCTTGCACAGCTTTAGTTCAGTCAGCCAAACTTGGACAAAAACCTACTACCATTCTTATTTTAAGGGATACATTGAAATAATGAGCTCTTTAAGGACAGACAACATATCCATTCAACCTGACACTCACTGTGACCATTCATGCCCCTTCTACCCTGTCCCTCCTCCTTTTTCAACCAATCAGTCTCAACAAGAATGCCTCTGGAGACTGACCTTTAAGGCCCCATCCAACCTGGCCTTGAACACTGCCACGGATGGGGCAGCTACAGCCTCTCTGGGAAACCTGTGTCAGGGCCTCACCGCCCTCACAGGGAAGAATTTCTTCCTACTGTCTCATCTAAATTTCCCCTCTGTCAGGTTAAAGCCATTCCCCCTTGTCCTGTCTCTACAAGCCCTTGTCAAAAGCCCCTCTCCAGCTTTCTTGTCAGCCCCTTTAGGCACTGGAAGATGCTCTGAAGTTTCCCTGGAGCCTTCTCTGCAGGCTAAACAAGCCCAGATCTCTCAGCCTCTGTCCAGAGTAGAGCTGCTCCAGCCCCTGAAGCATCTTCATGGCCTCCTCTGGACTTCCTACAAGACCTCCGTGTCTTTCTTGTGTTGTTGCCCCAGAGCTGCATGCAGGGCTGCAAAGGAGATCTCACCAGAGTGCAGCAGAGGGGGAGAAACTCCTCCTTTGACCTGCTGGTCACGCTGCTCGTGATTCAGCCCAGGATACAGTTGTTGGTTTCTGGGCTCAAGCGCACGCTGCCGGGTCACAGGGAGCTTGTTGTCTCCCAACACCCCCAAGTCCTGCTCCATCCAGCCTCCCCCAGCCTCTAGCTGTGCTTGGGACTGCCCCAACCCAGGTGTAGGATTTTGTACTTGGCCTTGTCGAACTTCATGATGTTCACAGAGTCCCACCTGTCCAGGTCCCTCTGGGTCCCATCGCTTCCCTCCAGAGTGTCCATTACACAACACAACTTGCTGTCATCGGAAAACTTCCCAAGGTGCTCATTCTGACTATCCATGTCTCTGATAAAGATGTTAAGGAGCACCACCCCAATAGCAATCAGCAGGTCTCCAAACAGACATTTTTGTCCCTTTTACACACCCCAGCTCTACCTTGACTTTGTATTTGGAATTAGTTACATGAATTACTCCTCTTTTTAGGAAATATAAAAGGATAACTGCCAATGGCCTATCCCATTGTGCCATGTTATGTTCCTTCACACCCTTCCAGAAATCATCTGAACAGAGTGCTCAGTATTTCAAAGAAACACCAAGCACCAAGGACTACAGATCTGTTCCTAGATCAATTGCCTTCTCATGCTTGACCTTTCCCATTAAAAGGTTGTATCTTCTCTCATAACCATTTGGAGACTCAGGACTCCCCCAGTAATTGAAGAGATTTTATAAGCCCAACATTTTCAGGTACAACTGTCTCTTTGGTAACATGCCCTTTGCAGTACTTCTTATAAGGGACACAACACATTGTTGAGCTGTTTCTAAATAAAGTTTAGGCAAAACCTGGCTGAATGTGGAAGTTTTAATCAAAACTTTGCAGTTCTAGGGATGCATTACTCTTCCTTATTGCACACAGAAGGCCTAAATAACACAGCAAACTAGTAGCAGCTGAACACTGGAACACCACAGGGAAAAACTCCATTTTCCTGTTTCTCAGATCTCTTTTGTTATGGATGTACAACAGCGCCAACACAACCTGGGAATTCCTAGATGACATTATAGGTCCATGGCTCAGTTTTGATATACTTTTCTGCAGCACAGTTTGTATGCATCTCTGCAGCACACCTACATCAGTTACTGCCTGTCACTTCAAAAGGCTGCCAAATAAACTGATTTTAAGGAATGTATTACTTTTATTGTACAAGCACACAAATGGAAACAAAGAGTAGGTTGCTGACTTGCCCCAAGGCACAATAAACCTGTGTCAGTTAGAACACAAACGGGAGAACAGTTGACAAATATTAGTATTACACTAGCAAAAACACTGATAAGAGTTCATAACTGATGCTTTTTAGCAATCAGATAATGGCAGATAAAGTAATTATGGAGTGAGAGTGGTTTGGAATCCCCTCAAGGAAGGAACCTTAGAAGTCATCTAACTCCAACTCCCTGCCACAAGCAGGGACACCTTTCACTAGACCAGGTTCTCCAAGCCTCATTCAACCTGGCCTTCAACACTGGCAGAGATGGGGCAGCCACAGCTTCTCTGCGAAACCCATGCCAGGGCCTCACCACCCTCACAGGGAAGAGCTTCTTCCTAATGACTAATCTAAAACTAACCTCTTCCAGTAATACTCATTTTCTTCCCAGTTTTCACACAGCACAAAGCAACAGAACCAGATGATACCGGATGCCACAGGACAGCACTGCAAATATGCAAAGGTACATGGTTTTTAACTCCTACTCCAAGGGAAATTTTCTAGTCCTTCTTTTTCAAGGAGCACAGGACTAGTTATCATTTCATTTTCCACATCTGTTCTGCACTCATGCTCCATAGCCTACCAATAATTAACATCAGGCATAAACCACAGTCAGAGCTTTAGCACTGATCCCCTCCCAGTCTGAGTCACTGCTCACCACAGTCTGTCCTGTTCAGAGTTGTATCTTCTCCTCGCTTTAATTTAATTAAGAATAGCAGAAGGCAGATATGCATGAACACTGTTTTATACAGCTAGACTTACTGCTATCATTTTTGAGTCAAACACACAGAGACTGGGTGACTTCTAGCATTTATCAAAGTGAAAGATTAAAAGCACAGGGCTGTAGCCAGATGGGACAGACAGGCACTGTGGGAAGCTTCTTTGCACCATTTTTGCAACTACCTTAATTGAAAGCTAAACTCTACTTATTTTTCTGATGCCAGACCTTTAGTCAGAGTTAATCAAATCTTTTCCAAGGGAAATTTTATAGATGCTTTACATGAACAGACACCACAATTAGGAACTGTATAAACAGATCTTCAAATACCACTTTAATAAGGATGCAGAAACACATACTTTTGTTTGTCAGTGTTTCAGTCACATGCTAATTAACAAAGCATTCAAATGCCTGTCTTCAAGGATCACTTTTGAAAGCCTGTTTCTTCTGGAATGAATCTACATAAAAACATTACCTTGGCTCTCTAACTGGTAGTAAGCGATGGGCAGTGCACTGACTGCTACTGCCTGCTACCTCCTGGTCACAGCATCTGCCTTCATGTCCCAGTAAAGCCAGTGAACTGCAGATGAAATACATCCTACTACCAGAAATAAGAATGCTGAAGTAGTGAAGGAGCACATCTGACTTTTGCCTATTGTGTAAAGAAATACTCCAGGCAAATTATTCTCTGCCTTTCAAGGAAATTTGGAAGCTAGTGGATCATTAAACAGTCCTCACAGGTAAACTCTGCAATTGCAAACAATGACAATTTAGAACCAGATTATTAATATTTACTCATTAAACACAAGGAGATATTTCTCAGGCATTTAGGTTTTTTACTGCGATTTGGAAAAGCCCAATCAATTATTTATGCTATCAAAGAGAGTAAAAAAAAGTGGCTTGCAGCACTGACACCCTGAACTAATTTTGGTAAATGGAATGTCTGATTAAAATTAGAAAGGCTTGAAGAAACAAAGCCTTACCGACCAATAATAAAAATTGTCAAAGTAAGTGAAGCCACACAAACTTAAACCAGATAAGCTAACCACAGTGCTATGCAATTCATTCTCTAGTTTTAGCAGACATCCTCAGAAGTGCTCAAGGCCAGGTTGGACAGGGCTTGGAGCAACATGGTCTAGTGGCAAGTGTCCCTGCCCACGGCAGGGGGTTGGAACTGGAGGAGCTTTATGGTCCCTTCCAACCCAAACCAGTCTGGGATTCTATGATCCATTTTACCTTTACAGCAGAGGAATGGTCAGAAAAAGCCTGAGAGCTGTCAAACATTTAACATTTAGAACTACTTAATGGTAGAAAAAACAACTTTATGATCATACTTAACAGTCTGGGCTGCACACCAGAGTGAACCTATTTCCAGAACACATTTAGATGTAGCAGCTGTACAGTAACCAACTAACCTGGGTTAAAGAATTGGGCTCAATCACAGGATTATTTTTGAAGAATGAATATCAAACAATTTTACCATAAATTTACTAAAATAAGTTTGGAAAATGCAATGCAAACAGAAAGGACAGAAATGTCTTCTATTAAGACTAAAGAACAAAAAGAAACACTATTTTCAGAGAAGAGACAATTGCAGACATCTGTAG
This sequence comes from Pezoporus occidentalis, assembly GCF_034315485.1. Taxonomy (NCBI): domain Eukaryota; kingdom Metazoa; phylum Chordata; class Aves; order Psittaciformes; family Psittacidae; genus Pezoporus; species Pezoporus occidentalis. The sequence goes on from NW_026916294.1 coordinate 7,224,518, forward strand.
TGGGCTGGGTTAACCCACAAGGTGTCTACTTGTCAGACTGACTAGAAGGTTGACCTGATCAAGTTGAACTTGCTTTGAGAAGAGCACTGGACTAGATGACCTTCCAAGGTCCCTGCTACTTCAAACAAGGGACAGAAACCTGGATTTTAAAGTCAGGAATTGTCTACCATGTCAAATCTTCCCAATATGTAACATTATAACAGTGTTTTACAGTATCTGGTGGTGGATGAATTTTTCCATCCTTGCTGGCAACAGGGGTTGACAGAGCACAATATCTCCACCTACCCTTTACAGTTTCAGGTACTTCTGCTCTCTTCTACTTGAATGCATAGACAGAAATACCCTCCAACAATAAGATAGAAGGCTCATTCTTTCTGTTTCAGGTCAGGACTCTCCCAGGATCCTCTCCAAAATCTGCTTATAGATGAGGACACATGGGACAACTTAAAAAAAAAAAAAGTAGTAATTTTGCTTGTTTGTACCCTTTTTGCTCATTACTCCAAATCAGATCCAACTGTAAGAGCAGCAAAGTTAAATTTCAAAATAATAAAAGCAAACAAAAATCTTATTAAAATACATGCTAATGTCACGAGTTTTCCACTTAGGACAGTATAGACCTTGCTCAGGTTGCAGAAGTAAACTGTTACACACATGGCGAAACAATTTAAGTGAAGTAATCATAATACAGCAACCCATCCACTTTCCCACAGACTTCTCTAAAGCCCATCTCCAGCATGTGTCTGTTTCTACATATCTGTAGCCACCAGCTCAAACTGCTCCATGATTTCTGGGCCATAGCGTATGTATTTAACAGTAGAGCCTTTAGCTAGCAAAGAAAGAAAGTCTCATCTCACAAGCATTAACAGCTAGCAGTGATTTTCATGTGCAAGAAGCACTCCAAGAGTCCGTATTTCACTTGTTTCCAATTCAACTAGTTTAGCTGACCACTCTATCATATGAACCACTGACATTATGAAAACTACAACAAGGAATTAAGCACGCTACACGAAACAGATTGTCTAGAGAGAAGATACTTCGCTGTTAGCTACACACTTGTCAGTGCTGAATCAAAGTTCTCCTTAAACTACATGAAACCTAAAGTCACCCTAGCAATTGACTAGCAGGTCATCAGGACTACAACTCACAGAACATAAAAGTTAACTTTTAGACTTACCCATATGGAAACAGCGGCATAAGTTGCAGTGCAGCAGAGCTACTGATCATATTTCCAGTTCCTTTCTGTTAGAAACACAAGCATGTGCCTTGAGAAGCTCATGCCTCCTTCCTCATGTCTTACATCAATCACCTCACTCAACACCTCATGGTGGCAGCAGTGATAAAACCTCTGCTTGCCTTTGATACAGTAACATTTCTTATGTTTCATCAGAAACTCAGCAATTGATTTCAGCTCTGCAACCACCAAGAAGGAGTATATTCTAGCTTTTCCATCACAGAAATCCTTTTTGCATCCAAAACTCCCAATCGATAAACATAGCAAAGCAAGCAGCTGAAATACTAGTGAAGATCCATAACAGAGGAAGAGACTGTCTTCACTTAAGCAGCACGCATTTAAACATAGAACCACAGAAGAGTTTGGGTTGGAAGGGACCTTACAGCTCATCTAGTTCCAACCCTCCTGCCATAGGCAGGGATACTTTCCACTAGACAAGGTTGCATCCCTGTGGCCTCCTCTGGACTCACTCCAGCAGTCCACATCCCTCATGCACTGGTGGCCCCAAATCAATAACAAACATCAGTAATTCATTTTTACTGGAGGAATATGTATTTTTTAATGGCCCATAACTTAACCCTCCGTCTCTTATGAATCTTCTATAAAAACAGGAACAAGAGATCCCATAACCTTAGTGCTGACACAACTACAGGGCTGGCTACACAGCATTTGCAGTCTACCAGTGTTGAACAATAGAAAGTGATTTTAGCCATTTACTGAATAGTTAAGTGGAAGGCACTCTCTTCTCATAGCTAGCTAGTAATTATGGCAAGCACTCAGACCTCACTTTTTACAGTTTACCTACGTATACACTCCAAAAACATCTTTGTATACAATGCCTTCCGGAATGATCCCCAATCATAATCACATAGATGCACTTTTAACAGCTCTACTGAAGATGACATTTTAAAAAGCAAGCCGCAGTGCCAGAGCTCAGCAGCTAAGAGGTAATTCATTCTATACGGTATATTAGACACACACACAGAGCTTGCAGTGCATGTGTACTATTAATAGCAAGATGTCACTCAACTACACAGGACAACGTACATCCTGGAATCATAGAACAGTAACTTCACATTTTTGAGCCAGACAACAATTTACTTCTCCAATGAGTTACAGAACAGAGGGTTCCAAACACAAACCAGATTTTTCATTTTTCCTTCTATAGTCTTTCCTTCCCTCCTCTGAAAAAGGACAAGAAGAGAAATCTAAAGAAAAAGCCATTTTCAACTGCTATAGACATATTTCATGAAGTCCTAAAGGGAAGCTCTTCATATTTTATTTCTTCTCGTGCTGGAAGCTAGAGCAAGCCTCAATGGGTATAAACACAACACTGTACAGTAATCGGAGACAAAAATCTCAATATCACTTGAATGGATCCTGAAAGATCATAGAATCATAGAACATTTAGGGTTGGAAAGGACCTTAAGATCATCAAGTTCCAACCCCACCTCACACTACACCATGTCACCCAAGGCTCTGTCCAACCTGGTCTTGAACACCACCACAGATGGAGCATTCACAGCTTCCCTGGGCAACCCATTCCAGTGCCTCACCACCCTTACAGTAAACAACTTTCTCCTTATATCCAACCTAAACTTCCCCTGCTTAAGTTTTAACCCGTTACCCCTTGTCCTATCACTACAGTCCCTAATGAAGAGTCCATCCCCAGCATCCCTACAGCCCCCCTTCAAATACTGGAAGGCTGCTATGAGGTCTCCACACAGCCTTCTCTTCTCCAGGCTGAACAGCCCCAACTTTCTCAGCCTATCTTCATACAGCAGGTGCTCCAGTCCCCTGATCGTCCTCATGGCCCTTCTCTGGACATGTTCCAACACTTCCATGTCCTTTTTATGCTGAGGACACCATAACTGCACACAATACTCCAAGTGAGGTCTCACAAGAGCAAAGTAGAGGGGCAGGATCACCTCCTTCCACCTGCTGGTCACGCTCCTTTTGATGCAGCCCAGGATACAGTTGGCTTTCTGGGCTGCAAGCACACTAAAGCCGGCTCATATTCATTTTCTCATTGACCAACAACCCCAAGTCCTTCTCCACAGGGCTGGAACTGCTGCTGAGTACCATCATTAAGGTACTTATGAAACTGGCCTTTCAAATACACACTTCCAATGCAGTTGAACACATACACCCTTGCTCTTACTGGATTTAATGCCTTCCATAATGAAATACTCCCAATCTAAGGCACAATTATAATCTATTCTGCATTATTATAAATCTATTCTTCAAGATAATCAGGATTTTTAAAACTACTAGCACTTTCTGGTTTGTATCCACACAGCATCACTGCCTACCCACATCTCTCCAGCTCAATAACCAAGCCATCAAACCCCTCCGAGGTGAGAGCTCCATAATATGCAAGACTGCAGGGAGGACAAGGTTCAGGTGGACATCACACAGTCTGACAGCTTGCCTTGCTAGCTCTAGACACCTCAGTACCAACTTAGGAAAATTTGGCACTACTCTGAACAACAGTAGTTGCAGATTAAATCCCCTGCGTTTCTTCTACTGAAGAGCTACAATTTGGATAAACTGACATAGCAGAATACTGTGAGACCCCTACAGAAATGAAGGGAGATCAACAGAAGGACTCCGCTCTCCTCCAGATTTCTTCCTTCTCCCAAATCACTTTTCCTTACTACCATATGCAGGTCTTTAACAGAGAGATTACAGTGTTAAAGGCAACAAAGGAACATAAATACAGTCTCTACTTCCCAAGCACTTCAAGCAACAGCAGTTTGAATGGCACCTTCATTCAATATGAAGCAGTAGTGATCTGCCACACTATTAGAGCTGTACCAATTTACCCCGGCTGAGAATGAAGTGTGCAGTACTTCAGCATGTGATTGAGATAGCTTGCCCAACAGCTTTCCTCACAGGCAGTGCAAACTGCCTCCTTTTCAGGAGCATAGCCTTGGGGCAAAAAAAAAAAGTGAACTTTAAAATCAGAAGTAGAGTTTAGTAAAACAAAGTCTCGTTGCACATTACTCATACAGATTCACTTAACTTGACAACTTTGCCAGTTCCATCAAACAACTTCAACCTTAACTCTGAACAGTATCTCTGCCTTGGAAAAACACTATGACAGCAATAAAACACTCCATAAACAAATCAAGAACAACCTAAACAGCCCAGCAAGATTACAGTACAGGAAAAGCTGGACTGGGTGGCCTTCCACATCCTGCTCCTACCATCAGCCTTCACCCACATGCACAACAGCAGATGCAGACAACATCTTCTACTGCCCAGCCTTTCAGCTCTGTGTTCATCCAACCATACATAAAGAAAAACATAAAGGAATAAATAAGGCTAAAACTAAGCAGGGTGGAAAGAGATCATGCAGACAATACATACAGAGAGAAGGAAAAAAAAATAAATCACTGAGAACTGAAACCAAGAGAGACATGAATAAGGGAGATACTAGAAAACAGAAGACAGAACACATATTCACTGGGCATCTCTTTAAATAAACCTGATGCTATGCTACTTGGTATCATGGTACTCTTCAAAATAAGATCCAATTGAACATATTAGTTCCAGGGAGTTGAATATGTGACATTATCACTCAAAAGGATTTGTATTTCTGTTAATTTTAAGAAAGTTATTACCAGCACATTCATCATCCAAACTTTCTAAAAGGAAAACAAGTTTGATGTTAAATGCCTTACAGAAAGAACACCCCAGAGTGTCATCCCACACCCCCGCCTCTCCTCTCTTAAACACATATGGAAACATTTTTACATTACAGACAGGTCATAAAATTATTCCAGTTTTTGAACAGTGAAATGTATTTTTCTACTACCAACATCCCTTGAGCCTTCAGGTCAATTTTTTTTACTTACAAAAGCCACATACACTGAATATTCTCACCACTTAGTGTTGCTGTTTCTTAGAGGAGCAACATAAGAACACTTGAAGGTAACAAAGGTTAGATTAGACATTAGAAAGCAATTATTCCCTGTGAGGGTGCTGAGGCGCTGGCACAGGTTGCACAGAGAACCTGTGGCTGCCCCATCCCTGGCAGTGTTCAAGGCCAGGTTGGACAGGGCTTGGAGCAACCTGGTGTAGTGGAACGTGTCCCTGCCCATGGCAGGGGGTTGGAACTGAATGAGATTCAAGGTCTCTTCCAACCCAAACCATTCTATCAGTCTATGAATAAATGTCATGGTATTTAGCCATCCTGTATGAAGGTACAGTATTCTTTATATTAATAAACACCCACCTTATTATATTTTGCATAATAGCAGAGGCTGAAATTAAATTTTCAGAGTGGTACTTCAAAGTCTACCAACATCAACTAGCTTTCCACCTAAAAAAGCAAATACCTTGACTTTACTGATTTCAACAAAAGTAGGACCTACAAATGACAACTGTCCTCCTTTCCACCTGCTCAAATCTCACCCCTAAGTCAACACTGAATTACAAGTATCTATCCCAGTATCTTAAAATCCCACCAGGCATGCCAAGGGTTCTTTTACCTTCACAGCAATTCCATTAAATACCAGACATTTTCTATCTGAAAAGTGTATTTCCTGTATTACTTTCCTACAAATATCTGAAAGAATTTTTGGCATGCTTAAGGGAGAATACCCATATTAATAACTTCTCCTTTATGGAAAAAATCAGGGTCTAAGTAAACTTAGAAAAAAGGTTTTGCTATTATTACCTTCAGTAAGTCCACTGCACAGATTTTATCTTTTAGAACCTGAACACTACTCTTCCTTCCCTGATTTGGGAAGACTTATTTTTGTAGCTGTCTTTTTAAGCCACTACTCCATGAAGTTTACAACTTAACTCAAACTTCTTACTCAAACTGCAAAGCTCACCTGCAGACCTCCATTGCTGAGTCCGTATCTAACCCCAGGTAATACTTCAGCAGAAAACATTCATACTCAACTCTCCATAGAAGGTGGTTGCAAAGGAGAGACTGCAAGCAGTAGAACATCTTCACAAGTGGGAAAACATCTGAAGTAGCACAAAGGAGTTTTATGACACTAGAATGACTCCCACAAAGCTTAAATTATTTTTTTCCTTTATATAGTCATTACAGTTCTGTTCTACTTGTACCTTCCAAACAAATTGCCCATTAGAGAAGATAAAAGAAGTAAACCCACACCTTTTAAACCAGGTAACTCCTCCAAAAACTTGCATACTAAGAGTGCTTGCAGTGTTTTCATTGTTTTCTCCACCTGTATTGTATTTAGACTCTGCTACCTCACGTTTATCTTCCATTTGGATTATGAAACTTGCAAAGGCCAGCATTTACAGACTGCCTAGTGCTCCATGAACTCTCTCTTCACTATGGCTGTACTACATAGAGCCTCCAGTTATTTGCCTATTATTTATTTTGTATGGTAGATATCTACTTATGGCTGCAAGAACAAAGAAGCTTAACCATGCTCATTTTTTTTTTTTCTTTCTTGTTGTGATACACTGCCATTTTAGGTTTTATTATTGTAGGTCATAAATTTCCATGGAGTCAGACAAAAGGAAATACATACTTTATAAGTCTTCAAACCATGGAACTCCTTGCTGCAGAGTTCAAATGGTTCTGGAAAGTTCAGATGGCATCACAAAACAGTCTGGAAACACTCATGGATTTAAAAGCCAATACAGGCACAATTACATGATTTGTGGTTCAAGATGCCCTTCCTAGAGTGAGAGATCACTAAACCCTGGAACCACATTCTGACAAGTTTCACTGCATACTCATTGTTTGATTGCTGCTGGGGTACTGTGTTGAATGTCCTATAAAAAGCAACACACTAAGGCTAAAGATACTTCTGCTCTGGCCTAACAAAGCCATTCTAAATTAGAGATTGCAGCCTGGAATACGGTGTTAAAAACAGAGAAAGCTCTGATGGAAAAGAAACAAACATTGTTGCATAGTTACAGACATTTGTTGGCAAACAAACACTTCCATAGTCCTTTTTTCTATTACTATCATGGCTAGTAACACAATCAGCAAACCTCCTGCAAAAAACAACTGCATGGTTTTACTCTAATTCACTTATCTCCTGTGTGTGGCCTTAATTTTGGGTTTGTATGCACTGTACTAGTGGCCCAATTTAAACTCCCCAAGTAATACTGCAGGCGAGTTTCTGCCAAGATTAATGGGAAGTGGGTTTTTAGAAAACCCTTTGAGCACTTTCTTTGTAAATGGCCACAGGATGCTTAATGGAGTAAGAAGCATTTCTCATCAAGTCAGCTTTTCCATGTATTTTTTACTACTTGGATAGTGGTCTAAAATCCTTATATTCAAGAGGTTACGTGAGGATTTTGCCTTAGAGTTCATCTTCTGCATACAGTAAACACTTCAAAAAATCATTAAAAAAAGTTCTTGTCAAAAAAATTTGGTTCCTAAGTTACACTTTTAGTTACTCTTTCCAGAAGACTCCAAAAGGCACTACCCTAGCTGTAACTAGCTGCAAGTGAAAATATTTACAAAGCTCCTTTGCAATGACATATTGAACTGCGCAGCTGCCAACCTGACAGTATTTCATGAGATCCAGCTAAATAAACTATTTCAATGGAAATGCTTGCTTTTAAACTTGACCAGAACATGTTCCCTCTGACATAAGACCTACAGCCTAAGATGAAGAGGATTCATCTACCTGTTCTTTCCATTCTCCAGAGCTCAGAAGTGATTTTTCTCTTCCATTTACTAGGGAACTAACACACTTAAAGAAAAATGTTCAAATCATTAACATTTGCTTTCTTCCCCTATTAATTGTCAAAAAAACACTATCATTTTGAGAGAGATCTTGCCAAAACAAGCACATGAAAAAGACGCGAAGGCTTTTGCATGCTTCTCCTGAGAAACTCCTCATTGGGATCAAGAATAGACTGTGAGCACCAGAAATTTCACTACAGTCTCAAGTTTCAAGAAGCAAGGATTGCAGCTGCGTTGATGCGATTGTTGAAAAATGCATAAATCTTTCATTCAATGCGCCTGGAAAAAAATTTGAGAACAACACTCCTATTCAGATACATAGAACACACTTTTACAGGCAAGATAGAAAGGGTTGATTTTTAGGCAAAAATATGAAAATCTAAAGAGCAATTAAGTACTGGAATAAATCATGCCAAAGCACAGAATCTGATCTCCCATGGTTTACTGTGGAAGAACTAGCATGATACAAACCCAATTGCAAAATCACAGAGTGGTTCAGGTTGGAAGGGACCTTAAAGTTCATCCCAGTTCCAAGCCCCTGCCACAGGCAGGGACACCTTCTACTAGACCAGGTTGCTCCAAGCCCCATCCAACCTGGCCTTGAACACTGCCAGGGACGGGGCAGCCACAGCTTCTCTGGGCAGCCTGTACCAGCGCCTCATCACCCTCACAGGGAAGGACTTCTTAATGTCTCATCTAAATCTCCCCTCTGTTGGTTTAAAGCCATTCTCCCTTGTCCTGTGTCTACATGCCCTTGCTAAAAGCTCCTCTCCAGCTTTCTTGTCAGCCCCTTTACACAATAGAAGATGCTCAAGGTCTACCCAGAGCTTTCTCAAGGCTGAACAAGCCCAGCTCTCTCAGCCTGTGGTCATAAGATCCTACACTGTGCTCCATCTTCCAACAGAGGACCGTATCTGGACACCACACTGATAAATTTACGCATGAAGTATAAATGATAGACTGCATAGATACACTGCTACAGAGCACATTTAACTAGCAGAAAGCCCACAAAATATATGCTTGTAGATTTCTACAGCCTTCCAAAAGGCCTTTAAAAATGGAAAACTGTCAGACTAGGTACCTTCAAAGGAAAAATAGTTGATTTTAGTTTATATTACATTTAAAAAAGCGTTTTATGAACCAATGATGGATATAAGCAGAAAAAATAAAAATAAGCAGGCTCCATAGTTTAATAGTGAAATTACATTAAATTATTTTAGCAGAAAATTTCACTCACTGTATCATCTAACATGATATAATTGTTTCACATGAAATAGCAAAGCCAGCTTCCATTGTGCAGTCTGGGAAGAATAGAATTGGAATGCAGGTCTGTAATGAGCTTCTACTTACAAACTTCACAGCCTTACGAGTTCACAGTCAGTATTGTTGCAAATGTGCAAGTGAACCCAGTATTTTAAGCTCTCACAGCAGGGATTAGTAACTCAGAAGAAAAACCCATTTGTGAAGACATTAAGGTGAGCTGCTGTTTCTCAAGAAAAACAGGTGCCGAACACATTCATGATTTAACTCACATTTGGATCATTCTGGATGACCACAGAGTTCAATTACAAGCTGCCCGAGGAATTCATCTTGGCTTGAAGCACTATTCACCATTACCTCCTGCTATAGTAGGATTCCTTAAGGCTAATAACATGTTCTTTCTTACCTACATCCCCTGTAGCAGAATGCTTACTTTACAGGCAGATCATTTTTCACTGGCTTCCAATTTTAGAAAGACATTCAAGAAGCAAAAAAACAAAGCTTAGTTTATGTGTTGCATGCCCAGGCACCTCAGCAATCAAACACGCCATTTGCACACAGTCTCCAACAGAAATATAATAATCTGCAAAACATTCAAAACAGCCAACACATTTATAGTACCAAGCACAGAAACTAAAGACAGGTGCAGTTATTAAGCTTGTGTGTATGCTTAAGAATTACAAGTGATCTAACTAGTCATTTTGAGCAGTAAGAAATCTAAATTTTGAGTAACAACAAATTTAATTTGCACAAAACCAAACTCGGAAGCTCAAGCCTACTCTCATTAGTTTCAAGTGAATAACAGTGTTTCTGTGGTTAAGATGGTAAGAAAAGCCAGGTCTTCACAGACCTCAGCCCAAACAACTTCATCAGCAAGCTCCCACAAAGCACAGGTGAAGCCATAGTTTCATAAGCTGCCTACAGAGATCCAGAGGCTTCTAACAAGAGGTCACTTTCACCATGCACTCACACCAACTCTCTGCTTCCTATAGCAACTCTCACCCTGTTACATAGCAATCCTAACCCACAAAACAGATGACCAGACTAAGATTAAAATATGATTAACAAAAATCAAAGATCTCTGGAATGTCTTTTTGGAACTTGACTCAGTTCAAAGCTCACCTACTTATGGGAAGCATCAGGGACCTGCAACCATTCTTCCTAACATCTAATCTAAACCCAACCTCTTTCCACTTAAAGCCATTCCCCTTTGTACTAAATGCAGGACAGACCCCTTTCAATGCCAGCTGTAGGATTTAAAATAAAAGCTCCCAGGTTATACCACACTTCTTGTCCAACAGCCTACAGGGTATATGAAGTCTTTATTAGAAATCAATTTTTTTCAGCTAACTATAGCCAAATTCTAGTCAAACAGAGATGAAGAGTTCATTTGTTGAATTAAACAAAGAATGCGCGTCCTCTCCCCAGTCTATCAGTCCATTTTGCCTAAAACTAATCTGGTCACCCCTCAAATACTACAAACCTTGACACCAAGTGGTAGTAATCTGAGTTAAAAAAAACAAAAACAAAAACAAACAACACACCAAAAAAAACTCCAAAAAACCCAAACACTAACTTTCCCTTTCCATTAATGTGCATTACATATGTGTGCTGCATTTGTCTTCTTCAAACTAAACCAAGCCTAGTTTAAAACTACATGTCACTTTTTTGTGTATATGTGTACTTATGGAAAGGTTTTAAACCCTGACATCTATTTCTGGAACCGAGAATAGCAGAGCTAATACCCTGCATCTGTTCCACAGGTACTACTGAAACCCATTTCCCCCACCATAACATTATCAGGTTTTATGATCACAGATTTACCGTAGCAGTGTAGAAAGTACCAAGTTCCATGACACGCTTGCTATTAGACAGTTATTACAAAGACTTAATTAACCTTCTCAGAAGCATTTTGCACAGAACATTTTTCTTTTCCCGGCTTAACCTCAGCATGTAACTGACTGCTTAACACCTAGACATTAAAGTAACTTTGCCAAAACATTCTGCCCCAAACCCCACTCTGTAAGTGTGCTTGAAGTTAGCAGCATCCAACTCGGTCAGCAGGATCCCCTGAGCTTCTCTAAGAGCCCCCAGCAAGCCACTGGATGGAGACAGAAAAGGAGGTAAACTAGAGGGAAGAAAACCCCCTCAATCTCTTTTCTGCAGTGATTAATATTAAACTTAATTTTTTGCCTGCAGATTCAGAGGTAACAAAATATTTGCTTTTTTCCCTGAAAACACTGTAATTCTGTATAAAATCACCCAGTCATATGTGATCCCTTTCTCTAATCCCCACACTTGAAGAGCAAACATTCATCCTCAATAAGATATGGAAGCAACAGTGAAAAATAAGCCTTGCACCTGAAATAAGAACACTTAATGCATGTTTAATTACTCTTTTCTTTCTTCCCCCCAGCTGAACAATATTTAACTCAAACCTATTACAAAGCAGAGTAGAACACTTCAAGTAGTCTTCAGGGGCTAGTTATGCAACCTCACTATTCTGCACATTCAACAGATAATAGTTCTGAGTGTTACCTGAGGAACAAAACCATCCAGCTAGAGATGGCCTGAAGGCAGGTAAGTTCTTAAGAAACTATCACAAACTCTTTTCTATTATCTAAATATAACTCCTTCAATCTGTCCTGACCATGTTCACATGGAAAAGAACAAATTAAATATTGAAGCACTGCATCATGCAGATGCGCATATACGTTCATCCTACTGCAGTACATCTTTGTTTTTCCTGCGTTTTTCCTTTATTCTCTCTTCAAACTCTTAGGATTTTATCACCAATGCCTTTACATTAGTTTCAAAAAAAGCTACAGTAGCTAATAACTGGATAAAGAACAGTCTTCCATACATAAATGCTGGTTTAAGCATCTTATAAACTGAAGATCATAGAATCACATAATTTGGGTTGAAAGGGACCTTAAAGTTCACCCAGTTCCACAGTTATCCCTGCACAGGTAGGGACACCATCCACTAGACCAGGTTGCTCCAAGCCCCGTTCAACCTGGCCTTCAACACTGTCAGGGATGGGGCAGCCACAGCTTCTCTGGGCACCCTGTGCCAGGGCCTCACTACCCTTCACAGGGAATAATTTCTTCCTAATGCCTAATATAAGTTTCCCCTCTGTCAGTTTAAAGCCATTCCCCCTTCTCCTGTCCCTACAGGCCCTTGTCAAAAGCCCCTCTCCAGATTTGTCAGCCCCAATGGACAACTGGAAGATGCTCTAAAGTCTCCCCAAAGCCTTCTCTTCTCCAGCAATCTCAGCCTGTCTCCAGAGCAGAGGTGCTCCCAACCTCTGAGCAAAGATCTTCCCTCTTTATTATACAGACCAGCATGACACTTATTAAAGCGTCAGGATGGCTGTGAATATTTCCACCCCATTTTCAAAATGATCACGCTATTTTTTAGTGATATGCATTAACTTTCAACATAGACGTACTGAACAAAGTTTTTCAAGCTGATTAAACAAGAACTATAGACTGAAGTTCTGCTAGCCTTTAAGGCTCAGCCAACACAGTGCTGCCCAGGCACACATTTCAAATTTGAGCACACAGGAAGCTGCACAATCAGGAAAAACTGGGTATCATGACTTCCTCAGCCCCTTCTTTTTAGGCTTACATTGAAAAGATCTAAAGGAAACTATGCCATTATAACAGACTTTGCAGTGGGCTTGAGAATTTAGGGGTGGTCGGGTGGAGGGAAAGAGATGTCTGCTTTTGGGGTCTATGTTTTGTTGGGGGCGTTGGGGTCAATTTTCTGTGTGCATTTTGTTGCATTTTTCAGGTTTTCTTTTTTCCAGGTTTCCTTTTTGAGTCCTGTATCCTTCTGGCAGGTGCTGGTAAGAGTCACCACTTTCCAATTACAGGTAAACACAGGCCTAAAGGTTAGGATCCTTTTATTTTCTGGAAACTCACAACTGTTTTTGAAGAGTGAGGATGTAATGGCCTTAAGTCTCCATTCAAATAAATAATGTATTGCTATGCATATAGAGGAAGAATGGCATTCCTTTCACTATGTGTTATTTTATAGCCTGTTAACAGCTTCGGAGATCAGTATTTGAACTGCACAAGAACCATCCTTATAAAAAAATTAAAGCCACTTAGGAATGAGTCATATCTCTTGAAGCATTCCTCAACAAATTACAAGTCTCTGTAGAATCATAAACTGCTTTTGGTTGGAATGGACCCTAAAGCTCATCTTGTTCCAAGCCTCTGCCACAGGCAGCGACACCTTCCACTAAAGCAGGTTGCTCAACTGTAATTCTCTTTCACTTTTAATGAAAAGTGTAAGCCCTAAGGAGGGAAGGGAAGGGGAAAAAAAAGGCTCCTAACATCACCATTTGCTCAGACACCAAAAGAACTTCCCTTAGTAAAAGAACTGAGCAGGAAGAAAAGCCATCTAAGATGTCAATGTATCTTTCACACTGTTACGCACCACAGTTACTAATGGGGATCAAAAGAGCAGTAAGAGTGTCTGACTACAGCGTGTTGCCATGTAATCATATAGTTTGTTATTCTTTAATAGGTCTTCCAAGTACCTGGTATGTTACTTAGTATTTGATTACACTTCCTTTCAGCCTACTTCACCACACTACTCCTTAAGTGTAGTAGTAGACTTTTTGTTATTCATAGACTGATTTGAGATGGAAGGGACCTTAAAGCTTATGCAGTTCCAACTGCTTACCACAGGCAGGGACACCTTCCACTAGATCAGGTTGCTCCAAGCCCCACCCAGCCTGGCCTTCAATACTGCCAGGGATGGGGCAGCCACAGTTTCTCTGAGCAACATGCGGCAGGGTCTCACTACCCTCACAAGGAAGAGCTTTGTATCCTGCTGCAAAAGGAATCCTTTTCCGACTGGCATTCATTGAGCATCCTGCTAACAAATCGTGAGGAGCTAGCTAGGGGCATAAAGCACACCATTCTCTGGCCTTTTTCAGACTGTGCCCAGTAAATACTCACTTACCAACAGGAACTTAGAAACACGTATGTAAAAACAGCAGAGCCACCTGAAGACAGTAAGTGACAATACTATACTGTGTACTCCAATTGCTATGGAGATACTATACATTTACTTCTGCTCAATTACTAGTTATTCATTCAAGTGTTTGCTCCTGTAATGATGAGATTTAAATAGCATGCATTTCAGTGCACAAATTACAACGGTATGGAGGGGAGTTTTAGATTAGGTATTAGGAAGCTCTTCCCTGTGAGGGTGGTGAGGCCCTGACACAGGTTGCCCAGAGAAGCTGTAACTGCCCCATCCCTGGCAGCCTTCAAGGCCAGGTTGGATGGGGCTTGGAGCAACCTGGCCTAGTGGAAGGTGCCCCTGCCCATGGCAGGGGGTTGGAACTACATAAGCTTTAGGATCCCTTCTGACTCAAACCATCCTATGATTCTCTCATTTTGGTTGATTAACACACCTCAGCCACTGCTTTCAAGAAAGAAATCATAAGGCAAGATTCTTCAAAAACACCCCAAGTACTTTCCAGCCTACTTCTCCCTAGCACAAGGGAAAATTGACAGGGCACCTAGTGACTGGTGGAAAATTAATTTGGGTCACTCTAAAGCACAGTTGCTATGGCAACTGCATGCCAAATGCAGCAAGCACGTTATTCATCAATGTTAATATAACATCAGCCATTCTTCACAGATTTTTAATCAATGTAAAACAAAGCACATCTCATAAACTAGATATAAATTAAAATAAAACTTGTATGGTCAACTCTCCTCTGTCAAGGAAGAAGTGTCATCAACTCTTCTTCATTGTGTAGTCATTTGTCACATCACCTTGATTTCTTCAGAAACAATTTCCACACCTAAATGTCACAAAAACAAGCGGATCTGACTTGAAGTAGCAGGGGAAGGGTCAGCTTCAGGGAAGGTTTTTTTCCTAGATGCATTAATACCTCTTTTTTTATAGTAAAGCTCTGAGCAAAAATCAAAATTCAGTATCACCAGTTTAAAACAAGACAACTCTTGCTGGCTTTACGCAAGCAAGATCTGGTATTCTACAATGTGACCTCAAATATAATGTGCATATTATATGATATCCTTTTGACCAGGCATAGTGGGAAGTTAACACCTGGAGCCAAAGTTTTTTTTAACACATACATATCAAACTCCTGAGCTTTTTTTTTTTTCCAGATTGTTCAGTTATTTCAAGGTAAACTTTCACTGCTTCAGAGCCTGCTTTAACTCTTAAAATCTAAATGTGGTTGAGCATTTCAAGACTAGACTTTCTCTGTCAGCTACAATTAGATCACAGAACCAAAAAGGCTTGAGCTATAAAAAACTCAAGAACCATAATCTGCTTCCTAGACAATGTTAGACTGAGGTAAATTTGGATCTTACAAACATAGTACACAGGTATACAAATATGCAGTTATACAAACACGCACAACTAAATAAATCCTTGATGCTACAAAACCCACCAGAGGACTCCTTCCTCCACACCCTCCAAAATAATTTATTCCCCTCTTTCCACTAATAACCTATCATGCAAGTATTCAAACCAACACAACATATGAGATACTTAAAGCTGAAATACTGTATTCAAAGCTCTGTATTTGAAAGAACTGGCCCCATTTACAGAAATGAAAAAGGGCAAAACTGTTAGCTTTGGTGTTACACCAGGCATTTGTTTGTCTCTATATTATAAACCAGGTTCAAAGATTTTAAGATGGATTAAAAAGGAAGAGTCACAACAGATATTTCAACTAAGAGCTGGGGGCATTATTTCTTTTACAGGAGTTGAAACACCAGTACCTCTAAAAGAGTTTACCAAGCCAAACAATTCATGAGTCTACTTACAGTTGCTCCTAGTTCCTCGGGACCAGAGAGCAAGTACAAATTATTGTATTTTTATTTCCTCCTTTTTAAACACAGATAAAACATCTTTTTGGACCAAATAAACAAGTTCTGTATTAAACAGAGTATCATAGAATAGTTAGGGTTGGAAAGGACCTTAAGATCATGCAGTTCCAACACCCCTGCCATGGGCAGGGACACCTCAACCTAGACCATATCACTGAAGGGCCTGTCCAACCTTGCCTTGAACACTGCCAGGAAAGGGGCAGTCACAGCTTTTCTGGGCAACCTGTGCCAGCACCTCACTACCCTCACAGGGAAGAATTTTTTCCTTTTTCCTCGTATCTAACCTGAACTTCTTCTGTTGAAATTTAAAACCCATTACCCACTGTCCTATCACTACAGCCCCTGATGAAGAATCATAGAATCATACAACAGTTAGGGTTGAAAAGGACCTTAAGATCATCTAGTTCCAACCTACCTGCCATGGACAGGGACACCTCACACTAAATGCTGTCACCCAAGGCTCTGTCCAACCTGGCCTTGAACACTGCCAGGGATGGAGCATTCGCAACTTCCCTGGGCACCCCATGCCAGTGCCTCACCACCCTTACAGTAAAGAACTTCTTCCTTATATCTAATGTGAACTTCCCGTTTCAGTTTTAACCCATTACCCCTTCTCCTATCACAACAGTCCCTAATGAGTAGTCCCTTCCCAGCATCCCTATAGCCCCCCTTCAGATACTGATCCCTCTCCAGTATCTTTATAAGGCCCCCTACAAGGTATTGGAAGGCTGCTATGAAGTCTCCACACAGCTTGCGTTCTCCAGGATGAACAGCCCCAGGTTTCTCAATCTCTTTGTACAGGAGGTGCTCCAGCCCCCTTATCATCCTTGTGGCCCTCCTCTGGACTTGCTCCAACAGCTCCACACCCTTCTGATGCTTAGTACACCAGAACTGTACACAATACTCCAACTGGGGTCTCAAAAGAGCAGAGTAGAGGGGCAGGATCACCACCTTCGACCTGCTGGTCACACTCCTTTTGATGCAGCCTGGCACACAGGTGGTTTCTGGGCTGTGAGTGCACACCGAAGCCGACTCATGTTCAGTTTCTCATCAACCAACACCCAAGTCCTTCTCCACAGGAGAAGTCACTTCTCCACCCAACCTGTAGCTGTGCCTGGGATTGCCAATCAAATAAGAATCATCAAGAACAGACCAGCAGAAGTTAGTATTAGTACTTGTTCTTGAAAAGGTGGCAGAGGGGACACTGTATTTGGCCTGTTGCATTTTTATTTTTACACACTTAGTGGTGTAAAAGGGAAGAGATGTTGCAGTTGTACTACAGATCTGCCATCATCTGACCAATAGATACACTGTGGAATGCTATAAGCAAAAAAACCCTGCTTTAGATATTAACTATTAATCAGCTATTAGCATCATCCACCACCCACAATATATTTGCATCTAAAAATTGTTGATTTTTGGTGCATTTTTCCCTTTAATTCTCAATGCATCAGTGCCCACCTGATAAACACAGACAGCATAATGCACACAATTTAGAGCTGGGGAGAATCAAGATGTTATTCTATTCTTAAGACCAATTTCAATTTTGGATTTTCATTCTATTAGGCACAGGCACCCTGGCAAAACAAACAAAAGTAGTTTTATGAAAAAGTAGCCACTTGAAGACAAAATTCTAAGGCATAAAACTAAAGAGGCAAAACAAATCATATAAACAATTTCTAGTGAAATAGATGTCAAGTGTTCATGGCTGATATACTGCATTTAGGTTTTGAATTATTTGGAAGACATCTGGGATGAAAAAGGTGTTATTTTATACAAAAAGATGATTCTCTAAATAGAGAGCTTTTCCAGGGCTGTTTAATTGTTTCATAACCACAGTAGTCTGGCTTTTTGGGTTAAGCAAAAAACACTCTGAGCCCAGAGAAGCCGAGAACAAACAGCATCAATTCAATGAGTCTTTATCAGCACAGCAAGCTTCTAAATGCACACGAAAGATGACACTCCCAGAATCTGTCATTATGAGCCCATGCAAGAAAAAACACCAGGAGAGATTGAAGTTGCTGTTCTGGATTCTCTAACAGCTCATATCCATTCCTTGTTCAGTGGCTAGCAGACACGTAGCCAGGTATTTCAAGTTATCTATTTTTTCCACGTATGTAATAACAAAGCTAAGAAATCCAGATGCAGGGTTTACCTGGCAAAAATTAGTTGGGAAATAACGATTTGTGAAACCAAACAGCCCTTCCTTTTTCCTTTCACACAATGGTTTTTAGTACTCCAATTTACAATTCAGTTTAGCTAACTCAGCTGACCGGACACCATTCACAGGCACTACTGCTGTCCTATCCCCTAAGTAACCAAACCCCTTATGCCCTTCATTTGGGGAGCTTCCCAATTCCTGTGGGTTGAAGCTGTTACACTTCTACCCTGAAGCACTGAGGAGATGAAACTGAATTCAAGCCCTCCATAGCAACAGTATAATTTGAGCCTATGTCTATCATTTTATGTGAACCTTCTTACAATTAAGCGATTTATGTAAGAGACCCAGGAAGGATGCTGCACTCAAAGTTAACAGACACCTTCAGACAGTGAGTAAAAAAAACCTGTCTTCTTGGCAATAGTAAATGGCTCAGCATCTGAGGTGAGTCAGATCAAGACCAGAAGTACAACATAAGGCAGTCTGGGAAGATAAGCATCAGAAATTCAAGTGCTCAGAGACTTCTGGCATATTGAGGGTTTGTGACAGTTGAGCAGAATTTGATGGTCTAAATTTGAGTTTCAGGAAAGCTATTAAAACCCCCTAGCAGATACCTTGGATGCTTAAAACAAAACTGAGGAGTTTTCCTGTACTGCAGAGAGCCAAACAGCAGTATTTCAAAAGGGTGGTATGGAAATAAGCATATTTCCATACCTCATAAAGTGCTCGATAATCCAGTCAGAGAGGATATCCAGGATGAGTCAGCTGTACTGAAAAACAGCTGCAACAATCAAGAGGTTTCAACTGGAAGAATCACCTTTTTTTAATTTTTTAATCAAATCTCCTTTGGTATTTCAGAAGACAAAACTGTAAAAGGAATAAAACCCAAACTCAACAACTTGCACCAGATGTCAGTTATCCATCACATTCAATATCTCAGGACAAGTTAAGCATATTCAATGTGTCTGATCAGTAAGTTACACCAGATGCTGCTGCTGCTACAAAGCAAATAAATAAAACAGCAAAGGTCTGCCACAAATTGAATGTATGACTTACAGTTCAACTGGCTTTGACTTTGTCTAACTAGTGGGAAAAGTGACATGCAAACCCTAAAAAAACGGTGCCATGTTTTATGTTCCACACCATTTGCTTAGTATAGTATTTAGAGCCCTAATAGAAATAAGAAAATCTTTGCGCTCAGCACAGTACATTATCTTTTCCATCTTTCTAGCTTACATTTTTGGGGGCAGGGGACATCGAGTAATTTAACCACCTAAAGTGGCACACAACAATTTAGTGCTCAAATCAGAGTGTCTGGTAGGACCTTGTTTAACCCAAGCCAGCACAACTGTCAATATGCTCACCCTACTCCTCAGTTTCCAACCATAACTTCTATACATACAATGGCATCTGCATCAGCAGATAACATTTCAATGCCTTCACAGGCAGCAGTCTCAAGTCTCCAGATCCTGCATTACATACTTTTTTTAGACAACTAGCCTGAAAACTGGAAAAAGGAATGAATGGGTTCATTATATTTACAAAGTTAGAGACCTTATTAACTCAGCCCTTCAGACATTCAATACTTTACTCTTCTCCCCAAATTTATTGCATAAAGTACTTAACATAATTACAGCTTAGCATAATTGTAACTTACTAGCAGCATTGTAGTTCAAGGCCTGCTCACACACAGATTAAGGGTTTCCATTCCAGAGCAGAAAATTTGTGATAGAAAGCTAACCTGAATTAACACCTGCCAAGTAAGAGATCAGACTCTGAACCAGAGCTCAAATAACCAGCAGCTCAGTTTTAAACAGCCTTAATAACACACAAATTGGGGCAGCACATTTCACCCCCCCATGCTTTTGTTACTAGACAATACAAATTAAACACATAAATATCATAATGCTAAATTCTATATGCAAGCACACATACAAAATGCTACTGAATACAAAGCCACCGGGGAACTAAAAAGAAGAAAAAATCCAACATTGTTCCGATAAAACACTGTTTTCCACTGTAACATATGAGCAATTTATACTTACACAGGAGATGTGGAAAGAAGAAAGTCACAGATACTTTGTGGTCAGTGAACCTGATTACACACATGAACCACACTCAAGTTTCACATTAATATAACCTTGTGAATTTTATACCTACATGGAACTAAAGAAACAAAGGGAATACATCTTGTCAATATTTGGCCAGTGACTAAATCTATCTATGTAGGAAGTATAAGAAATATATGTGTGTATATATAAATATATATATAGGACACTACATTGGCTTTCAATACCAGTGACAACTCCAAAATTTGGACAGAGTTTAGAAAGACATGCAAAGCTATCTGTGCAAAGAAGCCTCAAACCAAATGATAGGAACATTAAACATAAGTTGGTTTATCAAGGGCACATGACAAGCTGCATACAATAGCCACTGATTAACAGGAGACTTCTGATCAATATATCGACTTTAAGAAATGTAGAACTAATTACATTTTTGCAGTTTCTCACTTCATGTAAAACCACACTACTGCCAGCAGGCCAAGACCATTTAAAAAGATTAAAATCTGCAGTGTTTCTCACTTTGTTTACCCAGCCATGTAAGACAGCCCTAATTGCCTTAAAAGACCACTAATGCAGCAGGACTTAATAGAAAAAAGCAAGAATTTTATTTCAAGTGTCACATTACTGAATTGACTACAAGTAAAATTTCACAACAGACAATATCCTATTATCTTAGCCTCCCTGAGAACAAAACGGGC
This sequence comes from Pezoporus occidentalis, assembly GCF_034315485.1. NCBI lineage: Eukaryota > Metazoa > Chordata > Aves > Psittaciformes > Psittacidae > Pezoporus > Pezoporus occidentalis. The sequence continues at coordinate 7,245,509 of NW_026916294.1, forward strand.
CATTTCAAGTAGTTAAGTCTACAAACGTGTCTAATAGCTGACATTTGACACGCCTGTTCTGCACAAGTACTGCATTTAGTAGTCACAATTAGTGTAGTTGAAGTATTCATAGACTATAGAAGTGTAAACAGAAGTGCTTCATTTAGAAACAAAAATTGCAACGCCAGGAAAGACTCTGAAACCAGTAACTGGTTATCCCGCACTTCCCAATATTATTTTACCTGTTCTTGATAAAACACAGGTTTGCATCCTATTAGAACATTTACTGGGTAATGATTGTAACGCCAAAGCCCATCACAGGATGCTAGAAATGGCAGGTACAGCTACCTCAGTGTTTTTATTTCCAAAAAAGGTGATGTTTTTCAGGTACCTCTCCCAGTAGTCCCTGGACACAAAGAACCAGAAAACAGACTGTTTGGGTTGGAAGTGTGGAATATGCAGGAATGATTCGTGTCAACAATTTGGAACTCCTTGTGACCATTGTACCTTGTGTAGGATGTATAGGAATGATCATGACTATGATAGATGTTCATGTCAACACAATGATGAAAGAGAAGAAACAACAAAGGGATAATCCATTTTGCTCAACTGCCTAAATGTTGTAACATCCTGTTACAGGATATTGTGAAACGTGGGTACTAGGCAAATAGCCATATAAGGTACAGAACAAAACGCTAAGTCTGCGGCTAAGCTTGTAAGCGTTTTCCTGTTAATATGTTACCAAGAAGTTCATCAACATCTTCACCAGAGAAAGACCCCAGCAACAAGAAAAGAACAATGGAAAGGAGCCATGTCAACATCCAGGTAAAGAAGACGACGGATTGGCTAAAACCCAAGACCGAGAAGTAAAAGAGACTATATCCCAAAGATCCCGGTGTGCGTCTTTGGTGGAGCGGAGACTCCCCGGCGCACACAGTGCTGCTGGCTTATTGCCTCTCGATATTAATCAATTGTAATAAAGTAACTGAATCAGATCATGGCTAAGACGGAGTTTTTGTAACAGAAGGGACCTTACAGCTCGTCCAGTTTCAACCCCATTCCACCAGACCAGGTTGCTCCAAGCCACATCCAACCTGGCCTTCAATAATGCCAGGGATGGGGCAGCCACAGCTTCTCTGGCCAACCTGTGCCAGGGCCTCATCACCCTCCCAGGGAAGAATTTCTTCCTAATGTCTCATCTCAATCTCCCCTCTGTCAGTTTAAAGCCATTCCCCCTTCTCCTGTGCCTACAGGCCCTTGTCAAAAGCCCCTCTCCAGATTTCCTGTTGGCCCCAATGGACAACTGGACAATGGAAGCTGCTCTAACATCTCCAAAGAGCCTTCTCTTCTTCAGGCTGAAGCAGCCCAGCTCTCTCAGCCTGCCTCCACAGCAGAGCCCTCTGATCCAGATCTGCTCCAGCCCTCTGATAATCTTTGTGGCCCTCCTCTAGATTCAGTCTGAATCAAAAACTAAACACTGAGCTCCAAGTCTGCCCCTACACAGGCAGAACCAGGCTTCCAATCCCCTGGGTCACTCTGAAGGATGCCAAAACCGTTAAGACAAACCATTAAATTTGGGCATTTAGTCACCTGGGTGACTCAAAGTCACCAGGTCTGAACCTTCTGCTCTAGAGCCCTCCACCTCCTGACCCACACTACCTGCAGGTGGTAGCATGGCTTAATTAATGACTGGTCTGGAAACAACCAGTTTCTGAAGCCCAGCAGGATCTTATTTATACCCATATGTAACAAAGAAATTTGTGTTAGTGAAGCGGTCACAATCATGCATTTTACCATTACCAATAGAGATAGTTTTATTTCTCCTTTGCTAAGAACACAGAAGCTTAATTGTCACTATTTGCTCAGTGGATTACAATATAATCATGCAGTATAACCATTATGTTTATTACTGTAAGTCCTAAAGATACAAATCATGAGAACTTTCAGGTGATCTTTATGTTTATCATATGCTAACAATAATGCAATCTGACAGTAAAAGTACCAAGCTGAATACTGCTGAAAGCAGCAGCTACAGCACTCCAGCTACAAAAAAAAAAGAAAAAAAAAATGCATAAACATTAAGAGGAAATGAGCAAATGATCTGAAAGACAAAATTTGGAATAGCACTTCCATAATTGTTTTTCATATTTAAATAAGTTACTTGAGCTGAAAATAACTTTTTTTTTTGCCAATATACAAGCTTCTCCTGTTTTATCTCCAAGATTAATATGCCAGTTTAATACATGCATAAACCCAATTAGTGTCGGAAAACGTACTGTAAATACATATTTATAAACAGTCAAAGTTTATGCAACTGAAAACTGCATTTATCAGTGCAAAAACACAAGCGTTTTATTTATTGAGTAGATGCACAGGTTGCACTACCACTTAGTGTAATATTACAAGTTTAACTAAGAAAGCCTTTTCCAATGAAAAAATCCACAAATGCCATTTATATTTGGCACTGGGAGTAGCTCAGCCAGCCACGAACACTAAGTCTGAATAAAACAGGAGCCCAAATAAAAAAATCTGCTGTTACCACATTAGCAGCATCTGATCATCTGATTTCTCAGGTGCTTAAAAGAGGTAACAACCTGTAGACAAGCAAGAAGCTGTACTTTCATCTAGAAATCCATCCACTGGCAATACAGGATTAACAAACAGCCACTCTATTTGCTTCTATATATTACCAATGTAAAGCCACTTCTGTGGCTTAGTTAGTCTGACCAGGCAGTCCTGTTTCTAAAGTTGTGTTTTGTCTTTTTATTTTTCTCTCCAGGAATTTTTGCCTAATTTTGATTCACAAAACCAGTCTACTAGATGTAAACTGCAGCAACCACACTCCATTCACAAATCTGGAGTATAACTGTACATTCACTAGACACAAAATACCACATCCCATTCATTTTTCTGCTTAAACTAGGGGACCAAGAGCTGTTTTACAGCTCCTATTTATTCAAATAATTGCCAAAATGCTAACTCTGCATTTGACTTCCTTCCACACCCTGACTCAAACTTCCATATAAAACACAGGATTGCTATCAAAATTTAACACACAGTATTCACAGTCTATTTATAAACTCCAGAACTACTAAAAAATATAGGAATTTCCATTAAGTTTAATAACTTTTGCCTGGGATTTCTGACTTAAGATTCATGAACTTGTGTTTTGAAATGCCTACTTCAAGTCAGGCTGCCCAGAAAATGCTGCAAAAGCTTCAGTTTTCAAAGCATACCTGTTGGTTCCAAATACCTTGGGGGCTTCCCCCCAGTTTTGGTTTCCTTTTCTTCCTTCTTGATGTAATATACTGAACAGTGTTACCTGGAGACACTTAATTTTCACTAAATATTAATTAGTGCCTATACTGACCTGATATTCTAAACTAAAAGACAAGTTGCCAACATAGCCTAAAAATATTTATGAGATCTCAGGTAATGCAAACCAGACCCTCTATCACTTGTTCATCTATGAGCTCCCAGCCCAGTACCAGTGTTTCAGTTCTAAGTGCTTTCAAGGCACAGACAAACTGCTCTAGTTTCACACTACCACCAGCACAAAACAAGTTCCTTTTTTGAAGTCCATGCCATCATAGCATGCTTTCCACCCCATCACACCGAGAATGAATGCCATTGCAGAAGTTCGTGTTGCTCACATACATTTCCACCCCTCTATCTTAGAAAAGGAAGGAGGAGGGTAGCAAGGACAATCAAAAGCAAAAAGCCTTTTTTGAGAAACTAACAGACTACAACTGTTCAAATGAAAGAGAGGTGACCATAGCAGGACATTACCAAGACTGAACTCACATTTAAAATACAAAGGTGAGCAAGCACCACCACATTGTTCACAGCTTTTCCCCAGTACAAGCACACAGGAGCTTCAAATGAAGCAGAAACAGGACATAGAGCAAGAGATCATTCTTCACACAGTCTACAGGAGAGGTAGGGATACTGCTTACTTCAAAACAGGATTAGCAGGTTACAGGAACAGAAGTCTGGCAAGCCCTATCAAAAGCGGTCGCCACCATTAACTCAGTAAACCACACACCACAAATACCTAACAGTCTCTGGAGCAGTCCTACTACCTGCTTACCACTACTCATGCTTTCTCTGGCAGTGTCCAGAAGTATGTGCCAAGCAGAAAACAATAACAGGCCATATGGACCTTCATTCTTACGTCAGTTAATTCATATTCATTAACCCAAAGACACAGCCAGAGCAATAGAAAGAACACCTGATTGGTCAAATAACACCCTCCTTGAAAACTACAGGTGCCCTCACACCTGATACAGATAATGAAGCACTTCAGTCACCATAAAAGCAAGTATTTACTGTAGTTTTACATCCCCAGCTGAACTTTATCTACTCCTGAATTAGTTACACCCAGTATTGCAGCTCACTCTCAGGCCCCAAGTGAACCACAGGAAAACAGGAGAGTACAGAATAATTTATTTGCTGTTTTGTCTTAGTCATCACTAAATTTTCATTATCAGGTAATACTGCAAGTTCCCACACATCATCCTATGCTTTGAGGAGAGGAATGTGAAGTGCAAACACATCTACTCAAAGGCTCTTCTGATAGTACAACAACACACAAACTTTTCTGTGACTACAGTGCGAGTGAGAGGAAGCAGCTAGGGAAACTGTTTGATGAAACACATTACCTACTTCTACCCCACCACCCCCAATAACTGTTTAACTTCTGAGATCTTATCGCATTCTTAAGGTATTAATTTTTTTTCTTCAAAATATAATAGTTCTCCAAAGGAGTTTCCATTATTACAAGTTCAAGCCTTCCAACATTCACATTTTAGAATGCGTCAAAACAAAAAAAAACAACAAAAAGAAAGGCAGATAGTTCAAAATGTTATGTAATTCACAAGCTGTAAGACATGCTATTAATTTACAAAATAGTGCAAGAATAATAATAATCCTCTAGGAAAGGGAAATGTACATGTTTTACATGTTTAGAATACTGAAATAGCTTTACTCTTACAAATTAATTTTAATTTGTACCTCGATAAATTAAGTTTCAGAATAAAAAACAAAAGGGAGCAACACAACTCCCAAGAGTTGTTAGGACATCCTTTATCACATGAAAGACACAAGTACTTACAACCACCTGGATATCAAGGTCTACCAAAGCCATATTCAGTGGTCCTGAGTAAATTAGCATTCTGGTATTTTCTAAACTGAAACCAGATTCATCTACATGATAAATGATGTCTTTGTAAATTGAGACCTGTGCAAGATTCCCCAATACTGGCACTAAATGAAGACCCACTCCTGCTTCCTGCTCCCAGCACAGTTCTCATTGCAGATGAAACTCAGACACCAAGGCAAGTTTTATTCTCCAGGAAAAGAATCGAAATTTGAACACTCCAAATCAAAGCTTTGCTATCAGTGATGATTTTGGTTTTGCAGAAGTGGCATAAAGAACAAAAACTTTAAGCTTCTATTTCAATCAAAGCATGTTAGTATTAAGACAAAACTCCAAAAGACTTGGAAAACTGACACTTTAAAAGAAGCTATCATTTTTCACAGAAGAGTAGATTAAATGAAGAACAGTAGGGCTGTGCCAAACAAATTTATCTCTACAGTGGTAGTTTCAAATCCACTCACTGGAAAAATACAGGCCAAATTCACATTCACATTCCACAGAAGCAGCTATATACAAACCCAGAAATCACCACCTTGCTTTAAAACCATTGTTGGCTACCTAAAATTGCTCATCTTGAATATATAACCATAGAATGGTTTGGGTTGGAAAGAACCTTAAAGATCATCCAGTTCTAACCCCCGTGTCACATTAAATTGCATCAACATCGACCACAGCAAACAAGGCTAATTCCAAATCAATGCCAATATGTAATATTGTTCCCTTTTAGGGTCTGCATTCCTAACATCAGGCAAAGCCTACACATCACTGCCCGTTTAAACCACTAAATGTTTCCTTATAGGCCACTTTTTTTTTTTACTTTTCTATCCTTCCTACCTAGGGCAGCAAGGCCAAGGAAAAGCAGTAGCCTACATTTACTCTGCTAAAATTTAGTTTCAACACCAAGTGTGGGCTTTAAGGTGCCTACCTGAAGTGCAAAGCCACGGTGTAGGATGAACAACCCCGACCCAAGACCCGACGGAGGGGAGAGGCCGTGAGGGCTGCCTGAGGTAAACTCCGCCCAGCCCCGGAGAGCCACAGGGAGCACGGCAGCCTCGTTCCTTGCCGACTTATACTTGAAAAACAAAGGGGTCTTCTAAATTACATTAAGCCCCCCAAAGCAGGTTTGTTGTAAAGGCTCATTTCAAAGAGGAAAATGAGCTTTACAGGCGGCCAAGGCAGCAAACCGCCTTTCCCCTGCCATTGCCGCAACATGGCGGGCCGCTTCCACCACAGTTGAGGACCTCCACGCATCGACACAAACCTTCAAAGCCCCGCAGGAGACAGCGCTGCTCACACACACAGAGAAGAAAAGGGGGGAAAAGGAGTTTTTTACCTCAACACAGCGCTGGCCGGAGCTCCTGCCGTAAAGCCTTTCCCTCCCAGGCGGTGGCGGCCTCGACCCAGCTCAGAAGCGGCGAGTGTACCACCACCGGCGGGAAGGCGCGTAGGGCAGGTGTATAGCCTCCGCCCGCCCTGGGTAGCACCCGTTTAAAGCTGTCGGGTTGCCCACCCCTGGCACTAAAACCCCTCCTTCCTCCTCCTGCATTCATCTCCTACCTGCCAAGTAGGGCGAGCAGACGAGGCAGTGCCACATTTTCAACCTCCTGATTAATCTGCCGTTCCTTAATCTCAAGTCTCTAATTCATCTTCCTTGCTTCGCTGGCCCAGAGTCTGACAAACTATTCCAGGAGGAGTTATCTCCAAGGTCAAGATAAAAGCATAGTCCTTTTGTGTGATCTTCTCTGGATGGAGCTGCAGGAGCAGGGGTCTGCTGGGGAACCTCCTGCGTGCGGCCCCCAGCTTGCTGGGGCAATCATAGCCAAAAATGGTACAATCCCTGCAAAAATCCCTCATAACTGTGGCTGCCCAAGCCGATTCCCTAGTCACAATTACAATTTGAGAGTTTTAACAAGCCCGTGTTTCAAGTTCTGTGTTACTTGATCAAAATGTGCCACAAAGCTTTAAAGCCATGGTAACAACGCTATTAATTTTCTGAAGCAAAACTGTAAACTTCAGAAAATACATCACTTAAAGACACAGCAATAAGAGCCATTATGTTTGGGCTAACACTGATAAAGCCTACTCTGATGTGCACACTCTGCTTTCCACACTATACTACATGTTGTTCCCTGTCACTGCCAGGCTCAAAACTGGAACTGGCTGACTGACGTGTAACAAATTGATTCAATATTCTCGTTTTCAAGATTACTTTTGGAGTTGGAATTCAGAATGCTCTGATATTACATCTGTGCTAACCTTCTGCGTTCAGCTGCTCTGATGAGCCATCCATTGTACTGCTCACATTCGCAATTTGTCAGGTGAATCAGGACAAGGCTATCGTGCCCCTGACTGCACCCCAGGCTTCAGAGCCAGAGGAGAAATGACAACAGACATATAGAGTTGGGGGGGTGTTCCATCACACTTGGTAAGGAAAAAGAAGTGCTAAAGGAAGTCCCAAATGCTGTCAGAGCAGGTATGCTGGGTTTAATCAGATAGATTTTCCTGAATTATTTTTTTACAGTAATGCCCCGGCTCCCAAAGCTGTTACTTTTCTTATTCCTCCTAAGCTTGGTATTTCTGCCTCATACTGCACTTCAAAAATAATCTAAAATAAAATATGCATAAATTAACACATTTTAATTGAGCATAGCAAAGTGATGACAGTACAGCCCTAAAGACCTAATTCAGAAAGTGCTATTTTAAGGAGATGGAGATGTTCTGACAAAAATCAGATTAAGGTACTATGTTAATGTGCTAGGACATCATCCACAACAGGACATTAAAACATTCCTGTGTCGTATCTGAAAAAGCAGTATTAATTTTGGCTACAGCAAATAAAAACAACTAAAAGCTTTGTAAATTGGTTTAATATTTAAACTACATATGAGAAATATATTACAAGTGTCCATTGTAGGGAGAAATTACTTTTAAGTTATTTCTATGATTCTATGATTCTGTAAGTCTGAGCCACACACAGTATGTTGAAAAAAGAGTTTAACAAGGTAGATGAGGCTGTTAGTTGTATTTTCAATAGACAAGAACTCAGCAGATGGCTGGGATGCTGCACTTTTGATGCCATTATCCTATATGACTAGAACAAGACATGATGCTGAAGCTGGAGCCAGGAGATCAGATACAAGATTCGGCCATTTTACTGCTGTAGGAAGGATACAATGCCGCCTCTACCTAATCACTTCACAAAGTAACAATGAAATAATTAAAATCTCCATCACTGAAGTAACTTCATCCCCCTCCACCAATTCTACCCCATGACGTATATAATAAATGTTGTTGTCTTCTTTTATCCATGAGGAAATAATGCACAGGGGAAGAAATGCCTCCAAATCCAAAGTAAAAGAAACACAATGCCAATATTTTGAAGAAGCTGGGGTCCAGATCTGGATTGCCCAAATCTAGATTTCTATATTATCGCAGATTAGCTAACTAGAATATTAATGCTTACAGTGTTCTGACAGAGAAAGCATGAGATAACCCCCATCACAACAACTTTTTCATTGCAACAAATTGCAATGAAATTGCAGTTGAAGTATGAAAATATTTCCTTGGGAGGCAGGGGGTCATAATCTTAGCTGTGATGCACAGTACAGAGCTTAGCATCTTGCAGAACGTAAGGGTATTTGTTGCGCAGCAGTTTCAGCTGTATTGCCAGCTCGATTATCACGGTACAGTGCTGGCAAGTGCAGCTTTTTCTGTGTGAGACTATCTCATAGCAGATTTCATGGTTGCTAGGTAGCTGTACAGCTCAAGGGCCCTGAAGGAAGCACAAATGCTGCAAATTGGTGGTACCCAATCAACAGTCAATCTGTTTAAGGTCCATTACTTCTCATTACCTTTCAACCATTATTTACTTTCTATTAGTTCAGACAGGATGATTGTAAAAAGGATGGCTGAAAAGGGCCAACAGAACAGACACTTTTCCAAACCAATCCTAATTATTTTTGGTATAATTACACGATCCATCAAAAGATAAATACAATCTCCATGCCAGACTGGTGTTGTGTCTAACTTTGAACTGGCTGCTCATGAACATATTTGAAATGTGATGATGGGAAGGAAGGAAGAATGTGGTGTACTCTTTCATATGCACCCTTCACCATTATTGCACTGTTTAGGACAAGTGTAGACTACCCGTAAAGCCAGGACTGTAAACCTGAGACTTTTATAGGATATCCTTACTGAAAAGAAATTAAGGAAGAAGTTCTTTACTGTAAGGGTGGGGAGGCACTGGAATGGGTTGCCCAAGGAAGTTGTGAATGCTCCATCCCTGGCAGTGTTCAAGGCCAGCTGGACAGAGCCTTGGGTGACACGGTTTAGTGTGAGGTGTCCCTGCCCATGGCATGGGGGTTGGAACTTGATGATCTTAAGGTCCTTTCCAACCCTAACTATTCTGTGATTCTATGATTTATCCCAACAACAGTTAAATACTATCTGGAGACAGGCTGATAGAGCTGGGCTTTTTCAGCCTGGAGAAGAAAAGGCCCCAGGAGACCTTAGAGCAGCTTCCAGTGCCTAAAGGGGCTGATAAGAAAGCTGGAGAGGGGCTTCTGACAAGGGCCTGTAGGGACAGGAGAAGGAGCAATGGCTTTAAACTGACAGAGGGGAGTAATTCTTCCTTGTGAGGGTGATGAGGCCCTGGCACAGGGTGCCCAGAGAAGCTGTGGCTGCCCCATCCCTGGCAGTGTTCAAGGCCAGGTTGGATGGGGCTTGGAGCAACCTGGTCCAGTGGAAGCTGTCCCTGTGCACAGCAGGGAGTTGGAACTGGATGAGCTTTCAGGTCCCTTCCAACCTGAACCAGTCTGTGATTCTATGATTCCACGGTATTTTCAGCACAAGTAACTTTGCATGGGCCCTCTTTGCAGTGCAATAAAATCTTAACAAAGATGAAGTTATTTCCAGACACATGACTTAAAGCTATTTCTTTTTAACATTCCAAATGAAATTGTATTTTCTCCCTCTGTTCACAAATCATCTGCTGCAATATTCCCACTTAAAAATCTTCATCTGTTTTCAACAATGTAAAAATGTATTAAAAAAATCCATCTACTTCCCTTTTGGTAAATCTGGTTAGTGACCAAGAAATTCAAAATTTTACTGAGAACCACATGCATACACACACATCCATAAACACAAAATATAACTCCAGATTAACAAAATGTTGTTGTGTGCTTATGCATCTTGTAACATCTGAGCAGTAAATGCCAAGCATAATTTCGGAATGCCATTAGCCCTTTTGCAGCTCCAGTAGAGTGACCTTAATCAAAGTTTGCTCATGTATGAATTCACAGATGTTGACTGGCACAATAAGTGACATAGAAGAGCCAGGTCCCAGGAGAGTGTGAACTGGCCTGACTACAGTGGAGCTATGCAGATTTCACATAGTATTCAGTGAATTACCTTCAGCACGAGCCATCATTTTAAATGTAAGCAGATTTAGGCACTGCTCTGCAGAAAGCCGTCTCCTTTATTTATGACAAAGAGTGTGCAGATTCCAGCTCTTTCATTCCCTCTGTGAATGCAACACATGAGTTATCTGCTGTCAGTGTGAGTGCTCACCAATTAATCTTCAGCTGCAGCCCTCTTCTCAAACATGTCACTGCTGTGATTTTGTTTCCCTCAGATGGCTTTCCTGTTATTATGTTCTCACATTTGGATTTGTATCTTAATTACACGTTAATATTTCTCTACAAGGACGAGGGTGAATCAATCTCATGAATTAATAGTGAACAGAGTGATAATCCAGGAAGGATAATGCATTGATAGAAGTGCTCTCATGGGATGTATTCTACAAGATTGAAAACAACAGCTCATAAAGAACTGCACTGATTAGAAGTGATTGAAGGGGCCTGTAATTTCAGGAGGGGCAGTACAGATCAAAGAAGGTAAAGTCTTTTTAAACTGAAATCAGAGGCACATTAATTTTTACAAAAAGTTGAAAAAGTGAAAAAAGCCATTCAAAACTACTTAAATTAATTAATCATGGATGCACCTTTTCCTATACACAGAGTCCTGTTGCATTTACCTTGGCATATGCTAGAGGTGATGTAAAGGTTCACTTCTTAGTACTTAAAAAGGCTTAGGTACTTAAAAAGGCTCTTCCAAAATTTGCTGTGTGCGACCAGGTAACTTCCCTTCCCCTTTTCATGCTGGAAAAATCATATTCAGGGCTAAACTGAACTGCAAAGTAGGAAAAAAAAAAACTATGGTAGGGAAAACAGAAAACAAAACAGAAAAAGTACTGTATAGGCAAAAAGAAAAACCCACAACCCCAAAACAACACAAATACTCATGGTTGAATTCTCCTTTAATCGGAAACATGTAAATAAGCTTCCTTTTCAAATAATGAGACTGGCAAAAAAACTTTGCCTAAATACTGCTCTAATTTAATAGTTTTTTTTTTAATATTGTTGAGAAAATCGTGGAGGTTTTTGTTTCCGTTTTCTTGCCAGATCAAAACTTCTCAGCATTGTTTTTCCTTGTGTCTTCATGAAAGGCAAAGATTGTCCTAGAAGCTTTTGTAAATTAAGGAGGAACTGGCAGATGGTTTATGAATACGAGCAGTTTTGAAAAACAAGCCTCATTGCAAATTTACTTTCAAGCAACTGCTCCCAACTCCAATTAATCTTCTATGAGAAACAGCGAGATAATGCTTTCATGCTTTTTATTCCAAATATGGCTAATAAAAGAGGGAGAGAGAGAAAAGTAGAACCAAACACTCTAAATTAAAAAAAAAAGTGTATCTCTTAGGTAAAAATGATAATGTATTTGTAAAGAAATCTGAAAACATCCCATAATCATTAGCAGCAAGGAAAAAAAAAATGAATTGGGAACAAAATGTGCAATGGAGAACAGTTAATACTATCATTATGGTTGTAAGTCTATTATTATAGGTGCTTAGAATTATCTTTGAAAAGGAGTAAATGAGGCAACACCAGGAATTCCAGCTTGTGTGTTCTTGAGATCCAAATTTGTGTTAGAAATCTGGCATTTCAACATTGTCTCATCAAAAATTGTTACCTGAGAGTAGACATAGTTCTGGTTGTTAAGATTATTCCTTTCAGATTTAAAGGGACTTTATCTCTGACTTTAATCTTCCCCTCCATTCAAACAGTAATCATTTTCCATATCTAAGTCACCTAAAAGCATCCAAAGCACATACACTGTGATTTTCATGAACAGATTTTCAGATTTTAGCTAGAAATACAGCAATTAAAGCTAGAATTTTCTTCACTGGCACTGCTATCATGTTGCTAACTACTTATTATTGATACAGAAGTATTTGTTCAGTAATGAACTTGCTTTTGATATTGGTCAAAACTCTCTTCAGTATTTGCATTTTTGAAAACAATAATGAATTATAGCAGCAAAGGCAAAAAATGAATTTTATCCATTAATTTTACTTGGTTTAGTTTGGGGGGGGGAAGAACAAAAGACAATCTGATAAAAATTTTGTTCAAATCCCTCCCTGCTTAGATTGCCCCTTTCCATTATGTAAAATCTGTATAGCTAAACCCCTAGCATACAGAAAAAAATATACAATTAAACTTTCAGACGGTGGTATCTGTGCATTCCCATTTGTTTCATAGTTTGAAATAGTTCCACAGTCCTTTCCAGACTGAGCGGATCACGTTTTCACTGGACAGACATATAGTAGGACTATTAAAGAATTCTTTTAATGTTTAAATCCTTCATGTATCAGTATCTTCCTCGATCTTTTTTATATCAAATAATGATGACTCAGCTTTTAATTCATCATTCTTCCAAGCAATTAGAAAAGAACAACAACAAACTCCCTTGACATAAAATGAAGGATCCAAAGAAGCGGCCTGAAGAAAACCCCCAGATGGAAAAGTTTCTTATGTGTGCAAACAATATCATTGCTGGAAGGCTCACAAATGTCTTTCAATGAACTGTTTTGATTGCTGTATATTCACATTGTTGTTACTATTCTCAAGACAAAATATTAGGCATAGAATACCATGCAGTATCCCAGGAGTTGATAAAAAATGAGAATTCAATTATATTCTTCTAGTGTCAGCCAGCGAGAAGAAATACATGCTGAATGTAACTGAAATTAATACCAGAGGGAAACTAAAGCACTAAGTACTATGACAAATTGTAAACTTTAAATCAACAGAATATATGTAAATAGGAGTTGGACTCCAAAGGCTTCTCAATCATTTGCTACTTCTTTCAAAACACCAGCCAAAGGTCTGGGCTCTCATTTAGACTGGATATATATGCAGGAAACCTAAGAAGCCATCAGAGATTTACCATCATCATCAACTGTAGCTTAATTATTGAGCTGCATAGAGAACTACATGCAATTTCCAAAGCCCTCAGTCCCAGAGTCCTTTTTCTTTCATGATTTGGAGGTATTTTACATCTCTTCTGGTGACCAACTTCATTATATCCCTTGAGTGTTATTTGAGCTCAGACTACAGCATTTCTAGCTTAGCTAGAAATAGGAAGTTTGAACTAAGCATGTTTTAGAAGTAACTTTAATGGTGCCAACAAAGAGGTTTTCTGTCTTTTGGAAAACATTTTGCCCTCATATTCAAGTTATCCATGTATTATCTAAGACATTAGCTTATAGCAGTCATTCTCCTTGTATACTGAAGATTTCTTGTAGTTTTTTTTAAGTGTTACCAACTACCATAAGACTATTTAAAGCAGTGGTCAATAATGGCATTCATTTTACATGAATACTAGTTTGGAGAAAGACCATGCAGGTTTGGACTTAGTCACGTTCTTGTAATAGAGTCTGCAGTGTAGCTTTAATTATTTATCCACCCTCTTAATTCACAGAGGTTTGCGTGGAATTAAAAAAGGACAATCCACATACCTTTTTCTTTCTTGTATGAAAGGGTTTAGAAGATAAATCAGGTAGTGGCTGAAAGTGCTAACAGTATATGGAGGAAAAAGAAAACATTGAGACAAACTTTTGATTCCTGGCATGCATTCATATTGCCAACACATGTAACTGGAATACAAAGTACTGTTTCTGATAGAAGCCATGTTGCATCCAAATTAGAGAAACAGCCCAAATCATGTCAAAAGCATCAATCCTCAATATGAGATCATCTGTTTTTCCTGGGCTGCCGAGGCTACATATAGAAAAGCTGCTGAAAAGCAGCTGATCCCCCAAACCACAAAACTTCAACCTATGAAAACACTTAGAAAAACTCCATGGGTAACCAGAGAGAAGCCCTGACTACCAGATTTTAGACTGATTTTTGAAAGGGGCATATGGAACTGATGGACAGAACCTTGCCCAGACTAAAGGGATACATCTGTGAGACTGAGTGGGAATTGGAGAGAAGGAAGCATGTCTTATCCATAAAATTTTACCTTTGTTGACAAAGATGACAAATATATTTAAAATCAAAAGTCTAATTCAAATATAATCATAGAATCAGCAAGGTTGTACAAGGCCTTTAAGATCATCCAGTCCAACCACCCCCCAGCACTGCCAAGGCCACCACTAACCCATGTCACTGAGAGCCTTGCCTACACAGTTTGTGAACACTTCCAGGGACAGTGACTCCACCTTTGCCCTGTGCAGCCTGTTCCAATGCCTGTCTGCCCTTTGGGGAAGGAATTGTTCCTAATATCCAGTCTAAAGCTCCCCTGGCGCAGCTTGAGGTCATTTCCTCTTGTCCTATCACTTGTTACTTAGGAGAAGATACGAGCCACCTCCTGGCCTCATCCTCCTTTCAGATAGTTGAAGAGAGCAATAACATCCCTTCTGCTTAAGACATTAGTGGGATTTGCAGCTTTCTATCTCACTCAGCTTTGGCTGCTTCACTCTACTTCCTATCAACAATGTCTAAAATAGTCACTACAGCCTGCCAGAGCAGCTACAAATTAGTTGATAGTCTTAATACAGATTTTATTTAGAGATGCAAAGAGAGTAATAAAACTCTGCAGCCCCAAGCTGGCATTAGTCACAGAATTACAGAATGGTTTGGGTTGGAAGGGACCTTCAAAGGTCATGTAGTTCCAGCCCTCCAACCCCCATGCAAAGAGCAGGAACATCTTCAACTAGATCAGGTTGCCCATTCTTCTTGGCAGCTGTGAATGGACCTGAAAAATACCAAAAGCAACCCACCTTTCTAAATACAGAAACCATTCAAGCATGCAGGAATCACAGCAAAAGATGAAGCACACAAGATTCTCTTCACCAGCTATAACAGTGTGAGGAATCTTTCACTGCAAACCCAGGAAACTTGGAAGAGAGTCAGTGATTCTTATTTAACTTCTCTACACTTCTTCCAAGACAGCAGCTCTGAAAGGCTGGAATCAAATCCCAAACTGACAGGCTGACACTGCTTTGTCAGTAGAACAGCATTGACTTCAGTGGCTTGCAATCAGGTGTGAAAACACTAATGGCAGTTTGCAGCTCAGCTTCTCAGAGTTTAAAGACCTTTCAGGTCTCTTCTCTTACGAAAAGGAAGAAACATTTTTTTTCACTGAGAAGGGGCTGGTTAGCAATGAGGATTTCAAAAGAGCATTAAGCAGAAGTTTTGTTTTATTCTCTAATTTCGAGTGCATTAGAAGCACAAGCCTTATAACTTCCATCTTCCTATGGACTTCCCAGATCCAAAGGTGAGCTTTTCTATCTCCAATTGGTCTAACAAGGCAGGAGACCACTGAAATTTTAGAAGTTTGAAAGGTTTGTTTTAAAATTCTCTATGTGTATCATCAGAAAATAGAGCACATCTACTACTGTAAAACTAATCGCAGAATCTTTAAATTAGTCTCTTGACAAACCTGCATTCTGATGTACAAGGGAATGGCCCTGGAAGCCAGCCAGCTGAAGGAGAGCTGGTTTGCTTGTAACGTTTGTATTCAAGATCTAGGAAGTAGAGGGATGTGTGTTATGAATAACGAATTGTGTCATTCCCAGTTCTTGCATCCCTGCTACCGTTCAGTGATTAGTCTGGGAACAAACCTAATCAAGCTGGGTTCTCTTCACACCCTTTTCAGATTAGTCTGTTGTTCTTTGGGATAGGGAACCATGGGGAGCGCTGTATTGCCCTAGTCTTGGCGGATACACTTTTACAAAGCTGATTCCAAAAGGTCACACATTTCAAGAGTTCAGTGTGATTAGGCTGATACTTCTGCTAGAAGACTTAACATCTTATTTGGGGCTGGCAAATTGTATCCTATTTAACAACAAAGCAAAACAAAAACCACCCACTCACACCTTCTTTACAGATGCTTGTTTTCCAGTGAGCTAAAAACCTATTTAATTTTATTGAACACAAAGTCTGGTGGAAACATCTCTGGAAAATGCATGGAAACTCAATGAAAAACTAAACTTTAAAGGCTTGTGGAGCTACACTTGAAAGTTTAATGAGGAGGGAAAAAAAAAGTTATCTGTAAAGAACTGCATGTGAAGGGACTGGTACTTTAATAGAATTTGAAAAGACGAAAGCAGGATGACCTTTGAAGCCCCAACCTTTTAAGCTCTTCTAACCCAAACTATTCTATGATTCTATGAAGTATTTAAGCTTCCAAGTTCCTAAGGAGGAAACACCCTTCCTTTTGCAAAATTAAAACAATTATTTAGTTACTGCATTTGTACACAAGTATTTGTACAAAATACAAAAGCATAGCATAAAGCTCCAGGTCATTAGAGCTCTTCAGAGCATAACCAATTATAGAGGTTCAGGGGCTTGATGACTGGATGCAAAGCTGTGCAATTAATGAAAATAATAATTGAAGTCTGCATGGTGCCATGCAGATATGTTTAACTTATCTTAAAGTTCTGGTTCCACTCTTTACCTCTTCTCTTTAATCTGATGTATTTCTCAGGTGAACTTTTCCATATTTAGAGACGTGGCTGTCTAAATCATTCACCCTTCATTCATTCATTCATTCTGTCTTGCATTTCAGTGTATTGTGTGAAATTTTATGCATTAATTGAGGTTGTCTGAAAATGTAATGTTTTCTGCTGTCACTTAGTGTACAACCAGATTAAGAATAACCTCTGTAAGATTTCCATGTGTATAAACCTTTGAGAGTATTCCTGTGCTGGCCATGATTGAAGAATCCAAGCCTGAGCGGAGCGGAGAACTCAGGATACAACACTACCTTTGTAAAGGTTACAAACACACACGGGCCACTGGCTGAAATATTAACATTGTGGTTAATGCTAAGAGCTCAGTATAGAGGTGCTAATTTCTTGCCTCATACCGCCTTTGTTTTACAGTGACCTTCAATGACGGGGAATGGTTTTAAACTGACAGAGGGGAAATTTAGATTAGACGTTAGGAAGTTCTTCCCTGTGAGGGTGGTGATGCTCTGGCACAGGGTGCCCAGGGAAGCTGTGGCTGCCCCATCCCTGGCAGTGTTCAAGGCTAGGTTGGACAGGACTTGGAGCAACAAGGTCTAGTGGAAGGTGTCCCTGCCCGTGGCGCAGGGTTGGACCTGGATAAGCTTTAAGGTCCTTTCCAACCCAAACCATTCTATGATTCTATGACTTCTTGTTCCTAAACACCAGGGTTGAGGTATATCAGACTGGACACCCACAAACAATTAGGAAATTATTTTGAAATACAGATCAATGCAATTATTAAAAAAGAATGTGGTCAGCAATAGGTCGTTTTTGGTTTCAAATACCCAAGTATATTTTTGTGGTTAATAAATACATTCTTAAGGTTAAGGGGTTGAAGCTGATATTTTACATGTATGTTTTACATACTACACCTCTGCAGCAGTGTTCAATTGGTAAATTTTCATTGAATAAACGGTTGCAGCCACTCGTCCTATTACACTACCTTTATCTGCATTACCCCTCCACCTGCTCTATAAAAAACTGATGTTCACCCGAGGTATATAAAGTATCAAGATGAAGTCTGACACAATTTTGCTATTCTAAAATCAGACCAATCTAAAACCCAAAGCAAATATACATACGCACATGAATTTATTCATTTGAACTGTGAATTTAATAACATAGACGGGCAGGTGATCAATATTCTCCTAATTTCCATAGATTTAAAAAGAAAAAAGACTACTTAGATAGCATTATTCTGAACAGGCAGGTAATTTCCAATCTAAATAGCTGTCATTAGATACTTGTCACATAAAAAACCCTAGGAATATTTTGATACTAAAATCAAAAGGGCGATTATACTTTTAACTGTGATTCATTGCTGATTTAGATTGTTGTGATTAAGTATGTTTCTTTATGCATACAAATCATACATTCAGTTTGCAGATGGTGTGAGAATTAGAACATGCTAGCTAGACATTATTGCTACTAAGTGCTTGGACTTGGTGAGTGATGCTCCTGGAAACCACTGTGGTTGCTTCTTGAAATCTTGCATTGGTTCTGAAACAAATTTGGGGGTTTGGAAGTCTTTATATGAAGAAATGTATAGGCAATGCCTGTACGTTCTCACTGACTCAAGAATATTTGTTTTTTAAAAGAAAAACTTGGTAATCGCAGTGAATTCTTTTCCTGGGTAAAAAGATCCATGTGGGTGGTTGAATGAGCAAAAAACAATTTTTGTGGAGGAAATAAATGGAGAATAAGTGGTTTCACAACTACACGCAAACCTGTGCTACCCATCATACTCAAAGGAAATACAATTTACATAAATACTGCAAAGCAGCACAAATATAGTAACTCACATAAACAAATCAATACAAGCAGACTGCTATTACGAGACTGAACGCAAACAGCTCATTTTATAGAGAAAAGTCACTGCTACGCCAGTGACCACTATCTACATGTAAACAAGGAGGGATGGCCCTACACAGATATTCCATAGAATCACACTAATTCAGGCACCTACCATTGAAAGGAGGGATTTTAGGCACCCATTTGGATTTAATTAGCTAAAAATCTTCCTGGTCCTTAGGACATTGTTGGTGCAACACAGGGTTTTTCTTGGAGTTAGTTCTATCTTTTTTATGTGACAGATGGAAGAAAGAAGCAACCCCCCAGCAGTAGTGAAGAAAGGCAAGCTCTAACGAGGGTGTGTGCCAAGGCTTTTAGGACATCCTGGTCAAACCACCAGCCTGTTTTTGTCGCAGGCATACCCTTAAAACACTGCCTGCTCATGGCCACTAAGTCATGGTGTCCACAGCCCAGAGGAACAGCAAATGATAGTAAGATCACAGAAGAGCCTAGAACTATGCTTTATTGTGATCTGCTTGGCACGCACCGCCACGATGTTAGCTAGGCAGAGGTTGCAGAGAAGGGACCATGAGGTTGCTGGCTAAAACCATGGGTTTATGAGCAACTAGGAAGAAAGTAATTGGGCAGCGAGAACCCAAGAGGCCTGGCCACAGGGCTGAGAACATGTCCTGCAGAAAGCAGGGCAGAAGGTAGATCCACCAGCCTCCCAAACCCCTTGTTACAATCAAACACCTTAAATCAATGGCAATTTCTAACAGTAAAACAAGTTGGATAAACAGCTTTATTCCATGCCACGGCCCTCTGACCCTAACAATACCTAGGCACACTTAGCTAGAGAGAGGACTTCTGCTTAGACACTCTGTCAGCAATATAAGCTTAATGACTTTAAACTTTTTCAACACAAACCATCCTATGGCTCTGTGAGAAGAAATGAAGTGTTTTTCATCCTCACCTGTAACAAAGGAGGCTCAATTACTCCCTTCGAGTTATTCTCAGCAAGAGCTTTGGTTCTCAAGTACTCATCCATGCAAACACGCATCCTAATCTGTGTTTGTCACGGCTATTTTTAATATGTAAGCCAATTATAGTTAGCTTTAAATAGAGAAGCTTAATGAGAAAATGTATCTCATAATTAAAAGGGAAAACTATCAAGAACTTCCTGCCAACACTAACTCTGCTGATTTTACAGCAAAGCTGCCGACTCTTTTCTTCCATCTCTACATTTACTTTCTTTGTGGGGCTTTTTGCCTTCCTGATTTATTAAAAAAAAAAAAAGAAAAAAGGAAAAAAAAGGAAAATTTAATATATTTACTGAGGGATTAGGAACTGTTGGAGCTAGTTCAGAGGAGGTCACAGAGATGTTCTGAGGGCTGGAGCACCTCTGCTCGAGACACGCTGGGAGAGCTGGGCTTGTTCAGCCTGAAGAAGAGAAGGCTCCGGGTGAGACCTTAGAGCAGCTTCCAGTGCCTAAAGGGCTAAAGGGGCTGACAAGAAAGCTCAAGAGGGGCTTTTGACAAGGACCTGTAGGGACAGGACAAGGGGGAATGGGTTCAAACTTAAATATGGGAGATTTAGGTTGGATATATGGAAGGAATTCTTCCCTGTGAGGGTGGTGAGACCCTGGCACAGGGTGCCCAGAGAAGCTGTGGCTGCCCCATCCCTGGCAGTGTTCAAGGCCAGGTTGGACAGGGCTTGGAGCAACCTGGTCTAGTGGAAGGTGTCCCTGCCTGTGGCAGGGGGTTGGAACTGGATGAGCTTTAAGGTCCCTTCCAACCCAAACCAGTGTATGATCACCCTATGATTTCTTAGGATAAAGTTTTCCATGTAGAATTTTTGCAACTTCTTCCATTGCTAATACAAGTCTTTACATATTATTTTCAAAACCTCAGTCTTGTAACAATATAAAATATGTCTCTATACTGGCAAGAGCCCAATTACACATTCTCAATACTGTACATAGTTCAACAGACCATCTTAAATCCACTGACTGTCCATTTATTAAGATTAAATATGCATGTAAAGGAGAAAATTGTTTCTTCTTTGGCTGTCGACGTAAAGATCTATTCCACATACTTCTCCATTCCAGACACAAAACTGTAATTATCTCAAGACTCCCATTTTGTATGAATATAGCCCTGTCAGCAAGCCAGGGTGTTTAGTATGCACTGCATACTACATACTGTTTAGTATGCAAGCATATTAATGAGGAATTGCCCGTCACTGCCAAACATGTTAAATCCCAGCATTTCCATATAGTGAGGTACCATGTCCAAAAGGTTTCAGGGCAGTGTTTTTTATGCTCTATGTCATCTAGCCAAGCTCCCTGCATTTGGAGGCACGTGCAAAAATGTCATCCAGAGTAATGTGGGTAGATGTTCAGGATTTCTCACCACATTTTCAGCTGAGCTCCTTCTTGATTGTTTGAAGACACACAGAAAAAAAGAAATGGAGATTAGAGTTGGCTAAAAAAAAAAGCAAATCGCAGGTCTCCACCTGTAAGGAGATATTTTTAATGGAGTTTCCAGTTAAAAATATGTCTCATCCCATATAAATAATGAAAGGCTAAGACATGAAATGGAATTGTAAGTGAAATTATATGACGTTCTATTTCAGAAGCACTGAAATATACCCAGGCAGTGCTTCAGTGAAAAGCAGCCACTGGATTTCCCAAGGGAAGCTCTGATACATGCAAGATTTACTCCACATCCTACACGAGGAGTTTGATGTTCATGTCCTTGGCTTTACAGAGGCTGAATGAGAAATATACACCAAATCTCAGCTGAGCCAAATATTCAGAGTTCACAAGCAAGTATCAAGAGAATGCTGTAACCTGATTAGCATTTACTAAATAGTGAACACAGACTGTCCTTTCTCAGACTGCTTCCCAATCATGTATCCCAAAGAAAGGTTTTGGTTATTGGCAAGTGACTTTTACAAACATAATGCGTTTAATGCCAAGCTAAGGCTTTCAGCTGACTCTGCTGTTACTAGCTTTAGAGTCACGAACTCTTAAGTATGGTGGTACAGGCTGTTTCAGCGGATTTAATGGCTAGAATGATTTTTACTTTAAACAAAGGCTGAGCTGGATGACAGAAAATGGGAAGATTAAAAGACAAATGCTGACTTTGTAAAAAAGCAATGTGATCTGGATTTTTGTACAGAATAATTCAAGCACGATCTCTCAAGTTCACATAACCATTACTTCTAGCACCTTGAAAAGCTTTCAGTGCATGTTGCGTGACTACAGCTTCCCTTGTAGTCAGAAAAGTCACTCAAACTCATGTCAAAGCAAGAGTCTTTATTTCAAACTACTATTTCCTAGTCAAGATAAATCCTCCTAAAAAAAAAAGGTGAAAAAAACCCTGACACAAAACAAAACAGTTTGCCGAGTTATATAAACAAGTTTTAGATTCATTTTGCTTTGACACTCATTAAAAATAGATTATTTTGACTGATATGACAACATTCTGAAAAAAGAATTACTTAATTATGTAGAATATGAATTAAAGCTAATAAGATTCAATTACAGAAAACATGTTTACAGCATTTACTTGAGCTCGCTACCACACAAGCTGTTCTGCTGCATAACTATTCTGAAAAGTATAACATCAAGATAGGCACTTTCAACAGAAACTATCCTGATACAGTCTCAACTTTGTGTGTTCCACTGAACTGAATGAACTGGAGTCACAGTTTTGAGTAGAAATAGATGAGAAAAATATGTCATTTGAATGATGCAAAATATCATATGTGTGATACCTCTGGCCATCCTTAAAAAGAGTACTTTTCTCTGACATTTACATGTACACATCATAGAATCCCAGACTGGTTTGGTTTGGAAGGGACCTTAACTCTCACCTAGCTCCAACCCCCTGCCATGGGCAGGGACAACTTCCACTAGAGCAGGTTGCTCCAAGCCCCATCCAACCTGCCCTTGAACACTGCTAGGGATGGGGCAGCCACAGCTTCTCTGGGCACCCTGTGCCAGGGCTTCAGCACCCTCACAGGGAAGAATTCCTTCCTTATATCCAACCTAAATCTCCCATATTTAAGTTTGAACCCATTCCCCCTTGTCCTGTCCCTACAGGTCCTTGTCAAAAAGCCCCTCTTGAGCTTTCTTGTCAGCCCCTTTAGGCACTGGAAGGTGCTCTAAGGTCTTCTCAGAGCCTTCTCTTCTCCAGGCAGACTGAGCCCAGCTCTCTCAGCCTCTCTCCAGAGCAGACCTGCTCCAGCTCTTGGAGCATCTTCGTGGCCTTCTCTGGAGTCGCTCCAACAGCTCCATGTCCCTCCTGCGTTGTTGTCCCACAGCTGGACACAGGTCTGCAAGGGCAGTTGTACCCTGTAAAACACTGTTTTTTGCAGCCTCACCAGAGCTGAGCAAAGGGGGAGAATCCCCTCCCTCAACCTGCTGGTCACACTGCTGGGGATGCAGCCAAAAATTCCTTCCTGGCATGAAAAGTCACATCTAATTTGAGGCCAGTTTGATTGCATGTGTGAATTGTGAAGATCATCCCCTGACTTTTACCCATGACAATGACTGACTATGAACCCACTATACCAACAGAGAGCTATTTGAGGACAGAAATATTAATGAATATTCAGTGGTTAAATCTTAATTTTATATTTAAACTTGTGCTGGTCACAGTTTCCTCAAAAAAACACTTGGAAACGTGTGTTCATGAGAAAACGAGTAGAGTTAAACTGCAGCCCATGTCTTCTCGGATCAACATACATGGGGCAAAGGCTGAATCAGAGAAATCAGAACAGAGTTTCAGCAGTTATGCTATGCCATCTGTCCTTTAAGATCCTGTTCTAGCTTTTTTTCAGTCTCCCAGGAGGAGATCAGTAAGATGGATCTCAAGATATCAAGAAAGAAGCTCTTCTCTCTGTCCTTCAATGCCTCCCTCCTTTCCTGCTTTCCTTCTTTCCTTCCTTCCTCCCTGCCTCACTCCCTTCCTTGCTTCCCCTCTTCCCTCCTGCCTGTTGTTCTGACCCATCCTCTGATTTCTAAGCACTGCTTCAAGCTGTTCAGAACGGAGTTTGCTCAGCGAAACCTGTGATTAATCAGGGTACAGCTTTTGCCAGTATCTGCACCTATTTAAAATGAGGACATTCAGTTCCTCTGTTTGTAAATTGTTCTAGGAGAAATTATTTGTCCATCATCTGAGGAGCCTGCCTGGACCCAGTAATGGTAATTACACAATGTGAAAAACATGCTCCAAATATATACATGGAGAAGACATTTTTTAATTTTTTAACATCCTGATCGATTACAGTAATTATACATTTCGGTGGTCAACATCACCTAAATGATAGAGCTTCCTTCAGAGGAGTAAATGGAACCGGCAATTATATCAAAACCATATTTCGTTCCAGCTGATGTGCTGTCACCACATGAAAATACTGCCTGTTTTCTGCGATTCCTTAAATCACTGGCGTGCCTTTACCCATGCTATATCATCTGTGAAATGTCTTGTAAAAATGCAACACCAACTAAAGAACTCTGGTTTCTTCAGCAAATGTGTGTATTGAAGAATGGAGATGAATTCCTTGCAAAAAGATGCACATGTGCAGCCCTTCCTGCCAGTGTGGATTTCCTACAAAGGCCAAAATCAAGGGGAAGAAATCCTGATGCCTGGAATACCTTGAGCACCATGTTATAGCTTGTTTAGCTTGGAAAAGACAACTGTAAACCCAGCACGGCTAAATCCACCACTAAACCATGACCCTAAGCACCACATCTACATGTTCAGGGATGGTGACTCCATCACTGACCTCATCAGCCTGTTCCAACATTTGACAAACCTTTTGGTGAAGAAATTTTCCCCAATATCCAGTTTATACTGCCCCTGGCAGAACTTGAGGCCACTTCCTCTTGTCTTAATGCTTGTCACTTGGGAGAAGAGACCAACACACACCTTGCTACAACCTCCTTTCAGGCAGTTGTAGAAAGCAATGGAGTCCCCCCTGAGCCTTCTCTTCTCCAGACTAAACCCCCCCAGGTCCCTCAGCTGTTCCCCATCACACTTGTGCTCCAGGCCCTGCACCAGCTCCATTGCCTTTCTCTGGACCCACTCCACCACCTCAATGTCTCTTTCGTAGTGAGGGGCCCAGAACTGAACACAGGATTCAAGATGCAGCTTTACCAGTGCCCAGTATGGGGGGTTGATCGCTGCCCTGGCCCTGCTGGCCACACTATTGCTGATACAGGCCAGGATGCTGTTGGCCTTCTTGCTGCCTGGGCACAAGTGGGTTCATGTTCAGCTCCGTCAATCAGCACCCCCAGATCTTTTTCCACTCAGGAGCTTTCCAGCCACTCTTCCCCAAGCCTGAAGCACTGCATGGGGTTGATGTGGCTCAAATGCAGGACCTGGCACTTTGCTTTGTTGAATGTCATACCCGTGGCCACAGCCCATTGATCCAGCTGCCCACATCCCTCTGTAAAGCCTCCCTATCCTTCAGCTGATCAACACTCCCACCCAACCTGGTGTCATCCACTAATTTATTCAAGGTGCACTTGATCCCCTCATCTGATCATTGATAAAGATATTAAACAGATATTAAATCCCCCAACTGCATTTAATGGATTCATCATGACTATTTGGGCTTGGCCATCCAGCTTTTACCCAGCAAAGAGTACACCCATCCAAGCCATGAACAGCCAGTTTCTCCAAAAGAACAGCTGTTCCTACTATTAAGGACCAATGCAAAGAAGGCATTAAGTGCCTCAGCTTTTTCCTCTTCCTTTGTCAAGATGTCTCCTTTCTAAATTATTTGCAAAGATTCTTTTCCCCCAAAATTCTTTGCAACAATTCTTTTCCCCTTTGAGAGAGATCTACCCCATCTGTCACCAGCAGGCCTGCTGTCATGTAAACCCTCCCATCAAGAAAAAAAACCAAATTCTGCTGGTAACACCAGGCTCAGAGCCATGTACTGATCTGTTGGGTCTTTCTGTTTCTTCGTCATCATTCCCTGCAAGTGGAAGGATAGAGAACACTATTTGTGGTCCTGAACCCCTCACCAGTTGTCTCATGGCCCTGAAGTCTCTCTTGATTGCCCTCAGACTTCTTGTTGCAACTTCATGGCTGCCTACCTGAAAAATCAATGAGGGACAGTAATCTGAGGGCTGTACCAGGGTAGAAATTATTAAGGGTATATAGGTAGGTATGATTAAAGGACTAGACTTAGCAGTTTGGGGCTGTGTCATTATTCATTTTTAAAATGCCATGGCATGCGCAAACTATTTGTTTCAAACTATCTGAACTAGCTGCTCAGTCTTTCTGTTACTACGCTTCTCTCTGACTTGGTTATTCTGTATGACATCTAGTAGAGAACTGACTGCTAAGCATTGAATACTTTGTTTCCAGGGTATCAGGCTATGGTTTTAAACAGGGTGAAAGCAGGCCGTATGGATAACTGTATTTTTGCTAGGCTGTTCGCCAACACTGTGGTACTGTTTTTTTGAGACATATCTATTTTACTAACCATATTGCACTGAAGATGTACCTTCTGATGAAATAAAGTCAGCTGCGGAGGACAGCAACTACCTGTAATGTCACATTTGATCCTGCTTTTTCAATAGCTGTTTTTCTATTGAAGAAAAGGGATAGTACAATCACAGGATGATCATAAAATCAATCATGACCCTTTTTGTCAGTAGCTGTTTTGTCTTTGTTTTTCCTTTTGATCTCTATAATCTCACCTCACCCTAAAATGATGTAATCTGATGCAAGCATCACAGGATTTCATTTTCCAGCAGTGGATTCTAGCTGACTGTTGATGAGCTAGTGTGTAAGTAGCTCATGTTCATGTTTCCCCAATGAGCAGAAGCTAATTACTTGCCTTGTATTCAGAACTCACCTTAAATCTACACAAAACAGTTTCTGAAATCAAGAAAATTACTAACCGGATTGTAACATGTTACAACATGATGTAATGTGTTGGTGTATCAACGCATGAATATTGATTTACTTTTCTGTACAAAGACAGGATAATGAAAATGAATCTGGTTTTGAAATTTGTATTGAATAGAGCAGAGCAGAGAAGGGACTCAGTTGAAAGTGACCTACAGTGATCATCTACTCCCACTGCCTGACCACTTCAGAGCTGATCAGAAGTTAAAGCATGATCCAGAAGACAAAGCACTCTGGAGGCATTATCCAAAAGCCTCTTAAATACTGGCAGGCTTGGGGCATCAACAACCTCCCAGGAAGCCTGTTTCAGTGTTTGACCACCCTCTCTGTAAATAAATGCTTCCTAATGTCCAATCTAAACCTCCCCTGGTGCAGCTTTAAACCACTCTCATGCGTCTTATCGCTGGATACCAGGGAGAAAGGGATTTTCACCTCCCTCTTCACTTCCCCTGTAGGGAGCAGTGAGGTCGCCACTCAGCCTCCTTTCCTCCAAACTAGACAAGTCCTTGGCCGCTCCACATAGGACATTCCTTCCAGCCTTTCACCAGCTTTGTGTCCTTTCACTGAATGCATACAAGGACCTTCCCATCTTCTTAAATTGTGGGGCCCAGAACTGCAAGCAGCGTTCAGACTGGGGCAACCCCAGTGCTGACTGCGGTAGGGTAATCATCACTTTTGACCCATTTATAACACTCTGTTCCTATTAAAAGCAGATGATAAGAGTACAAAAAAAAAAGCAGGCAAAAAATAAAATTTTCATTCCATATCTTTTGGAATATCATTTTGTCACACACATTCAGGTGAGACGGATGATACCTGCACTGATACCTGTTTATTTCATAAGAAATACCTGTTTAAAGCAGAACAGGCACTTAATACCTTTAATTTCCTTAATCAGCTGAATTGACCAGACAAAAATGCTATTTTCACTTTACAGATTGGTCCAGTGAGCATGACAGCGGACATGAATACACATATTATCCACGAGTTACAGCCTCTTCATGAACATCAGCTAGTTAAAAACTTAATGTTTTATAGAATACCTCGCCCTACCGAAAACAATCTTTTGTGCACTTCTTTCTAGAAAAAAATAAAAATAAATAATTTCTAACAGGATTTGTCCTGGAAGAATTCTTTCCAAGCTGCTCCTTAGCATTCCATTTGGAAATCACAAACTTGTTTGGAGAGGATCACCACAGTTTCATTTGGTTTTATCCCAAATTGTCATGATAATGTGTATGTATTTGATACTAAATGGAGAATTTTGAGTAAGCCCTGTTGATGATAACATGTTCACCGAGGTACAACTCTAAAACCATCTATTAGCCAAAATAAGAAATACCCATTAAAAAATTTCCTGTTTTTCAAATTCTATATTCCATTTCTGACGGTACAGACTATTTATATAAATGGTAATTGAAAGAGAAAACCACACATTTTCACTACTCTGAATACAATTACCACTATTTCTGTTGCATTTAGGTTTGCTTTTCTCTAATAAATTTCCATGTAACCTGTTCAATATTAATTCTGGCATTTTATGAATTAAGAAAACCGTGTCTGACCAGTTTTGAACATTATCACCTTACATTTATGTTTAAATGATCCTCTGGACTTTTAAGTTCAGAAAAGACTGTCAGAGTCATATAAATTCTGAGTACTGGATAAAAGCTTTTTTCTTGAATGGACACTGTAATATGTAGGGTTGCTGAAGGTTAACCTCTACAACTGCATGACTCAATATAATACAGAGTAACTGTAGTTCCCAGAGACATGCTGGGCAACTGGACAGGTTCAAGCAAAGAGAAGAACCTTCCTGGGTTTAAGGTATTATCTTCCAGGCTCAAGGATCAAAGTATCATCCTTGAATAATTAATATTTGGATTAAAACCAATGCCATTTCAAAGTGACAATGAAGCAACCTGAGGAGTGTATTTAATTGAGAAATCACGTCCCAAGAGTATTCAAATCACTAAGCCATTCTTTCTACGTTATAATAATTAACCACATCCCATGTCATTTTTTACTGTTTATGGTACAACTGAGATCTCTTCCACGCATATTCTTATTGACTGGCAAGTCTGTCCCTGTAACACATCAGTCCTTCCCTGGACTTTGCCTTGTGAGTATCAATTTTATCATGCATTTCTATTCCTATTCTAAGAAATGATTTCACTTATTTGCATTTTTAATCCATGAGACATCATTATTGTGATCCTAATTAAAAGGACGGGATTGAAAAAAAGCGGTGGAGTGCACACGCTTCAGGGATCATTGCAGTCCCCCACTATGATAATGATTACAGCGTTCATTTCTTCATTTTCAAAGTTCCAGCTCCAAGAACAATTCCAACCCACTTTTCAGATGGCCCCTGTACACAGTCTTGGACAAAAGGACTTGGATTAAGAAAGAGAATATTACAGACATTTAGAGCCTACACTTTAAAAGCATGAAGAAAGCCTGATGCCACAAAGCCACATCAGTGGGAAAACGAACAGGTTGCTTTCGGCCTTCCACTGCCTTTTCCAAGCTGTGCTGTTTTCCCAGTGGGACCATAGAGCAGATTGGCTCAGGTGCTCAGAACATTAAAGAAAATAAATTAATATTCAGCATGTGAAAATATAGCAAATGCATTTGTTTGGACCTGCAAGATAGATTTCTTATGTGATAATACCAGCATCAAAATCCTGCACATTAAAAGAAAATATTGTTTTCCTGATTTGATTAAGACACTTCTTTACATCTAATATTTATGTATTCAACTTGTGTGCCTTGCTCAGGCCAGTTTTGCTAGGTAGTGACGCAATGTATTTTAACCCAGCAAAAAAAAGCACTGGAACAGCCACAATAACATATTATGATTAATATTATTAGCAATAATAATAGTGTAAATAATAATAGTGAGAGAATGCAGTAAACTCCAACAGAACTTGTTCCTCAGTCAGTGACTGCAGAGGGTGCTAGTGACAAAGCCTTTCTGGATGTACCACACATTTCCTCTCATCTTGAAAGCCAGTCCCCTGAAGAGAAAATGAGCACTGAGCTTTGTAAAGGGGAGCCAGTGTCATGTGGGTAGTATCTTTAGTGGAGTATCTGTAAGGGGCTGTGAGGAGCATGGACAGCTCACCAAGAGACAGAGTGCAGCTTGCCTGTGGGACATCAGGTAATCTTGGCACAATATAAAAACAGGCCTAAAATTATTTCTGATGTGTTTACCACTGGGCTAATTAAAGAATTAAGGACTTCCTCCTATCTAATTATAGAGAAAAAAATCTCCATAAGAGGCTTTAGAACAATCTCACTGTTAAGTGGGTACATTTTTTTTCTCTCTCAGTAGGACCTTTAACTGATCATTATTTTTCCAGTACTAAAACGACAAAGATAACAAGCTGTTATGTAAAATTGTGACTTGATTGTGTAAACCATCATCAGCTGAAGTCAACAAAACGCAGAAGATCAACAACTTGGTAAAAAGTCAAAGTATAAGATTTAAGGCATCTGTTTACAAAAGTAGTTCAATACATAATCAATAGAAGCTATAGAAATTTGTAGTTCCTATGTTCTCTGAGAAAAGCTCAAGTTACATTGTTTTATGGAACTGAAATAAAAAACACCTTGGTTTTTCCCACTAACTTGTAATTTGCTGTAATTTTAGATTAAAAAGAAATATAAGAAAGGAGAAAAAAATCACTGATTGTTTCTGCTGTTGAAGGTTGATTAGTGAACAGGACAACTGTAGCTGTGATCTAGGCGAAACTTGCCAGTATAAATCTACATGAAGCTAATACGTTAAAGGAAAACAAAAAGCAAGGTTAACATTCTTGTTTTTAGAATGAAGTGAACCCAATTTCTGCTGTTTGTGTCATTTTTACTATAGCTTTTCTTTTGTACCTCTAATTAAACATCAACAACCAATGAATTGGTCATTATGAAGAGGTAATTGACCACTATAGCTGGTTCACTTTCCCTTAGGGAAGGGAGAGATACCATTCTTGATGAAGGTTGATTGCCTCATGTTAATGGTCATCTCGATATAACACTTCCATAAATGGAATCTTCATTTTCCATTTGTGCACCTGGCAGCGTTTTGCACTGGTTTTATATCTAAAAGAAATTAAAAACCAACTTGCAGTGCCACAGACATATATCAAGAGAAAACTGCCAAACATGTCTAATCAGAGGGTAGAAAAAGCCTTTGTTTAAGAAGTTTTGTCTCGAGATAAAGGTCAATGAAGTTGTAATAAAAGCCAACAAAGCTGTAATATATTTATGACTTGGCAGTTGGCTGGAGTGAATTGGGGCAGACACAGCGACTCCAGCTGAAATCATAAGCACTACAAAAGGCACAAGCTGAAGCGTTTCCATTCCTTTATAGTATACTCTTCTCTTGGTATGAATATTATAGCAATTTCAAGAAACAAAGCAACCTTATTTTTCCTAAAAAAAATACTTTTTTCCTGTTTTCTGATAGAGAATTTAATTCTTTTTTTCCCTGTTGTTTCTTAGTTATCATTTGGTTTGCAGGCAAAGATAATAGTTTCATCTTTGTTTTCAAGCAACATGAAATCCTGCTCTGACTAACATTTGGCCTTTTCTCAATAAACCATGCCTTTAGAGTTCAACAAAGAGGCCATTAATAAAAGCTCAAAGCCAGTTAGAGATTGTCACACCCTGCAGAACACAAATTCATTTATAACATTTATTTCCTATTCTGAGGTTAAAAGGCTAAAATTATGGTGTAATGGACAAAAAAAATAACCAAACAACAAAGACATAGATAATACCTTCAAGAGGAAAGAGTTTTATGTTTTCTCATATTATCTTACTTTAAAATTAACCTTGATGTACCACATTTGTAATATTTACAAGGTTGAGAAAGCACACAAGAAATGCTGGGAATACTGGAAATAAAAGCTATTTAATAAACTAATTGTCATTTTTGAAATACTGGCATTTAACATCTTTTCAAAGCTATTCTGGTCACTGTTAAAACACACAGGAGGAAAGAGTTCCTGTTGAAATTGTAATAGTTAAAGGATTGGAGAGGTTAGGGAGAGCTGAACAGTTATGCCACTCAGGAAAGCTGCATTTAATGGGTTTATGTGGAGCGCTGAGGATTCACAGCAGCTGGATAAAGGCAGCCTTTTAAATGGGAAGATTTCTGAGGTGAGTGAAAATGCATGGATCTTTGGGGATGGAGGAAGGGATGTTAGTGTTCAAGAGGTGACCAGAGCATCTCTACTGAACAATTAATTTCATTAAAGAGAATAAACCAAGCAGTTCCCATTTTTCATGTTAAAAATGGGGAGCAGAACCTTTGTTGTGCTCTGGTTCTGCTAACTGACACGCTACAGCTAGTCCCTCACCTCAGTAAAGACACAAGCGTAAGACTGATGCCAGCAATAATCTTTTCCTACACTCAGAACTTCTGAAGATTTCAAAAGCAGACATGAAAACAGCTTTCATCAATAAATAATTCAAAGTGATCAATAATTTCATAGATAATACAAATTTTGCTGGTAGCCTGAAAGCTAAGCCCAGTATTGGTAGGGTGACAACTTCAATACTAATACATTTTTTAATATACCATGTTCACTGATATCCAGAGTTATATGCTATACATCTTGAGCAGTGCCTGCTCAGAACCAATCCTGTGCTTCAGACTTGCTGCACTGGTATACAGTTCCACCTTCATCATCAATGTGCAAATTGTTAATATGAGGCATGCTTTTTAAAAGATTACTGGTGGAATTACTCAGTGTATGCATGATGCAGACTCAAGAGTTTCATCCAAAGTTACTATTCTGGAGATAAAACCAGATTTTAAGCCATCAGAAAAGTCTGCAT
Source organism: Pezoporus occidentalis (assembly GCF_034315485.1). Taxonomy (NCBI): domain Eukaryota; kingdom Metazoa; phylum Chordata; class Aves; order Psittaciformes; family Psittacidae; genus Pezoporus; species Pezoporus occidentalis. Next base: position 7,278,078 of record NW_026916294.1, read on the forward strand.
GAGAATCAGAAGAGGATTAAAGCTGTTGACTTTCTGGGCATATGTTAAATCTTCATAATGAAAGGTAAAATACACACATGGAAAGCAGAAATTCTGGTCTTTGAAAATGTAGCAGGCAACACTACAGTTTCATTTTTTTATAACTTTACAAACTGGGATAGATGTAGGGTATATATGTTTCTCCCATCTGCTCCTCGAGATGAAAGTGAATTATCCAGTTAAGAATGGGAAGGAACTATCTGTATCAGTGATATCTTGAGTCTAAACTAGCTAAGCTTTTCCCAGAAAAGCAGGGTTTTTTTTTGGTCTGAGCCTGTTGTTTCTGGGAACCCTGCCAGTATCTCTATATGATATTTTGCTTATCATCCTGATATAATAGCTTGGTAGTTTCTGATCTTTGTCACAATATAGTTGTAGCCAGACAATTCTGTAAGCAGAGTCATCCTCCCTGACTTAAATCTTGAGCAGCTATTTAGGCATGAATCTCTATCTGAAATACCAATGAGCAAAAGAACATTAACAGTTTTGTATCATGGCTACTTAAACTTACTTTTCCATCCACATTCCTGTTCCAACTCTTACATTAGAGATCATTAACTGCATGAGACAAGAAGCTGTATTTTTAAAAGTTATTTATCGGGTAACTTGTAAAAAGGGATGAACAGCCTCCCTAAGAAGACTTTAGTCAGAGAGGAAACTGGGTTAAAACCAACAAACAAAACTCTTCAAGCAAATGGAGTATTTTTTCTTTGTAGACCCCTCTTCTCAAATTTTCCCCTATTTGTTTCTGCCCACAATATTTTCAGTGAAGGATAACATACTCCAATTTTGTAAAGCCCTTATGAATCAAGTCTAGTAACATTTTCATTGGATACCTCTCTGAAAATACAGGGGAAAATGGATGAAGGTGGGAACAAATTAATTTGTGAGCAGTTCCAGTATTAAATCAGACCATCAGGATTTTATAGTCCCTTCAATAGTTCTTTTATTATTGAGTTAGAAGACTCTAGTTTACATCAGGACATTGGACTCACTGTATTAAAGAAAGAGCATATCTCCTCATCATGAAAAAAACCCAGAGACTGTTTAAACTATCTGCTAGAATAAGAACATACTCCATTTTATATTCCCTTCTTCTCTTCTACTGAGAATAATAAGCAGTAACCAAAGCACAGTTAATTTCCAGAAAACAGACCTGTGACCATAACCCTATGCAGAAGTACATACAGGCAGGTAGGTCTTTGGGTACAGGAATCCTTATCTTTCAGCAGAAATTCTTTACATTTTGCTCACTATTTTTCACACTGCACTGTGGACCTGCCTTTGGAAACCAGTTGCTTTGGACAGAGAGTGACAATATCCTAATTTGGGGCATACATGTAAATTCAGTTGCAATTAGTAGTGCTTTCATCACTGATGACCAGTACTTGAAGTCCTCCAGTGCCCAACTTTCAACCTTACAAATTGCTAGAGGGCATTAGTATCTTTTTTTACACAACACATATATTGAAGAAAGGTGGGAAATGAAGCTAAGGAAGTAGCTGCCATTTAGAAGATGACAAGCATTTTCAGCAGTCCATCTGATCCGTTTTGGATGAACACAGGCTGGCTGCAGAAACCCAGGGCACCATCCACCTCCTCTAACCCCTGCTGGCCTCCTCCCTTTGGCAGATGGAAGGATGTGAAGGTCAATAGCTTTCCCCATCACAGCCCTGTACTCAGCTATGTTACAAAGCTGGTGTGGGAGCCATGCCCAAACCAAATCAACACTTCAGCACAGCTTAAAAGCCACAAACTAACCAGCCTTAGCAATGGGAATCTTGATTCTCCTGACTGTGGTGTATAATGTTCTCACATTTCTTTACAAACAATAAATGTGCAATTCTAGTGCACAAAGCTGGAAAACCCAACCCCAGAGCTCAGAAGACAAAGGACTAAAATGAAGAGCTCAGAAATCAGTGTAATGTCTCACAAGTTTCACTCTGATCAAGAATCAAAATTGACTTCTAAATTCTTAGCAGAAGTCTTAGAACTAGATTAGCAACAAATACTCTTACCACTCAATTCCATGGCAAATCATTAAGCCCTAACTAACTTGGAAGACAATATAAATGACTCAGGTTCAAAAATGAAGTACCCTCTCACCTGAGATGCACAGATACAGTGTCCTGCTAGTTAGCACTGCACTGAAGTTGATATTGTACTTCCTGAGAAAGTGCTACCAGAATATCCTAAAAATCGGGGGGAAAAAAAGAAGAAAAAAAAAAGGAAGAAAAAAAAAAGGCAAATTCTTTGTCTAAAACCAGAAAGCTGTTACAGATTTTAAAGATCTCATTGGAGCATTATCCTGTACTATATCAGGCCACTTAAACTTTGTAGAGTGTGGAATTTCCCATCTGTTCTTCTTTTATGAATTTATTTTTGGCCAGCTGCAGTGCAGTGACCTCTTGCATGTCAAACCAGATGCAATCTGCCCTGACTTCCATTTCTAGATGTAACTTGGTGTGTGAAATTTGGGGAACACTGCCATCTTTCAATCTGGGGCTCAGTAGCAACACATCTGAGTCACAATGACAATCACAGCTGGAAGTGAAATTTATGTCATTTTTTTTCCAAAATGGGAATTCCTGCCCCCCCAAATGCAGACCTTTGATAGAGAATGAAAGAGAACCACACCCTGGTTTGGAATGGAAGTAACCTTAAAGCTCATCCAGTTCCAACCCCCACAGCTTCCGCAAGGTTACTCCAAGCCCCGTCCAACCTGGCCTTGAACACTGTCAGGGATGGGGCAGACACAGCTTCTCCAGGTAACCTCTCTCACCACTCTCACAGCGAAGAATTTCTTCCTAACATCTAATAGATGATTTTTTACATAGATCTGTGAAAACTCAGATATAAAATAAGACACTTTAAGATAAATCTGCAAAAATCCCACTTTGAAATGATAACTTTACTACTGGCTTCACATGTATCTCATCCATAAGAGAAGCATTCATATTTGCTCGAGCAAGTCAACAATGTGTAGCAGAACCAATTTAGAAGTCCAATGTTAACAGATTCAAGTGGTCTGGTTATTTTAACTGTGATGCTGAATTCTTGCAATACTTACAGCCATCAGGGATGGATAATTAATGTTACAAAGCAACACTCACATACTCAAAAATGATCTCAAAGAGATCTTTGTGTATTTAATACATGTGTAGACTCAGCTGAAGCAAAAAAGTGCTAGGAATAAAATTGTGCAAGTTTTAGAAGGTGGACAAATTGATGTTTTAGAACGCATTAAAAGAGCTTTCCCAATATTCTAAAGGCCTAAACCAAAAAGTTTTTTAACTGTGTAACCTATGCAATATACAACAATGAACACTTTAAACACATCATCTGACAAACAGCTGTACCGGGTGGCTCATGTCTCCTGTGTGGTTTGAGTTCTGCTTTTGCAGAAGTCAGTCTGTTTGAAGAATACAATACCGTATGTTGTCTTAAATACTTTCTATGCTCTCTCTCCCTGGAGACCTGGTCATCAAAGATTTACAACAGGCTATGAAAAAATGACGTTGAACTGACAATACCTTTCATGAAAGGGAGCGGCTTCAAAGTTCAGTTAATGAGACAAATATTAACCCTTATATACACATTTGTCTTCAGAATACTCCTTTAGCATTTAGTAAAAAAAATAGAGGAATGCATTAATTTCCCATAAATAACTGAAGCAAATAAAACTAAACATACATATCATCAAATACTGTGCTTAGAGAGGAAAGATTTATTAAAGTAGCTTTACATTAAGGCAGAACCAAATTTTACAGTAACTATCAGGTTCATATTAATGCAGAGCCAAATTTTACAGTAACTATCTGGCTCACGTCTGCAAAAGTATCTTTATCATAGTATGACAAATCCAGAGGGGGAGTACTTGACTATACTGTCCTACCAGTTGAACAGGGTCTAAGTCCTGACATCTTAGAGAATATGGAATCATAGAATCACAGAATCAACCAGGTTGGAAAAGACCTTTACAATCATCCAGTCCAACCGTCCCGCAGCGCTACCAAGGCAGCCACTAAAACATGTCACTGAGGGCCCCATCTAAATGGTTTGTGAATACTTCCAGGGATGATGACTCCACCACTGCCCTGGACAGCCTGTTCCAATGCCTGACTGCCCTTTAGGGGAAGAAATTGTTCCTAATATCCAGTCTAAACCTCCCCTGGTGCAGCTTGAGACTGTTTCCTCTTGTCCTACCACTTGGGAGAAGAGACCAGTCACCACTTCCTTCTTACTTAGGGAGATCATGTATGGAATTTCAGCTTCCTTTCTGGCCCTGCACTTTTCCAAACACGTAACGTGAAAGAGGCAGTCATGGCTACTCTTACATACCTCTTCAGCCAAGTCCTAGCCTTGAGTACCTATGTAGCCCAGATGAGAGACTGAAAGATCACACAGTGCTTCTTTATGTAGTTACAGTAAGCTCTTTTTTCACCATTTTACTTCCATAAGGGTAAAAATCATTGTGATAATAGCTCACAGTGAAGTTTTGGGTACAACCTGAAGAAACAGCAATCCAGTGGCATTAAGGTTTGGCTGCATAGCCCTAAAATTACTCAGACTCTGACAACTGAGTGGCTGTCAGATATAAAATTGTAGCTACAGCTAGCTTAGGCCTGGACCACTGCATTAACTCTAACATGTTTCCTTAAAATGAAGGACCATATCTGGGATGAGATCCATTCCCATCCCGCTAGCTAACATGGAACTTTTAGGCAAGGAAGTAAGAAAGACAACCAAATTCTGCTCTCAGTTACACTCAGTAAATGTGTCGGTCATTCAGGATGTACAGAATTTGGATTTGAAGATGGTTTTATCACTTGCAGCTTCCCCAAAACCACTTTATCTCTTTAGAGAACAGATGCTCAGCCCTGCTGATATATGGCTGAAACATATGGCTGTGGATCTTCAAGTTAGGAAGGATATAAATAAAATATGCATGACTTGAAATAATATCATACAACACTGTGCGTCTAGCAGAAAGTCCAAATGAGGATTGGTATATATTTATTGAGAAAAAGAGAATATTGTAATATTGTTGTGCCACAGGGAGAGAAAGCAGATCATTTAGTATTGGGTGGAATTCCATACCAACACCTTGTCTGTCCGTAACTGCCTGATGCCTAAAAGACCTCAAGATCTTGGGTAGCAGTACACATTTAAGAAGTGTCAGGAGGGAACATACCAAGAATTCTAGCTGTCCTATCCAGTATTTGTGAATTGCTTCATCAAAATAATCATTTAATCCATAGACTAGAAATTAAAAATTATCTTTTTAGATCCAAATCTACACTAATAAATAAAAAGCTATGCTTTTTTTGATTAAGGTAAATGTTAACGCAAACAGTAATCTAGACATAGCTGAATGGTATACTTGGATGTCAGGGCCAATTCAAATCCTTTTTATCAGAAGTAGCTCTGCAGCTGGCCATAGCATCTGTCGGTTGCAAGTTTCCTTTTCAAATCATAGGATCATGTTATGTTATCTCTACTTATTTTTTTTTTTATTTTAACAGAAATCAATCAAAATAACTGCCAAGAAATCCACACAACTCTGTTCCAGATAGTGAAGAAGTAACACAGACCTTTCCTTGAAAGTATATGTAATGACCTCAACGCATTTTGACAGTAGGAAAAAAATAGCACTGTATGACTTTCTATTTTTGTAGCTAGACATAATTATAATATACACTAGATTAATTATTTTGGGCCATAAAGATCTTGGAAAACTGACTGCTTTATTAATTTTATCCTTGCATGCTTGAGTTTGATCTGATTTGGAGGAAAAGAGACGGTTTTGCTCTGATTTTTGGTGTGACCAAAGTGGGAAATAATGAGCATATTGTTCCTGGAAAACAAGTTCAGTATCCGCACCGGCAATTACAAGCAATCAGAGGGCATTTGACTATTGGTTGTAATTAGGTGGAAATTCTTGCTTGTCATAAAATGAGATGCAGGGTAGCATTTATCTACTGCTGTTGTGTTCAGTATCACAGCACTCAGGGAGCTGGGCTTGTTCAGCCTGGAGAAGAAAAGGCTCAGGGAGACATTAAAAGAGTCTTCCTAAAGGGGGCCTACAAGAAATCTGAAGAGGGACTCCGAGCTCTCTCAGCCTGTCTTCATAGGAGAGGTGCTCCAGCCCTCTGATCGTATTATTCAGCATTTACAAGTGTATTGGCCAATTTCTCTGGCCAGGGTACATTTTACAAATGTCAAAGCCAATTCTACAATGACATGTGAAGAGCTGTGTCCCTGTGGCACATGCTCAAATTGAGCATGTGGCCCAAGAAGACTCCAGATTGCATCCAGATTTGTAGCCGTAATACCCTTTTTTGATTATGATTCAATGAATCTCACATTAACACTATTTCAGTAAAAGCCAACACTGACAAAATATGTCACTTCACAGAAAGTTCGGAAAACCCACTTTCTATGGGATGGAAGAAGGTTTTTAAAACCCAGAATTTCCCACAGAGTAGGAATTATATTTTGATCCCAAAGGCATAAAGCAAATACAGATTTTGAATTTTTGTTGCTTCTGTTACGGACCTATGATATGCTGATTCCTAAAGGTAAGAAAAGCAGCTCTGAAATCAGTACGTTACTTAGTGAAGAACCAGTAGAACTCTTCAAGCTGGTTTCCTTGGCCTACTTCTCATGACCTCCAAAAACATGTCTGCAGTTAAAAAATCTACCTGATTTGAACAAAGCTCAATAGAGCAAGGTGACAAAGTTTACAGGGTTCTCTCCACCATACCCAAAACATTTTATCTTTGTTCAAATGCTCATTAGCAAGGAGCCAATCAAAGCAAACAAAACTACTTAGATGACAGAAGCCGAAGACATGTATGTGTTTTCTACACAACCATCTACAATGAGAGTGCTCACAGGAGGTTCTTAGCTTTACTGTAAGTGCAGCATTTAAATAACTAACAAAACACAAACTTCTGACAATTTACAGCAGAGGCTGTGGTTGATTGCTCTTAGTCTAGTTGTCTTCAGTGTGGAGTAATGATGCTAACACCAGCAAGAGGGTGATAGAAGATCAGATCCTTAACCAATGTGGTGGTCCATCTGGAGTTATCCTACAAGTAACAGATTTCCAAGAAAACAAGCCGAATAATTGACCCAAAAATCTGGCTCATGAAATCTTTTTAATGACTATTAAGATGACTGTATTTTAGAAGGCTTATGATTTTGGACTCCTTTTTGCACAGGAGTATATTAGCATCCAGTCTGCTGCCCCCAGAGCTGGACACAGAACTGCAGGGGGGGCTCTCACCAGAGCGCCACAGAGGGGAAGAATCCCCTCCCTTGACCTGCTGGTCACACTGCTGGGGATGCAGCCCAGGATGCGGTTGGTTTCTGGGCTCAAACACACTGTTGGGTCACAGGGAGCTTCTTGTCACCCAACACACCCAAGTCCTTCTCATAGCAGTATCCTGCAACATTCCTGCCACATTCCTGCCACAAGATACCTGTCAGCATGTTCAAAGTGGAAGATCAGCTTATTGTAAAACTTTGGAATAAGACTGGTATGCAGCTTGTCAGGTAGAGAGTGAAAAAAAGTAATTTTTTTTTAAGAGTATGACATCCTTATTACAGGGAGAGACAAAAAAAGGGAGAGAACCTGTGTGCACGCTTTATTAAGTCAGCAAGGCAAATACACAAATACTGTAAGTTTTATTGGAACATTTAACCTTTTGTAAGCTAAGGGTCATTGCACTTTATTTGCAATGATAATACTGCAGGATTCCTGAGTATAGCTTCTATCTGAAAGTGATTTTTGTACTATTCATTTATGTGAAGAAAGAAAAAACCAGTCTCCATTTAAAAAAATCAAATTGGGAATAACTTATGACAGTAAGGAACTGCTGATGATTAAAAATAATTTCTGTCTTCTCTCTCTGGTTTGCAGCATGGAACATTTCCCTGTCTAATCATTCTTTGTCAGACAGAACTGAGGTGCCAATAGCAACAGAAGACTTTCTGCTGATGATGCATGGCTTGTCGTCCAAAATATTGACTGAATTTACATTGTGATGAAGAAGAAGGTTCAGGATCTGAGCCTCCTGATCTTCTTTTATCTACTGCAGTAGATAAAAAGTCATATGCATGCCATATGTTGAACATATTGATCAGGGGAACATTCCTTCTTTAAGAGAGAGAAAGATGTCATCAATATTTTAGGAGACTGTCAGAAGGACAAAGTTCTCTCTTAATGAACAGTTATTTCGGAATATGAGGTTCTATATATAGATGAATATTTACATAAAGTGGGGAATTATCACTATCATGTAGAAAAAGAAAAGTAATACGAGTGGTAGAGTTTTCTGAAGCCTTCCTAATCAGCTTGACCCCTACCCTATGGTAGTACTATCAATGAAGTACATTGATAAACTCTTACAATCCTTTACAAATTTTATAGACAATTACTGAAGTCATATTACATTTTTAAAGCTGTAAAGATATTCTGGAGCAAAATGCCTAACAAGAGCCTAGGTTTTTTACAATATATAGGTCCATGTAAACCTCTCAGTGCAAAATTAAGCAAATGAGGACAGTCAGCACTACAGTGAAGGATCTCACTGGCAGCAGGACAGCTTGTAGATGGGTTTAAACACTGACTTGATAAAGGGAAAGATTTTTCTTCACTTGCATTTGTCTAAATTTTCACAAGTAACGGAGAAGAAAGTCTTAGAATCATACAATCATAGAAACATTTAGGTTGGAAAAGACCTTTAACATTATTGAGCCCAACCATTAACTTACCACTGCCAAGTCCACCACTAAATCATGTCCCTAACTTCCCTCATTTCATTCCATTCCTCCTGAGACATTCCTTTTCTGGCCTTTTCAATCTGTCTTTGTTCCAAGATTAGTTCAAATGGGAGGCAAAAGAGAAAGGAAAGCCTGTTTAATTAGCACGCTGAGCACAGTGCCATCGCTCCCCACGCAGAGGCATGCAGGAAGAGGCTCTCACATCTTCCAGCACCCGCTCTCAGTTGGCTCTGTCATTGTGAAATGTTTGCCAGTCTCTCTCCTAGATGGTCTGAACAAATATCGCAACACTCTGGGGGAACATTCAATGTGAACGGGGCAAAAGAACGTACAGAACAATTTCCAGCACTTTCCTAAGGAAAGCGTTTAATTTTATCTGTTTTCATTTGAAAACAGCAAGAGACCCTTCCTCCAGAAAAATATTCCTGTTGCATGAACTTCATTAGCATAGCTAGGGAGCTCCAACTGGGTACCAAATGGTATGACTTACATTCATGCAGATACTTTCTGCCATATGTCAAGGAGTTGGCTGTATCTTGGGAATATTATAGTTCTGGCTGATTCAGCACAGTGAACAATCCACAGCCAAACACTCAGAAATAGGTGCTTAAGGCAGGGAGTAAGGATTTCCATGTCAGTCATTTTTATTTGTAAAGATAAAGAAAATCACTGCCTGATGAATGTCAGAATCAACTGAACTTCCCATTTGATTTCTTACTTATATAGGATAATAAAAATACATCACATATTGCAGAGAAATGTATGATAACTCCATAGACAATTGTGGTTATATTTACAGACCTAGAAACAATTTTGTAACTGTTTTCCATACAGCTAAGACTTAAATTCATTTTGCTAACAAAATGTCTACTTTAAAAACTGACAGGATTTATCTGTCTCCAGCATATTGCCTGTCATGTTTTCCCACAACAAAAATGTTTCTATAGGCAATAAATACCTGAGATCTTACATTTTATAGTTCACAGAAAGTCTAGAATTGCAAAATGTATCCTAAACATTTATAAAATTGAGCAGTGGCATGGAACAGAAAATAACATGATCTTTAGACTGCCTACTATGCTCAGCATTGGGCAAGTTAACAAGTGTAGTGCTTCAGCTACGACAGCATTAGAGGAGATATTCCTGAGAAAATAAAGATACAAAAGATGAATCAAGTCTCTACAAAATGCTATCACATTAAAAGTGAGATTTAAGAACAATCTAAAGAAGCAGCTTTGGGTTCAGTATCTGCCATTACCAGAAAAGTGAAATTCCCAAGATGCACTGCTCCGTTACCATGGCAACCTTGCAAGGTAGCACAAAGGGGTTCATCTTTATGCAACACGGTTTTATACAATCTATCATCCTAAATGTGACAGCACGTACTATCTTTTGGGTCTGCTGTGACACCACAATGCAGAGGAGTTATTAAATATAACCAATGCCTCATTTATTACCAGTCAAAGAAGTAACCTTTTAAATGCAAATGTTTAAAATTAAAATGAAGGGTTTAATCAGTTAAGCTTCCCAACCTTAAATTACCATAGGGTAGAGAGTAACAATATCAGCTTTGCCGAGATTGTGTTTTAAAATATTAATACTAAGATCTATGCTTATTTTTGACAACTGTGACATGACCTTTAGAAGAAAAAACTAATAAAAGCAGTATGACCATGTTCTTTTGAAATAAACCCCTATAATCTCAAAGCATAAAAGCTATACTAATAAGTGATTACAAAAGGGATTACAGTGCAACCTAGAGAGTTTAACAGTTCTCAGGGTACCCTTTTTTACCACATAAATACAATTTATTAAGGTTAAAACATGCTGGAGAGCAAGGTTACCAGGCAAAATGGCATCAAGTGCTCCAGGTTAATTTGATTCAAGTTATTTTCTAGTGAGTGTCTAATTGTGAATGGCTCTGACTATTGATCTCTTGCTTGGATCAATAACTTTTTTCCATCTCTGTGAACGGCACAGCAAGAAGATAGAAAAAAAGAATTACAATAGATTTCTTGCACAGAGGCTGCTCTTTTTCCTTCTTTCTTTCTTTCTCCCTCAAATGCCATTTCTTAAAAAATCATACAAAACAAATTCTCCAAGGGAATGAAACCAAAGTGTGCAAACTGTAATGAACCATAAACTTTCAATTTCTGTGTTGAGGTCTGATTTTTCCTAATGCTTTTTTCCTTATTTCTACACAACTGGTATAAATCTAGAGAAGGATATTTTAAATGACCTTTAGGATGTCAGAACATGCACAATACTGCCTTAGGGAATGTAAAGAAAACCTGCAAGTAACTTTCTTCTCATGAAATTGTACCATAAAAAGAACTTTTTTTTTTTTCCCCATATTAGGGTATAAGCATTTGAACTCAGGTATGGAGTCAGTAATAGAAATATACAAAACCTTGGGTGAGATGGTTTAGTGTGAGGTGTCCCTGCCCATGGCAGGGGGGCTGGAACTAGATGATCTTAAGGTCTTTTCCAACCCTAACCATTCTATGATTCTGTGATCCTGATGCAGCTTGGTTTCAAAGGTTTGGTTTGCAGGCTAGCGTGTCTAACAGACATGTCTCTTAAGAAAAGGTCTTTGTATACCAGCAATACTCTCAACGTTCTGCAGAAATAGCCTTTTCAAACAAAACTAAGATTTTGAGAGTAATTAGGCTAGGAAAGGCACAGATTCATTTTTTTAAATAAATACAGAATATAGTCTTAATAAGGACAGAAAGGAAAGTCAGGATTACCTGAGCACCCATCTTCTCACCTAAACACTTAGAAAATTCCAAGTGACTTTATTAGGGTAGGGGAGAAAAAAAAGGGAGAAATGCTATGTCAAGTTTCATAAGCACTTTTCCAGCTTTTCTACACCCTTTCACAGGACTCCGATGACAGAAAAAGGACTATTAAGACAGGTTAAGTCAGATTTCTGGGACTTCCCCCAGCAGAAAAGCCTTGCATTGCACAAAGTTGGCAAACAGGCTCTCTGGCACCACTTCGCGTTACACTGCCACAAAGAAGGGCCTCACTCCAGAAGCACGGGTTCCCATTAATCCTTTCGTGCAGTAATGGGACATTCAAAGTTACATAATTTTTCAGGAGCAAATCTGAGGTGACTGGCCCTAAATTTGACCCGGGCTGAATTAGATAGAATCATAGACAGGTTTGGGCTGGAAGAGACTTGAAAGCTCACCCAGTTCCAACCCCCTGCCATGGGCAGGGACACTCCACTACACCAGGTTGCTCCAAGCCCTGTCCAACCTGGCCTTGGAACACTTCCAGACTACAGCTTCTCTGGACAATCCTAGATCCTAGCTCCTACTAGAATTTATGAAACAATATGCGGTTTCGTAAGATATATCTGTTGGCTCTTTCACCCTCTTCTTGCTCTCCAGTTCCTCACATGAACACTGAGTTCTATAACTGTGCATGTAAGATCTCATTCTTCAAAGTGATCATGAGCAATGAAAAAAAAATCTTCACACAATGTAGAAAAGAGCAATATAAAAAGTCTGTAAAAGACATCCACAGCCTTCCAATCTCCCAAAAGATAACACCAAGAAAGCCTTATTACTGCTAATCTGGCATGCATAATCCCACTACTAGATTTCATTTTGAAGCAGCTGTAAATTTGATAGCCAAAATGTACACGTTACTCAAGAGTTGCTGCTTCTATCCCAGAGCAAATCTGAATAGGGAGGATGTGAACATTAAATATAGTACCTTGGCTTTGGGTTGCAAGACCTAAACCACATTTTGTTATTCCTATACCCGAAGATCAAGCAACATTTAAATCATGCATTTCTTCTTTTAAAAACCACATCTCTTAAAAAACAAACATACAAGCTATTCAGATGAAGAGTAATAGTTAAAGCTTTATAGTCTACAGCAGCAAAAACTTGAATGACATTGAAAACCTGCTTAGCACATCTCTGCTTTTCCTTGCATTGTTCAACAGAGCTATGTTTGATTCACGACAACTTTTTTCAGGAAGAGCAGGATAAATAGCCAGAATCAATAGCCAGATGATTCTGCACAATTTTATCTTAACAGCAACATATTCCCAGCTCTGAAAGCAATTTCATCTCAGCATTGCCCACATTAAAACTCTATTTTAAATAATACAGTATTGTATCTTCATCGGCATTCTAATTTGAATGCAGTAATTAACACTAACAGCTTAGTATCGTTGATTAAGAGATGATTTATAATACTTGCTGAACTTGATAACTCCATAATATCATCTAATTTATTCTCTGCCATAAATTTAGGACCTATTCTATTTTGGTGACTAGGGTAGTTTGTGCGTGCTTTTGCAAATACCATGAATGTTAAATGGCAATTTTCTTCCTATTTATATTTCATATATGAAAAAATAAAGAGGCAATTTATAATTATTCTTTAAAAGTTCTATAAGATGAATGTCTTTAAATCTAAAAAAAATATATAAGGCTGCACTGCTTGCCTCACTTTAATCAATAAAGACTTTTGATATGGGTTTCAGTGGGGCTAGGATATTGTCCTTACAGAGTTTAACTAATGAACAAGATCACAGCCAGATTATTGATCCAAAGTAGAAATAAAGTTACTCCATAAAGCTCAGAGAAAAAAAATGTCAATATATTTTAAGTTAAGAGGTACCTGAGTAATCTGATTTTAAATCTATTCATTCAGTGTAAAGCCTCAAGAAGGAATTTATATAAACATAAAATTAGTGACTGAGTTTTATACTATTCATCACCTTGATGACAATACATCAATTTATTATAAACATTTAAAACCCCTACACTTTTCTACATTATCCCGCAGCTGAAAAAGAACTTGCCATAGCCCAAAGTATGAAGGTCTTACGTCAAAGCCCAAAGTTAAAAACATTACTTCAGCAGCTATTAACTATATCAAGGCATAGATTGAGGGAAGTATATTTCCATTTCTTAACAGTGGAGAAGAGAGAATGCACAGTACACAAGAGAAAGATCATGGCAAAGCAATACTGCAAGTAAAAAAACCCTAATATTAAATCAATAGCAATATTAGCTATATTGATGACCCTTTTCATTACTATCACTTTGAACACAAAACAAATTTCTACCATATCAGCCTGTCAATAATGTCTGTGGGCTGGATGAAGGGAGCAGGCAGGGTTTTTTTTTCCATTTTTCTATAAGTAATTCAATGATAAGAGCAGCACTCGCCATTTACCACATAAGCAAATTAGTAGCTGACATAATACCTGGTTTCATGGCAGAAGATTGGCTTTTATACAGTTTTATCTGACATCTTTACAATAAATAATACCACAGTCCTCCCCTGTCTCCTCCCTTAAAGCAATTAGTTGTTATTCCCAAGAGCCTGACTATGAAACATTTTCTAACTGCATAAACATACTGGGTTTCGCATATCTGTGCCCCAGCAGCAGCTCTACCAAAACTGGGATTCACCCCAGAGGCAGCCATAGTGCTGCTCTGCAGCACCTTCTGTCTATTGAGGACTTCTGCTTAGTAGAAGGTGCCTTTTGAAATCAGTGGTCTCTCCTTGATAGCCTCTTTCATCACTTGACCACAATGGACTTACTGCCTGACATACTTGCCTACACTTCTACCCCTGCCTTCCTGGTCTTAGAGTCACCACTGTTAGCAACTGCAGAGAGAAGCAGTAGCTATAGGAAAATTTGGCTCCAGTTTTTATAAAACACTTAATATAAAACCTGCCAAAATCCATTCTGCATCATGCTTGGAGGTTGAAATTGTGCATAAGGAACCAGTTGTTTTGTTCCTTCACTCCAAAGAAAACATGGGACAGTAGAACTTCAACAGGAGATTCAAAGGAAGTGAAATTATGAAAACAACACTTTGTCATTTCTGTACTTATTTCAATATATAAAATTCAGTGAAAAAATGACCACCTATTGACCATCAGCTCTCAGCTATACGTGTGTTCTTTCTTTAAGACAACTAAAAACTGGATAATGACAAAACCACTTTGATAATAAAAAATGGGTCTGCCATATAAAAAAGTCATTATTTGCTGACATTTGATAATATAATTCATATGCAAACCCTCAATGGATTTGTAAGGCGTTTTTTCCCCAAATCCAACCTTCTATGATAATACGTGTTCCCTTAAGGGGAGTATTAAATCATTGCAAGTTGATCTGTAATTTCAGAAACTCGCCTTTTTCCATTTGCAGAATGCTATATCTGATAGCTAAAAGAGAAACTCGAACTTTTCTTTACAATATGCTATGCCAAACTAAATGCATTGCATAGCACCTCATTCAGCACATCTCAATTTTCACACTTTTATTGACTTTTGTAACAGCAGATGAGTCCCGAACTCGAGTACTATATGGGAAGTAATTTTACAGCCCACATATTTGAGGCGGATCAAAACCTTTAATCTTTCCTGAGTATGCTTCAGACAGTAGCAATAAAAGATCTGTGTATGCGGGGTTGTACCATCCCTCTGATGATTCTGCTAGCTGTGCAGGATTAAGCTGTTCCATGGTAGCGATTCTGCTCTGTGCATTTAAGTCAGACTACCTGCTACAGCCCAGCCCTATTCCCAGCTTTAGTGTTAGGTATGATGTAAAGATTTCACATATTCCTGTAATCTTCCTCTGATTAGGTCTTCTTTCCAGACTCACAATAGGCAAGAAAAGAGAGATCAAAAGGCCTAATAAAGACCTTGCCCAATACTGATATACTAATCACATGGTAATGGATCTCACATGTTAATGAGTCACTAAAATGAGGTTAACAGTCTATCACTGCCATTAAAATTGCAGACACATTTTTTTTAAAGCTACTTTGAAATAAAATGTATTAAAAGATTTGAATTCAAAGAGTACAAACAAAATGTGAAGTCGTCCAAACACACACAGGGCTCTCTCTGGCCACAGATGTGCCTTCACTGTCAGACTCAGTGCCAAAACTGAGAGGTTTGCAAACGCACATCGATTGTCAGAGCCACAGTTTAAAACTCCCATTCTTTTCTCATCCACTTCTTCACAGTTACAGGAGTTTCAAGTACTAAAATTCCCCCCGTTACCGAAAGGCACTTAGTATGTTTCCATGTCCTGTAGAATAATCCTGTGTGCTAAACCAAGGGTTGTTAATTCTGGTGGGCAGATCTCTCTAGCACTTCAGTTAAATATCTGTTAGTGTTGCATTGCTTAGGACCCCTCTGTAGAGTTTGCTTTCAATGGGAAAGATTTGAGCATTGTTTGGGGGTTTTTAACTCTGTAAAATTAGTGGTAAGAAAGATTGACTGCTTCTGGATGTTTAATTCAATCTGAAGTATCTGAAAATGCTACTGAAAATCACCCCTGTTTGCCAAAAGGCTGACAAGCTATTTGCACAGAACCATAGAAAGGATTCTGGGAGATGTCAATAATGAATTGGATAAATGTTCTCCTGCTTGGTAACTAAACGGAGTTTGCTGATAAATTTTAAACACATTCAGCATGCTGCACTGTGCTCTAGTCACTTTATATAGATACTGCTCCTGGATTTATACAAAAAGTAGTTCTGAAATGGTGCTACTTCCGTTTCACATTATTTGACATTTTAATGCAGGAACGTAACGTTTGTGTATATGTAATGTATGTAATGCCATTTCAGCATAAAAATTTTGGCCTTAAAAATATTGAGGTTTTTCTTTATCTTGTTTTGGGTTTCTTTTGGCTTTTCTATGTTTAGATAAACAAATCAGTATCTTTCTTTACGGGGAATATAAATGTTTGGGCATTATATTCGAACACATTACTTTATAGTAACAGTGCCTGTTTCCTTTCTTCTTCATTCTGTGGGGTAATGGGATGAGGTAAAACTGGTTTTGACTGTTTCAGCTTGCTCATTTTTGAGGCAAACATAGTAAATTCTTGGGGTTTTATGCCTTCTTATACTTACTTCTTTTGCCACCACTATCAACCCCTGTATTATATGACAGCACTCTGCTACTTAGTTTTGCCTATTAACCTAATCTGGTTAGGCAAAATATCACAGACCTCTGCTTAAGACCTAGTGGGGCTCTCAGGTTTTTGTCTTCATTAGCCTTTTTCTCTTGATGTAGATCTACTTCACACCATCCCTTCTTCTCAACTGGTCTGAAAGCACGTATACTGAAGTACACATAGCTCAATGTAATTCACTGTATTTGAAAAGATACTTTGCTGATGTACAGATGATAGTAAAATCAAGCCTATAGCCTAAATATTTAATATTACCAAGCTAAATACAGTAATGAGGGGAGGAGGATGGTTGAAGGAAGCGTTTTTCTCTCCAAAAAATGTTGTCACGAACTTAACAGAAGTAATTTTGTTATCAAATCAATTATGAAAATTGAAGATATGAAAGCATCGGATTTGAAATATCTTTGACAAAAATACAGCATTGTTGAACTCTGATCACACATCAGAAGTGACAGAAATGCATAAGCAAGGTTCATCTTTTGAAATATTAAATGAAGATCTAGGTAGCTTCCATAAGGCACATCTTCCAGGCCTCTCAGGTCATTTTCTCTATGCTCTCAAGCCAAGCAGGGACCTTGTGATGCCACAGGACAGCCAAGTCTGCGTTTTGCACTTCTACATTTTGGTGCACTCCCCACAACGACAGCTCTTTCTACTTCCCATTCCTCTGAAACCTTCACCCCCTTCCTGACCTTTGCAGTATAAATAAGAAAGTGAACATGTGGTTGGTTTTATTACAGGCTTATTTGGGCCTATGAAATAACAGAACAGTCTTTGGATAAAATGCTTTGCAGGAAATAGCTAAGGTGTTTAAAAACTTCTGGAGCAGTTACCTTTCTCCTAGCAGCGGGGAGACACAGACAGTAGGAAAAAAAGAATGGAATAATAAAATCTTTTATGCCTGTATTTCTATAGCTCTGCAGAGCCTTCCTGGCTTCCTTGAGACTTCACAGATACAGGTAGTTTTCAAATCTGTCTAGAAGCAGACATAAATATCGGGCTACTGAAGTTTGCCCATGTAGTTTTTCACTTAACGGCTTAGCTTTTCGGTTTTGAACATGGTAACCCACAACAGGCTGCTCTTACCACCTTGTGCTAAAAGTCACCATCTTCCCATGCTGAAAGCACTTCACAGGTGATACAGGTATTTAATTAGCAAAGAGCTTCACAAAAGAAAGATAAATCTTCACACTGTAAGGAAAAACACTGTCCTTCAGGAAACAAGAGGGACAAGAGATGCTTAAGGTTTTACTGATGTTCCAGTCAGGTTTACTCACCCTCTTCATACTCTCTGAGGTTTCTACTTAGCACGAGAAAGTCCTTTTCTCCCAGTCCATATTCACACTACTGCCTTGATCAGAGGAAAACTGAACACCTTCAGGGCACAATAATTAAGTGCACCTCTCAGTAATACTTCATCTGTCTCCACACAGGCAGTGGCTTTGTTCTTAGACCACAGAAACCCTGTTCATTACTTATTTTAGTTAAATATACCCCCAAAACCAAAACCACACAAAACAAGGAAGAAGGAAAAAGAGTCCAAACATAACTTGCATAGCTTCCAAAGAAAACGGAAATCGGGGAAAAAATAATGCTGATTTACTTAACAGTACACCATGAAATTTACCCAGCAACAAAGTCCAAAGTTTCCTCTTTTTCCTTTCTTGCGCTGTATTACTACTGACAAATTCCTTTTCCCAGACCATCCTGATTGGCACTGCTTTCTGCTTGGTTTTATTCTTAGTGACTACTTACTGAAAAGAAAAACCTCAAAAAGCTCAAACACTGAAGCAATCAGAAGGGCTCCATGCAGAGCTCCTAAAAATGAATTAATCTAGCTTTTGAATCAAAGATATAGCAATTCTGGATTACTGGAAAGCTGGTTTTTCAGCACAAATAACATGCCCGGGCATGCCAACAGTCTAGACCGCACTTCACTGATACTCAAACATCTGCTGAAACTGTCAGCAGATGCACTAAGGGCAAAAAAGTCACTGAAGCCCATACTTTAAGGAATAGAAAGTTCTTGCTTTAACTGCCAATTAGGTTTTCTTCTGTCCTTCAGCATAATGACAGACATTTCGCAACCGTTAATACATCAGGACTTCATCAGTTCTTCCACTGAACAAAGACTCTTAGAAAACAGAGGCAACACAGGGTAAAATAAATATAAAACATTTTGCAAATATAAAGGAAAAGAAATTGTGTGGGTTTTTTCTTCCCATGCACTTATTTATGTGAAGGTGAATATTATAATCCAATGCAAATTATACAAAAAGATCTAATTATAACCACTGGAGGGTTTGGGGTTGTTTTTTTGTTGTGGTACTTTTGTTGTTGTTTTCTTTTGCTCATTCTTCCCTGTCAATTATTCTGTTTCAGCCTTCAAAACTATGACAGCATCCTTGTAGCAACATTTCACTATGCCCTATTCTCAAATACTTCTACTAAATTAATTATCTGAAAATATCAGACGCTGCCAGTTCTGAGGGATGACACTGAGCACAAGGAGGAAGCTGCTTGCAGAGCTTCTGAAGTCTCCACGCTCACTGTACAGTGGCACAGGAGGAACTGTGCGCTTGTATTTGAAGCCTGTTCCTCTGTGCAGCACCGGTACAGTTTGAACACAGTCCAAAGGTATAGAAAAATAGCATTCAGTTTTTCCTTATGTGAGCAGACTGAATATCGAGGTTCCCACTTCTCTATGGCATTTCCCCACAGACTGTAAGTATAAGCTGCAGTTTTGTTAAGGATGCAAAGGCAGATTAGAAAATGAAGATAGAGGTGGTGAAAGAGAGGCCTCCTCTTTACTACACACACACATACATACTTCCATATTATACAGTGAATAATTAGCAGAGACTTTTTCCCCCACCCAAGTGAATACGCTTTTGTATTCTCCCCAGTGGTACATATTCAGCTCTTTGTGTATGTATTTCACACATTCTATTAATAGATTATCAGTCAATAACTGGATGCTAATAACCCGATGTCAGTTTGCCTGCAAGGTGTGAAACTGAGTATCAGCAATGATGCATAGATGTATCTCAATAGAAGGCTTTCCTTCTCCTCTCTGATAGTGTGTATTATCAGGCAGAAGTTTGGAATTATTTTATACTAGAAATATTCTGTTTTGAAATATATAGTATATGTATGAATATTCTATAGCATTGAGTTAAATGCTCCATGATTTTTTCATCTGTTCAGGCAGAAAATACAAACTCTCATTTGTCTTCTTGAATTTTAGCAAATAACAGGATCTTTTCCTGGCTACAGTAAAACTGCAGATTAAGAAAGTATTTGAAGTCTTCATGAATAAAGATAATTCTGATGTGGAATAATAAGTCCTTCACTGAAGTAGCCTATGATTTCATTCTCTCCTTTCGTGTGTGATTATTGCAACTCAAGAAGACTACTTCACTCACAGTGAATACATATTTGGATAGTGAGGTTCAAAAAGAAACTAAATATTAGAACACTGACTTCAATCTTTAAATTAAAACTCTGGGTTTTAGAAACGTGAATCTTTCTTCTGCCTAATTCAGAGCATTCTTACGGGACTGCTTTAGCCTCTGGTTTATAAAATTTTCTGGATTAGATCACAATTTCTATTCCTCATTGAATTTGTCAGCTTTGTATAAGCATTTTTCCCTGTATCAAAAAGCAAAAAGGAAC
Organism: Pezoporus occidentalis; assembly: GCF_034315485.1. Lineage (NCBI taxonomy): Eukaryota > Metazoa > Chordata > Aves > Psittaciformes > Psittacidae > Pezoporus > Pezoporus occidentalis. The sequence continues at coordinate 7,298,557 of NW_026916294.1, forward strand.
AGCTCCAGTTTTGCTGCGCAAACAATTCACAGAAATGGTTTGCCCAAGTTCATCTGGTGTCGCAATCTCTGTGTAGCACAGTAAGCTCATTTGTTACTGTATAAATGGAAGACCCCCATGCCTTCTTGCAAATACATTATGAAAGTGTGTATAAAATAAAAATAATGAATGGCATAACATTCCTGAAAATGAGATAAACTGCAGTACTCAATGTAAAGTATTCAAAACAAGTGATCACAGCAAAATGTTGAACTTTGTGAAAGACTAATCTCCTTTTGATTCCTGCTTCCATACATGCCTGAGGCTTTTCCACAAAGCTCTTTCAGTTTTCATGTTAAATTCTGACTTAAGGGAATGCTTTGAACATGTCTTTCCTGTTAGTCCATAAAGAATGTCAGGCCCTGACTTGGAGTTTTGGGGGACTTACGGACACGTAATTCCATCTACATAAGAAACACAATAAAATTATCCCGACTAAAATAAAACCAAGGTGTCTGGTTTTATAGTCTGACAACTTTCTTACATGTTACCACAGTAATTTCTCTGTTACATGCGATTCATAGGCTTCAAGGCCAGAAAGGTTGTTTCTGATTATCTAGTCTAATTTCCTGCACAATACAAATTACAGGCTGTCAGCCAGTACATGAGAGATCTCCTTTTTAAGCAGTTTAATGGCTAAAACCCTAGGAAATCTATTTTTAGACTTTCTGAATCCTGCTCTTCTGACTTGGGTCTCAAGAGTATGCAACTAGGTAAAGAAGTATGGGCACATTCTTGCCTCCCAAGGTGGGTAATTAGCATGACCTAGATATATGTACATTTCTAAGTTATATGTACTTATTAAAAGCTATAGGGCTGATACACAGATCTTCTAGGTGTTCTGAAAAGGAAAATATTAATTACATTTTTGTATTACTTTTACAACAGCTCAATAAAAGCAGCACTTTCAAAACCCTGTTTCTTTAACAAGACTACCCATTTCAGGGACAATGCAAGGCACTATCTTATCTCCTCTATCTTAGAACAATGAATAAATATCAAATACAAGTGGTTTTCTGGGAGAATAAATGACACATAACAGTGATTTATGGATGCAGACGTGGCAGTTATTTTTATTATATGTTTATCATTATCAAAAACTTGAAATTGAGGCATTTCTGAGAGTTAAACTCATGAAGTATAGCAAAACTGAATGGTTTTAGGGCATTTTTATTTATCCATCCAGGTGCCTATGTCTTCAATACATGTATGTGTGTTAAATGTGCATATGCTATTAAAACTGTCGAGGAATTTGCCTATCAGAATTGTGAACAACTTACTATGTTTTAATATATGTATTCAATACTTCTCCATATTTTCAACAGAAATACAGGAATATTTCCCCTTCATGGTAGTCTAAACGGCTCCCTTTTTTGCTCTGGGGAGGTACGTAGCAGTAGACTAACAGTGGGCCTCAGGTAACTTTATGTAATGTTCGGAATATAGATTTACCATAGACATTTTCCTCTAATATTGGAGGTATGGATATGTATGAACATAACAGTTCCACACAGGTTAAGTATGTTGTACAAGAATCGTATAAAATTACCCATTTTCAAGTTTACCTTTGTTGCTCCAACCTTGCACTTAGATACTTTTATAGGATCCTTTTCTGAAGTCTGAATTTTCTTCCAAACCTTACAACACAGTTACTATCATGGGCAGTATCCTTATCTGAGTAATTTATGGCAGAGGACTATAGGGCTGAAAAGTCTGCTAAGGACACCAAAAAAGCATCGGTTCATGACTGATAGAGACTCAGCTGTATTTACATGTGTTTGAAGGTTCATAATACTGGAAGCACCTTGAGGTATATCTGCAAAATGTATAATTTGCACAAGTATTCAGGTGAAATGAGAGCACCGGTTCAGTACTTGTACCACAGTGATCTGGGAGGGATTCATCAGGTATATGAACATTAAATCAAATCAGAATTTTTTGAACACTCACATCATCTCCATAATGCTATAAACATATCCCAGTGTTACACTGCAATAGTAGTACGCCCAAATAACTTCTCAAATTGAAAACTATACAAGTAGTCAGGAGTTGCAGTTTAACACAAATATCAAATGTTCATTTAAATACACATGCATTCAGAGTGCAAACAGCATTGTCTAAGAGTCATGTCTCCAAAACTAATTTATGCTGTATTTTACACAGGTTCAATAGTAAAATCGTAACTTTAAGAATCTCATATGCATGCAAACATAGCTTAAAAGGTGAATTGCCTGTACCTGAGCTTGGCATTTTTTGGCTGGGGAGATTTCTTGTGGAGTTGTGCAAATACTAAGCATAGGACCTTGTAAGACTAGATTGTTAAGCGGAGCCATTAATTGAGAAAATCAAAGGACGAGCTTGTACTATCAGCAAAATGTCTGCAATGCCCTTTCTCTGAGATGGAAGCCCTTACCTGGCACCTGTTTGATATAACGCAATCTAACAAAGATATTCAGCTTCAGTGAAGTGGGAAATCAGGTAAATGATTTCTAATTTTTAATCCTAGAGAGAGATGTTACTGCTGGGTGCGAGTGGGGTCACATATGTAGCTGGCATCAGGAATCAGTCCCTCAGGGTTTTCAGTTATGCTTCAAAAGCAGAGTATTAATGGTCATAGGATGATACCTAGGCTCCTTTCCTTTGGGTGGGTACTCCTGAAAATGGGCTAACAATGGCTCATGGTATGCAATGTCTGCAGAACAGAACCAAGGGCAACTCCAGTGAAAAATTTACAGACTTATACTCACTGCTGAATTTTGCTTTCCAAGCAGACTCCCCTCTGTCTGAAGAATATGCAAAGATAGCTAAAAGGGATTAGACCCAGCTGCTTTTATCTCCTCCCACCCCCAATACAAAGAAGCTACTCAAGTCAATGCTGTGATGCCAACAGTGCCAGGTGTGTTCTACCAGTTCCTCTGATAGCCTCTTGTTATCCGAGGTTGCTTCTATACAGCTTTAGAGACGGTGCCAGTGCATTGCTGCAGATGTTTCCCTTCTTTAAGGAACAAATGTCTACTTTAAGCAGGCAACAAGATGTACCAGACTCTTTAACTCACATTAGCAAGTTACAAAACCAGCCTTTAAATTAAATGCTGTGCTGATCAGAAAATTAGTGTAAGTGGGTACCAACAGAAAAATCCCCAAATATAGCTGATACAAGTTGGGAAAAAATAACTTCTTTCACTAGAGGAAATTAATTCAATAAAGAGATTCAATTGCTTGCTTTTTCTCCCATGTCTAGAAAAAACAGGTTGATGAGTATGAAAACCATTAAAGGAATGGAAGGTGGAATTTCATAGCAAAGTCCACAGTCTATTGTTCAGTTTCTATGAAAGTCTTCTCCTTTGTGCTCCTGAATTTCCCAGTTCATTACACATTTCACCGTGCTACTGATAATTGCTCTGGGTGGTCCCTGAGGTGACAACAGAGAGCTACCTTAAAGCAATTAAGAATGACAAGGTGTTAGAAGGCTTGCCATATCAGGAAAGAGACATATTACTGGCATCAGTGCAAATTATATTGTTTAATTAGAAGATTTTAAAGGAGACAAGATAATCCAAAGTTTTCTTGTTTCTAAGGAGCTTGGCATATTATTAAAGCCACAGAAAACTACAGAGTAGATGAAAAATCTTGTGTGCAGCCTTCTTACTCCTACAGGAGGAATCTACTCTGACCAGGCTACCTGAATACATTTCTCAATTCTTTTGTGGGGAATCATTCTTGGTGGAAAAATACCATTATGATGTGCATTAAGAGAGCATAGTGCACATTTTCAGTTATATCAGTACAATTTTAGGGTGGTTTCCTTAAGAGTTATTAATTCCCATTTAATTTAGTTTCTTTAGAAATGGTGATAAAGTTTACTCTTGAATTTAGCAAGCTTGCATGTAGACAAATCTTGGGGATGTTTGATAATACTTCTCCTTAGGGCTCCCATTTCTCTATGCTTCACTGATGGAATTCCAACTGTGATTTGTTAAAGTCAGTTGAGACTTCTGTTATAAGTGATATGTACAGTAATCTCCAGATACTTCTGGTTTTCACTGAAATGAGAGTAATTAAGAGTCTGATGGGCTGATTTGTTTAGCTGCTTTTGTAGATTTCAAGAACTGATTTTTATCCTAGGAAAATCTCAGGTGTAGTACAACCCTAGAGTGAAGCTATAAGCCTTATTGTCACTCTAATGATGTACTTGGCTCAGTAATGACATCAGATATTAAAAGAAAGTGTAAAAGAGAATGTTCCAGGACATTTTACAGGCTATCGAAGGAATACATCCCTCTGAAATCTCAGTTTCATTGGAAATGCTTATGAAATTTGTCTTAAAACTCTCATGGAATTTCATTGTGCGAACAGATCAATTGCTGAAGCTTTTAGTTCTCATTTGCTATGTATATTTATATAGAAGTAAAATGTTTTCTTTAGAAAGAAAGGCCTAGGTTTTCTGTTTCTTCATGGCTTACCTGCTCAAATTTATTTTCACCTCTTCAGAGTGACAGCTTTACTCTTTGCCATCCTCAGTAAATCCCCACCTACTTTTTGATGTGAAATATATATCTTTCATCTTGAAAGAGCTTTAATATACTATTGAAAGGTTTTCTGTCAGCATACCCATCTTCTGGAGAAATCTATGCTCAGAAGTGGAGCCTAGTGTCAAGGAAGCCACAATACTTTCCATATTTATTTTCATTCCTCTGAATCCACAGGAGACCTATGACATACATACATACATATGCATATATATGATGCATTAATGTTTTGAATGACATTGGAATTATTCAGAATATGGTAGATGTTTTATTTTGGTGATGGAAAGGTGCTAGACCTCATGGCATGGCTTGGGCATTATCACTTGGTGACATGTCAGAAAAATAACATTTTTAAAATAACGTGTTACCCTTTCTACATACAGTTTTCTTGACATTTAGAGCAGGTTCTTATAATTTCTTTTCATACAGCTGATCATGAATCAGCTCTCTCTGATACAATTTTGGGAATAGGTGTCTCAAGATAGATAGAATCTGCATTTCTGTTCCTGATGTTGATGCATTTTTCCTGAGCCATGTAGTTCAGACAGAAAACATCTTCAACAGTCATATTCTGCTGCATTTTTCTCCTTAGGGAACATTAATTGATCACATTTCAACCTAAAGATGAAGCTGCAGCTCTAAGTGCCATATTCTAGGCTTGCTAAGTATCACCCACTGAAGTGCAAGTAAATGATTTGCTTCAAAGCATCACAATTTGAAAATACATAGAGATACCACCTCTCTGATTAAAACATTATATGTATAGTTCATTATGATATTGAACAAAAATGTAAACAGATCAACCATAAAAAATATAAAGATAGTATAAGTATTTGTTGGAACATATATGTGTAGGAATAGGTGCATCATTTACACACATCATTTACACACAACAACAGTACCTTTTTGTGAACATCAGCTGCTATTTAACTATACATATGAGGCTCTTAAAAAAAAAGTCACTATAGAACAGATACAATGTGCAGTTACTGCTCTTTGGAGCACTTTGAAGAGCTTTATATTTAATGTTCCTTGATTTCTTTAAAAATGTAATTCTCATTTAAAAAAAAATCAGGTAAATTTTAGATGGAATGTTTTTTAAGTCCTTGTGCTGATAATTTTTAAATCATACAAGACTGTTGGAATGGTTTGGATCTATTAAATGGAGAATAAATTTTAAACATTGTTATTTGTTCTCTTTTAGCAGTGGGAGCAACTACGAGATTGAGCAGGGAAATGCATGTTATGCATCCTTTCACTGCAACGTCACTTAGAAATAATTTCAACTACCTGAGCTTGGCAACCCCATCCTCTTTAAAACTGCTAAATAAACCCAGTTCAATTCTACCAGTGAGTCTTTCAAATAAGCTGCTGTCACCTAGGATATATAACTACGTGAACAAGACCAAAGAGTCAAGTAAGCTCCCTGCCCATATTTTGCGCTTCCCAGGCAAAAGCCATCTGTATATGAGAAGGCATATAATTGAATCCATGTCAGTAGGGCAGCCAGCCAAAAAGAAGAAGCTATGCTAGAGCTCAGGGCTGTACCAAACCATTTACATGCCTTCATGCCTTCTGGGCTACTGGTGGCTCAGCTGGTGGACAGCTGGAGGACGCACTTTTAAGCAGCAGACAGAAAAGCAGATGAGGATAACAATCCTGGAATTATCAGAGAGTGGAAGAGGCCCAAACTGCTTTAGTTTTTTGAAAACAGAGCAAAAATGAAAGTCATTACAAGAAGATGAACTTGTGGTCATGTTGAGGTTAATGACTGAATTCCACATAATTTGATGTTACAGGAGGTTAGCAGCATAAGGTGGCATTTCTGATGCACAACACAAGCACTACATAATTACTCAGCCGTAACATACCATTTTAATGCCCACGATTGATTAAAGATTTATTTAAATTGCTTGTATTTTTCAGTGCCTTATTTCTCCAGTTGTCAACTGAAACATGTGATTGATAATTAACAAATAAGTAGTATCACTTTGGCTTTACAGATATCGTACAACAGCTTGTACAAGACAAAACTTGCCCTCTTCGGGCAAGAAAGATGACACGTATATAAACTGATGTTCCAAAGTCTTTCTTCAGCATTTATACATGCTATACCAAATCCCAGCACATCAAAAGTCTGCAATCTAAACCAATAATTGCAGTTATACTATCAATATTTTGGTAGAAACACTTATGGCTCAGCTAGGTATCATTTAATGGTTTGTTATGGGCCTGAGTGACTCATGTATGCTTTAAAGCTGCACATACTATCTAAAGTAATAGAAGAATGAACACAGTGTTTAGGTATAGAATGAGTAATATATATAGTCAAGAGTAGGCTATTTACATAGAAATAAACTCTAGGTAAAAATACGTATAAGCTTGCAAGAATTGCAATATAAAAAGGAAGCAATACTTTACAAAAGCAACACTTTATGTTAAAGTAACTGAATTATAAATCCCTTTCATTGCTCATCAAAAGAAAACAAAAAGGAGGAGAGGATTTTTGTTATATATATATATATAAAGAAACAAAGTCTTTTACATTAGTTGCCATGTAATCTTAGCTGCATTACTATTCATCACTAAAAAATTCCTTATGGGAAATCCAAGAGGTAGTAACTGTTGGTGAGGAAAGGCCTATATGTGAAAATAGCAGTTTTATTAGACCACCTATAATAGTTGGAGAAAGCAGACAGAATTTGTTTGGGCACAGATTTATTTTGAGCAAACAAATCCTTTTCCATGTCTGTTACACACAGCAAACTTCAAGGTTTGCTTCAAATTCAAACAACTGCTCTGAGTAGCATATTCAAGTGGTCTAATAATAACATGAACCCCGTTTACAAATCTTACCTTGTCTTTTCACCACCGCAGCTGCAACAGCTCCACTGCTAAAGGTATATATAGGTACGCGATTTCCAGGGAAGAGGGGAAGGGAATTCCTAAGTATTTCTGAACATATATGATGCTCATCAGAAAATAAACAAGTGCCAGTACAACTAAAAGCTTGTGGCTGTTCCTAGAATTCGGTTTAGCATCTACAGAGTGTAATGGATCAGAAAACAAGTTTTGTAGAGGTCTGAAATTATGAGACAAGCTTCTAATAGGCTCTTTATGCTATATATCCTCCTTTATGTCACCTGGTTTTGTACACAGATCAAATTATATGACCTTGAGTACTGACAGATGTCTTAGGCTTCGCTTCTGCCTTTCTCTAACGGACAGAGACAGCTTTGTTAATATTGATAAAGCTTCAATAAAAATTTTTTGGGGGAAATTATGCATAATATACCAATTTATATTTACAACTAAATGGCAAATAGCAGGTCCATCCAGGGAGATCACACTAGATTTTGTATTGCATGCCCACTTGGAAAGGCTGTCTCGCCCCTCTTTCATCTGTCAACACCAGGTCCCTGTCCTGTCAGCATCCTGTCCTAATTCTGAATGTACATTGTTGTTTTTTTAACTTTTCCATTACCGAAGAATACCTACACAATTGAAGAAGTTAGTGATGCTTCAGCCATTTATACACTTCAGGGCAAACTACATACTAAAGTTTCTTTCTTCTTTCATAGTAAAGTTTCACTGCTTAAATTTTCGAAATAAGATTGATTCATGATACAATTAGAATTTTGCAACCCCCTTTGTAACTCACCCTACGTACCTGTAAAGGAATTCAACTTATAATGAAAGACTGAAATAGGTGCATATGAATTCAGTGCTGAGCTCCTCTTTTGTCCCTTCATTTCTTTTCATCCCCCTCCTACTTTGTTAAGCTGTCGTATATTACAAATGGGTGTTACCATAACTGTTTCAAGGTCAAATGTTTCAGTAGCCAGTATTAGCATAGTTTCAGGATAGTCAATAAAATGAAGCCATTTTCCCCTGTTTGAGGGTATGGTACAGTATCAAGGGATATTTTCTGTTACAAGCAACTGGAGTTTGTATGCATATAAACCCTTTCCATCCATTTGAAGAAATACACATCATTATATTCGCAGAAGTATTGTGATTATCAAAACATAGTAAATTGCCATGTAAACTACATAACGCTGTTAAAAAAGAAAAATGTGAAAAGAAAAATGTAGTCAAATGATTCAATGACTGGCACTGGTGTTTAAATTATGTCACATGGCACATCATTAGACATTAAGTGTAGCTAATATATCCAGGGTCAATTTTGGGTGAATGTTATCATTAAGCCTTTTAAAATAAAAATATAAATGTCTAACTACTGCATAATACTTGCAAGGTTCCTGTTTTGCTAAAATCTGCTTTCCAGATTCACTACTAATCATATATATCTACTCATAGTACTTGTTTTTATACTTTTATACGTGAAGTCCCCTTCAGTGTGGTACACACTGCATCATGGATTCTGTGCATAGAATAATCTAGAAAAATAATTCCTTAGTATTAATAAAAATTATCTATAATGTCAAGGTTCAGTTACTATAAAATGTCATTTTAAGGTAACTTCACCCAAGACATCTACCGGTAAGGAGTAAGGTAGTACTAAGAAATGAGGAAGTCACACATACAAGGTTCTGCTAAGAAAAACGCAACAAGGATCAGCCATCCAACAAACAAGACAATTGTATAAAACAAAGAAATCAGTGGACTCTTTCTCATTCTACTTGCTTAAAACTTTTCCTAAGCAAGAAGACTCACAGCTGCAGAACACACACAGTCCTTTAAATAGTATCCCACCTATAACCAGATACAGAGTCTTTGCACAGTTTGATATGACAAGGAATGAGACACCAGAGGTTTGCAATTAGTATCTGCATCACATGAACTTCCTAGGTGTGGAAACACTAAATCAGCCAAGACACCAAGGAACCTGGAAGGTTGTTTCTAATTTCACTAGATAGCAAAGTATGACCATGCAGATTGGACTTCAGATTTACAGCAAGAGTAGGCAAACCCTGACAAATGCTTAAGTTGAATAGAACTATATTATCCATCATATGTAACACAGATTTAATGGATTTTAATGACAAGCTTCTTATCATAAAAACATATTTACACTATGTCAGTGAACAAGTATCCTGGTAGTGAAACCTGGTGTTTATTTATACAGGAAGAGTCTTGAGCCTACTGCACATGTTTCCTCCAGGAGAAAGAAAATAAACATGGCTTGTATTCTTTACACAAATAAACAAAGAAGAGAAAAACCCCACACTTCTCTTTGGTGTTCATTCGTCCCCGTTCCTTTGTCCAATTCTTGCCTCAGATATAATCAAAGTGATGAACATACAAGGAAAATCTCAGGGCAAATGTGATCAGCTGATAGCAGAGACCTGCTGAAGTCAGTGCTATGCAGATTTCAAACTTACATCAAGCCGTGGACTGGCCCTGGATAGATTTTCTCCAGAGTCTCTGTTGAACAACATTGTGCTTTTTTCTGTGCCTGGTGGTTTAGACTACAGCTCATTTGAGAACAGAAACATGCATACCTCAAAATGTGGCTGTTATTTCATCCTGAATGCTTTCTCTAACTGTAGACTCCTTTATCACTACCAAAGCTTTACATCTCTCACAAAACCAGAAGACAAACTTTACAAAAGGTCAGCCTGTACTTCAGGATACTTCTGCTTACCTTGATGTCCATGAAATATTTACTTAAAAATATACCTACCTCATGTTATCAGTGCAAAAAGATTTACATTTATTTGCATCACTTATACATACATATAAGTATACTGATGACATTAAAAAACAAAGAAAATCATGTAATACCTTTACTTTTACCTATGGATTTGGTGAAATGGTTCCATGAAGAAAGCATTTCCAGACAAGAAGAGAATAAAGGAGAGAAACAACAGTAAGAGTCATGAGTATATGCAAATGCAGTAGTATCTGAACATGAAGAGACAAAGTATAAGGTAAGTGTCTGGAGACAAATGGAGATGCAATCAGCGTCATATTAGGGTATTAGTTTATTTTTTTTTCCAATCGTGTACATGCAGATAACACAGAAATAACCATGCTTAGATAAGAGTGACACAAAAGTAACATGGACAATGGGTTAAGAGGACAAAAAATAAATGAGTTTGTTAGGTTTGCAAAACTGTACTCTCAGCATTCCAGAAGCCAGGAGCAGGTGCTTTCTGCACATTACCAATCAGCCATGCATTAATGTAAATGGACTCTTCAATATGTGCAATTGTGACAAATTGAGAATCTTCTTTTGGGAGCTATCTGAAGAGTGCTCTTGTGCTTCATTTATCTCTTATAGAATCACCTATGATTTTATTTTCTGATAAATACATAAATTTTCTTCATCACCTTCTTATTTCTCTCACCTCTTTTCAGCTATTATATTGCAAGAGGGGGAGTTGAGGAGGCAGAAGAACAAAAGTTTGAGGAGCAAACAAACCAAAACCAAAAAAAAATTAAATAAGAAAAGATGTGACTAAAATCATGTGTTTATTTGCAGCCAAAGACAGCTTTCAAGCATTTGCCCATCGTTTGCAGTGATGGATTCAAAGCAGCTACAGAACAAGAAGAAACAATGAAAGCAGAGTGGAAAAGGAACAGAGCCCATACCTTGGTCGCCCATCATCAGGTGCGCCAGACCTTGAAGGGAAACAAGAGCACAGTCAGCAATGAACAAGGGAGCACGGGAAGGTGGTGTTGTCACAGTGACAAAAATGTTTTGTGACAGGCATCTGTTTCCTATGAGATGTCTGTATCACAGAGGGAAATCAAAGAGCATTTTTCAACCACTGGTTGGAATGCTTTGGGCTACGAGTAACACAACTGCAATTCAAACACTGGGTGCTGTTTTATTGTGTTAATTCTTCTGTGCAGTAGTTGGGATGACAGAAAATAATAAAATGCTTTCAAATCCAACCAATTATGTTAATATTCCATCTGTCTTTATCGTAGCTTGATAATATTGGAATGAACACTTTGCTGGGAGGACTTCCTGTCCTCTACATGTGAAATGATGTTAAAAACCTGGAGAAGTGTAAACCTGAAAAATGGGCTGGGTCTGATCTTTTTCCCCTCATAAAAATGAGCATTTCAGGTAATTAAATGAAATTTCTTCATCACATTGAAATGATAATGCAAGGGATGTCTCCTTATTTGTGTGAAACATGACAGTAGAATGAATTTGTTCCAGAGAAGGCAAATTATTACATATGCGATATCAAATACATAGCAATAAAGAAAATTTAAGTGACATCTTCTGAAGCTACTTCATAAATCTGGGAGAAATAGATTTTGCTTTATATTTGTATTGTAAGATGAAATCTAATCATACCAGTATAGCTCTAGTGACATTTCAAAACAGATGTCCATACTGATAATCACTCCACCAGAGCCAAATTTCGTAACTCTTTAAGCAAAAATATTCAGCTTTTTTAACTCATGATAATCAAATGATACTTATATTCTCACTGAGAATAATGTCATGTAGGGAGACCATTTCTTTCTATAAATATGAAGGTTTTCCACATCTTATGTCTGGTTTAAAAAACAGGCTTATTCTTGTTCAACTTAGTTGGTTTAGGATGCATTTTAGACATTATTAATTGTTCATGTGTTAGTTGAGCTCCTCTTCTCCAGCAACTACAAAAAAGCAATACATTGTTTTCTTATTTGCAATTAATTAATTCACACAAAGAAGGTTTGCAATAAAGCATCCTGCTCTTTATTGGAAGGCAGACATCCCTGAGAGTTCCTGTCATTTCTAATTCACAAGGAAAGTCAGGTGCACAAATGACTCAGTACTTGGGGGGAGTTCAAACAAGATACTCCTCACTGCAGTCAGTCTTAAAAGGTTCATGCCTTATCAGTCCCAAATCTCAACTGATGTTCCAAATAGATTAACAATGGTTTTGCTGAATTAGTGCTTTTAGTGTCACCCTTTTTAGATGTAGTTAAACTGCAGGGCGGGATGTACCCTACTTCCTGTGGAATAGATTCTGTTTCCAAATACAATGCCCTGCAGCTGCGGGATTACCTGGGGTTTACAGGGATGTAAACAAAAGCTGTGTGTGATCCTGAAGAGATGCTGCATAAGCATCGCTTAGGATACATCACACAGCTGTGCTGCAGTTCTGCAGCTTGTGAAAGACAGTAGAAATGTGTTCAGGTATGTTCTTTCTTGGTAAGTGCTGCTGCCAAGAGAGGCCTGCTGAATACACAAAACACAAAGACCCATGGTCAAGCTTCATTCTTTAATGCTGAATGTCCTTGCCTGGAGGAAGGCCCTTGCTGAATAGTCTTCTGGAAGTATTAGTCTCTTCATGTGATTATTTAACTTGTCCTTTGGCTTTTAACTTTTTGTCTAGGCAACTATTGCAAGAAATCTCAGACTTGTTACTTGGTCTTAACTGTATCTGATAGAGGAAAGGTGAAACTAGTTGAACATTACAACATGGAAATCATCATGGAATGGTTTGGGTTGGAAGAGATCTTTTTCTTTAATAAAGTTGTGACTTTTCAGCAGCTACTTATGTGTGCCCTTTCAGCCTTTACAATGAACGAAGTACATCACTGTCATGTCTCCTAGGGGAATGCAAAGAAGGTAATCTCTTACTAGCTTGCATTTAAATATGATCTTTATAGCTGTAGGGACCTAAATAAAAAGCCTAGCTTCAGGAGATGACCACAGTTTGATAGCTACTGTTTTGGCTAAACTGGTATGTGAGATGGGTCAGTCGTAAATACATGATTCTTACATACTTTGAAAAAAAAAAGTAAGTGGCAGAAGTGCCTCTTGAAAACATCACAGAAACCACTTGAATTTTAAGAGTCATTCATAGGGCTGTTCAACTAAAAAATGGAAGTCAAGGGAATGTAATAAAAAAATACACTGCTCAAACCAAACACCTATCAATTAAAAAATTCAGTAGCAGTCCTCAAGACACTGTATTTTGTTTGACTCTCTTATGTTTCTTTGTGAAGCAGTAAGGTTATTTATACTTAATTGCTAAAAGCACGTAATGATACTTACCTTACTTTATATTTTGCAATCTATGGATGAAGGCTATGGAAGAGTGAAGAATTACTATTACTGTACCTGTGCAATCCACAGAATGGTTTAAAATGATACACATAAATCTACCGTGATAGCAATCACTGCTAGATTTTCACAATGATAGTCTACTTATGATAAAGAATACCACAATGGCTAGTGATGGAAAAGTTCTAGTCTTAGTTATGTATAGGTATATCATACATTGAAAATAATTCATTTGTGCACCATTACTTCATGAGCAGAATGATTAAAGCCTTTTCTTTGTGAATTAGGAATTCAGAATTCAGTAGGAATTCCTCATGAGTGATCCACTCCATCTTTATACTGAACTTGGCTCTGAGAGGAGAGAGTTAAGGGGCACAGGATGTGATAGTGGAAGCGGAAATGGAGATAGGATATTTTCATAATTTGGTGTGTGAGTTCCATGCAGAGCACAGGCCAAAACAGAATTTTAACATGGTAAACCTGTGGTGAACATGTTCAACTCTAGCACATTTTTGGTAAAATGAACAGAATGCAGCCTTTTCATACCAGCAATATATACAAAATTAACTCTGAATACCAAATCCTTCTGTTTTCCTCCTGCCTTAATTTACAGAGATGCTCAGATATCACAGAAATCAAAGATGAAAAACTATAGCTCAGATCCCAAATTGTGCTTTGGATAGACCATTCTATGCTTCCTTTCTTTACATATATATCCTTTGAACTTTAATGTATGCGTAAGTATCCAGACCAGTACTGAAATAAATTTAAGGTTGCAGTTTTAAGAGTTAGATTCAGGTAAAGTCTGGATTAACTGTTATCCAGGCTTTATCTTGTACTGCTGTGCATAAATGAATACATGAAATGAAACTGAACCTTCTTATCAAGTTACTCGTATTTGAGTCTCATGTTGACACCAGTAAGAGTTTTACACACAGATCAAATAGAAGATTAGGTACTTATTTCTAGGCCTTTATGGTTTTCAGTTAGAATTCCTATCCCAGCGTTGTTGAATACAATTTATTTCACATTGGTAAGGAAATTGTATCGGTACATAGCAGCGTGACAGTGCACACGATTACAGCATCAGAATTGTTTTTCTTTCTCCTACTGGGAACATATATATTAATAAAATTGCACAGCATTGTGTATGTGCTAAATCTGAGCACCCCTCTTTGCCCTTGAATAAAGCAGCAGAGAAAAATGCACTACCAATGCTTTGAGAAATTTGCCACTGAACAGGCAGGCAGGCCCCACAGTGGCTCACCACAGGACCCTGGGTCAGAGCCATGCCAGGACAGTCACTTTGCATCCAAGTTAAGCTTACAAAGTCCTTGATTTAGTGACAGTTTTAAGAGTTATTGGAAAAAACTAGAATTCAAGTTATTGCTCAGTTTAGATAAACTGATTTTTAGGCTAGATAATCATTTACCCATTATGCAAAACTTCAGCCTGGAGAGACTTTTAGAAACATAAAAAAGCACCTGCACCTTTTGGCTTATAAGCAAAAAGACAGTACTGATTCCCAGCAATAACTGATCTGTGAAGCATATTCTGTAACTTTGAAACTAAGATATATATAATACATATGCACACAACATGTTTTACCAGCTAACAGACTTACTTACCAACATTCAGGCTAGATGGCATTGTGCTTTTGTTTCCACTGCCCTTTGCCATACTTTCTTTAAAGGGACTTAATTACATACCAACATTAACATTATCAAAATCACATGCTGCTTCTTTCACAATGTCCAAAAGGCATTATGTGGAAAAGTTAGACAGAAAACCTTTTTTTCCTAAATCTTTGTGCTGTAAAGGATATTATAGAAAGCAAGATTTGTAGTATTAAAGAGAAAAGAGCTTTCCATTTTCCATTTTCCTAAGCAATTAAAAGATGGATATTTAACATGCATTGCATTCTTATGAAGAGGATTTATACTCCACACTAATGAAACAAACAGTTTTGTGAAGTGTTTTTCATACAGAACATGAGAAGAAAGCAGTCCTGTTACAAATCTCTGCAAAGATTTTGGAGGGTGACATCAGTCATACAAGCATAAATCCCATTCCTACACTGGGTATAGTCTGGATTACACCAATAAGGCAAAGATTAAAATGGAGCTTTGCTTGTGTTCTGTATGGAAAAAGAAATCACACTTATTTAATAAACTTGTATACATTTATGGGTAAAAAAATGCAACTTACCGTACTGAATCATATGCGTACTTTTATAACATTAAGCAGAAGGGAAAAAACACTAAACAGAAGGGGAAAACAAGAGCTTAGGAAAATAAGGTAGAAAGCACCCACCTTCCACATAGTTGTCTTCTGTAAGCACATAACAGGGAAGGAGAGAAAAGGAAAACATTCATTAAGCAGCATGCAGACTGGAACTTGCCATTGCATGTCTTCATCATGCAAGGCATCAAACACAACATGCAAGTGCTCCATTGCTACAATCCGGAGGGAAAAACAAAAGCACCAGGGAAGCAGTGTTTCCTCTGTTTAACAAACTTCACGTGATAGGAAATAAAATAATACTGTTTCCAAAGTGCAAAAATTGTACAGGATTTACTGCAACTCTTCGTAAATTCAATTATTAGTCATTTAATCAGAGGACCTTCTTGTAAGACTTCTATGACTATATATTTTAAAGCCATCAGTCATATGTGATAGGGATTCTAAGTTCATTTGATCTACTTTCCCATTCTGAATTTTCCTTAATGACCTCTATGAAGCAGATGATTTTAAACAGATTGAACAAGATAATTTAAGTTTTAGTATATGCTGTGAAGATGTTTCCATAGGCAGCATGGCTGATACTGCACTCATTACTGAGGCACTTACTCTGGTCATTGGGTCAGATCTCCAAATCCTGTGCAGAAAAACTGTTACTTAAACTGGTTGGAGTAACTCAGAATTTTAAGATCACATCCCACAGCATTTGTCAGCATCAGAAACTTGCACATCTTAATCAATCAATCAGTTCTCTGCCTGGTATAGCTAGCAAAAACCACAGCAATTTCAGGCAAAAATTCTGTACCCGGATTAGATCAAAGGGCATCTTGCCTAAATAAAGGCTGCTATCAAGAAGCAATAACTTAGCCTTTTATTGTCAACCCAACATCAACACAGGGCGCAGGAAAGAAGGTTCCTCCAAAGCCTACAAAGGGAGCGGGGACTAGGAACTGAGCCTCATCTAATGAAGCGGACACAATTTAAAGTTAAGAAACAGGCTCAGTGTCCTAGTACTCACATTAGTCTCTTTAGGAAGGTGATTTGGAGGGAGTATGTCTCTGTTGCCCATTATGATTTTGACTGAGGACAGGAGAGAATACAAAGATACCTCAGGGAGAGAGAAAAATGGGAAAGGTAAAATAACAAAGGAAAAACAACATGGACGTTGAAGAGATGGACTATGTAAAACCAACAAAGAAACAGGGCAGAGTGACAACACCACAGTCTGACTGCTTGGGAGATCTCTTCCTCCCATTCACGCTGTCTCTAACAGTGCTTCCTGGGGAGCAAGCACTAAGAACCAATCACAAATTGAAGGCCAGTTCTGTCATTACAGGCCATTTCTCATGGTGTCTTCCTACAGGAAAATACCTTGAAAAGGTGATCATAAAGTAATGTGATATAAACTACTTTAGCTACCCTCTAAACCAGGAGTCAATAAAATGAGTTACACAGAACTGGGCTTGGTGACATCACTTAAGCATAGCAATTTCCTGCCAAAATGTGTCACTTTTCCTAATGTTTTTGTAACTTACATGTTATTGTAATTTAATGCCACAAAACACTGGAAAATCTCATCATAACTAGACCGTATTACAATAAGTATAGAAGTTTACCACTGCTATAAAAGTTGAATACTATGGGTTTAAGTCTCTCATTTTTTTACTTCTAATACTCATAGGTCAGGCCAGATCGGGTTATTTGGCTTAAGACACTAGACATCACCTTTACCATGCACACACTCTAAATGTAGACTACTAAAATCTCACTGCCTGAAATTTTAGTTTGTTATGAAGGTGCAAAGTGTACAGACTGATTCATGGATTTAGGAAAATAAGAGGCTGAAAAACAAAAAGAAAAGCAGTATGCCTGATGTCAGTAAGTATATGAAGATTAACAACCCGAATAAAGTTCACTGAGAAAACGAAAACCATCCCATTTCACAAGATAAATATATTATGTTCTGTACGCAGAGTAAATTACAGTGATATTTGGGTTATTAGAAATACCTGCTTATAGCTAAACTTCTCTGGATTAGCCTTCCTCCTTTATCTGCATACGGTAATTTCCTTGCTTAAAGTACAAAACCCCCCAAAACCTATGAAAAATAAATTAGTTATTTCAATTGTAGCATAACTTCAGGTTCCTACACCTCGTCTTATTTACTGCAGTGTTGGTATATTGCAATACCAGTACTGCAATAACATCATTTGGTGGTCATATTTAGTTTAATATGATTACTTACAATCAATGTGAACTTGCTAAAGACTGGTTCTGTTGCTCGTGATGTCAAATGACATCATGATGTTCTGAAAATGACATCACAGGCAGCATCAGATGGTTAAACTTGTCTGGTTACAGAGTTCAGCATATTTTGGTTTATGTCATGGCCCAGTTCTTTTTTTTTTGGTACGTCTTCTTGATGACTGCCACCAGAAGGATTTACAGTATCTGAGCAGCTTCCCTCAATGTCTGATTGATGAAACTTTCAAGTGTTAGTAAACTGCCAAAACATTTTGGATAAAGTAAAATTGAAAGTGTTGAATTCCTGCTCTGTGAATAAAACAGTATATCTACACAACCCCCCCTACAACTAGTAAACAGCAACGAAAATTCGTTCTTCCACATGAATGAGGGCCCTTCACAACAAGAGAGATATTGAGGTGCTGGAGTGGGTGGGTCCAGAGTACGGCAACAGAGATGGTGAAGGGCCTGGAGCACAAATCTGATGAGAAACGGCTGAGGGAACGGTGGGGGTTTAATCTGGAGAAGAGAAAGCTCAGGGGGTACTTTATTGCTCTCTACAACTGCATGAAAGGAGGATGAAGCCAGGAGGTGGCTGAGCTCTGCTCCCAAGGAACAGTGACAGGACAAGAGGAAACAGCCTCAAGCTGCGCCAGGGGAGATTTACACTGGAGATTAGGAACAATTTCTTCCCAGAAAACTTAGGTCAGTCAGGCATTGGAACAGGCTGCCCAGGGCAGTGGCGGAATCACCGTCCCTGGAAGTGTTCACAAACTGCAGACGAGGCCATTTGTGACAGGGTTTAGTGCTGGGGCAACGGCTGGACTGGATGATAGTGAAGGTCTTTTCCAACCTGGTTGACCCTATGATTCTATTTCTTTTGTCATGATAATTAAACCATCTTCCAGGTTTTCAATCTGAGAACAAAAAAATGAGTTCGGCTTCTTTATGGTACTTCACAAGGTTTTTACGTTAGATTAGCATTGAGCACTATTATTTACGTAAAGCATTCTTTCATAATAGCTGATATTTTTCCGTATCACTGATGCTTTGCTTGACTCCTCTTGTTCCCATTTTCTTGGAATTGCCTATTTGTCTAAGCAGAGGCTAAGAAAACAGAAGGCCCAAATTCTAAGAGGAATTCAAAGAGGAAACTCTTTGAAAGCCATGTATACTATCAACATCTTAATTTTGCAGTTTGGAGAGAACAAAATTTTCCTCATTTAAATCAGGAGTAACTGTGTTTATATCATTACACCTGCACTGGCGTAAAATCTATGTACGTGGAGGAAAGAAGAGCTGTATTACACATCTGTCATTCCTACTTCCAGGGATGGGGCATCCACAACTTCAGTGGGAGAAGCAGTGACAGAAATGTGTAACAAGGGTCCTGCCATTGCTGATGGTCTAGCCAGTCACAATCTGAATTTACTCACATCTATATCCATCCACCCTGGTGCACCTTACTGCCTACTGAAAGCTCTGTTGGCATGAGTAGAACCAGAGGCTTTCAAGACCTAAAATGCCTTCTCCTAGCTGCCGTAGGCATTGGCATTGAATGCCTTTTCTGCACTAGCTGATCATGCCAATGATTTTCACTATTGCACAGCCCAAGACAAGGGGCTGAAAGGGACTGTTAATGCAACAGCAGAGGACCAGAACTGCCTTACAGCTGTTCTTACTGGCCAGACAGGTAATTTTATCTGCAGCACTCATGACTTGTGTAAAGCCCTCTAATTCCACCTTGCACTGAGCTACTCATTAGACTGACCTAGACTGGTCTTCATCCACTGCTAAGTCTTATTTCCCCCACTAACAAAGTTACTAAAATGCACTGCTAATTTCTGCATTGACAACCTAATTCCTTTGGCCAAATTCTGCTCTCAGTGATACTGGTGTAATCTGTCCACTGCACCTACTGAGCTGAATATTCAGTTGATTTAAATCTGGCGTGAGGCATTTGAAATCAGAACTATAAAACATATGCAGGCTGTGAATGTGGCTTATTATCTTCAGACAATTTCTTTCAGGCTGTTCCTACTGAGCTGACAGCAGAATCTGCTCCATGTATTTTGTAGCAAAACCCCAAACAATTCTAATTATTTTAGCACGTTAATATGAGTCAGTGATGTAAAAATGGGAATCATGTATTTACAGGATGTTTTCCTTAATTCAAGAATCATTTGAATATTTAGTGGTGCTTCACAGAAATCCTGAGTTTTAGAAAGAAAATAAGTGACTGTCTATATGTTTTGTGGTTATTTCTGCTATTACATTCTTTTGTCTGCTAGAATATCTACACCTTAGCCACACACAGAGCACAACATTTATCTTGACCATTAGATAAGAACAGTACTTTCATGATAAACAGATGTAAGAGTACATTAGTATTGTGAAGTTACAGAAACAGCATTCTAGAAATAACAAAATAAGAAATAGCATATTAGAAGTGGCATTTTTATAGGCTGGTGTTTTTTTCCCCACATCAAAATAACAGTTCAAAATTACATTTGGCAACAATGAAGGGCATAATATACCACAGACATAGCTTATGAAATTTCATCAGATATTCAGTACTACAAATAGTGGGGAAGTAGCCTGAAATAAAGATTATTTTTATGCAGGAGTCTTACAATAAAATTATGGCTAGAAATTTAAGAGGTTCTATTTTAAGTTTGTTTTCCCAAAGAATAATGCATAGGTATGCTTCTCTATCAATTTATTTACTTAAAAATACTGCACTGGAAAATGTCATTTAAAGAGGCAGCTTTTTGTATGGGACTGCACCCAGCATCTGTTGGATAATGTAACTTAGCCTGTCCCATCAGCTTCTCAAATTGTTAGAGAAATTGTTTTATTTAACAGGGCTTCAAAGGAAAATATTTGGAAAGGATATGAAACCATCAAGTATGTCATAAAGCATGAACAGTCATAGTCGTGGTAATGATGGACTAAAGCAATACACTGAAAATCTGTGGCTATGAGCACTAGTCTTCTCAAGTGCTGTGTGGCTCACAAGTTCCATTAGGATTATTTGCATATTTAAAAAATGTACTTTTGAAACCCACTGTAAATATTGATTGGAATTACTGACTGTAATTATGAATAATGACAAATTTATTATAAAGCTACCTACTACAGAACTCTGATTCTGCTGCAGCCTTCTGCTTGAATATTGAGTAAATAGGGAAGCAGCACCTCCTACAGCTATGCTTCATGGAACAAAATCTGGGATTCATCCACAAAATCTGGAAATGCACACGATTCCAGCAAAGGGCGCCCAGGAGTTCCTACATTTCCACATGGCCCTGTTAGGTCTGACGTAAAAGGACAGCCTCTCCCAGACTCCACACGGATTTGGGTGGACCCATTCAGAGTGCACACTCATTCTAGTGCTGTGGCTAGGAATATAGTATTACAGGGACTTTATTTTTGGTGGAAAGGAGAAATTTCAGAGTAACAGGAATTTGGTTCTGTTGTAGCTCCATTTTCTACCTACATCTCTGTGAAGATCCCATCTTTTCTGGAATGCCCTGTACAAGACTTAAGAGAAAGGTATGATACCATCAGGAGAACAGATGACCTTCCTGACCAAAAGTCAGGATGATGTGGATGAGGCTTTCTGCCAAATGAGGATCATTAGAGCACAATTAGATATTTCTACCAGTTTTGTACTAGACAGTTATCAGCCCAAATTCAGTACACCTCTGTAAATACTATTAACATCCACTAATTTACTTTAGGTGAGGCCACCATTTCTAGAGAGTGCTATCTATCCCCAGGGCATTGAGAATGGAATAATGGCAAGATCATTTTAGTTGAGCTACCGTAGATGAGCTCCTGGTGTGAAGCAGCAACTAAGGGGGGAAGGGGGGCACTGCAAGTCTTGAATGCACAGGCAAAGAAATAACAAACAGAAATAGAAAATGGCATTACTTTCTGTGGCATAACTAAAACCATTACTGTGTTTAGTTCTGGCGCTCACACATTTAAAAGGAAGTAAAAAATGAAAGAGGTTTTAGAAAAAAGGAACAACTTTCCCCACAGTCATCCATGGCATTAAAACCCTAAGAAAACTCAGCAACAATGAAAGCCCTAAAATGCTCAATCTTTTAAATATATCAAATGTGAGATGAAGAGGTGTCTTGAATCCAGTCTATAACTATCAGTGTTGGGAGAAAGATTCTTCATACCTGGAAGTAATTTCAACCAGACAAATGACAGGACGAAGAGTGAGAATGGTTCAAACTCAAAATAAGATGAATTTTTTCAAGAAACATAAAACAAGCATTGGGAATACTGAGAAATTCTTCCCTGAAGTCTTAAGACAGAACCTTTGTCTAACAGAAACTGTCTATCAATCATTGCTTTTGGGCTGCATTATAGAAATCAGTGGAAGAAATTCTGCCTTTTGCTGTTTAGGAGGTCAGGTTACAGAACATTCTGGCCATAACTGGTATGAGTCTATAAATTTTCTCCAGTTAAATGAGAACAGAAACCGAGCACAAACAGGAGCCAGTACCTTGACACCCTGTTAAACACAAAAAAATGTTCAAATAAGTTGTTTTCTCAGAACCAACCTCTGCATCATTTGCATGAAGAGCTCAATGAGAAATGTTTCGCATGAGGAATTAAAATCTACTGGGTGAAAAAAAATCATTCAGACAAATCATTACTATTGTTCCAAGTGGGAAAATGCCTCCACCCCAATTTACTTCTACACCCTGTAATATTTTCTAATACCCTCTCCAGTTGTCTGCAGATGACAGACTCAAAATCGAGACCAAATTAAATCAGTTCTCTTTCTGAGGAAAAAATCTCATGTGGTGTTTGATTCCTATGCAGCTTTATCAGTTTTCTATCGTTTATTGTCACAAGGGTATCAAACATTAAATCATTCAGCATTGCTTTAGTTTCATGCTATTAATGTATGATTTTTTTATTTACACATTTTTAGATACTGCACATCTGATCAGACTTGTGCTCCTTTGGAGCCACAGAGGTTAACAAATACGCATGTCTTTAATACCTGCATCTCCTTTTTCTCAAGTACTTCTACAACTGACATTTTTGGAATGTCACTTATCTTCTCCTTTAAATAATTTTTACCATACTTCTAAATACACTTGGATTGACTCAGGGGAGAGATCATGATGTAAATATAAAAATGGCTGCTTTCTTGATTATAATTATATATTTATTAATTATATTACAATCCCAAGAAATTTTACCTTGGCCTTATTTTGCCACCTCATTAGATTTGATTCTTCTTTTCCAAAATGGGCCTGGCTAGTCTCAGATGTACTAAACTTCAGACCTGCTCGCAATATGCCAGTGCTTTATAAAAATTCACATCACTCACCACGACAATGTTTTTGCACCCATGTCATGGTGGCAGTAATCACAACCAGCAATCAAAGGTGGAATTAAAGATGGAATCAAAGTTTTTTAATAAGTGAGTTTAGTAATATTAATAATAGAGATAATGAAAGGAAAAATAAATTCATTTGCATAAGTAAAAGTTGTCAAAGAACCACAATTCCTTCCCAGTGTTTTAATTTCCACGTGCAAACAGAAAAGCTGGGGCTGCCCCACCCCTGGTTGGACAAGGCTTTGAGCAACCTGGTCTAGTGGAAGGTGTCCTTGCCCATGGCAGGGGGTTTGTACCAGAGGAGCTTTAAGGTCCCTTCCAACCCCAACCAGACTGTGATTCTAGGATCCTATGATATGAAAGTGAAACACAGTGTAAACCTGGGTATTTCACTCAGTAAGCAGATATTCGTTAAGAATTGCTGCTCTTTTTCCATTTAGCTTCTGGCGCTATTTCTCCGGATTGGAAACATACGATTTCCATTGAAAATTTCTGGGATTTGCAAACTCTACTTAGATTTGTGCTTTTAGACCTCTTTGCTGTAATCACTAGACTTCTTACTTTCTGTCACAGAGAATGGATAGACTAACTAGGACTGACTTAGTATGATCCCCTTTGACATGGCCTGTACATCTGCCCATAATTCCTCTTTTCTTCCTAACACTACTATTATTCCGATGGATTTTCTCCAATTTAGCCCTGCTGGGTACATGACATGAAAATATACTTTCAGGCTATTCTTATCAAAACCTTTTATACAGAATTAACTATTGTGGCTGGCAGAAAGTAATGGCAAGAACAGATTATGTTATCTAAAAGCGATGCAGGGTGATGAAGGCATTTCTATTTTAAGAATATCTCTTTTGAAATCAATTTGAAAAGCAAATAAAATGACTTATTTCAGCAACTTATTTGAAAGGCAGTTGTGAAATGAGGAATAAATATTTTTTTAGAATTACTCCTGCTTGTTTTGGTGTACAAGAGGGTAGGAACTAGGCCAGTAAATCTGACTCCTTGTTGCGCTGTGCTTTGTGTGGTCCATTATGCCTGTTCAAGATGCTGCAAAATCAGGCCCCAGTTACTATCAGAAGAAATCAAATCCTTGTCCAATCATGCTTTCAGTAAAAGTGGTCTGTTAGACCCATTAATACAATAGGATTAGCTGACCTGACAGTAAGTAAAAATGCTGTGCAGTAGATGAATGGCAGAAGTAATTTTCCAAGTGGATGGCAGCTTTACAGAGGTGATGAACCAGTGAATAAAATAACAGGAGTCTCAAAGGAGGAGAGGTCACGTTTTTTTGTCCATGAGAATGATAATGGGTTTACACAATGCTTCCTAAAATTTTTCTACTGGTTTTGTATTGTATGGTGAACTGGCAGCTATCTACACTGTCACAATCTGCTGTGTAAATAGAATATTTCTCCTTTATCATACTAAAGGGTGATAACACATGACTGCACTTTTGTGCCCATCTGAGAGATTCACTCAGGCCCTGACTTTATAGTTGGATATTATTTGTGCCTTTCTAGACCAGTACAACACCAACATTAACATACTACATGCAAAGCTAGCCATATTTTTGTGTTCACCCGTCTATACAAAAGCAAGGAATGTTTTTGTGCTACCAGTGAAGCTATGACTTTAACACAGGTGAAGACAAATTGAAGACAATTTGGTATGAAGTGCTCTTGAGAGCAGCTAAACATGCAGAAGACGCACTGTACACAATTAAAAACAGAGTAACAATAGTCAAAATCACTTTAGCTGGTCACCATAAAATCTTCTTGGCTACTACTGAGATTCATTTTGTATGAATCTCAGTGGACTGATCACATCAGTGTGGGTGTGGATGTGAACTGAGCTGAACCAGCCTTTGGAAGCCTTTAGAATGGTACAGAACAAACTTTCTGCTTGTTTAAATGGGAAATTCCTCATTTCAGTGAGCAGAGCTGTACTCTGGAACGCAGCTTGCTGTAACTGAGTGTTTAATTTGACAGCAAATTAAAACTTAATCACAGCTATCTGTGACTCTGAGTGAACAAAATAGATATCTTTACTTTTTTTTTAAAGAACTGAACTTAATTTTCTCCTTTACTAGTCTACAATCATTCCAATGCTAATGCTGAATGTTACTCTGATTAATTACTAGTTACAGATAACGACAATGAACCTAATTACAAGAAATTTTATAATAAAAAAAAAAATCAACTTTTCTTCACTTAAACTCTGGTCATCCTCAGCTAAAGTCAGAAATGATACATTCTTTATTTCCTCCACAGGTCTTAAAGGAACTCAGCAACAACATTTTTATTGTAGCCACATGAGTGTCTGGAGTAAGCTCCCACACGTACAGAATATGTATACATGTTGCCACCAGGAAACAGATGCTTTAGAACAGTGACTTGTATTAATCACTTTGATGTGAAATTGTTAAACAGCTATTTTCTTGGTATAAACCTACATATATTCCAACTTTCTTATGGCTACTAAGTGATGTAAAAAACTTGCAGGCATTAGTTTAGAATAGGTGAAAATTATGGCTCCTGATAAGGAGATCCTGTACCTGACGTGTTTGTGCAAAAACCTCATTTTATGTGTTATTGCTAGCTCCATTAATTTGTCATTTATGACTTCCTATCTCCAAACTGCACAATTACGATTTCTAGCAATAGTGGATGTTTCAAGACAGTTATATTTTCCAGTCATCTAGAAAATGAAACCAAAGTTAGAGCGAGTTCTTCTCTTCCTAACAGTTTAATCAACATCACTGAATCACAAAATCACAGAATCACAGAAAGGCTGGGGTAGAAAAGACCTCCGGATGGTCATCTAGGTGGCTTCCAGGATTAGCAGTGAGTCTGATGGGCCTGTAGTTGCCTGGCCCTCCTCCCTGACATTCCTGAAGATGGGGTTGACACTTGCATTCTTCCAGTCCTTGAGTACTTCTCCCAGCTGCCATGATTAATAAAGGATTATCAAGAGTGGCCTTGTAATGACATTGACAGCTCCCTCAGGATTCGTGGGTGCATCCCATCAGGCCCCACAGACATTTGTATGCCCAGTTTGCTTAAGTATTGCTGGACCTGATCCTCTTCCACCAAGGTTACATTTTTATGCTCCAGCCTTTCCCCTTCGTCTCTGGGATTCCAGAAAGCTGGTCTTGCTGGTAGTAACGGCTGAGGCAAAGAAAGCATTCAGTACCTCAGCCTTTTCCATGTCTTGTGTCACCAGGCACCCTGTCTCGTTGACAATGGATCCACATTTTCCATGGTCTTTCTTCTGCCAGTAATGAACTTAATAGTAGCTCTTCTTGTTGTCTTTTGATATTCCTGGACAGATTAAATTCCATTTGGGCTTTGGTTTTCCTAACTCCATTCTTGGCTGCTCAGACAATGTTTCTGTATTCCTCTCAGGCTACCTGTCCTTGCTTCTACCCTTTGTATGCTTCTTTTTTTGTGTTTGGGTTTGGCTAGCAGTTCTCTGGTCAAACAGGACTCCTGGGATATTTGTCTGACTTTGTATTTGTTTTTATTTGTGCTTAGAGGAGGTGATCCATAAATATTAACTGGCTTTCTTGGACACTCTTTTCTCCAGGGCTTTATCCCATGGGACACTGCTGAACAGATCTTTAAAGAGGCCAGAGTCATCTCTCCTGAAAGCACGTGTTGTGAGCTTGCTTCTCAACCTCCTCTGTGCCCTCAGGATCCTCAACTCCACCATGGTAACTGCAGCCAAGGCTGCCTTTATCTTTACATTCCCCATGAGCCTCTCCTTGTTGGTATATGAAGTCCAGCAGATTACCTTTCCTTGTTAGCTCTGCTATCATTTGGAGGAGGAATTTATCATTACTGCACTCCAAGAGCCTCCTGCATTGCTTATATCCTGCTGTGTTGTCATTCCAGCAGACATTCTGGGTGGTTGAAGTCCTCTGTGAGGACCAGGCCCAGTGAATGTAAAGTGTCTGTAGAAGACCTCATCCACGTTTCTTCCTGGTCAGGTGGCCTATAGCAAACACCCACTATAATGTCATCTTTGGCAGTTCTTAAAATCTTCCTATCTTTGTTCCTTTTGAAATTATTTGGATATATATTCTGATGCTAATTTTTTTTCTTTCAAACCTACATTACTTTCAGTATATGCCACGTGGAGATGATTTTTTTTTGTATAGTTATCCTGTGATGTAATTCATCTATCATATCAGCATGGTAGCATGCTGCCAGTGAAAAAGCAGTAAAGCATCTTTTCTACTGTCAGCTCTTCTACAGCTTGCAAATTGGTTATAATGACAAAAGATGTTCCATCAGGAAAAATGAATGTAGGATTCTTTAGTGAAGAACTATTCCTGGGCTAAAACTTTATCAGATCCAATTATAATATTTCCTCACAAAAAGTTGTCTCTGTGGTGTATTGCCCTGTAGTACGTATTAAGGGGACAGTTGGGAATATTGTAATGACCTTTCATGGGACTGGATCAAATAGAAGTTTAGAAAGAAATCAATGAGAATATCTAAATAGAGAGCTATAGAAGAAACTATCTGAGGAGACATAAATATTACTGGTTGAGTAACATGAACAAAGATATCCATTAAAACATGTTCTGAACGTATTTCTTTGGATTCTTTTGAGGTTACATCTTAATCATGATATAAAATGGTATTTCTTATATTATTAAAACAAAATTTTAATAATAAGTGGACTTAGCAAACTGTCCTCCAGAGGAAATACTTCTCTGTAAGGTAAATCCCAGTGAATAACAGAAATCTTGTTTGATTGTTGGCCCATTATTGAAATGAGCAAACAAATCACCTACTTCCTAGTTTTTATTCAAGAAGAGGAGGAATAGTTCTGAGGTTACCAAAGTGGAAAACTCCTACATCTAAACCATAAATAAAATTTCTCCCCAGCAGAGTATTTATGCCATTAGGCAATTCACAGAATAACAATCATGAAAGCAAGGAACATGTATCATACAACCTACATACTTAATCAAGTTATCAAACCTCCCAACCACCACAAACATGTCTTGCTTTTTGTTTTTTTCTGTCACATTTTCAGAATAAAGAAATAACTTGAGCAACTAACAATCTACTGAGAGAAAAACGCATATTTGAACAAGGTGGCACTGTTATGAGTGTATACTGAACATATAGACTACATAAGAACAGGCACATTCATGTAATAGTCATACCTTATGCAACATAAAATGGGATTAAATGCAATGATTTACAGCCAACAGGATGCACAATAAATGATGTGCTATGATCCAACTATTAATTTGTACAGAAACCAAAACAGAAGCAATCTTCACACTGAACACAGGAACAAGAATTTACTTTACTAACGCAAAACTCCTTCAAATTGTCTTATCATGTCAAAGTTCAGTAACACTGAATTTGAGGAAAAGTATCCTTACAGTTCAACAAAACAACAACTAGTGCATATGCAGATGCTTATGAGCTTGAAAAAGCAGTCTCAATTAATAGGAAATTGAATTTGTTGTACATTCTTTTGTTTCAAGCAAGTATTTCAAGGAACTGCAGTTCTATAATTACAGCTTGTTTCAAATCAAGACTATAAGGACTGTAAAAAAGCCACTAACAACATAACTCAAACTGTTTTCATTTACAAAGCCTCTTCTTACAGAATGTTAAAACGTACTTGATCCATTTTTTTGTTCTGCTTTTTACAGGTTATAGCAAATGCCCCCTTGTTTTAAGAAACATACACTTACTCCAAAAGCATCTGTTATGAAGAACATCCAATGCCCGTAAATCACTTGGTTCTTAGAAAAAGAAAAAAATTCAAAACACATTTCCCAAAACATGCTTGCAATCCATGTAGAACAGCCATCCCATTTTACTTCCACCAAAACAAACCAACTCTCCCTCCCCAAAAAGTCATTTGTCTCCAAAAGTACTTTAAAATATCAAGGTCTCAAGTTGTTTCATCTCTCTGAATGTACCTTTTAACATTCAATATTGACAACTATGATTTTTAATCCCATCTGCATTATTATTAGCACTGTGTTCTGCAGTGGGCCGGTTTTCTAAAATACACCATTTTCTGCTTAAGGCACTGGCATAACGCCCTAACCAGAATATGGTGCATTTTAAATACTGTCTTTGTTTAAAACAGAGTTTAAACAACATCGCTGTGGTTACGCTCTTACATCGTGTATCAATGATATCTGCTTGTATTTCATGTATAAGATGCATCCTAATAAATACTGCAACAAAATTACATAAAAAGGACATGTCTTTTATATAATGTCCTATATGGTTTTTCTGTCTTCAGTAACAAGCAGTCTGATGGGAAGTATAAAATCTAAATCATCAAAACAAGTAAAGTTTTAGTAAAATATAAGTAGAGTATAAAACCTGGGCAGGCATAGCTGTGACATACAATGGGATCTTCTATAGAACCCATTCAGGCGGACAGAAATCTTTTCATTAATTAATACAGCTTGGATAAGATGTGGATTGCTCCTTGATTTTCATGGTTTATCTGCTATGCTGATGCTACTTGTCATCTACAACTCCAATTGAGACCTCGTGGTGAATCACTGGGACACAATGAGTTCATGAGTCCCCTCTTTCTGCCAGGGAAACATTTCTAATCAATAGCTTTTAGTGTAATGGAAGTTACCGCAATGCTTTCAAGATCTGGGTTTATGTTGTAGTCAAAATGAGCTTAGTGCCATCTCTAGTGTATAGCTGCTGCTTCACCAAGCTGCACATTATACATCAGATCAAGACTGTTTGTCCAAACCAGTATTTTATAAGACGAAATAAAAGCAACACAGAAAATGTTCTTCATATGAAATCATCTTCATATGTTTTATTTGTGAATGCCTACATACCCACAATTTTAGATATGATTTGTGATAGCAAAGTTATTAAAATAGGTGCAATAAATTTTTCATCTAAATTGATTTGAGTGAGCATGCAATGGGAAAGTGCAGATTCTGACAGGAAATATGGTTATGTAAATCTCCACTGAGACAAGATTGCTACTTCAAATATATGCAAACTGGTTTAAGTCCCTTATAACACCAGTTCAAATCTCTGGCTGCAACACTCACAAACACATTTTAAATTGTAATTCTTCTCTTAGAATTGCATCATTCAATGACATATATTTTGGAGCATAGAGGTGAAAGGCGTTTAGAAAAAAGATCTCGTTCAAGTGCTGGCTATTTTTTTTCCCATTTGTCAAAATATTGCAAAAAAAAAGTTATAGTCACAAACATTAAAGAATATAAGCCAAATCCAATGAGGAGTGGAGTACAGATTTAATTTGAATAGAAACAGCACATGCCTTTGAAGTCTCAGCTTCTCCAGAAACTGAAGAAGAGAGTTCACATATGCTGAAAGAGAAGAATGGTGGGTACAAAGGAAATCAGAAGCTCACTATGTAGCATTAACCACAGCTATGCTTCTCTGAAATGAGATAAAAGTCCCACTGGATATTGCAGACCAATAGTAATTTTCCAACTGGATTACAGGATTGGGCCCTAAAGGCTGAAGTTTGCACAGAGATCTTAATCATCTCTGTGCAAGTGATATTTGGCATCATTTACATTAAAAAAGTAATCATATTCACCTATGTAAATTGGATATTCCCTCCTGGAATTTGTTAGTTTTCTTAGCAAATGTAAGGACTATACGGAAACAAAACAAGAGGAAAAAGAGGGAGAAGAGGAAGAAAAGGAGGAAAAGGAGGAAGAGGAAGAAAAACAAGAACAACAAAAATATAAAAAGAGTTATTTTTTTATAAAGAAGGGAAAAAGAAGAAGAACAGCAATTTCTCTGGGGAGAAGAGCGCATAGAATTAGTGTAACTTACTTAGCCCTTACTTACTCTCACTGACCTTGGGAGGATTTCCAGGACTCATTCCTCCCACAGATATTTTCTGAACAATTATAAAGAATCAAAGCCAATTTTTTCTTTTTTTTTTTCCTTTTTTTTTTTTTTTCACCAGGGGCAGTGATTCATTTTTCTTTCTGTATCGATTTTCTTTAACAAATACGTTTACTGGGGCCATTTAAAGGAAACAGCACTGTTGTTTCGGATATGCTCCTGTATATCTATTTGCATGCAACTCACGGTAACGTGAGAGAAACTACACCGAAGCGGGCTCTGTTTTGGTTTGGGTTAAGATCTTTTAGTAAAAAAATGAGTTGTAATTCCAGGCTCAGGTAGAACAAAATGGATAATTGCCTCTTTTCCTCTTCAAAGAATAGTCTAAATATATTCAGTGCAAACTATGAACACAATTGCGATTATCTGTACTGTTTGAAGTCTTTGCTCATTGTGCTTGCTTCTGGAGCAATGCATGGAGAATTACTGATAGCTAGAAGAGAAAGCTGGAGGTCAGTTTACCAGTCAGGGTTAGACTAGTTGAGCTTGATATTCAAGGATAAAAATTACATCCATTCATCACCATGAAATAGTACCTCATATGCAATTGTTCAGAGAGCACTTGGCTGGTCTGGAAAACACAGTATTAACTTAAAGAGAGTCTTATCAACAATAATATAGTTTCCGGCAGCATGCTCTCCCATAGAAAGCATAGTAGTTAGTGTGTGTTACTGACCTCAGTAATACTGAGGTATACAAGTAATAATACTGACCTCAGTAAGATGTCTTTATCAGCATCTCCCACTGACTTAAAAGAGATGCTGTTCAGGTGAATCAAGGCTGATACAAGATCAGTAGCTTAGGCAAGTACACATCTTTTCACTACGAAATTAGCAAACTCATATGCCCGAATTTGATTTTCAGGTCAGTATCAACAAATCCTGTTGCCATTATATACTGGTTTGTGAACAAAACATTACATGGCTAATTTAAAAGTGATGTGAAAGGGAGGAAAAAGATTCGTAAAGAAACTGAACAACTGAAATAGATGAACTGTATGGTAAACCAGGACATGCTACCTTGCTGATCAGGACCCTCTCTAGAAGAGATACTGTGAACATGAACTTACATATAACAAGCAATTACATTCATTGTGCTACACAGAGGATTGAAGAGATTTTGAGGGCTGCTATATCCCTTTACAGAGATAGAAAAGGTACTTCAGTAGACTCTGAAGCACAACATAAGTATGAAAAAAAATACTGCCCTCAAAAACTCATGCAGGAGTTACACAGGACCTTGAAAAATCAGATTCTGGGAAAGCATTTTCATCCCTTAAGACATGAGCATCACTCCTCACAAAATATAATCACATAGCTATGATGTTAAGAAAAAGATGGAAATGACAGTTCACAAGACTATTAGTAAACAAATATCAAGAGAGAAAATGGGTCTTGATCTCTATAGGCAGCTACAGATAGACCATGACTGCAACGTGGAGTTCACAGAATAATGATAGTAGTACATAATGCAGAGTGTTAAAGCATTTGATCTTGTAAATCTGTATTTTTACAAGTGAACTTACTACTTTATTTTTGGGAAAAAAAACAACTCAGACTCTTAAACTGGTTATTCACAGGGTTAATTTTTGCTCATTCTGCTTGTACTCACTTTATTTAGTTAGTTATTTTCTAATTTTTGAAGCTTGATCCCTAAAAGTGACTCTCCCTTTTCAGCTCATTGTATATCCTCACACTCTGAGAACTAAGGTCATATCTTTGCAGGTAAAAATCTTTTTAGTTCACTGATGAAGTATCCACACTTCATTAAGCAACAAAACCTCTTTGTGATTCTATAGCGTCTTTCATGGAAGAACCTCAGTGGCTTATACATACAAATGCCTCCATGAAGCACACAGAAAATTTGGTAGCAAATGTTCCCATGCAAGCACAAGTGGTGCTTGAGACTGATGTGAGGGTCATTCAGTTCCAAGTGAATGAGCGGATCTAGGACTTCTTCCACTCATTGCTGAGCTGAAGAATAGAGGAATTTTTATTTGATTCAGGAAAAATTGAGATTAAAAGCCAAGACAAAATATTTGGCTAGGCTTAGGCATACAATATTTTGTCTACAGGCAGGTGATACCCAGACTTAAACACTTATGAAAGATCAGGTAAGAATCATATGAGCTGTATTTTACAGAAACAGGAGAATTGCTTAAATCGTGCATAATGCTGCTTCTCTAGACCATAATGTCTGTAGCAATTGTTGCAGTCTTTTAGACGGTGTATTTAATTCTACAGCTCTATTTTGTTAAGTTGGAAAAATATATGCAGTGCTGAATGTGATGAGAATTTGTGAACTCCTTATTTTATTCAGCTAAGAAACTAAGGAGGGAAAGTGCTTATGAGAGCACTTGCCTTAAATGTCTTAAATTGTCTTAAATGCTTGCTTATTCTAAGAATTCTGATTCTTAGCTTAGACCGCTGTTTTAGCAATGGTACTACTTGAACTACTATTTTTGCAATTTTTACCTTAACAGAAAGCAACTCTGCTACTATCAGTAAGTGCCCAAGAAAAAGATCAGAATCTTCTGCACCTCAGATAAATATTTTTAGGAAATGCCTCCCAAGTGCCAATTTCATTTATTGTAGACTTTCCCTTTTCCCCTTTGGCTTTATGTCTCCTGTAGAAAGAATTGTAGATTTAATATGAAGGACAAAATGTCAAACAGAAGAAAATAAAGAAGACTTACTTTTTTCCACCAAGAGGAAAGTTAAAAAATCTCTTCTTATCAAGCGTAATAGAGAAGAAATGTTGTTATATATGCAGAAAAACTTTCTCAGGAGAGAAATAAGGAAGATAAATATTCAATTCAGTTAGGTCCAAACTACAGGGTCTTCAAAAAGCAACCAGAATAACAAAAGCACCACATATCATTCATTGCAATAACATTACGTGCCAAAACATCAAGCCACTTGAGTAAAGAGGTAAACAGTTCGCTTAGATTTCCTCACCTACTTCTTCACCCCACTATAGGATCTAAAAACCAGAGACAGTAGAAGCAACAAAGTTTCAGCAAAAGTTTATGCTATTTAGATTTCATTCTGTTGTGTCTTGGGCCACTCATGACCCTGTAAGGTCCAAACCAAGCAAACTGCAATAGGGCTTGTGGTGTTGGATTCATTTCCTATTTTCTAATCACTACAACAAAAAGCACCACAGCTCCACTTCTTCTACTACTGCATTCCTTTGATTTGTCCCTTCATTCCTCCTGGTAATAAACCCTGCTGACACCCTCCTGTGTTTTGTCAAAGGAGAATCGAGTTTTCCCACAATCTGGCTACTAAGAACAAGGAAGAAAAACAAACAAGCAAGCAAACAAATACTTCTAACAAGAAGGCAAAAATATTTTATATTAAAACTCAAAGAAACAAATACTGAATTATTACAGCTATTAGCACTTTCTGTCTTTGGCATTTACTGTACTGGAAGAAGTAGTTCTGCAGCCACCAGCTGTTAGGCAGGATATTTTGTTCCGTTCCAGGGATGTATCAATGTAATTAATTGTTATAAAACCCAAAATCATCCAGCATCTTTTTCTGCCTTGGTGTAGGATGAACTATGTCTATGTCAATCCTGACAATATTTACCTAATGTCTTCCCGTTCCCTACTCCCATTACATCTATTTCAGTGCTTTGTTATTCTTATCTTTAAAAAGTTCTTCCTAACTGTTTAACTTATTCTTAATTGCTGAAATTTAACCGCATTCTTTGTTGTCCTATCTATCATGGACAAAAGAAGAACAGATTATCTCTTTCCTTTCTATACCACCTCTTTACAAACTTAATCTTAAACACCAGATCCCCTCTTAGTCATTTCTCCTCTAAGGTACATAAGCCCTTGTCTTTCATTTTTTATTTCATTAGCTGACTTTGTTGGTGAAATGCAATGCTCAAATATGGATGCAGAATTCCAGCCTGAAGTATAGCACTTATCAGAACTGGATAATCACTTTGCCGTGCCTTCCAAGCTTTATTTCCATTTACAAGAAATAAAATGTTCTTAACAAGTTTTTTACAATTTCATGGCTTTGCTGACCCCTGCTCACAATGTGATACATGCAGACTCACAGATTGTTTTTCAAGGAAACTGTATTTCACCATTTTTTTCTACAGCATATTTTTGCTGTCCATAATTCCTTCCTACGCCTTGCACCTTTTGCTTCTTTCCACTGAGCTTCAGCATATCTTTTGGTCCTTTGCTTTAATTTGCCAAGCTGATTTTGAATTCAAAGCTTGTCCTTAAGTATACTGTTCCTCTTTCCCAGCTCTGCGTTATCACAGACTTAATAAACTTGCTCTATGCTCTACCATCCAGGCTGATTAAAGAAAAGTAGCAAAGAATTGATTCCAGGAGTGATGCCTGTGGCCAGTTTGTCCTTTCACTTTGATAGATAATTACTGACAACTCACAGTTACCCAGCCAACTTCACATGCAATTTACTAGCAATCTAGAAATTTAATCTAGCCCAAGATTTCCTAGCTTGTCTACAAGAATGTCATGTTAGACAATGCCTAAAGACTTGTTTAAGAACATATGACATCTACTGCTTCTAAACAATCTCTAACAATTGGATTTATGGAATTTGCTGCTGACAAATACATGTCTATTGTTACTCACCTCTTCCTTACTTTGCAACTGCTAACAAATCATTTGCTTGAATATTTGCTCCAAAATCTTCCAGGAACTAAAGTTCAGCTGGCAAGCTAGACTTGGCTCTCCTTTATTGCAATTTTAAAAGCTGGCACAATGGTCTCCCTTTTGCAGTACTCCAAGACATCATACACCTTTACAAACTTTCTTAAAGGAAACATCTAATAGAGATAAGATAGCTTCTGGACAGTATTCTGTTAAGTATAAAGCTGCCATTCATCACAGCATGCTCATTTGTATACTTCATGGACACCAAGGTCTTGAATAAGCTGAAATGTAAAGAATACAATTAACGTTTAAAGCACCTATGCAGGAAAGTCCTACACCTGATAATGAAGCTAAGAAGAGAGTGACAATAAAGACATAGTATATCTGGCTCTTTATTTCAGAAGCATTTTAATGTACATTGAGAGATTTCAGTTTGTGACAGACAAAGGTTAAATTTTAGGCCATGCAATGAACTGAACACCTGCAAAAGTACACATGTAATGGGACCTTAAAGCTCACCCAGTTCCAAGCCCCTGCCACGGGCTGGGACATCCTCCACTAGATCAGGTTGCTCCAAACCCTGTTCAACCTGGCCTTGAGCGCTGCCAGGGATGGGGCAGCCACAGCTTCTCTGGGCAACCTGTGCCAGTGCCTCACCACCCTCACAGGGAAGAATTTTGCTTTGATTAAAGTTACATATGTGACTGAACCACTCGTTTAGCTTCATATCCACATTTTAATTCTTTACTTTGTCCTGAAAACACTGTTGTCTAGCTTCACGTGGAGAAATAGAAGCTCAAAGAGCAGGCAACCCAATTATTTGTCAATGTTCATAGTACAAGTGATGGGAGTTGCACAATCCAAAACTGATACTAAATTGCTTGTAGTTTTTCTATAGATTGCACTGCAAAAACCAACACTGTTCCTGTTCATGGCAGCTACAAGAATTCATATATATGTACAGAGAGAGAGAGAGAGAATATAAAAATTATCAATTTCTCATATAAAGATGCAGAAACTAAAAGATTTTCTCTATGTATTTAATGCTGGCAATATTTGTGTCTTACTATAATTCTAAAATGCCATAGACTGCTTCATGGGTTTTGAACAAAGAATTTTGCAAATAACAGATGTATCCAAAAGGGATTAATAATCTATGGGCAAAGGTTTAGATACTTTGCCAAAGTTAGGACTAAATTCCATATCTAAAGGACAAGGTTTTCTACTTTTCTTCGTACTTAGGTTGTAATGCAATTTCTGCAGCAGACTTGCATGAATGTATGAATTAGCATTTTGCTGAATATGTGTGAAAATAATCACAAACCCAAGGTGTTCAGATTTTTAAGTTTTATGTTACTTCCAACAGATACCAGGCAACTGTTAAAGTTTTAATAACTGTCATGGTGTGCTGAATCTTGGCATGCATTACATTGCAAACACTATCAAGAGAAAAATGAAAGATTTGTTGAGCTTTCCAGATTTGAGCTTGGAGAACCTGGGTTAGTGGAAGGTGTCCCTGCCCATGGCATGGTATTGGAACTAGATGAACGTTAAGGTCTATTCCAACCCAAATCATTCTATGATGATTTAAACCATCAGTATTTGTTTCCTGTGATACCCAGAGTATTGATGTTTTCCTGTGTGCAATGTCAAACAGTTATATTGATGACCTTCATAAGATCTCTTGTTCTTATGAGTTTATGAATCAAAAATGTGTATTTGTAATTTTAACTATTTCTCTTGCTACTTCCTTCAGAACTCAGCAGTTAAATTTACCTGCACTAATGCTTTGCAAACTTTATCAGGAGTAATTGCTTTATTCTCTTTTCCATCATAGTAGCTAGGTCTTTAGCACTTTTTCTTTCCCTCTAGAAAATATATCTGTCTCTGGCATGATACTTTCTGTTCCTTCTGTTAGTAACAAGACAAATAAATCTTTTAGTCCCTTAGCAGAATTAAGCTCATTAGTTGGCAGCCTTCTGCTGTTCTTCCTCTCCTTTGCTTTTCTCTTTTAATGTAAGTTTTAAATTAACTCTGCTCAAAAAAAAACATTAAATGTGGTACAATTTGGTTATAAAAAAAATCCCCAATGTTATACTTTTAAAATTGGACTTTTGTAGAAAGTATTTTGTTTACTACATTTACCCCTGACACCCTTTTTATCTATGCCATCCCATTCTACACTACTGGACACTCATCATTTATGTATGAAATTCATGGAGCTCCAGTGTTACTCAGGTCAGCTCCTCTGCAGTCGATGAAGCTATATGGATTTATACCATTTAAGTATATAATGTGTATTTTTTTTCTCTGATCTACAGGAATGGTGCTGTTGTATGTTATTCATCTGCCACTGCATTGCAAACTAACTGCTTATTTATAAAAGGCAACTCTCCTATTACCTAAGGTCATATCTAAACATGCACTTCCATGTCTGAAGGTTTGAGTTTATTTAGCATAAATAATGCCTGTGATTGTAAAGAGCATCAAAGCATCCAGGAATATACTCCAAAGTAAGAGAAAAAGTTTGATAGGCTTCATTTTAACAATGTTTGCATTGATGTTCATCCAGAGAAACTGTAATAGGCAGAGAAGGCAGAATAACAGAGTAAATAACTGGAATTCCAGCTTTACTATGGATTTATTATTATTTTTACAAGTATGCTTAAAGAAAGAGAAACTTGGTATTGTGCTTCAGAATGAACTGGTCAACACTGAAGGTGGAGGAAGAGTGGGGGAATTTTTTCACATCTTTTAACAGTAACCTGCTTTCTTTATGGGAGTATTTTGTCTCTGCAAATGTTAAACTTAGACATATTAAGCTGTTCACTTTGATAGACAATGGGTTTTATGGCTTCAGCTGGTATATGAAATTTCATGCTCTTCTAAAAACACTCTGTGTACTCAGGCACAGATTATCTAATATTCCAAGTCACGGATTGTTTCTTACTGTTTGAATTCCCAAATTTTATTTGTCGTATCCACACTGGCAGTAGTACAAACAGTAAAATACTTTTCTTGTTATTAGTACAATTTTTTAACTATCTGCACTCCAAGCAACAAAGATTAAATGCACTCTAAGCAACAAAGATTAAACATCTTTCATTTTATAGCCGAAGAAAAATGTCAGGGGTTAATTCTGTTTTGCAAACATCTGAAAAGTCTTAGCAAAAGCTTTTAGTTCGCTCTTTCCAGCGTAGTTATAGTTTCACAGCAAAAATGGGAGGGAAATAAATAAGGCTCCTGGCCTCCAGCTTCTCAGAAATAAACAAAACAATCCTTTACAAAAAAGTACAAAGGACATTTTCCTTTTTCCCATCAGGTCAAAGTTGGAGTTTCAAATGTTTGCAGGCAAACATTTTGCTGAGTCTCCTTGCAACTTTCAACTAGAGTAGCTGCTTTACTGTCTTTTCCTTCAGAACAGCAAGGTCTTTAATATTTTCCAAGTGCAAAACCACTTCTTAGGATTATAAATTGAACATTTAAATACCTTCAAGGAGCAATACCCAGCAGCAATCCATCCACATATCTGTCCCCCTTTACAAGTGAAGAAGCTGAGACAAAAAAAGGTAAGATCATTTTGCTATGAAAACAAGGAAAACCTGTGGTGCCAAATATTTCTCACTAATTTTCTAATTGATTTATGCTCACATGAACTGTAAGTTACTTTGAATTACTTACTAAAATGGTATTCTAGATTGTTAAACCTAATTTGAGGGGATGCAGATTGACACACATAAACTGTCACATAAAGTAATGTGCAAAGTTTAGCACTTCATGTTTTCTTTCCCTGGGGTTAGTTCCTGAAAATACTTGCCCTTATCCAATAATTAAAAAGTTTTGATGGTGTAAGCCACTTCTAGAATTTTAAAGCGAACTTTAAGATTGCTTTCTTTACATTTTCTCTGTATTTTGTGGTTTTTTTTCCACAACATTAAAAGAAAGTAGAAGGCAATAATTTCCACAGACTCTTTATGACCACGTAAAAACATGATGAGAAATTAATAGAGGTTTTTAACAAAAAGATTATGCACAATGACCATTAAAGGTCACGCACAGACTCTGCAGTCTATGATCGTACTGGCGAGCAGGGAGAAAAGCAGCTATGTCAAGAGAAGGAAGACACATCAGTAATAGGTTTGAGGCTCTTGCTTTTCCTCTATCTGTCAAATGACTGGGTAGGAACTAACCAAGAGAAGAGGCTGGAATGAAAATTAATCTCCGGTAATCACTGTTTCCACAAAACAGTGTTTTTCACAGACACAAAACCTCCTGAGCACCAGAAGCACTTGCTATTTTATGAAGATGTACGGATGGTTCCCATCAACCTTCTGAATGATAAAACCTGAAGCTTTTCACAAAGCTTAGAAGTTTCATTTCTGCTTCCATTCAACAAAAGCCTGGTCTAGCTACAGCTCCAGCTAAAGTTCCACGAATACACAGAAAATGAGCAAAGCTTAGTTAACATGGTGCCAGTTTATAACATTCATACATCTGAAAGAAAAAACATGCAGCAAGGAGTTTTCATCAAAGCTCAAACTGCAAAGTGTTATATAAATATATCTATTTATCTACATATATATATAAAACCTCTAAGAGTCTATGAGTCATATAAACTGCTATGAACACCTGAGTAATCATAAAACAAAGACTAAAGTTTATTTCCTTACTTAACTTACTATTACTTATTATTTCTCTATCCGTATTTTTTGGCCTTGTAGATTTTTTATACTAAATAATTACTTTTAAATAAGATTTACCGTTATCTACTGCCTACTGTAAACTTTATCAATGCTATCATTAATTTAATTTAGCTGATGATAAAAATAGCAGTTCCATATTTCTCCTGCTCAGTTCTATGAATATATATATATATAAAAGTATATAAACTGCAGTAGGGTCACTTAGCATTTAGATGGCTACTTAAGGTTTTACATCAAAACCTGGAAGCAAGGTGAGTTTAGCTATATTTTTCTATCCTTATTTTCTTTTAAAATATGCACGTGGAATGCCATATTTTAAAAGAACTAAAAGTGTATGTACACTCTAAGGCATTTTTCATATAGTGTACAACGACATGACACAGCTGCAATGAAAATTTTCACGTTTTGTTCAGAAGAAAACCTTTTCAATTGCCTGCACAGCAGCACACAGCCTAAAAAAATCAAAAACCAGCAAGGTTTTTCTCCTTCTATTCATCAGTAGGAATAGCACAGTTACAATGTAGAGTTACGCCTCTGGTTTCATCTGCGCAAATTCATGAATGAATTCTGCAGCCTCACTGTCTCTCCAGAAAGATAATTAATTCCAACATGATGTTTACTTCTGGTTATGCTGAAGTAGATCACTCCTACATCAGTGCTGGATCTTTGGTGCTAAATGAACCCCAAAATAGTTCCTGCAATTACTAAGGCAAATAGCTAACTAAAAATACTTATAAAGGAATACACTTAAGGGATTATTTTACAAAAATACATTGCAAAATGGAAGCAATGTCATATAAGGAACACTGAAGTCACAGGGTATTTTTCATTGACCTTAGTGGGTTATGTGTCTGGCTATGGGTATAGAACTAGAACCACTGACAGTAATGGAAATGGCTTCTTAAATTATGTCCCTGTATACGATAAGGAAAAGTTACACCTGGTAATGGAAAAAGAACATGCTTGACAAACAGCTTCATATAGTGCAGATATTTTACAGTTTCATACTGAGATGCGTCACACAGGAAGGAATCACGTACAGGCCCTTATGTTAATTTCCAAACTGGGAAAGATTCAGTAGTGGTTATTTTCAGAATCAAAGCATGGAATTAGAAAACCAAACCAAAACACCACAAAACAAACAAACAAACAAACAGTAAATACAAAGGAAACACTAAAATCTGGAGAAAATATTCACGTGCTGGTAAATGGCTAAAGTTATCCTAGCTCATGAATGTCTACAGAAATACAGTACCATCATAGAATCATAGAATCGTTAGGGTTGGAAAGGACAGTAAGATCATCTAGTTCCAACCCCCCTGCTGTGGGCAGGGACACCTTATGCTAAATCATATCACCCAAGGCCTCGTCCAACCTGGTCTTGAACACTGCCAGGGATGGAGCATTCACAACCTCAATCACCTTTAAAAGGCTGGCTATAATTATCACTTTCTAATCAATTACAGAAACAAATAAATAACACAAATTCCCCACTATTAGCAGGGTAATTTAAGTATTTCACTGTTACCTGAACAATTAACTAAACTTCTAGCCTGGTTTTTAGCA
This sequence comes from Pezoporus occidentalis, assembly GCF_034315485.1. NCBI lineage: Eukaryota > Metazoa > Chordata > Aves > Psittaciformes > Psittacidae > Pezoporus > Pezoporus occidentalis. The sequence continues at coordinate 7,340,803 of NW_026916294.1, forward strand.
AAGATTTCTTGAATTTTAAGATACATCTTTAACATTCACTTCATTTGATCTACTGACCTTATTAATGAAAAACTGCCTTGTTAAAAACACCTAGCAAGCGCTACTCTTTTCAAATCAATGAAACCGCACCAAGAGGTTTCTCTTCTACAAATGCTACATGAAGAAGTACAAGAGTTTTGTGTTTGGGGAGGGCCATTCAGCAATCCAATTATTTAGAGGCATTTTCCAAACAAATACCACTTTCTTCCCTAAAACCCTGCTGAAAATATCCACTACACAGTATTTTCTAAATTCCCTTCATACTCAAGAGACTTTGAAGTCTGTATGCCTGAATTACAATGCCTATAGCTTCTTCCACTTACTTACGAGAAAACTAGCTTTTTCCTGGCTTCTACGCTTTAGTATTATTCAGAGTTTCAGGGAGAGAAAAACTGAGCACAGCAAAGAAAGCTGACAAGGAGTCTGCACTTCCATACATATTCTTAAATGCTATTTTTATTTTGCAAGCTACTTACTGTATCCTGTTTGTGCCTCTTACGTTATCATTTATATAAAGTAGGTACTCTTAAAATTAAACACTTTGGCAATACACAGACTGAAACTGTGACATTGCGGGTATGAATGAAAACCCAGAACCTGTAAAATCCAAAGTTACCTGAAAACTACTTCCTGTTTGCTTTTTTTGCCTGTGAAAATCGTCTCAAAAATGGTCTAAATGTGAAGTTTTCTCCTGAATTACACCGTATACACATAGTATTTTGATTTGTAAAAGAATGGAAAAAAAAATTAAACATAAAACTACAAAGACATATCTTCTCGTCAGTTACCATGAAAACACATGAAATTGAAACATTAAAACATAGCACATAAATTTCCTGTTCAAATTCCTACAGTTTGGGAATTCTAAATCATTCACACTTCCACATTCTCACATGAAAATGAGAATGAAAAAGTGGTACACTTTGTGCTTGATAAAAGAAACGGAGACATATACCTGAAGAAGTCATTAAAATGTAGGCATTCATCTGCCTTCTGGATATATATACAGCATCTATCAAAGACACTATTTCTGCTTAAATTATCACAACATAACCCTGCTCCCATATCATCCCTTGAAAAAACACAGATAAAGCACAGAAATCAAGGAGTAATATAAGATTTGGCTGCATTATTCCAATTACTGTCCATGCTACTGAAGGAAATATATTTGCAAACTTCTAGATAAGTATCAGAAAACTTGCCACACACTGCACTGACAGGTGACAGTATTCTTACTGTTCTTTTTTTAAAATCTAGGAGCCCGAACACCACTGTGAACTTAAAATAGTATGGTAAGTATTACAAAGCATAATGTTTAAATTACAAAAGATGTAACTGTAAGATTTAACTGTATTACAGCATATGACATCAGGCATTGTTCCTGAAGAGGTTCTTATACCTTCAACTGGCCTATAATTGCGTAACAAAGCACGATTTTGCTGAACACTGTGTATTTTAAAACGACAAATTTCACCATCCATTGTGTGCTTTCTTTTCTACTTTGCCTTCCTGTTTTAATTGTCCAGTTAGTTTTGGAGATCATACTTAGATTAATTTAAATACTTGACAGCTCCAAATTTTATAAATTTTATATTTGCTTCATATAAACTTTTCAACTGTTCTCTAGAAGACCAAGATGCTTTTATGCTTATCAGAGTAATAATGTCTTAGTCCAGTTATAGCAAAATATATGCATTTATCATAGAATCACAGAATCACAGAATGGTTTGGGTTGGAAGGGACGTTAAAGCTGTCCTGGGTTCAGCAGTAGCAGTCATTTTTCTCCTTCTTGGTAGCTGGCGCAGTGCAGCGTTTTGACTTTGAGCTCGGGAACAGAGCTGATAACGATGTTTTGGTTTGTCCAAGGACTTTGTGAGCCTCATGCTCTGCCAGGGAGGAGGGGAAGCCAGGAGGAAGCAGAGACAGGACACCTGACCAAAGCTAACCAAGGAGGTATTCCATACCACAGCACGTCACGCCCAGGATGTAACTGGGAGTTAGCCGGAAGGGCTGGTAGACTGCAGGGTTGGAGGAGGTATGGGATGGTGCTTGGTCGGGCTGGGGGGGACGAGTTATCGGTTGGCTGGTGCTGAGGTGCTGTATTCTCTTCCCTTGTTATTTCCTTTATCATTGTTATTATTGGTGGTAGCAGTAGTGATTTGTGTTATACCTTAGTTACTAAACTGCTCTTATCTCAACCCGTGGGAGTTGCATTCTTTCTGATTCTCCTCTCCATCCCTCCGGGAGTAGGGGGAGGGAAAGAAGTGGGGGGAGTGAGTGAATGACTTGCCTGACTGGGTTTAAACCATGACAAAAGCTCATCCAGTTCCAACCTCCTGCAATTGACAAGGACACCTTCCACTAAACCAGGCTGCTCCAAGCCCTGTCCAACCTGGCCTTGAACACTGGCAGCAATGGGGCAGCCACAGCTTCTCTGAGCAACCTGTGCCAGTGCCTCACCACCCTCACAGGGCAGAACTCTTTCCTAATGTCTCATCTAAATCTCCCCTCTGTCAGTTTAAAGCCATTTCCCCTTGTCCTGTCACCACCTGCTCTTGTAAGAAGTCCCCTCTCCAGATTTCTTGTAGGTCTCTTTAGGTATTGGAAGGCTGCTACAAGGTCCCTCCTGAGCCTCCTCATCTCCAGGCCAAACAAGCCCAACTTTTATACGCTTCTTTTGGTGGAGTAATTCTGGCTGTGTCATATAGCATGCTGTCATGCTTTAAGCTTTCCTTTTTAAGAAATAATCTCTTGTTTGATCAAAGTTGGTTTTTTTTTGGAACACTGCTAGCATGCAGTGAAGAGGTTAAGTGTTTTGCTTTTATTCCATTCCATGATTTTCTAAAAGAAAGCAGGTTATCAGACTCTAAGGCAGCTCTTCTCACATACATTTGTGAAAAGCGTGTTTACCAAGAAGAACAATTGCCAGCTTTTTCCTGTGACATACAGCATTCTCTTCTTAACAGCTGTTTGACATGTTGATTAACAGCCTTTCTGCTTGGGCACATGAGGATGTGCCCAGCTGATTTGTAATTTCACATAACACTGTGCAATTTGTCTGTATTACCAACTGATTGCTCCACTTCGGTAAAGGCAAAATGTGACTCAGCAGCTTTTAAAATCATATGTCTGTCTTCATATAACTGTATTAGCATTGTGAACACTGTTGGAAGGTGTGCTGTAAAACTGGCAAACTTGCCACCCTTGAACAATTTCAAGCACAGTAGGATTGCCTTCAGTTCTGCTTCTATTGCCACTTCTGCATTCCCAGGTTTGATACTTTCCAGAAAGAAGTGTGATTGAAATGCATAAATTTGGTTCCTCATTTCCTGCTGTGGTGTAGCAGAGTCTTAACTTAAATCTTTCATAAATTTCTAGGTCAGAAATACTCTTATATATATTCCACTTGTAACATGGATTATCTGTAATGGCTAAAATCTGATAAAGCTCATCTATAGCTTTTCTTAGCTTAGTGATTACCTATATGCCTTAGGTAATTTAGTACGCTTAGAAGCATTTTTTTCTGAATCCTTTTTTCTGAGAATACTGAGGCTCAGCTAGTAAGACAAACAAAAACCAGACCCCTATCAATCAGCTATTAACTTATCAGAGAAACAATCTGGTAATGCTCAAATTTGAGATTTAACTTCCCCCTCCAACCCCAAGTTTGATCATCAGCAAACAACTGTGAATGTCCTAAACAAAGCTTATCATATATTATTCTGGAGTCTCCATATGCCAGAAATCACTTTACCCTTCTAGTTACTGCTTGGTTTTCCAGCCTCAAACACGTTCATCATAGAATCACAGAATAATAGAACAGTTTGGGTTGGAAAGGACCTTAAGATCATCCAGTTCCAACCCCCCTGCCATGGGCAGGGACACCTCACACTAAACCATGTCATCCAAGACTCTGTCCAACCTCACCTTGAACGCTGCCAGGGATGGAGCATTCACAACTTGAGCAACCTGTTCCAGTGCCTCACCACCCTCACAGTAAAGAACTTCTTCCTTATATCCCATCTACCCAGTGCCTCACTGCCTTCACAGTAAAGAACTTCTTCCTTATATCCAATCTAAACTTCTCCTGTGTAAGTTTTAACCCATTACCCCTTGTCCTACCACTACAGCCCCTAACGAAGAGTCCCTCTCCAGCATCCTTGTAAGCCCCTTCCAGTTACTGGAGTCAAGCCTGCAGTATAACCAAGACTTTTCAAGACCTTCAGCAACGGACAAACCTTTTATTCCAGCAATCCAAACACATTATCTTACTTCTAATTCAGTATCTTTCTCAAACCTTTACCTCCTCAAAAACACTGTATCCCTGCTGCATATTCTGAGACTTCTTTTCAGGTTCTGCCAAAGCCATACAAGGGCTATTTCATTCTTTGTATTGTCCCCCCCAAAAGTAGTTTCTATTATACAATCTTATTGTGTGATTTTTAATTATAAAATAAATGAATGTGTTTTAATTATATATATATACAGATGAAACTACCACATTTCATAAGCACTGTCAATATTCAGCCCATTTTGTCTATGACAACAAATCTATGATGTTGGATTAGCATTTTGAAACATGTTGGAGGGTGTTCTGTGTGTTTATTTGGGGCTTGACTTTACTACTAAATTGACAGTGCACAAATTATAAGCTATTATATCTACAATGGTAAAGGCACTATAAGTATAGAATAAAAAGGAAGTAGGGAAGGAGGTGATCTACCTGTTGCATATGTTACAGTGTTCCTTTATTAAACAGAATTTTCATGAATGGCTTGAAAAATTAACAGTCTTGGACATTTCCGTATTTCTGGCTCCTTCACATGCAGGGCTTCTGCCAGCATGGATATATTGGCAGGGAATAGTATTTGTGTTCAGTTGAAGGCAGCTCTGCAATTAACAAAATAATCCAACCAGACAATTGAGCCAGATAAACTCTAGTGATACTATAACTTTTAGAAGATGTGAATGACAACTAAAATGATGCATGTGGGAAAAATCCCATCTCCCTGTACGTATGTCATTTATTAGAACTCATTAAAAAAAAAAACAACATCCCTTTATCTCCATCTGTAAATCACAGTATTTCATTGCTTATTTTAAACTAGCCCAATAACTGTAACTGATGTTGGGATCAGTTTGTACTTAAAGGCCACATCTGATTTAATATTGGATTGCTTCACTGAAATTAATAGACCCATACCAATTTATATGAGCTAAGGATGCATTCGTTTTCATCACACTGGGTGGGAAAGGGGAATGACTTATTGCTTTTCAAGCATGCACAGTATTTCAAAACTATTTTGAAAGCAGAATCAGGCTCCTTTTGAATTTTTTTGATCATTCTTTAAAGAAATGTATAGTTTTGCAAATCTATTTCAAGTCCTATCAGAACATGAGTTCCAATGATAAGATTATACCATGTACCTGGGTAAAAATATTCATAGCTGGATTTACAGTGAACAAAATGTGATCATTTAAATCATATTATCATTAGGTTAACACGAGCCTGATTTTAGTCTTAAATACGACAGTTTCCTAAGTAATAAGTATTTGCTACTAAAACTTAATTATCTGAATTTTACTAAGCTTTCAGCTTAGTGATGAAGATTTCCCCACAGAGCCATATGAAGATAGTAACTGTTTAAGCTTCCCAAATGTGTTTTCACCTTTAGCGTTAGCTAGCAAAAATTTACCTTCTTCAAGAACATTCCACACAATTCTTAAATTTACATTTCAGGAGTTACAATGTTTGTGACTATATCCATTCCTGGCATCTAAGAGTGTCTTATAACGGAAAACTCACACAATCCTCAATGATTTAGCCATAAAGCCGGAAACAACCTTAATAGCCACGAGCCTCCACGAGCAAGGTCTTACATTTATTAGTACATGGTTTTATCTTTCGTTGCTAGGAAGATGTTAACATTTTTATTTAATAGTCTACATCATCCCAGGATGTAATTAAAATAATCTATTATACGCAGTAATATCAGCATGAAATTCAGGAATTAATTTCTTATTTAAAACACTTTCTTATTCTACAGTAGAGCCAAAAATCTTTTTCTAGGCTACTTAGAAGCAATCTCTTTTTCTTTTTCCCCCACCATTTTTAATGTCTGTAGCCAGCCACTGGGAATCTAATAAGATGCCATGAGATAAAGTACCAAAACGACATCCACTTCACCTCGCCTCATGTCAGTTGGCAAGCGCTCTGTTCACACTGCTCTTTTCTAAGATCAGCATATGCACAGGCATCAAGTGGCTAAAACTGTATCTTGATACAACAGAGAGCATGTTAGTGGGCAAGATGTATCCTGAGTGTTTTTTTTCCCTTAACCATTTCACTCAGCAATATGTGATGGCTGTAGCTTATAATTATAGTCCACATGCTTGGAATCTATTTTTCAGTAGGAAATCCTATTTTGTACACCAAGGAAAATAAAAATGTTTAGCTTAGCAGTGGCTTAGTATTCAACCATGCTTTATCCATTAGTAGCCAGTTGGTGAGATGGAAAGATTTATGGATTTATGTAACTAACACATAAGAGATATATATGTCTATGTATCTTCTAAACAACTTGGCATTTTCTAATTAATTTCTCTTTTTGTGGACTCATGAATTGGAAGAGATTCAAACTGTTCACGAAACACCAGGCTAAAAGCTAAATTTCTTTTCTGATAAATTCTGTGCTGTTTCAGGCTGCTGTTGAACAATGTCTTATCTGGACTAGTCATCCTCACCTTAAAAATTCTGCCTGAAGTTGTTTAGGGGAAATGTTTTTTCTGTCTGAAGTTCTGACCATAAGGAAGACTAGCAGAGGATGCTAGTACGTGAGCCATTTATGGACAGAAAGATAAAGACGGCCACTAAGTTGCTTACTCTAATCAAAATCCATCATCTATGATAATGATTGCCTTAGTTCAAACAGAGACTTTCCTTTCTTAGCAAATATATTCATTTATCATAATGGGGTTTTTCAGTAGTTAAGCATTAACTGAATAATTATGCACCAAGATATCTAGTAACAATTTGTTACATCTGTTCTGATGTACTCATTTGTACAGTAATTCCCTTCTCCTACCCTGAGTCTCTTAGTCAAAATATTATAGCCTGGTTCTAGTGCTTCTTAAAACGGGATTCAGCATTTACCAGCTTTAATGAATGAGAAACCAATTAAAATAACTATGCCTCATTTCTCCCTCTCACTAAAAGCAATACTCAGTCAGGACAAAAATCAAAAGAGAAAAATAAAATGTCAACCTCATGAAGTTCAAGGCCAAGTGCAAGCTCCTGAACCTGAGTCAGAACAATCCGAAACACTAATACCGGTTGGGTGGAGAATGGATTGAGAGCAGCCCTGAGGAGAAGGACTTGGTGTGTTGGTTGACAAGAAGCTTCCCATGACCCAGCCGCGTATGCTTACAGCCCAGAAACCAGCCATGCCCTGCGCTGCATCCCCAGCAGCATGACCAGGTGAAGGGAGGGGATTCTCCCCCTCTGCCCTGCTCTGATGAGACCCCCTGCTGCAGTCCTGTGTCCAGCTCTGGGGCAACTACGTAAGAGGGTCATGGAGCTGTTGGAGTGAGTCCAGAGAAGGGACACAGAGATGCTCTGAGGGCTGAAGCACCTCTACTATGGAGACAGGCTGAGGGAGCTGGGCTTGTTCAGCCTGGAGAAGGGAAGGCTCCAGGAAGACCTTGAAGCAGCTTCCAATCCCTAAAGGGGCCAACAAGAAACCTGGAGAGGGGCTTTTGACAAGGGCCTGTAGGGACAGGACAAAGGGTAATGGCTGAGAGGAGATTTAGATTAGACATGAGGAAGAAGTTCTTCCCTGTGAGGGTGCTGAGGCCCTGGCAGAGATTGCCCAGTGAAGCTGTGGCTGCCCCATTCCTGGCAGTGTTCAAGGCCAGGTTAGATGGGGCTTGGAGCAACCTGGTCTAGAGGAAGGTGTCCCTGCCTGTGGCAGGGAATTGGAACTGGATGAGCTTTAAGGTCTCTTCTAACCCAAACCATTTTGTCATTCTATGAATAAAAAATACAGATAACATATGACAACATGGATGAAAGATACACACTCCTCTTCTTAATTTCTATTCTTAATCCAAAGCCTACTGAAATTCCCTGACGTCAACAGACCTGGAGTAAGTTCCAAAAACTCTTCAGACATTGCCTTAACTCAACCGTTAAGTAGTGGAGCTGCTCTTTTTTAAATACCATCAGTGCAAATAAAAGAAGAAAAAGCTTCTGAGTTTAATGACAAAAACTGAGTAAGAGGTGGACTTGCAGCTGCAACACTTAGCTGTGTTCCACGTCTTTGGTGAGAATGCAACAAGGGATAATAGGGTAATTAATCAGAACTTACACAAAGCTTATGATCTGCAGTGAGAAAAACTCCAAATCACACAGCAGAACTGTTAACCTACAGAACTCTAAAGTATGAATTATAATGTATTACTGAACATTTCCAGAATATGTGCCATGTAGAAGTAATTCTTCTTAATGGAATCAACACAGTTTAAATGGAGACTAAGAAGATCCCAAGAGAGTATGTGTGGTATATTCACAATGCTGCAAAGTTCTGCTTCGCTATTTGTCATAGTAAAAAAAAATGCCAAGTACCCGTTAAATTGTATAAAGTGTGCAGCACAGCAGTGCATATTCTTGTGCCTATCATATGTACCCTTGATTAGTGCATACATAAGAGATGTTCACATTTTTGTGAGCAATTACGGCTTTGCTAATTTTTCCAAATGAGTTAACCACAACCTCATGCTCCAATTATACACAGTATTTAATACATACAAAGTTACAGGATTAGTTACCACTGTATTTGATACATAAGGAATTAGTCTGGTCCAGCTGTCACCTTTGAAAATGAAAGTCCTACTGATGAAAAGAGTTTTTTAAAATAATGATTTTAAATGCTCCTACTTGATATTCTAGAAGTACTCAGAAAAATGGTAAATAATTACTTAGTCTTTAAATATCAGTCACACACTTTCTAAAGAGCATTTTAAAGAATGTCTTGTGCATGTGTCTGTAGAAAAGATTGTTACATCTCTAATTAATTAAACTGGCACACAGCATTTTGACAATTCATCTGCAGAAGGCAGCAGGAATACATGCCTACACTCTTCTGATCTGCTTCTCATAAACTTAACCAATGGATAGAAAAAGGCTTGTGCCATCTCTATCTGTTGTGTTTCTGAGCTTAAGACATCGTTTTATCTCAGGCTTTTCTTATTCTCTTTGCTTTCTGGCAAATGAATTTGGTTCACAGAAAAACAGAGACAATTATTTCTGCCTCAATTCTTCCCCCCATAAAATAGCCACATGTCCTTTAAGATATTTTGGACAAGACCTTTTGCATTGTTAATGTTATTTTAACAACTTTTAGCAAACATTTTTAGACAGGAAATTAGTTCTTTTCCAAAACCTATCAACAACTAGATCATATTGCTCTACTACTTTATTTTGCACCAGACCAAACAGAACGTAAAAACTACATAGGAGAAAATGCCTCTACTCTCCAGTACCATTCAAAATATATGCTTTCCTAAAAAGCAGCCTAAATTACAGAAATTCTTAAAACTTCAAGGAGCGTCACATCACCGATGAAGTGAAAAAGTGTATCTGACAGATGTTTTGCATGAAGCTAAATAGGATGAGAGGCAAGGCTGATCTGAAAGAAGCAACAAAGCAGAGGAAAAAGTACAGGATTCATCCTTAATATTCCCTTTGAAGGCTGGACATGTAAAGAGAAGCTGCCTGATCACAAATGCACCATTTCTCTGCGCCATTTTCTTGAGGGGAAAAAAAATAGGCCACCACAGCTAAAAGTGAATTTTAAACCATCCTTCTGCAAACTGTAAGCTGTGTAGCTACAGAGAAAAGTATTGATGAAGAATTGTATTGATCAGCTACATTCTATGCAGGTACATTTACTTATTTATAATGAGCTGATATTTGTAATGGAACTCAACTGTCCAATAGCTTTTTTCTGTCCTGAGCACTAGTCTATCTGGTAGTATGTGCACAAGTAAGAGGTATACACATTTCTGACTATTAAAAAAAACAAAATCCACATCTGTAGATATAGTATTTCTGGATATGGGCAATTTTCCTGTTCGTTATGAGGACAACCCTATTTTTATCCATTTATAGAGTATATTGAAAATACTGAAAATTATGCAGACTCTTGTATTTTGTGCTTCTTAGAGAGAAAAATACCTGTGCCCTGATGGAAGTGTCAATTAACTCTGCAAAATCATGCAGAACTTCTTAAATCCCATTTCACTGAACTTTAGAAATATTGTAAATATGGATATATAAGGTAAATAGCAAATTGGTATTTAAGTGACATGCTGTTCCACTTTTTCCTTCTACAAACCCCAAACCAAGCGAGCATCAAGGTGACATCTAAATGCTATTACAATACCAATACTTATAAATAAATATTTTAATATTTACATTTTGTGATGTGAATCCAAATCTTTGCTACCTAACAGAATCTAACAGTAACAAAAAACTAACAGTAGTGTACTGAAAACATACCACATTCTAGAATAGAAGACAATTCTCATCAATACATCACGCAGATGAGCAGCAAGCTGAGACTATATGAATAGGAGACAATTCACAATAGTTGCAGGCATGGTTGAATAAATTATCATCTATTTGTTCAGCTGCATCTATATTCCCTTACTTACTAAATAGGTCCATATTACTTACTAATTAGGTGCATGTATATGCACATGCATATCACTTCACTGTCCTATAGATTATGTATTAATTTTCTTTCAAACACTCAAAATCCTGCAGCTTTGGTACCGAAGCCAACCAACCTATTTAACTAACTAGGCTTGTCCAGCCCATAAAGTATGATTTCTTTAGTTACAGAAAAGACAGAACTGCAGTTCACAATTCAGAGAAATTCAAGACTAGGTGATTGTGTCTATCATGCCAACCTCTTTACATGTTGCAAATACACTTCTTCAGAAGACTGTAGAACTTTGCCTCAAACTACAGAAGTGTTCCTGAGAGACACGAACCAGAGAACTAATAACTACATAACAACCATGAACTTCTGCTCTCATGGGAAGATGATCTTTCTGCATCTAATTGTGGATTTGATACCAGCTGTTCATTTCTTCTGTGTTTAAAGCTTCTGCCTTGAGTACATGAACGTAGCCAGGGAGAACTACAGAGGAAAGCATTGTATTGCTGACTGTTCTTTCCGTGAGTGCTTACAACAAGTTCTCTGAGTGGAAAATTACTTTTTTGAATGGATACTAGCAGCGTTTGCCAAGTACTTAAAGGAAACAACTACTCCCATGACATTCATGGAGCACAGTAAATTATGGATGTGTTTGTTGCATATATTCTTCTATAAATTCTACAGGGTTTTATTCATTTATAGCCTTTTCTAATGTTTGTTGGTTTGGACCAAAACTAGCTATGTATGTCCTCAGCTATGAGGTGAATTTGGTCTTCACAGCTCTTAAGTTACCAGAAATTTTATGTCAACTTCAAAACAGGCTCAGATGGTTTTTAACAGCATTTATATTGAGTGTTTCTGATAGACAGTTCTTTAGTTAACAGAAACTGAACTTTTTCTAATGTGTAAATAAATCAATAAATCAATGCTAAGCAGATTTTGAAGGCAAATCAGCAACAGAAGTCAAGTAGTTCAAATTAGCTGGAAATCTTGTGCGCAGATTGAATTAAAATGAATTATGCACACCTACTAAATGGTTCAGTACATGCTGGTTGAGACAACACCAGCTTCCATTTCAGGCTCCAAAATTTTTCTATTAATTTTTCATGTTGTACTAAAACAGGACAAATGTATAATATTTATTTGTATCTAAAATTCACAGAAGCTCACAAAATCCAGTAGTGCAGCTAAAATGACCTTATTAAGATTTCTATTTGTTCTGTCTCTGTTTTCTTTTCAGCTACTTTCCAGCATTACAAGCAGATGGGAATTGGCAATACTGCCTGTAGATTAGGATAGCTGGAATTACAGTGGTATTACAGAGCAAACTAGAACAGCTGGGCTACCATTTGATGATTCAAAAAAATGTGTGAAAAATTACCACTTAAACTCTACATATACTGAACCAGTCACATTTATGGAGTTTCTCCAGCTTGTAACCCAAGAAATCTAATTTTCTCTTTAATAACAGAGTCTGTTAACTATCATATTTACAAAATAATTTCCATGAACCTGAGACCTTGTAAGTCATTGGACCTATTTCCATTGATTTCAACCGAGTTTGAGCTATACTGATGATGAACACTAAATATGAATGTTTTTAGCCAAAAAACAGAACTGGAAAAAGAAAAAAGTCAAGATTTTTACTTGTATAATAGTCACTACTCTTTCACATGGAAAAGTATCACATGAGTTATTATCAGCAAGCAATATGGAATTTTATAAACTGACGTAATAGCAGGCTAGTCATATTTATATTCTACCTTCAAACACAGTATTTAGCATTTATTTATAAAGTCAACTGCAAAGACAAAATTCCAGGAGTATGCAGAAGTCCCATGTGGCCCAAGTACTGTGCATGCACTTTAGAAAGAGTTCATTTCCATCATAACGGTTTACAATCCAAATACACAGATTTTAAGTAGCAAAGGATGGAGAAAGGAAACAAAGCACAGAAAGAAGTTAATGGCCAAGAGTGCAGAGTATAGATTTTCACAACTCAGGCCCTCAGCAAAAATGCAAGATTATATTCCATGTAGGAATGTGCTCTGGGTTTGTGTGTGTGCATTTATACAGATCCTGCAGTGATTAAAACCATGGCTAACCACTGACAGACTGAAAATGTAATGTCAGTATTGATTAGAAAAATGGAACACTAAATTATATGAGGAATAAGGCAAACACAGCCTTTCTCATTTTAAATTTTAGTCATCGGATTAGTAACTGATTAAACTAGTGACATCCCCAAAATCTAAAAAAAGGCATTTATTAATGAGCATATCTGCAGAACATTATTTCAGCGCCTCAATCCACATTATTTGAATAGATATGCACTAAGTATGCCTTGGTTTACTTGCACAGAATCTGCAGCATATCTCAGATAGTCACGGAAAATGACTGTCACTGTGTACATTGTTATTTCAGGTCATTTGTCACTTGTTTAGATAGAAGAGGTTGCTAATTGAGCAATAACAATTAAAACACAGGGCATTCCTGCAGATTCATGATCAACTAGGAGGAGCTGTGCCAAGGACCATTAACCCCAGCCAGTCACTCACTGTGATGGGGCAGATATCATTGAAGAATATGAATGTTCTAAAATAACAAGGATGACTCTGGGCATAACATAAATATACATTGGAATGAATCAAATTAAGTGCATTATTTGGACACTTTAAAGGCTCAGCTGGACATGGTGCTGGACCATCTTGTCTAGACTGAGCTTTTGCCAAAATAGGTTGGCTTGAGGTCCCCTCCAACATGGAATTCTATGATTTGTGTAGTGAATTCCAGACCTTTTCTATTTCCTGGGTAACAGAGGCAAATGGATAGTAAAAAAATGGTACATCGAAGAATACTCAATATCAGTAGGAGTTTCTCTTAACTACTCTCCTGAGACCTGTCTTGTATGTTTGCTCCAATGACCATTTGTAACTTTGGTTATCTTCACAAATATTAGTAATTTAGCAAAACCAGGTGCCTACTAGTGTTCTCTTTAAAAGGTCTACACTAAGGAGAACAGAAGGAAGTACTTCATTGTTTTCATTGTACTCTATGGTTCCTGTGAAAGCCGCCTCCCTGTGATTTGCCAGATTTCCTTCCCAGAGATAAGGCAGGCGGGTACAGCCCTAGATATGCAACTCTTCAGTCTTTTCCACAACCTTTGCAGTAAAACATTTCTGAAAGGATCTAGTTGAAAACAGTGCTACTGAATACTAGCCTGTTAGGCAATTATTGTTTTCCAAAATTATAATGGTTTACCTTTTTATTATCCCTGCAAGAGGCTCTTTGCTTTCCTCCAAACAGCCAATTCTTCTCTGCACCAACCATTTACATCTCCTTAATTTAAAAATTATCCACAAATAACACTCAGCAGTATAGAGGAGGGAGAAACCCAGAAGGCAAAGCAGCTAGGTGCAAATGATAAATTATTTTCCCTTCCACAAGTAACTTATTGCTTAAGGCTTTCGTCCACAGACACCTTCTTCACAACCCTTCTTCCCTCATCCGCTAGTGGTTTCCACCTCTTTAAATACATTGATTCAAGTAAGTAGGCTAGATATGAAGCAATCCTAGCAGTTTTCTGTCTCCAAGGTGAAATAAGCAGTTGTATTCAAGACTATTTCTAACTAAAACTTCTCTAAGGAAAAAGAGTTATTACTATAAAACCCCCTTCTGAAACATGTATGAGTGTTCAAGGCTTGTTATTATATTACTCCTGATAGTTAAAAGATCTGATTACCACCTAACTTTTACTTACAAAGATCATGTACAAACACTTTGGAAAAAAAAGTCAGAAGATATGAAACAGCTGCAAAAGAAGAAGAAAGATTATTGGTTCAATGGAAAACTACTTGGAAATGCATCTTTTAATTACAGTATTAAAGGATGTTTTATCACAGAAGAATAATAAAATAGAAATAACCCTTTATCATCTGGAAGAGTTTGCTGTGGACACAGCCTGAGAATTACCACCTGAAGTAATCTGAAAAGCTCAGCTGATTAAAAAGGTGACCTTTAGAGTAAGAGCAAACTTCTTTAATTGCAGAACGAGCTTTTTGATAACAAAAGGGGAGTAAGTTAGGAAAATCATTATAAATACAAAGGATTAAAATTTTCAAAATGAAGTACTTTTTATTTAGAAAAAATTTTTCCCACATTTCTGACCTTCCACATTTTCTGTCATTTTGTTTTAACACAGTGTAAAGAACTTCCTAAAATGATTCCAAAACATGTCAATTTGCTTGTATAGGTAAAATACTCCCATGGTAACACAGACCTCCATAACACGGCTGTGATTCAGATGTCTGAATTTTGGGTTTGTATGCATACCTACATTATATTTGCACTGCCTAAGTTATTACATAAAAGACGCTGAAGCTCATCCAAAATTACTACTAGCAATCAAAGCAATATGGTATAAATGTTAAATTACAAAGAATTTCATCAGAAAGAACAAGCACCTGGAGCCCTCCTTTTTATTCTTTCTTGTTTTCTCTTTGGAACGCCCCTTCTTTTCTCATTGGTTTTCAATTAGCATTTTTGGGTCATATAAAATGATGGGAACAACATTAATAAGACAATTCTCAAGCTTAAAGACATGAAATCATATTTTCTCTTTAAGTTTCCATTTGTTTGCCTTCCTGGGACTTGTTGCTCATCAGATGTGTTTTTCAAGGTGATGAGCATGGAGAAAGCAACTGCAGAAATGATAGAGTCCTCTCTTATCCTTACAAGTACTTTAACAGAGCAGCTAAAGTTTCTGCAGAAATCAGGGCTTTATTATGCCCAGTGGAACGAGGTAGAGAAGTGCCATTCTGAACTTACAGATTGCTCAAAATCATCTTTTTTTTTTAGACCACACAGACCAAGCAAAACTCAAAAAAAGAAAATATATATTATGGAATATTGGAAATTACTATGGGAATAGAGAAAATCTGTATTAAGCTCCAATAAGCTTCTGCAAAGCATGAAAGTAAAGGTGAATTTGGTTTGAATTATTACCGAGTGCTACAGATTCAGGTGCTTCTGTCTAGAAGATTTAATAAGTAGAAAATTAAATAACTAAAAAAAAAAACCCCAGTTTCTGACAGTGCACTGAGAGTGGCAGAGCTTCTGACCTCTCTATTTTGGGCATGAACATTTATGAAAATCCACTGACAATGCATAACCTGTGCCATACAATATTCCAGTTGAGGAACTATTTAAATATCAGATGCTGATTCATCTGAATTTTTCAAGGTCTTCTCAGAAAGAGAAGCAGTTGAGAAGTTTTGTCTTATTTTTTGAAATCCTCTATCCCTTTAACCACATAACACAGGCAAAAAGCAGAAAAAGAAAGAAATTCAGGTGAATCCTTTCTTGAACAGCAGTCTTCAACTAGTTATCCATCACTACACAAAATTATACACACCAAGTTATTCCTTAGGCCTTCATCCGATAGTCATCTGTGCCAGCATAAACCCTGGAAAAACACACCCGGAAAAAGACTGATTTAAAGCAAACCAGATGCTCATCTCTATTGCATTAATTTTGTTTTGCCAATTACAGTTGTGTCAGAGAGAAGAAAACACATTCACTGCATTTTCTGTGCACAATTTCACTCTTATTTATGGTTGATTATTCAGCCTGGCACCGAGGCCTATCAGTTTCCTAGACTCTTTTCACAACCACACTGAAGACAAGACTGTGATTAGCTGACTGCTAATTATATTGGGGGGGGGGAATTGTTGACATCTATTTTATCCTCAGAAAGTGCAGTTTCATCCAAAGGAGAATTTCTGTGAAAAGAAAAGTGGTTTATAAACAGTTTGTCTTAATTTGAATTTGGTTTTCCTTCGTTTTTACTTTATATGATGTTTTTCATAAATAAAACATTTAAGTTTGTATTAGGTTTAGCAGTACAATTCTTGAAAGGGATTGATGGAAAAAAAATTGTTATCAAAATCAAGTATTTCAATGTTTCTACATCCAAATTTTGCTTTTATAGAATGTATTTTCCTCAGGACAGAAACCTATTCCAGACAGAGATATTAAATCGACAGGGAAGCCTAAATCAATCTACCACTGATACTGAGCTATTAATTAATCCAATATCAAACATTCAAATATATAGCCCATAGATACTAAGGAAAATACATCAACTTCTTCAAGCTTAGTTATATTTGGCTGCCCTGGGCGTCACAGCTGTATTTAAATAAAGTCTTTCTGCTTTTGCTTTCAGCTCCAGATTTCTCCAAATCAAGACACAGTTACTGACTGGTATTTTAGGCTCCTTTACAACATATGTTACATAAGAAGACACATTTGCTCATCTTTACATCTTCAATTTTGGGGACTTTGTTCAGCCACTTACACTGATCTGTGGCAGCTCTGTTGGTTTTCAGAGCTGGCAATGTAACACTGATGGTGCCGAGTTTATTTCAAAGGAGTATTTAAAAAAATAATTTCACTGTCACACACTGTTTAGAGTGGTACTTCCAGATCCTCATTTAGAGAGAATGATGGTGGCTTGGCACATTACAGTTTCAGCTTAACACTGTTAAATGGGAGAGGTTACTAATTATACAACAGCAATTAAGATATGGGGCTTTTCCTGGAGATTAATGACCAACTAGCAGGAATTGTGTGCAAGGCTTTTAACCCCAGCCAGTCACTCACTGCATTGCAGCAGAATCAGATGGCATTCTCTTAAAGATATCGTTTTTCAGACCAACAAACACGGGTCTGCATATGAGTGCAGGGCTTTCTTGATCACCTACAGGTTATACTTAGTGCAGATAATTTAGCTATGAAGTAGTTAATGAAAGGCAAATGCACACAGTAAGAAAAAAAAACAACCACCAGAAAACACAATACCCTACCAATACAGCCAAGTACAGAAAAAAAGTTGAAACCTCTATTACTTTCATTCCTTTTACAGATAAGTTCAGATCTTTCACTGAATTAAATCACACACCACAGACACCTAAACTAGCATTTTAAATCAGAACTAGCTTGAGTATTTGCAGGGAGTCCCACACTCATAACCATTTATGTGCTGGTTTACGTCTTGAATGTATCGTGGTGTAAGAAACTGTCTTCTCTCTGGATGAAGCTGAAGCAGAAGCCTCTCCCTGGTTCATCCCACGACATCGAAAAGCAGGAAGCTGAACCCACGTGCAGAAGGAACCTAATTCTTATGCCCCACAAAATTGCTCAGCAACACTGAAAACCCCCTCACGCAATGTTCTTCAAAAGGACAGTTATTGAAACTACCTTACAACTGATGCTTAAAACTCCACACTGATCCACAACAAACACCTGGGCTCTTCCTGGCCTTCCAGGCGCCTCAGCTTTACTCACCTTCCTCCCCTTGGCGCTTGATGCCTGGTCGTGGCCTGGGTCTGGTCCTGGTCCTTCATTCCTGTTCCTATTACTCTTCTGCCTTTTATTTTTTAAACTCAAAATAGGTATCTCTCTTCCCAGCAAAATTTTTATGACAGTCTTGACTTCTGACTCCAAAATAAATCTTACTTATCTGGCTGCAGAGGGAAGAGGTTGGGACTTCGCTAACAGACTACCCTGAGCCAGTACCAAGAGGTGTCCAGATGACTTGCTTTGTTTAAGCAAATGAAGGTGGAGTTTCTGAAGGTCTGAGACATTAACTAACAGACCAGCCGAGACTTGCTTCTTTGGGTTTTGACGTCCCTTTTGGAAGTGAGGGCCTGACTGAACTGTTAGCCAGGGTGAACTCCTGGTTCCTCTCTGAGGCAGCAGAGGAAGAAGGCCGGAAGCTGTGCAAGGCTGCTACCATCATTGCGGGTCCCCTCTTGTGACTCAGCAGGTCCCTGTACACTGAGGCACCAATCCTGTACCCCAGCCACCATGCTTGTCATGCCATCCTTTTACACAGCTTATGATGGTGCAGTAACATGACATGCAAATAAGTGTATCAGCAAAAGAGTATGCTGCTACCTTTAAATGCCATCTTCTTGCTGGTGGGAGCTGCTGGTAGTTTCTTCTGAATGGCAACTCAGGTATAATCCAGTCCCCTGGCCAGTAATGAGCAGTTTCCTTCATGTGAGTCAGAAAATTAAAGCCCACTGCAGCATTCACACCTCACAGCCTATGCCAGCACTGGCATCAAAATGGCGTCCACTGCACACCTCCTTCCTGCTCAGACCTGAACAGCAATTTAATGGCTGCCAGTTTTCCATTTATCTACCATGAGAAGGCCATGCCTGCTGAGGAGCAATTGCAACAAACCATTGCTTAACTCCACAGCTGTTCTGGCTGCTCTTTTCAACACATGGGCATGGTGCCTCTGCTGTTGTTAATCCTGAAGGCTGGGATGGCCCCGGCGCAGGGCACATTTTCCTACAGGTCACACTGGCCTCCCCTTTAACAGCGTTTCTGCTGTGGACCGCACTGTGCCCCCACTTGCGACTGTTTCTGCAGGCCATCCTCACAACCCGGTTGTCACCGCTGCAATATGCTGTCGCACTAGTGAAGCGTGATGTGAGGATTCAGTCGCTCCTACACCATTTCCCAGCTCCGGCAGACAGCACCTGCACTTGCTGGCATGGCGGAGAAGGGAAAGCCAGGGAGAGCGGCCCGAAGCCAGCGGTAGCGCCCGGTACCGAGAGCTGAAGAGAAGGGGGCCTCAGGGTCGCCAAGGCAGGGAGGGTCCCCCCCGAGCGGGAGCTGAGGAAGCAGCCGGGAGAGGGTGAACCGGGCGCCTGGGAGCAGCTGCTGAGGGCTGGGAAACGGCTCGAAGCGTAGGGCGCAGGCCTCGGAAGGGGAACGGGGGCGGCGCCTCTGAGGCCAGGCAGAAGGCGCCAAAGGAGCGGCGGGGAAAGAGGAGGGGGGCAGCCGGCAGGTGCTGAAGATGATCAGAGATAGGAAGGAGCTCGAGGCAAAGGCTGGCTCTGGAGGAGTGGCAGAAGAGAAAACATCGGGCTGCGAGCCAGGACAGAGGCCTGGGAAGGGACCCACGGTTCAGTCAGAGGCCAGAGGTTCCGCGGGCCAGAGCTAGACAGCTGCTGAGGGCGGGAGAAGGCACCGGGAGCCAGAAGAGTCCTGGAACGTGTGGAAACAGCTGAAGTGGGATGGATGGGATAGCAAAGTGGAAAACAGAGGCTGTAGGGGATGAGGGACAGCACAGCTGCTGAAGAAGGGGGGGGAAGGATGAGAGGAAGAAGATTCAAAAACAAAAGCCATAGCCAAGGGCAAAGGAGCCAGTGACCACCCCTGATGGAAGAGAAAAAGGACTGAGGAAGAAAGGATTGAGAATATTCCCATTTTAAAGGTAAAATGCTTCATATAAAGCAGCTAAATTGTTTTATCCTCTTAAGTACTACCCAGACAGCCCACAGCTGAGAGTATGCATGATGCCAGTCTCCTCAGACAGGAAATGTTGGCTGTGGATGCTGGAGACCTGGATTCCACAGTGGCTGTAGCATCCAGCCCTCATGGTTGCTGTCTGGATGAAAAGGCTCTCCCATGCTCTCAGAGAGGCTTTGCAAGACACAGCAGCTTCAGTCAGTTGTAATCTGGTGCAGAACTGGGCAAATGACGTGTGAACATGACATGTGTGCTCTGCAGGCAGACATGGTGCTGTTACACCCCCAGAACACTGCTGTTTGTGGTAAAGACAGTGCACAATTTTCCTTCAAAGGGTTTTGAGTTTTTTGTCTGGCACAGGGATTCAGAGGCTTCACCTTTGAAAGCACTGCACCCAGGTTACCTCGTGTTCAGGCTATAAAGTCATCTTGCCAGTTGGTGCCTGGGAACTTCAGTCTGGGACAGTGGCAGTGGCCTCTATGCCTATCATTTCCTTCCCCACAGCCGGCCTCATGATCCTGAAACAGCAATACAGGCAACAGGGTCTTCGCAGAGGTAAAGCAAAGTCATCAGACCAGGTCCTCTGTGTGTCTGTAGATGGCCCCAACTTCAGCTTGTGAATGAGGGCTGGAGCTAGGGGTAGGCAGCATGATTGTAGTGACATAAAAAACTGTGAAAGGGCTTCCACATTTAGATAGTACATGGTAGATACTGCCATGGATACCCGTGTTGCTAAGCATGCTGCTTCCTAGGGAAATCTGTGCTTGTGGAAGAACAGGCTTGTGGGACTACTTTAAGGATAATATCAAGTGGGAAGACGTGTAACACTAAGCCAAGCCCATCCTAGATACTGCAGAAATGCAAAAGCTCAGCTATATCTACTTAAAGTCAATGATTTGCTTTAATTACCGCAGGGAAATTGCTAGTGCAGACTAGGCTGTCAGTAAGTATAGCTGAAACGGAAATCAATGAAGCTAGATCTATTTATCCAAGTCAGAATCTTGTCCATTATTTGTGTTATTACTTTCCCGATTTGACATGGGTTTGGTTTAGTACTCTTCTGTTCTTCTTTGTAGCTTCTGTTACACACAAGTCCATACCTTTTCTTTCATCTTAAAATACTGCTTTTCATATGCTTGCTTTCTAGGCATATGGAATTCTTTCTTTTTTGCCTTTCCTGGTGCTGCTTTTTTGTGTCTTTCCATTGTGTTTTTAAATTCATTCTGTC
The DNA here is from genome assembly GCF_034315485.1 of Pezoporus occidentalis. Lineage (NCBI taxonomy): Eukaryota > Metazoa > Chordata > Aves > Psittaciformes > Psittacidae > Pezoporus > Pezoporus occidentalis. Next base: position 7,362,115 of record NW_026916294.1, read on the forward strand.
CTTCTCCCACTTTTGTTCTCGGCCGCATTTGCATCATTATGCCTTTTTTCACATACAATATAAAACTATGATGAAATAAGATATACACAAATATGCTTATGTTCAAAATGAAAAAGGATATGGAATTTTTGTAGGTATGGGGGACCTGTTCTTTTCTTTGGTTGCTGTTTAACATATCTGACAAAAACAATTTCAATAAATGAGCGTTTTGGGTTTTTTTGCCTTCCAGATGTCTGGCATTGAACTTATTTTCCCATAAAGTAGTTCTCTGTGAGAACGGCATCCCTAATCTCTACAGAACTAATTCATTATTTTGTTCAGTTTTCAAAGGATATAATCAGTAATAAAAGAGCCATTGAAATTAGCAGCCACTTTGAAAAGAAATGACATTTTTGTCTGCCTTCCTCTTCTGTTAAGTCATGGTAGCCACTTGCCCCTCTACTCACACTCCTGGGCTGTCAGAAGTATAATTTATTACTGATAGGTGTGAGCATATGCCTATGCACTTCCTTGTCTTGGTTATACAACTTCTGCTGGCATCCAGAAAATTAATCGTAAGAACAGAATATTGAATTGCTCCTCATCATTGTATTCAGTAATTCACTTAGCAGCATTTATCAGGTCTAGACAAAGAGCTAAAGCTAACCATTATCATTAGAATACAGAGATTTTACATGTTTATTGTTATGTTGTTTATGCTTTTTGGTCAATAACACAATTAAATAGCTGATCTTTCAGTAAAGCCTGTCGCCTTTTTCCACTCTAGACTCTTTTACTGAAGAGCTCTGCAGTAGCTAAGAAGAGCATTAACTTTGTTTACATGCATAAGGACTCATTAAATTCCTGGATTGCAAGGCTCTATAAATTATTTATCCCTATAGAGAAACAGGTTTCAGAATTCACAATTTAGAATAGGCTTTAATTCCCCTCTCATATAGAGAGTCACTGATGTAATTAAAGGTTAGAGTAAAGAAGATCAAATGTTAAAAGGAGAAATGTGTTCCTTCTCTCCTGAGCTTAGGCACACAATGCTCTGCCATGCTTCCTTTTTTCGTTAGCTGATGCCGAAGGACCTTGACTATCTTCATCCTTAATTACCTCAAGTTAGAAACAGAATTTACCCATGTTTTTATTATGTTTTCTGTGCTAGGGGATAGCTCATTCCCTTCATTCCTTCTTTGGCAATGAGAAAAGTTAGAACATGGACAGGGACCTGCTGGAGAGAGTCCAGTGCAGGGCAACTAAGATGATTAAGGGAGTGGAGCATCTCCCTTATGAGGAAAGACTGAGGGAGCTGGGTCTCTATAGTTTAGAGGAGACTGAGGGGTGACCTTATTAGTGTCTATAAATATATAAAAGGGGAGTGTCACGAGGATGGAGCCAGGCTCTACTCAGTGGCAAACAATGATAGGACAAGGGGTAATGGGTACAAACTGGAACACAAGAGGTTCCACTTAAACTTGAGAAGAAACTTCTTCTCAGTGAGGGTGACAGAACACTGGAACAGGCTGCCCAGGGAGGTTGTGGAGTCTCCTTCCCTGGAGACATTCAAAACTCGCCTGGACACATTCCTGTGTAACATTATCTAGGTGTTCCTGCTCCGGCAGGGGGATTGGACTAGATGATCTTTTGAGGTTCCTTCCAATCTCTAGCATACTGTGATACTGTGAACATAAGAAAATCCTCTGCTTTCATGGTAAAATGCTGTTATGGCTAATGGAATTTCTGTCATAAGGAGTTCCTCAGCTTCCTGTAGCTGCAGCCTCATGTTGGAATTACTTACCAGCTGAGCTAAGCTACCTGGTCTCTGTGTTGCCAAATGATGAACATAAAATCTTTACAGAGGGAAAGGCTAATCTATCCCCTCATGAATTCTAATGACAGTGATTCCAGGCCTTCAGTGATACGATTATATTCTTTATAGACTATAATCGATTTTTATGTCTCACAAACAGGCAATCTGCAATTTATAAGCTACTTCATTAGACCTTTTTCATTGCTTTTATATTCTTCTGGTGATGTATAATGTGTGGCTAGTAAAGAAAATTGATTAATTCCTTACATTTTGCCCTTGATCTTTTGACTAATTTTGTTTTACTTCCTGAGCTATTTTCTCTCTAAAGGGGGAAAAATTCACTCCAAATCAAGCCTTAGCTTTTCTTGTTAATCGCTCAGTTGGACCTCTCCATGACTGAAGTGATGGAGTGGTAAGATAAAAGCAAAGTTAGCTTTTTGACCACAGGTCCAAACATGAATGGGCTTCAGAATCAGTCAGAATGAACCTGCATTCAGTTTATCTACTGATCTTCACAGGCAGTTGCATTTCATGGAAGTCCCAGGCAGCTCTCTGTCTTGGAGTGTTTTCTATCTTCTGCAAATGTGGTGAGGCTTCTCTGCCTGCACGTTTAAACCTTATTTCAGAGGACCAGAAATGGCAGCACCTGCATTACAGAGCGTGCATTAGAAAACTCATACATGCTTCTTTGGTACGCAATCCAAACGTGGCCACCCAAAATAGCTTCTGTACACAATTTAATTTAAACTTTTCTAATACAATTTGTACTCAGTTTCGTTTCCAATCTGATTTACAAGACATGAGAGCTCTGTAGTACTGCATATTGATTTCTTTTATGAACTGAATTAACAACTTTGAGCAAGAGGTCCTGGTGCTGTGCTGTGCCATTTGTGTGACTTTCTAGGTACATCTATAAGGAACTGTGTGATATATATTTAACAAAATGTTTTCTGTATAACATTAGGCAGCATTATGACACATCACCATGTTAAAGCTATCTAAATTCCACCTTAGGAAGCAGCAATAAAAAGAAGTTGAGATACTCCTTAAGGTAGGAAGATTTTGCTTTTTCATACACAACTTCAAAGGTTTCACTGTGGGTGAGAAAGAAATCATTATAGGGGATGTTGAAGGTCAGAGGCAGTGGTCTGAAGGAGAAAAATAGGCAAAGAATAAGTGAACTGAATAAAGAAGAGTTAAGTCCCTTGAATGGTAAACCCCTAGGCCTTTAGAGAAAATGTGGCCTTGGGGGAAAACTGGGAAGGCCGAAATGAAGAGGCCCACATCACTGAAAATTGGAAAGGACCACCACACAGGAAATGGAGACATGGAAAAGGAACCGTTTCCAAGGAGAAGAAATGGGAAGACAGCAGTAAGGGGAGAGGTAGGGCATTCAAGGAGATTGTGAAGGAATAAAATATTTCCAAGAAACCCTTCAAAACTGTAGAGGTCTTCTCCAGTAATATAGGCCATCTAAAACCAATTATGATTGCTATGTACATTTCGTTATCTTTATCACTATGTTAAATGACATTCAATAAGGAATATGAGTTATTCTGACTTAGTCTAAGAATGAAATATCCAAGGGGAGAAATTTTAGTGGAATGTGGTTCAACATCTTAAAAGAATCAGCAATGCAAATTAGACAATGTGATAACTGGGGAATGCTAAAAGGAAACTGCCTGAGAATCTCAGACATCCTGTCATTTCTGGAGAACATGATCAACAGCAGATGAGTATTATATTCATTAGGAAAAAAGAAAGAAAGAATAGTAGATCTAACAGGTGTATCTTCTTAAATTGGAATGGCACATGAAGTAAAGAGAAGGAGGATGTAATGCTCTGTAAAGAAACGAGTGCAGCTGACAGGTATATTAACAGCAGATTGTAAAAGTGCTGAATAGAAGATTACATGGCATTTTTTAGCACACAACTGTGGACAGAATCAATAGGAAGCATATTACCAGAGTCCAGTAGCAGAGTTAGCAAGACATTTCAACAAATGTCTACGTTGACCTGAAGGCCCTTAGTGATACTGCAGTGAAACCTGGACCAATTCATCTGGTACCTTCCTAGAACGTGAAATTTGAGATGGATAAAACCCAAGTTGGATAATTAGATTAACAGAAATTGGAACCATATAGAGAGACTGGTCTTGCAGTATGTATACAAACTACTATCTTTCAAAATGTAGTTGTTCCATTCAGATTAAATAATCACCTTTACGTAGATCCACACTTCACATGATTTGTAGCTGAAATTAATTATTTTGCAGAATCTTAGATTTAAATGAGGGCGAATGCATTCTATTATGATGGACTTGTATCCGCCTAGAAGCGTCTGTTTGTTTGCTCTGATCCACAAGTTCAGAAGTCTGAATCATCCTGTTTGGAAAAACAAGGTTTGAGAATATAGGCAGTTACTGGACCTGTCCTTTTTTAGCTGCTTTATTTAATTGCAAACTCAAAGAAAAGGGAGAATGCCAGACTAAGCAAAAAGAGCACAAACAAGGTATGAGAAAATAGAACTTCAGTGTATAGGTAGGAGAGAGAAATGTAAATTGGGGGAGGGCTTTTTTTATTTGGTAAGCCAAATAAACATGACGCAGAACAATCTGTGCCTATTCAAAGATGAAGTCTCAGGATATTCTTTAAGAAGGTGTTACCCTATAGCCCACCCTTTCCAAGGTAAGAGAAATTCTGTTCTTTTATCAAATTCTGACCTTTGCATTGCTGTCACTTAGTAGTTCTTAGTCACTACATAAATACAATGTGAAAGCACCTGTCCTGAGTAAAACAATAGATTGTCCAACTGCATCCTGCTGCTTTACTACTATTTTTTCACATGCTCCAGACTGACCATATGGTTAGGGGTTTTTTTGATAATATCCTCAGGAATGGCTACTCATTGAAATGGCCTTTTTGAAGGTCTTACCCTTGGAGAGCTCTTGTATGGCATTTCCAGCAATCCCATCTCTTTCAGAACCATGAATCCTATTTTGGTGCTTTGAAGAGCAACCTGAGTGGTAGATTTTCTTTATTCTCTTTGGCTTCTATATTGACCTTTAATCAATGAGCTTAAAATACCCCCTTCCCTTTGTCATTCAAAAATCCGATGTCTCCATAACAATAGGTAAATACTTATTTCTTTTATCATACAGCTGATTATATCGATTTTTATCTTCATAGCACATTGAGAAATGCTCCACAACATTCTTGTTTCAACTCCGTATGTATTGCGTAAGAATTCTATTTTGAATGTTCTATATTGTATATAATTTGTGATTCTTTCATATGAAATTTTACTTTTGAATACACTCTGTAAATGGAACATAAATCTGTAGCTTGAGAACTACTTTTTTTTTTCTTGCATAAAATTGTAATGGAGCTGCCACGGCAAGGTACATATCTGCTAGGGAATTAAAAAGGCAAACAGCTTTCAAGCATTTGAGACTGCGAGGGGCAAAAATTATTCATTATTTGGACCGGGAGAGCTCTTATGCATTAGAATGTGCGAAACCATACCATCAATTCCACAAACAAATCGTGTGAATGGCAAAAATCCGCATGGATTTAAGTGCAGTGAAAATTTTATACTAAAAATATATTTAGTTCAGAAACACTAACCCATTAATTCTCATCATTTGAATGCATTGCAGATACAGTGTATTACACAAGGTAAAAGTCCATCAGGCTTACTTCAGGCATAGAGAAAATGTGACCTCTCAAGAGGACTTGGGGGAAAAAAAGTCTGTCCCTGAGCATACTTAGGAAGTTTTGACAGTCATGCTGTGTAAGTCAGGTAGCTCATGAAAGATTTTTATATAATAAAATTTCTAAAAATACAATAATATGATATTTCACCCAAGAATAAGCTAAGCCTCCTTAACATCTTTGCATAGGGATTAGAGCAAATTAAACCAAACCTGTTAGTATTTCTATGAGGGAAAATAGTTCCAGGCTGAAATTGGATATGACACTCACATCCACTGACATTTGAAGAAGACTGAATTCAAAAAAACAAAATCAGTCCTCAAATATAAGAACTACAGGACTGAGATGTCTGAAGGATACCACTTTACTATCAATTAATGGGTAAGAATAAAACATTTAAGAATTTATTCTACCTCAGGTAGGTCCTTGCATGAAATTGCACTGTGCAATTTATTACTCAGTGGAACTGAGGACACAGAGTTTATGCCAAGATAAACTAATCAGAGATTTATGTATTTAATTGCTGACATGTGATTTAAACATCACTCACCAATTCGGTTATTCCTAAAGAAGTTTACAAAATCTCTTCGTTAGAATCCAGACTCCTAAATCTAATGACAATTCTACTGTCTTTTTCACAGCTTGCAATGTATGTATACTGAGGGCTTTTAAAGGAGGCACAAAGAAATTCTAAGCGAACATATAATCTTGTCTCTCTCCCTGGCATGTGTTACTCAAATATACCCAAATTTCTGCTGATGAATAGTGTCTGCTAGCAACTGTTCTATGAAAAAGGCACAGAAATAACTTGATACATTCCCCCAAACTCCAGACATTTTCTTTGTAAGCAAGCAATTTCAATAGAATAAAAATGCAAGTCTTTTTCCCAAAAGGGGAAAAAAAAATATGCTGTTTTAACATTTGCTGAAATAGAATGGCACTACAGTGTACCTTGCAAAATAGATTAAATAGAGAGGAAAAATTACTTTCATATGTTTTGCCCCAAAGGAAATATATATTTTATACTATTTTAAGGAAACAGAACCTGTAGTCTCTTGTCCAAGACCATCATTGAAAATAGCTGATCTTGTTTTACTCTGAAGTACTTACAAAGCTAGCAGTAGATTTTTGGCACATACAAATCTTACTAGATTTAAAAAATACAGTATTTGGGTTTCTGCAGCGTAACATCCCGAGTGAGATTGGTAGGTGTTTAAGAGTAATTTATTTATTGTCCAGGAATGGTGTATCGGATACAACATGAACTATTTAATTAAATATGTACACTACCTCCAGTGATCCTGTAGTGGCAACATACACACCTATGGAAAGGAAAGAAAAAGGAAGGGAGTGTGAAGCACATGTAGTATAGTCTGGCAATGGACCATAGAAGAGATGGTGTCTTATTTTTTAATATATTCTGCTATAGTTTAGCAATATTAGGAAATACCTATATAGTGTGTCTGATTGCTTCTCAGAGCTGGTGTAGTAACCAAAGGCACAAAAGAAGTTTGTCAGCAGATTCCTACAGCCATGAGAGGTGAGTAAGTACACTCTTTGCTTTGGAAAACATCTCCTTCTATTTACTCTGTACCTAGGAAAGCTCATCAAATCTTGTTATGTTTATGGCTATTTCCATTTTAAAATGTGTTTGAGTACATGTGTAAATTGTAACAAAGATTTACTTGTTCCAGAGGAGGGGTCAGAGTAATGTTACGGTCTTCAAAGCTATGGACTCTCTATTTCCTCACTACTTAGTAAATTAAAATGTCAGAATAAAATGATTTTGAAGACAAGTATTTTAGCATTTTTCTACTTGATAAAATAGTATTTCAAACTCCAGTAGCCTGTTCAACATTTTAGAATAACTAGTCCATTTACTATTGTTCTTTCCATTAATGATTAAACATTTACTTTTATAAAAGATAGCTAATACTTAACTTCTTCCTTCAGTTAGGAGTTTACATGTTCAGTGCATTTGCTCACAGATTTAAAGGTCTGAATTCTCCATGCTCCCTTCTGCAATCATAGGCTCGCTGACATTTCATTTAGCCGAAGTGCTTTGCTCCCTCAAACCCCCTTGTCACTCCACTTAGAATCGAGCTGAAATTGAGAACACTGGGTCAGCACTGTGGATTGCTCATTCTGGGATTTTGTCTGTGTCGTTGCACTGAGCTTCTGTCTAATCACTCTTTTCTTGTGATCCGACCTATAAGCCTTGCTTAGCTGAACAGTTCAGCTGAATGCATTGTGCTGATGGAATCTAGTAACTCAGGAGCTGGAACACAATCTATGATTCCCCTTCACATATATTTAACCAGTTCTTTGTCCTTTAGATTTTGCATTCTTCATTAGTTTATCATCTATGACATGGGTGTCATATACTCTCTGTTTGGTCCTTTTATTCAGTATGTAGCTGGACTGTGTATTCAGTTCAAGTTACATATTTTGAAATGGTCATTTGGGCATTTCCCAGTCTATCAGTGTCCTGGGTTCAGCAGTAGCAGTCATTTTTCTCCTTCTTGGTAGCTGGTGCAGTGCAGTGTTTTGACTTTCGGCCTGGGAAGAGAGCTGATAGCGATGTTTTGGTTTGGCCAAGGACTTTGTGAGCCAGGGAGGAGGGGAAGCCAGGAGGAAGCAGAGACAGGACACCTGACCCAAACTGACCAAAGAGGTATTCCATACCACAGCACGTCATGCCCAGGATGTAACTGGGAGTTAGCCGGAAGGGCTGGGAGACTGCAGGGTTGGAGGAGGTATCGGTCGGAGCTTGGTCGGGCTTGGGGGGCGAGTTATCGGTCAGCTGGTGCTGAGGTGTTGTATTCTCTTCCCTTGTTATTTCCTTTATCATTGTTATTATTGGTAGTAGCAGTAGTGATTTGTGTTACACCTTAGTTACTAAACTGTTCTTATCTCAGCCCCTGGGAGTTGCATTCTTTTCGACTCTCCTCTCCGTCCCTCCGGGAGTAGGGGGAGGGAAAGAAGGGGGGGAAGTGAGTGAACGAGTTGCCTGACTGGGTTTAAACCACGACAATCACTCCTCTTAAATACAATACATATTGTTCATGAAAAACAAGTGAATTACTTCTTGTTCTACTATCTAACTGTTATCTAAGGAAACCCTCATAAGGCCTTCATGACATCAAATGTTACAGCTACACTAATTTAAGCTATATATACTTTAGGCCTTCATAACATTATTTCATCATATAAAGATCAGATCAGAATGATTTCTACATAAGTTTTTTTTATAAATAGTAAAAATAACATATTTGGATACATTTATCATGAGCAATAATAACTAACTTCCATGCACGTCACAGCTCAAGCAGTTTGAGGTAGAACCAAACTCCTTGATCCAAACACTTCTGAAATCAAAAAGAATATTCCTTTGCTTTCAAAGGTTGCCTGAGGAGGATCATTCCACTGTTACATCACTGAAAATCAGATCTTCCTTTCAATTCAAATATAGATGAACAAATCATCTTATGCTTCTAGGCTAATTCCTAGTAGCAGAAGAACCAAAAGGCTGTAGACCTAGTAAAGTGCTATTCTTCTCTACTAGCTAATCAGTCTGTATTGTTCAGAATAGCCTTTACGTAACCAGGTATTAATGAAAATTACTGTTTCCCACTATACACCTTTTTGCAAGTGCAGAGCTTTACATTGTGTGACATTTTGTAAACACTTTTTCTGCTGGAAAACTCAAAATCCTTCACACAATAGCCTCCACAAGTACTATTAAAATGCAGCACACCTAAGAAAGTTCTTTTTATCAGCTGACATCCCAATAAAATGCAATCCTACATGTATTTTAGCAGGTTTTCGGTTTACTTCCATAAAGCATCTTTGATTTTTCTTGCAAAGGAGATAAACTTAAGAATCTTTTGATTTGTTAAGGACCCCTTTATAAATATACACTGTTTTTCACATGGATAGATTAATCTTGTTAATAGATCTTGTTGCCGTGTTATGCTATGAGAAATAAATCACAAACAATGCCCAGACATGTTATTCCAAAGAAGAACATGTTTATAAGGAATAGGCATGAGTACATCAGGAACTTTGTTGCCCTTAAAGTAACCTGGAATACCCTAAATTACAAAAAAATGGTCATTATTTTTGTTCCAGTATCTGTATCTCAACTACAACTTATTATATATAATATGGAACATCTAACACCACAACTAAGATCCGTATCTCTTGTAGTAGATATTGGTAGGAACATAGCAAAATATGCTCTGAAATCTCAGACATTACTAAACAAAACAGACAGGGAATGGTAATAAGATGACACTGAATATTATTAACCTTATTTTATGGATGGAAAACTGTGAGGGAGATTAAATACTTGAGATATATAAAGAAGTTGTAATAGAATTGTGAAAATAAAATAGCAATTCCAAATCCCATTTCCAGTACTTAGTTACTTCTTAGTCCTTCATCTCTCCTTTTTTTTTCCATTTTATGCTTCCAGATGTCTACCATTCAACTAATACAGTCATTTATGAAGGATCTATTTTTTAAAGAAGAAATAATATCTGGGTCCAAAGCTAAAAAAAAGGGTTGTTGCATAGTAAGTTTTTCTTAACTGTAGTAAATCCTGCAAGAAGGGAAACCTAACTGCAAAACCCAAGAACCAAAGGTCACTATTATAGCTAAAATGATTTTCTGAAGAAATCCAGTATTTCAGAGGAGAACCTGCAGTCATATATGAGCTATTACACAGCTCTTACCAAGCAAAAAACTTGGCTGAAATACTTAAAATAAATAAATATATAAATAGAGGAACCTGTTTTGAAATGCAGCTAAAAGGAAAGCAACTCTCAAATATATTTGAGTGCTATGGAAATTTCAGTAATAAGAGTTTTTCCAAGATTTGATTTAAACGTGATGCTACTAACTCTGAGAAGATGGAGGTCCATTTCCCAAGCTCAGCTAAAAAACTTCATGATTTTTATTAATATGTAGTACAGTGTAGCTATTAGGCTTCTCTGTTCAGAGAATTTTACCTTACTGATCTTTGAAAATAGACTCCTTTTAAAACAGAGGAAATATTTTCCAAATCACTGAAATATTTCATATTACTTCAAATAAATTCCTTAAATAATTTTTCTGGCCAGAACATTGGTAATCAATAATGCTTGCAGGAATCAGTCACAGCTGCATAGACGGACATTCAAGAAGTTGTAAGCAAGATTCACATGCCCACAGGGTGAACAGGCTAAGACCTTGGCTCCCCTTATGCTACTGCATGTTCTCAGTCAGAAAACTCCTCTCTGTTTGCCCTTTTGGACCAACTGGCACAACTGCCTGAGGAATTGCTCTATCCAAATGAATTTAACACAGTCCTCCCATGAAAAATTATTTCTCTTTATGCATAACATTGTAGTAGGACCAAGCTGCAGCATGGTTCCCCATGTGTAGGGGGGCAGATATGAGAGAATCATCATCACTGAGTGGTTTGGGTTGAAAGAGACCTTAAAGCACATCCAGCTCCAACCCTCTGCCATGGGCAGGAACACCTTCCACTAGGCCAGGTTGCTCCAAGCCTTGTTCAACCTGGGCTTGAACGCTGCCAGGGATGGGGCAGCCACAGCTTCTCTGGGCAACTTCTGCCAGTGCCTCAGCACCCTCAAGGTAAAGAAATTTGTTCCTAATGTCTCATTGAAATCTCCCCTCTTTCAGTTTAAAGCTATTCCCCCTTGTTCTCATTTTACTCTAAGGGGAAGAAATATCCTTAGTGCAGTCGCTACTGTTTCACTTAGAAATAATAGAAACTAAAATAACTGCATCAATTTTAGAAGTACTAAAAAACAACATGTTTTTTAATCTTACTGATGTAAATCCCAGAGATGACAGATTAACAACTGTAAAATAAACATGTCACTGGCTGATAAAAGAAGCATTGCCTATAAAAAAACCTTTCCTTTTTTTTTTTTTCTTCTCTTTATATATAAATTAGGAGGCTTTATAAAGTTACATTTAGGACAAGGTCTCTTTAGTATTCTGTTCAATTGAGAAGAGGTTTTAGCCAGTTTATGACATGCATGTATGTTGTAAATAATCACAGAAGCTTGTATTTGGTTAGTCTGGTTAAGTGTAGGTAGTAGATTAAATGATGATTAATGAATGAATACATGTAGCTTTTGTTGATGTCCATTAGGCTGGTAAACTTTTTGTTTTACTTTTTTGTGTACCATCTATCTACTATGTTTCAAAAGAAAAAAGAAAAAGACTGCAGAGGAGTATTGCTGAGCTCGGGACATATTTTAAGTGACGGTAAAATCAGAGTGCATTAAATTATACTCCCTTCACTGCTTAGCAAAAAAACAGCCTTTAGGGATGTTACACAGGACTCGGATCTCTGACTGGTACTATTTTCCGGCAGCATTTAAGCCTTCCTAAAGAAATAGCACTGCGATTCTTCTGTGGAAAATGCAACAAAGAGGTGGTAAAAGATACATACATTTAGCTTGGACAAAACTTATATGCATATGGAAATCAGAATTTAAACTCATTATTATTCATTAAACAGGCATTTTTAAAGATGCATCTAATAAGATTACATACTAGGCACAACATTTATAATACGTAAAAACATGAGTTGTCTCTAACAATTTATAACTACTTTAATTTTAGTCTCCAATTCTGCAGGATAGCTTGTGTCTGTTTATGCTAAACCACAATTTTAAATTGGGGTTTCTTTTTTGCCTATTGAACTCTTTTATTTTAAAAACTTTTCTTCTCTCTTTGTACTAACACACATAGTCCTATTTAAATCAGTGTGGGTAGTAACATTTAATGTTCCTGAAAATGTCACTAGGTGATTAAATACCAGGAGGTAACACATAGGATAATAATTTCTGTTAATAGTCATATTATATTATTAACATAAGTATAGTTATCTGCAGCATAACTGTATATAATAATATGTATTGGGGATCAAGGGGATAAAAATATTCATGCAAATGATCCAAACAGATACAGTGGGACCATCTGTGAATCAAGTGATCATAAAGAAATGTATTGTAATTTGACTGTGACTTTATTCTGCCTTCACCTCCTGCCCTAATGGCTAATACGTAATTGTATGCTTTACAGTCAATAGTACACAATATAACATAATGGATATAACATAAATCATGGAAATGAAAAGGGAAAATAAATATTTTTAATCTTCATAAATTTTTAACACACAAAGAAGGAATGAGCAGCTGGTTCTGTAAGTATAGAAAGTAACAATCCCTAAATACAGAGAAAAAGAATTAAGATGTGTTCAAAAATCCTGGGGTATTAAAAATGTGACTCTTGCAAAGACAGAAGTATCTTAGAAATATTGGCTGGTGAAGTCAAAGATTAACACTGCATTTCTGGCTCTTGCGTATGGAGCATTGTATTAGGGCTACACTATTTCTCATATACAAGTTTGACAGGAGGAGTTCAAGAAATATTTAGGCAAAGTTATTTAAAGGCAACATTGAACAAGCAGACGTGCAAGTACAATGTTTATATTTTATTTTAAAAACTCAATTCCTTGGAAAAGTGGTTCAGAAATGTACTGAAACAATTCTGTGTAAGTATTTATTTGTTTATTTATTTAAAAGACACATTTACTACAGAGGAATATCAGCTATAGTAATGAAAGAAAATAGACAGTGGCCCAGTATAGTAAGGAAGCCTTCTTTTTTCAGTTTTAAGTCTCTCAAAATATATTTGATATAGTCACCCAAAAACATCTTAACTGAAAACCTGACATTTATGTTAGCAGCAGTATCTCCCCAAGGGAACACTAAGTAAGTTTCATTTCCATTCTGATTCCTTTTGACTTTAGTCTTATTTTGAAGCAGAAATACAAAAACCATTTGGGCAGGAGTAACTTGATTTTCAAGGTTAAGCCTTTTGCCAGTCCTTTGACAACCCACCAGAGTCTGTTCAAGTTGCAAAATATGTTTGTACAGCAGTAGTGGAGATGTCTTAGGTTTCATCAGGAAACTCCTGAAAGATTGTTTGAACTGTAATTGCATACTTTAGTTTCAGCCTCAGCAGGTCTTCCCTGTTATTAGACACTGTGTAGCCTATGCTATAGGTCCAGCTACGCAGATTCAGAGCCAGGAAACTGTCAGTCCATCAGCAACTTCCCTGCCAGGAATGGGCCCTGTGAAAATGGGGCTTCCTCATTCAAGTGCAGAAAACACAGTGGCTGTGGCTGGGATGTCTGAGTGGGAGTACAGTTTTGAAAACCTGCAAAGGATTACACACACTGACTATTTTACTACCTTAAAAGAACATTCTTTAGGTTGCAAAGACAAAAATAGCAGCTCTGAGACATAAGGCTTCTTACGTAACTTAGATCCTTCCACTTTATTTGTATGTTATGATATAGCCTTTAATTACACAGTTTAATGCAGTTGTCTCCAGAGCCTCATTTACTTGTTCTGTACACAAAAGAGGTCTATTCTTAGCAATAAGTAATGACCGGGTAATGAAGAAAGCTATTGCGCCAATGAGCACTACACCTGCCCCTCCAGTGCAAGAGTCCTTGCTAAAAGGAGTGAGGTGTACCACATGCCAAGGACAGGTGAACACTGCTGTGAAAGGGCATGTTCTAGCTCCTCTTCTACAAATCCAGTGTGATTTTGGACAGATGTTTAGAGCCAAGCATTTTCTGGGCAGTTATTCCTTATGCTATTTAGGATATTTGCATCTTTGGAGAGCATGCCTTCTTCTATGTTGCATGTATCAAGAATATCTTTGCCATATCCCAGTATATGCAGCGCCGATCACTGAAAGCTGTGATGTGAAGTCAGTGGAAGCATGCTTTGAAGTTGTAGTGGACACTTAGAGTATGTAGTGCTGTATGCGAAGTACTCAGAAAAACTTCAGATTGTGCATTCAGTATTAGTGAATGGTTTTACCTGCAGCCTCTCTTGCCTCAGTTTTCCTCTACAACTGGGATAATAGTATCTGTCATCTTACATGGGCGTTCTGCAATTTTTAATATCGGCTCAGGTACTGTAGTTATGAAAACCTTAGAAAAGCCCAGGGAAAAATTAATAATGTCTCTCCAGAGCTGGTTTGAATATGGACAATAAATAAGGCTCAGGGCTACAAACTGAACAGCAAGGAGAAAATAAAATATTGAAGAACTTATTATCCAGGCTATGCACTGAATGAGGCAGAAAGCTCGAGGAAAAAGGAGTATGTGAGCATGTAATTAAAGACTATTTCATAATGGATACCCAGAAAGAGATGAAATTAAAATTGTACAGTATCTTTTGTCCTGACAGTTCATAGTTTGTAAATGCTTTATTTTATAAACTCAATAATATTCTCAGAGCACAGATTCTGAGTGCTCTGAGTGTTCATACATGTTAGACTGACACCTATGATTTAGGCTGATTAGAGAAGCCAAATGGGCATACTGAGCTATGCTTTAAAAACCTGTGCACTAAATGGGTCTCTACGAACAACAGAAGGAGTGTGAAGATTCATTCAGACATGTAGATGAAAAGAATACATGACAGACTGTTTTCAAAGGGCAAACATTTGAATACATCTCAGCAATGGGGATAGGTAGTGGGGTTAAAATAGGAATTGTTGTAGCCATTCATTCATAATTTTGTAAGGGAAAATTGCATTGCAACTTCTTATTGTACCTCTACATATACAGAAAAAATTAAAGAGTGCAGTAAGTAACTATTGTTACTATATATGCATGGGAAACAAGCATGCAAAGCTTCTCAGCAGTCATTTTTGTGCTGGCAAAATGTTTCTGTGCATCTGAATGACAAAGGAAACGTCTACAAAGATCACAAACTAATACTACATAGTAGTGGGCAAGGTTAAGCCTGTTTGTTTCTTGAGGGTTTGGGGTGCTTTAATATTAATACACTTGAAAAATTTACTTTTTCCTAACCAGAGGACCTGATTCTGATCTTACTCTTATTTTACACCGGCTTAGTGTATTAGCTTCAAGAGACATCAATCCTGATTTACACATGAATACTGAACAAATAATTTTACTCCATTAATTGATGGGAGATTCTACTGAATGTGGCAAACCTACAAAAGCAAAATATTTTAAAAATATTGGCCAGAACAATATGCATCATTTCTGAGGACATTTTCTTCTTCCAATTCCACGAGTTGATTCATTTGCTTACTTCCTCTTTCTACATTCTCTGATGATTGAAAGCTTAGTTTAAGTGACTGAGAGCTCAGACTGGACAAGGATCAAGACATGAATAGGTAAGGACCAAGTTTCCAAGACATAATTATGTACTACTATTCAGATTTCTGACAAGGAAGCTAAAGAGGAGCATAGTTCAGTAACATCACAACCTGTACTCAGTTCATCTTACATTTTTAGGCTATCCAAGGAGTCATGAGCCTGTATTCAAATCCCAACATCAAACCAACCAAACATTACTAAAGTTCTCAGAGGCATGCTTTTTGAGTTAAGTATATCTTTAACAGAATAGATACAGCATCACTAACTGCTTTTTGTTGTTTTTTAATGCACATGTGAATAAAATGGAGAGACAGGTTCCTCCCTTCAACACAAAGAACAAGAAAGATGAAAGCCACCACTCCCTGGAGGTAGCTTTGTTTCTGAATTCCCGTGCTGTCATCAGCTTAGACTGTTGTTTTTCCACTTCTAACAGACTAAGTTTCTGGGCTTTTAATAGGCGAGAAACTGGAAGGGGATTTTATTCACTTGCATTACTGTGCATAGAATCATGGAATAGTTAGGGTTGGAAAGGACCTTAAGATCATCAAGTTCCAGCCGCCTTGCCATGGGCAGGGACACCTCGCACCAAACCATGTCACCCAAGGCTCTGTCCAACCTGGCCTTGAACACTGCCAGGGATATAGCATACTTCTGTAGTTTAAGATTTACAGAATTCACCATCATGACTCAAGTATCACAGTGGGTAATATGAGACCGAATAACAGAGATTTGTTGAATCAGTCCCTTTACAAACTTGAATGATGTAGGTATTTATGCAAGAAAGACCCTTCTTATTTAAAGACTCCAGTGATACTTAAAACAAGAGAATGGGATCCAGCCGGTGATAACAGAATAAAGAAAACCTTTGACTGTTAACAATGTTTCCAATAATAAAAATGAGGTTGTCAGTGGATTTGCAAGAATAGAAGGTAAAAACTTCTATCACATGAACTTTTTTTTTTTCTTTATTGGAACTTTATTACAAAAACCTGAATAAGAAGAGGTGTGAAAATATTTTTCTCATACCTTTGAACCTGATGGATGATTTGTTTAAATTTTGAGTTTCAAAATCTGTAATGTGGAAAACAAAGGTATAAACTGTGCTGTACTGCTTAAGTCTAAAACTTCTTATAATGCCAGACTCAGTCATTTAACTGCTTTAGAGGAAGAAACGCAAGTTCAAGGCTGTGTAATTAATTTTCATCCTAGCTGCTCCTCCAAATACTTTATACCAAGAACAGTGACAAACCCCTACTCCCCCAAGAAACTCCTGAAAACTACCACAGCATTCATGGAAAACTAATGGAGTTTGGGGTCAACAAGGAAATATATTCAACTCATATTTTCTTCCTGGTGTCCTATTGGGAAAATGCTGGTGTTTTCCTCGTAACACTAAAGTCAGGAATGTTTTATGCAAGAATATGAAACCTTTATTCAGAATTCTTCAGTAGATGTTTAAACAGACAAATCTTTTGTCTAATATTGAATAACAGTCCACAATTTATCTCTGAAAAACTGTATGTTCTAAAGAAACAAACCACCCCCATCTTCTTTCCAATGTAATAATATTACAGAAATTATTTTCCTGCAATAAATATCACAGAAAACAAACTTCACAGAGAATGGGCTCCTGGGAAGTTCAGCAACATTCAGCTGAGAAGGATTGTAGCAGGAAGGCATTAAACAGTTCTTGTAAAATCTGTTTATGAATCCTTCTTATATCACCCCATGATAGTCTAAAAATTAGGTGACACACAGCTATTGGTTTATAGATTTTCACCTGTCTCTTGTCTGATAAGGAAAAATGGGAAGAAAAACAAACTCAAAAGAAGCAAAACTAGTAACGTCTCTGTCAGCACTAACATTCCTGGCAACCTCCAGAAAAAATCCCACTATTCTAGGGGATGATGTCATGCGAAGCATCTGTCCATGCCATTATACTCACCTGAAATTCATTCTGCTTCGACGTAGCAGTGTGTGTAGTTGGCAAAGTAGATGCACTGTCTCACTAGCCTCGTCTCTTATCCCTGGGCCTTCCAGGTTAAGAGTTTAAATTTACTAATGTAAAAATTATTTTACAAATGTAAAATGTAATCCTGGTACTGCATTACAATCAGTAGAATCTCAACATTTTTATATCACTTTCAGCACTCCTGTGTGATTCAGGATCAGGAAAGAGAATGTTTGTCCTAAGAGGGCTGTAGAGCATGTGTGTTTTTTAATAGCAATAGGGCCCAATTCTCATATTTTTATTAATAATTAGTATTATCTGTGCATCAGAAGACTGTAATTCATCCTAAAGCTATTCAGTATGGTTGTTCCCTAGACACCCATTGTACAAATGCTGATGTATGCATGTGTGAACATTTCTGTTGTCACCTTTGCGAACAAAGAAGAGTCTGGATAAGCTTCTAAAGAAAATTCTAATACTGAAATACAGATCTTCACCCCGCATCTACTCCCTAATTCTGTGATTTTCTATACACTTCTTAAAGTACATCTGACTTACAATACAGACATGTTATCTTTCTCAAGGAGTCTTTTCTTAATGTAAATAGCCCCTTTGACAAACTGTCATTTTTTAAATCTGTTGTAAAAAGCATAGAAGAGGAAGAAGATCAACATGAAGGTTATTCTGTATCAGAAATTAAGACGTAATACTGAAATTTTGGAACTGTGACATACCTCTCCACTTGCTATGTCAGTGACCTCCATAATGGCTGTACATGTAATCTTAATGACAAGAAGACATCACTGTGGGAAGGATCCGTCTAGTTTCTCTGCCTTTAAGCAACACAAAGCCCTTTCTCTAGACAAAATCACCAGGAAGTCAGACCTTGTAATTTCAAGACCTTGTGCACTGTGCCACAGACTAAAAGCAATCTGCAACTCACACACCAACATAGCATCGTTAGTATGTAATGCTTACATAGCCAGAATACGCTGTTTCACAGTTTGTAGTGGCAGCAACTGCAAGTGACTCTTATTGAATATACCACACGCCTTTTTTTGTAGAACAGATTTTTAGAGTCCCTTAAATGTAAATCAAGATTAGTCATAACTATTCTTACAGCATGCTTCATAAGCATGTGTTAAATTAATGAATAATTATAATGATGATTATGATGGTGGTAATAAATACCTGAATTTATGAAAAGTATTTTCTCTATACTCCCAGATGAATACTACAGTCAGAATCAGCAGGTGACTTACTTTGCCCTAGATCTGTTTCCAGATTCCCACTTGAATAATAAGTTCAGAATCAGCAGGTTATTAGGTTTGCCCCAATTCTAAACTTGAGTCAACAGGACTTCAAATAGATTCCAATGGAATTACCTGTTTTTTCAGTGATATATAAAGCAGCAGATTTGCTGCTTAGTTCCAGGTTCATGCAAACTCCATAGAATTTTTAAAGAAATCTAAAATCCTGTTATCCAATCCTGTTCTTACAGAATGCTGCCAGCATACTGCCTCTCAAACAAAGCATAACTGAGGCCATCTCCAGCTTTCACCCCAAATTTCTCATTGAAAATGAAAGAGAATTAAACTTCTGAAAATTGTATCATTGACTTGGGAGGCAGAGTTCTCCACTGTCCTCAAGACAGTAAATCTTAAATCCTTTTACAATAACAAGGATGACTTTTGTACAGGTGTTGTAATGTTGCAAAGGTTGATAATGTGTGGACAAGCTACATCATTTCCAATACCTAGTCAGACTAATGGAAAGCACGTAGTGGAAGACCAGCTGTGCACAAAAACCCCTCACATTATTCTGAACATTCCGCTATGGATAGATAGGCAGCAGGAAGGGTGGCAATTTCAAAGCCAGCTACTACCAGTTCTGTAGACTAAAAAGGTTGCACTACAGTAAAGGGAGCTTCAAGTCTTCATGTGCACTACTAGATATGTAATAGAAATTCTAATCTTTCAAGTACCTGACTGCCAGGAAGAAAATCCTACCAAAATTCCTGTATGAAGTGCCATTAGTTTAACTTCACAGATGGGGAAGCCAAACAGAAGTGGTGTGAACTGTCTCTGGTACCCGAGAAAGCAATGTCATATCAAAGTCATGTGCTTTTTCATTCTTTGTTCTTCGTTTTTCATACTTTGTTAGTTACTACAGGTATTTTGTGCATTTAAGCGCTCACTGGTTCTACTGAGTACACCACCAAGAGCCAGGAGAATGACTAGACATCAGCGTGAACACACCCCATACCATCACTTTTTAGTCTGGGAGAAGAGAACCTGAGCTAAAAGATTGAGTTCTGCATATATGACGGTATAATCCAGGCTGGTAAAGTGCTTGTGACAGTTAGGTACCATTGCTGAAGTACAGAAGGAGATAGTGTCATTTGAGAAAGTGCACATCTATGTGGGAAAAACCTAAATTATTTCATAAAAGATTAAAATATGATCCCTGGTCGCAGAGAACTAAATAAAGGCATCAAAGCATTATGTTCCCTGACTTTGCTGGTCAATTCTATACATAACAACACAGTTAAACGTATGTTTGTTACTTTCTACAAAATCATTCCCTAAAAGAAGTATACTTTGGTCTTTACAACTTGCTCCTCAGGTACAACATGGTACTCAGCACCTCAGAATGCCCTTCACTATTCTGTAAAATCATATGTTTATGAAGGTATGCAAATTTCAACTGCAGCACAGTAAACTAGACCAAGTATTTTTTCCAGAAGCTGGTATGGTTTCATTTATGTGAAAGGAACACAAAGCTTTCCAGAAGACAAAGTATTATATTCATTTCAACAAGAAAGAAGGATGAGCCTTTTTGTTTGAGATTACCAACCAATTTTGAAATGTTTATTAAAAGAACCATAAAACCTCAAACCTGCATACGTTAACATTAGCCTCTATATAAAGCTATATTCTATCAAGAACTGGTTTTACTTGCCGGCTTGTTTCCCCATTCCTATCCATCAGCTCAGAAATGATGATGGGATAAAAGGATATGTTCTGTAATCCAAATGTTTTCCCACAACTCCTTGGCTAGCATCTACTGTTAAGACTCCCAAGGAGCCACACTGCAGCTGAGACAAAAGATCGAGTACATTTGGTCCAAAATGCCTGTAAGCCTTGAAGTGTTGAATCTTACAGTATAATATAGACAATATTGGTATACAATATTGAAAATCTGAATTCATCTGACCAATGTGACACAAGCTCCTGTGCTGCTCAATGTAAATTATTCCAGCATATTAGCATTCTCTAACTTGCAATATAGACTTAACATGGACCCTGCATCTCAAATGGCCACAAAGGGAAGCAACAACCTCACTATATAAGGTATTATTGATCTGGGGTCCTAAGATGTATGCTATATGTGTAAGTGGTATTTTGGAACTATTTCAACATCAGCATTTTGAAAGGATTAGCAATACTCAACAAGTAGCCTTCTGAGAAGGTAATACACAACAGACTGCCAATTCCTAATTACCAGCGACACAGTATTTAAATTGCTGTGATTTTACATGAGACAGATACTGAAATCAATATCCTATAATGCTGAATCCTGGCAAACAAAATAATGTATCAAAATGCATTTCCTAAAATGATGCAAAATTTTGCTTTGAACTGACATAAGGATTCTGTTTTCACACGACCAGCTGTGAAAGGTACAGGTTCAACACAGTTTTGAAAGACCATGGGATCATTTTGCTATCTGCCCTCAAGATTCTACCCTGACAACAAAGTCACACTGTTTAAAATTAATAAAATTTAAACATTTAGTGTTAAATTAATCTAATAACTGGTAAATACAACAGAACCATCGTATAATCTCTAATCTCTAGGGGATTTCTAGCCTTCCTCCTGCCTAAATCAACATCATCCCAGTGGCCATTGGCACTGAAAAGAAATTTAGCATGCAGAAGAAATACAGATCATGTAATAGAGATGCGTATTGTAGATAAAGATTATGAAGTATAAATCAGAAGGAAAGTCTTGCTCGCAGTATTTACTAGCTCAAAGTGTATTTAGCTAACTATTCAAGGATAAAGACCACAGTGGCTACTCTGTTAAGACTGACTATAGGCAATGAGCTCACTAGCATCTCTTCGCACTCAAACACGTATCTTCAAAAGATAAATAATCCCAAACTATTTTTCTCTGTTTTATTCAAGGCACAAGAGAATTAACTGAACTAAAATACGATTTTTCAGAAAATATATAAATATTGGATGACTTTTGTTGAAGTTAGCATGAAGAAGCAAATATGCACTGCAAAGATTGATGTAATATATTCAGAACCCAAACAAACAAATCTAAATGCTGGCTAGCCTGAGACAGCTGGAATACACTTCCTTAAAAAAAAATATCCCTTTCACAGTTCAAACTGGCATCAATTTCTGCATATCTGACAAGGAGGAACATCTCTTACAGTGAACAGCTGCATGAACGCTCCTCATTTTTCTCACAAAACAACAACTCAGTAGAACAGTTAAAATAAAACATGTTCTAAACAGGAATACTTCGACTTCAAAGAGTAATTGCCTCTATAACAGGCTAATATTCAGGCAAGTAGGCAAGCTGTATTTTAAAAAGATAAATTATTCTGTATGCAGTTCTTTTCAAGCAGTTACAGATACAGAAAAGCAGAAGGGTATGAAGTGACAAGAAGCTAGGGTCAGTGAGAAACTGCTTCCAAAGCAAAGTGTGTTACGTGGTTTTTATTCCCTTCTTCAGAGGCTTCTGCCTGTTTTCTCAGTATACTGGAGAGGGTTGTTTTTACAAAAATGAGGATGAAAGGAAAATTGTACATGTCTACTTTTTCTTAATCTAAAGCCAGAGGGTCACTATTTTAGTCATTTAATACTTAAAGTAGGAGGTTTGTACTGAAATTTTAATGTAAGGAGCCAAATGAGAAGAGGAATATGGAAGCTCACTGATATGAATCATGTATTGTCCCTCCTTTGTAAGACCCTGACTTAATTCACTAAAAATCTGATTTTAAAGATCAGTCTTTAATACCATGGACTCAAGCCATACCAATTTGAGTCATTTCAGGGACTAATAGTTTTTCACTGAAGAGAAGACGATGATGTATGTCAAAAAATTATCAGAAAATTGATATGGCAATCAGGGTTTATTTTAATGCTAGTCTTATTCCTAACAAAATTTATCATAATTTTGTGTATTTATTCTTCTACTGAGTCTCTATTCTTATGTGATAGAATATTCCCTTGCCTGTTTAAGTACTAAATTGAGATTTTATCTTCTCTTTTAGAAAGCTCTTGTACTGTCTTTACTCGTAAGTACATGCACTCATACACAACAGAACTGTTAGTGATCATATTTTTCTGTGCTGTGGATTGCACACCCTGGATCCTCAAGCAATACTTCAGTCCTTTTTCTGTGATTCATGCCAAAGCTCTTGTTGAAGAGGGTTTAGATCCTATTCAAACTAAAGGGCATGACTGAAAGCAATAAATCTGGTTCTTTCCCTAGCTAACTCTCTTCTTATACTGGTATGGTTCAGGCAACTCCTGAATTAGAGAGGTCCAGGAACAGTTAAGCCTGCTGGAACTAACTTGCATTACTGTGGGTTTTCCAAACTAAACAAACTTGGTTAAACTCGGTTCTTACGAGAGGGTTTTACTTCAGGAAAAATTAATGAGATTTTCAAAGATGAAAATCTGAAAAAAAAGAAAGGATTTTTTTTTTCCTGAAAACAACAAAAGTTCTATTAAAAATTGCATCCTAAGGCTCGAAACTTCGACTCTAAATCAATTCTTTTTAATCTCTCTAATGTGCAAGTCAGGATAGAAAATCTTGCAGAGATTTTCTTTGTGGTTGCTGTTATTGATTCCTAAAGTCCTCATTGTACTGTGGGACTCTCTGTCTTACCAGACCACAGAGATGCAGAAACACACTAAATCCAAGGCCCCCCCCAAAAAAAGTTATTAAAAAACCCCAAGGAAAATAGCATTTAATAACCATCTTTTACCTTTAAAGCAAAGGTATCAACTAGGACACATGGTTACAATTTCAGATAAAAATGGGAAGTTGGGGATTTTTCCCATCTCAACTATTTTTAGTTGAAAAGCCAAACGAGGAAAAACTCAAAAGACCCCTCCAGATCTCTGCAGTCTGAGATGATCCTCCATCCTTCAGCAGTGGCAACTTCTTACAAGGTCTGTGGGAAATGTACACATTCCAGGAACAAAAGATCAAAACTCAGCAGTGTAATTTCTATGTTGGCTACAAAGAACTAAACAGCAATAGCCAGGGTTTCTCTCTTGGCAGGCACAGTGGCTTTACTTGTCCTTCTGCCTTTTCTATTAGAATACTAAATCATTTATAAAGTAGTTCAGTATCTTTGGTAGCACACTTAAGTAGCTACTAATCCCTTCACCAAAATGTGACTGATGGGAATTTCAGTTACTATCTTCTTATACCAAGAGGTACAAACTGTAGGGCTAGTGCCATTTATATTGCTAGCAGTGGAAGTGTTGTCTCCTGTTTCCAATGAAATCAGAATCTGAGTAGCGGATGATGCTTTGTTGAGAAACTATGCTAAAATTGTAAGGGATACATGAGGGGAATCTTGCTCCCACTGAGGTCAACTGTAAAACCACCAGTATTGGAATGAAGCCAAAATTTTACCCTAAGTTTGGGGGATTCTAAATACTATTGTTACCTTCTAGTAAGCTCTGTACCATTTTTAATATATAAGGACATTATGTGTATTTCAGTAGCATTCAGTATAAACGTAAAAATGTTCCTTAGAAATTGCTGTTAAACTTACTATTATGTAAATAGAAGATTTTCTCTGACTGATATTACATGCAATTATATGAGCTTTTTCATATAAATATTACATGTTCAAAGCAACTTGAAATAAACTATATTTTAATGCAAAGGGCATGTAAATATATAATAGTATATAAATAACCCTTGTTGCTTGAACCAAGCTGCTATACCTTGTAATTTTCTTTTTGGTTTATTATAGGGCTCAACTCAAAGATGCTAATACCTCTCAATATTTAGCATATAGCTATATATTATGTAGTATGAGATATTAAAAATTTCCATCCAAATACTAAATCTTGCCTCATATAAAAGATAACTTCATTTTACAGTTTCTGGGGCTGTGTGCTACTGCAAGTGCAAATACCTTATTTTCTGAAACTATCATTTACTTACTAAAAATGATTTTAAAATGTGAACAGGGTCTGGATTTTTTATGGATGGCAGATGAGAGATAAAGTAAACAGGATGCAGAATGACTGTAGTGTTTTGAGTCTTGACACTAAGGACAGGAGGTGTTACATAATAAAGCACAGTCACAAATGATATTTTCTTTCTTATAATGAGTGAAATCTGATAGAAATGCTGAAGGCAAATTATTCAGCCATAAATGTCATGCAGCCACTCAATGAAGATCTTCATTTGGCCTTGCTAGTATCTTATTTATATTTACCTTTTACATTTTAAACTTAGGGCTTTGCTCTCCAATTTTGACATGAAGAGGATATTTTCCTTTGATACCTTTGCTCTTATTTCACTCCTATACCTTTATGTCCTGTTCTAGGTACACAACATAGGAATTTCTATGCTTAAGGAGCTGCAAGCAATGGTGCATTTACTAGCAAAATAATAATAATAAAAAAAATGTGCTACATGCATCTGCAAAGTAAATGTTCACGCTCCTTCCATTTGCCAAAAACAATGGGCACTGAATATGAGTCATATTTTACTCAGTGATTTATTTGTAGATGGGAATTCAGGAAACTGCTGTTTTTTCTAAGCTCCCTGTTCCTTTGTAAAGCTACTCAGGAATTCCGTGGTCTTGGAGTATGTACTTCTCTTTGTTCTTTTGCATTCTCCCTGTCTGACTGGCATGGTGAATTGCTAAATACATTGCAAAGCAGCACCGTTCACATCCATGCTAAAACATAATCCCTTGTATAATTCCCCTCCTCCCCAGCAACAATTTCAGGAATTCACAAATAAATCAGTGATTTTATTTCAACAACAAAGCAGAGGCAAGTATCAAATACAAAGTGCACTCTGGGTCTCCCCTACCCCACAAAAAAAAAAACAAACCCAGTTCATCTTTGCACTTAATCCAGTAAAATTCTCCTCAGCATCACATTCCCCACTCCCAAACTTAGTTGCCACCAGCTGCCTCTGGCAAGCATGTCCATTGCCAAGTGTGATGCCAGCCACCCACTCCCTCCTGGGTGACACCTGGTACCCAGGACCCCTCTTTCCTCTGCCCAGGACAGCCCCGCATCGCACCCCACCTCTGGAAGACATCCAGATAATGCCCTCCTCCACTCACCCAGCCTGGCAAAGAACAGAAGAGTGATGGCACCATGGTTGGCCACAGAGACACGTGGAGGACAGGGAGGAGAAGGCGGAGAAGAGAGGAGCCAGGGATGTGGCAGGGAGGGAGGGGAAGGAGGGAGATCCACTCAAACAGATGAAACTCCATGCAGGCCTGGCCTCCTATCTGTCCCCTCCACAGAGCGATGGGGAGCGAGCTGGACTGGCACCTTACCTTCGCTGCAGTCCTTGCCCCGGAAGCCCGTCTGGGAGCAGTCGCAGACAGCCTGGTCGTTGAGCACCGAGCAGACGCCCCCGTTGAGGCAGACGTCCTCCCTGGCGCACAAGCGGCTCTGCTCATCGTCCAGCCGCACCTCCTGGCTCTCCACCGGTGACGCCTGCGTGTAGTTGACCCGAACGTCCGTTATCCAGCCCTTGAAGGGCTCACGGTCCTTGACGGAGGAGAGCGTCAGCTTTAATGTTGCCGACCGCAGCTCCGGCGGAAGTCCCCCTAAGAAGAGGCCACTGAAGACAGTCATGTCCCGCCGCTTGGACTTCACCTCCACCCATTTCGCCTCGGCCCGGTCGATGATCAACGTTGTGTTCTTGAAGTGGCGGCGGATGACGACAGCGTGCCAGAGGTTGTCATTGACCGCTGTGTCGGAGAGCAGGGTGGCGGGCTCGGCACAGAAGATGGAGAAGCTGAGCTGTAGCCGCCCACCCTGGGTGAGGATGAGCTCCAGGAAGTCGCAGAAGCCCTCATCATCGAAGTAGAGCACCAGCCCGCTGGAGCTGCGTGTCTTCATGTTGAAGCTCATCTCACTCTCGCAGCAGGCGTTCCACTTAGGGAAGCGGGTCCACTGGCCCTCCGCCCCTGGGAACTCCAGCCCGCTGCCCAGCTCGGCCCAGCAGCCCAGCAGCAGGGCCAGCCAGAGCAGCAGGCAGCCCCCGCGCCGCACCAGCGCCGCACCCATCCTGCGCGGCCTTGGGCGGGCGAGCGGGGCGGCGGGGCCGGCGGGCGGCGGCGCGGGGGCCCCGGTGGCACACAGGGTAAAATCTTGCCGGGCACCGGCCGCAATGGGAAGTTCGGGCACGCTCACCCCCGCCCCGGGTGCGGGGGTCACTGTGGGGGACTCCCCGGGGCGGGGGGCGACAGGCTGCGGGTGCCCCACGGGATGGGATTGGGTGTGGGACAGGGTCCGGTGCCACCGGAGGGGACCCACGGTGGGGGGAAGGTGCCGTTGGGTCTCTTCACTGGTCGGCTGAGATTAGCAAAAGGTGTCCAGGGGCAGGTGAGTCAGCAGAAATTTTCCCCAAAGCCAACATTACCAAAATGGGAGAAAAAAAACCAAAATCGATGGCAAAACCCTTCTCCAAGTGGATCCACCAGCTTGGCAAGACCGTAACAATATCCCGGGACGTGTGCACCTCCTTTTACATCCTCTCCACCAGCTGTAGTTTCCCAGGAAGCCAATTACCAATCCCAGTGCTGCCTCCCTAGGATGGATCCTCTTGTCAGATCACGGACTGTCTGCCATGGTGCTAGAGCAGCGTCAGCAGACGACAGGATTCATCGCTCATGGTTTCTTGAGCTGCTTCAATCCCAATGGGGTTGAAACCCAGAAGCTGTCAAACAGCCGAGTGGCTACTTGACATGCAAAGCCTGACAGCTCCTCTTCTGTTTGCTTGCAAAAGGCCAAGGCTAAGATCCAGGGGGGTGATTTTCCTCTATTGTTTTTGTTTCTAATCTGCGAGGAATTGAAACAGAATAATAAGAAATTACAACTAAGAACATGTTAAATCATAAAGTTGATCAATAGTGCACGATTGTGATTAACTTTTCATCTCAACTGCTGTTCTATGTTAGGAAAATTAACTGCTGCTGCAATTTTGGAGTTAGTGAGGAATCATAACAACTTGCAGCGCTAAACCTAAATCTTAGCACCAGATTTTATTATCACAAGGACAATGTTAAAAAGAAAACATGGTGCTTGTTCTGCGATTTACTGTAATTTATTTATGGAAATAGCAGCACCTGTGAAGCTGTAGGGTCCTATTAATGCAGATGATGCTCCCAAGCCCAATTCTAGTTCTTTCCAATACAGCTCAAAAGCATACAAAGTGGACTGAGCTCCCAGCAGGAACTGGCAGGCTGCACTCAACATGGCACACCCACTGGTTTATTTTCATGGGGAGAGGAAGAATTGCAATGGTTTCTTAGAAGGCTTTTTGAAAATTTCCAACCACATTTTCCTCTGCCACCTGGTTTCTTTCCCCACTGATATTCTCTGTTATGGCGGGGAAAATCTGACTCAAGCCAGCTCTGATGTTGACATTATTCACAATGCAGATCAGCTAATCCCAGGTGCTAGTCCTCTGAAATGGGTTGCAGTATTTTATGCATGTTTACTCAGCTGCCCTTATTTAAGGGACAACTCCTCCTTTTAAAAATAATATATATGCCACAGTTCACTCTCTTCCTCTGAAGAGGTCTCTGCATTCAAAGCATTTCAGCAGAGAGGCTCCCCTCTCTGTGTTTCTCCCCCAAGCCGCTATATCATTTCTGGAAGGTGTGCATTAGCAGATCTCTCCTGATGGAGGAGAGGATCTCCAACACCTTCCTCGCCCACCCCTTCCCCTTCACCTCCCTCCCATTTCTTAGCCAGCAGCGCTTAGGCAGGCACAGTATCATGTCCAGAGCTGCTGCCAAGCCCTTTGCTGGACTGGGATCTGGGGAGGGGGTGAGAGGAGAGATGAGCCTGCCAGGGTGAAACCTTCTTTCAAACAGGCACACACCTCAGCTGCCTGCACCTGACACGTTCTGAGCTGCTAAGTCACCTCCTACTCTGTCTTTATATTTAATTCCATCCCTCTAAATGTCAACACGATTATTTTTATTATCTGTCACATGCGAGGTGTGCAAGAGCAGCGAAAGGGAGGCGAGGAGAGCCCCCAAACTTGGCGAGCAGAGGCCAGCCGTGCCCAGCCCGCACCAGGCAGCACAGAGCCCCCCGGTTTGCCTCCCCTTTCCCCCGCAGGAGCTAGCTCTCGCCCTGCAGCTACCAGCCGAGGGGCTCCCCGCTGCCGGCCGGTGGCTGCGGGCAGGGGCGACGCTCGCTCGCGGCGCCGGCGGCTCCGGCTTCAGCACCATGAACAGCTCCGCCCTGCGCGGCCCGGCGGGGCGGCGGCGGGCAGGCGATGTGGGGGAGGCCGGTCCCTGCGCCCGCCGGCGGCAGAAGCGGCCCCTCCGCTACCGGCTGCACCCGGGAGGTTGAGGGGCAGCAGATTTAGGGCGCGGGGGGCTGCGGGAAGCCAGGGCTGGGCGGCAGCGTGAGACACGATTTGGGGGGGGGACACGACTGAAGGCCGGTGTGTGTGTGTGTGTGTGTGTGTGTGTGTGTTCAAGAGGTTACGGGGAAGCCGGTCACTCGAGGGAAGCGGTGGGTGGAAAATGCGGAAGGTGGGCGCAAGGTGCGCGGGGCCCGGCGCAGGGGGGGAGGATTGGCGCGGGGAGCGCAGCTTTGCGTGGGGCGGAGGGTGCCGGGAGCCCCGGGGACTGGGGGGGGGGGTTGGGAACAGAGCAAGGACACGCGTGTGAGGGTGTACGAGCTCCCGAGCGATCCCTACAGGTGTCCGCGGAGAGGCGCGGAGCGGGGATCCCACCTCGGGAGCATCCCTGCCCGCTGGCCGCCTCTGTCTGCGGCACCGGCTCTCCCCTCCCGCTCACACAGACACAGACGCACACAGCAGCGGCGGCAAGAGCGAGAAGAGAATGGGAAAAGAGAGAGGAAAAAAGAAAGAAGGGGGGGAAAGGAGAGGAAAAAATTATAGGGAAAAAAAATAAGGATGTAAAGACTGGGGGGGGGGGGGGGGGGATGAAAGAAAAAGATAAAAACTCAAGGGGGGGGGGGAAGAACACCCCCCCCCCCAACCTAACCCAACCAATTGCTTATTTATTACTGTCGATATACACACAGTGTCAGTAAACAGCTCGGACTTGTCTAGTCATTTCGGAAGCAGAGGGACACTTCCCTTCTCAAAAGAGGACAATTTATTAACACATATCTCTATCTCAGATGGGCTCTCAAGTACCAGCCATCCCTCCCAGCAACGTCCGTGTGAACACACATGTATGCAGCGAGGAATAGACACAAACCAAGAGAAATACATCTATTGCAGTCAGCGCCTCACCGGGGAATTAACGTGCTCCCCCCACCCCTCCACAACCATCTTTTTTTGCTTCCAAAACGATGATTTAGTCACAGGTGCCCCGATTGAGCCTTTTCAAATTAGAAAAAGAGAGAGAGAGAGACACCCATAGGTCGATAAATCCTTAAACGCCAGGTTGGTTGGCATGCACAATCCCTGGCACCATCCTCATTGTATGAAGCACTCGGCATTGTCTCCGGGTGCGGGGAAGACCAAAGAGTTCACAAATTACCGGATGGAATAAAAGGATCTGAAAAACAACCTTGCTGCAGCCAAAGGGAGAAGCGCTCTAATTCAAAAGCACACTTGATAACAGCTTCATTAATCTTTGGCTTTCATTTCTACGTAATTTCTAGAATCAAATCCTCTCCTAACCGATGGGAATGATCGATTCTGCTACCTTCCCGGTCTGCAGATGTATTCATTTTAATATGCTCATGATATAATTTCTACCCCTTAAAAAAAATGCATACCATCAGCAGGAACCCGAACAGTTCCAAACACGTATGGAAGCAGCCGGGTGCCCTCTTTCTTCTGGCTTACAATAGAAAATGTCCCAAATTATCGATGCACTTCCTGCACAAACCCCTCGCCGCCGATAAATCACAACAATATTGCGATATTCACCCCCAGTCGCCGCTCTCCAGGGCAGCTCACGCCAAGGGAAAACATGCAGCGGGTGGATGCGAAGTCTCACAGACCCTCTCCCTCCTCCTCCTTTGAAAGGGGTAATACATCACCGCATCCAACCTTTAACTTCTCCCTCTGCTCCACCATCTCCCCTCATGGCCATCCACCTCTCACAACGCCGCACGCAAACCCACCGCCGCCTTCTCCTCCGTCTCCTCTGACACTGCCTCCGCCGCCGCGAAGCGGGGCTCGTCCTCCGCGCCGCCCCGGACGCGCCTTACCTGCGCGGGGTGCGGCGGGCCGGGGCCGGCGCGGCTGCCGGGGCTGCCTGTGCCGCTCGCCGGCGGAGCGGAGCGGGGCGGGCGCTGCTGCGGGTGCGCGGCGGCGGGAGCGGGGGGCGGAGCCGCTGCGTGACGCCGCCGCGCCCGTCTGCCCGCCGGGGGCGGTGCCGCGATAGCTGCAGCACCCTCCGCACATCACCAGCCCCGCCGCGGTGTCTGGAGGGGGTGAGGCGGAGAAACACCTCTGCCACCCAGCCGGAACTGCTGTTCCTCGGCATGGCTTTTTTGGGAGGGGGTGTGTGGTTTTGTTGCTGTTGTTGATGCTGAGCCAGCAGTGTGCCTAGGGAGCCAAGGAGGCCAACAGCATCCTGGCCTGTGTCAGCGGTAGTGTGGCCAGTAGGGCCAGGGATGTGATCATCCCTCTGTACCCGACACTGGAGAGGCCGCACCTTGAATCCTGTGTTCAGTTCTGGGCCCCTCATGACTAGAGAGATACTGAGGTGCTGGAGCAGGTCCAGAGAAAGACAACAAAACTAGTGAAGGGCCTGGAGCACAAGTGTGATGGGGAACGGCTGAGGGACATGAGGGGGGTTTAGTCTGGAGAAAAGAAGCCTCAGGGGAGACCTTATTGCTCTTTACAACTGCCTGAAAGGAGGATGGAGGCAGGAGGTGGCTGCTGATCTCTTCTCCCAAGGAACAAGTGATAGGACAAGAGAAAATGGCCTCAAGCTGTGCCAGGGGAGGTTTAGACTGGATATTAGGAATAATTTCTTCCCCAAAAGGGTAGTCAAACATTGGAACAGGCTGCTCAGGGCAGTGATGGAATCACTGTTCCTGGAAGTGTTCACAAACCGTGTAGATAACACCCTAAGTGACATGGTTTAGTGGTAGCCTTGGCAGTGCTGGGGGAACAGTTGGACTTGATCTTGAAAGTCTTTTCCAACCTGGTTGATTCTGTGATTCTATGTTGTTATTATTTTTCCCCAGAACTGAAGCTTGGAGGATTCTGCACAGCCTGTGGGGAAAATGGAGGTAGAGGCTCGTGACCAAGGACTGTATCTACAACCATTGGAGAAGTCTTTGGTAAAGCCTCACTGCTCTCTGGTGCGGTTTTAAACCTACCTGACACATTGCCTCCAAACGGTCACAAACTATTAGAGGAATTGAAGGTTTCTCATGATCATTGGGTTTAGCTGCAGTGAAGGTGTTTGATCATGCCAAACATACTTGGTTTTGCCTACTGACTGGCATTTAACTTTGTACTCAGTAGCTCACATAAAGGTGATGAGTTGATTGTAGATGATTTGAATGTTGCCTTAGCCAGTGGCCTGGGAACTTACTAGCATAGAAAGTGTTGTTTATCACACTAAGTCTCAAGAGCACTCCAAAGTTTTCTGTGAATGGTCTGTACAAGCATACCTTTTGTTGTCCAGGATGTGAATGTAGCATCTTAGTTTTGACCTGAAACGTCAGAAATAAATGTAAAAACCCCTAAGTCATTCTCCCACCGCAGTCCCAGAGGAGTTAGCCTTATGAGTTATTTTTTCTTAATGAAACAGGCTTTCTCCCAGACAAGTTTGATGAGGTAACCAAGCAACATGTTAAGTAATGGGAAGAAAAGCTTGCTAGATACGCAACGTATCTTGAGTATAATCAGGCCTCCCTTTTGTTCAGCTAGATGATATCCATATCCAGTTATTTTCAGAGTGAGGATTTCTCTCGGCAGCTCTAGTAACTTGACCCATGCAAAGAGAGCAAGGAGCAAATATCTCTTCTGCCATGAAAAGTGTATAAATCAGAGGCTGCAATAGGATAAGTGATGCACAGTTTTAGAGGAGCAAAACTGTAACCTGGTGGAAGTCAGTATTCAGTGTCTGTGGGAATACATCTAATGTAAAAAATAATATTCTCAATCTATGGCCTTATTTTGCTCATGATGAACACATGGTAAAGCTTTTTATGTTCTTACATAGGGAGTATCAAAGCCAAAGCCCAGTCCGCCCTGGAGGTGCTGGCATGGTGGTGGTGCTGGCAAAGGCAGAGGAGGATTCTTCTGTCTTCTAACAGAGGGACAGCTCAGTTATTCCAGCAGTAGCCAGAGGATGTTCATGTTCTAAATCTGTAGTACAAAGCCTGCCACAGTGAGAGGAGGGCTGGGAAGAGCCTACATAGGAATGGAGCAATGAGACATTACATGAGCCAGGAAGACATAGGGAGATGTAGGGAGAATACAATTTCCTTAATTTAACGGTGTTTTTTGGTTGAGTTTGAGGAGCATGTATTCCTTCTGTCATTCTCAGCAATTGTTGCAGCATATGGTGTCATAGCTGATTCATTCTGAAGCAGCACAAAAACAATAAGAGGAGGAAGGGAGAAAAAAAAAAAGAACCACGACTTCCAAGCCATCTATCTTTGTAGGTCTTTCAGCTTGACAAATGTATGGAATATCTTGTAAGAAGCACGTGGCCTTACAGAAACCTGACTTTCTTCTGCATAAATTAATGTTCCATGTTATACCAAAATATTTATAGGTTTTGAAAAGTAAAGAGATAAAAGCAGCAATGATAAATCTTGGAAACAAACCAGTCATATTTTCTGTCAGAGAGAATGCAGCACGTTATCCAGCTTGCAAGTCTGAGACCTTTTGGAGGTTTCAGACTTGGAGGTATATTGTCAGAACAAAGTGCCTTTGAGTCATTACAAAGTACATATGTGAAATTGTCCAACAGTGGTAGTTTTAAATAAGAGATTTGTTGGCAAGCTGAAGTGAATGCTGGGGCTGTCTCAGAACCACGCACATGCAATTGGCATGGCTGTCAGAGCTAATAAAAAGAAGTAACCAGTCAAAGAGGTGCAGAAGAAATAAGAATGATTCTGCTGAGGAATAAAGAAAAAGCAACACAAAACACACAATTAAGATGGAACTAAAGGTGCTTCCAGAGAACACTGGTTATCTGGGCAGGTATCAGGAAGATGTGAGAAGGAACAAAGTTATTTCTGGGATGGAGACAGCAGGAAGTGTTTTAAATATTTGAAAGAGAGGAAACCTGTTTCTTTGCTGAAGTGCTACAGGGTATGTTCAATAATGGGGAGGTTAGATATTGGGGATACATCAAAGCTCTGTTCTGGTAACCACTCCACATTTTTCCCTTCTTTGGAGTTATCATCAGTAATCCTTCTGGACTAAACTGAACCTTTGAGAAGAGCTCCAGACCCACCAGAACACTGTGGGTTTCAACACCTGTTGTGTGTTTGAATACAAGTTCTTTTCAAGGACAGCCAGTAACATTCTTTTGAACAAATCAGTAGTACCTTTAGAAGATGGTCCAGAGTGAAGAACAAACAGGATGACATAGATGTGTAGCAGAACTAGCGGAGCGGTATGTAACTCTATACAGCCAGTGAGGTTTAAAGAAATACAGAGGAAGAAAGTTATCATTTCTGCCTGTTAGCTACCATGTTACTAGGCAGTCTCAGCTGTGGGTAAAGAAAGTAGTTACATGTACAGTAAGGAATCAGAAGATACCCATTTTGGAACAAAGTCAGCCCATTACATAGATCCTCACTTGCTCAACTCAAACCAATTGAAGAAAATTTTGAAGCACTGGAAGATCTTGAGGTAAAAGAGAGAGATAAACCTGTATGGGATAAAACGAATTGCAGCAAATAATCAAATATAGTACTGGAGGTATTTGACTGAGTTACATTTTGAATTCAGAAAACAGAACTAAGAGGCAGCTAACTAAAAGTGGATTGGTTTTGATAGTGTCTCTAGATAACGTATTTTTGGACCTAGCTTATACATAACTTTGGAGGATTGAGGTGTTAAAAACTTGCTTAAAACCAACTCTGAATGGATAAATAATAAAGGAGCATACTTACGAGGATTTAAAGTATTTATTGACCTTACACGTAGTACTGGCTTTAATGATATTTCCAAGTCTTCTGCTATTTCAGAAGGTATCAGCTGTGTTTAGTGCTATAATATTCTAGTTACAATGAGAAGATTGGAGACACATTTAGTTTATAGGTGGCTTTTGGGCTCCAAAAGGAGTTTTATCCAAAGAAAACAAACACTATCAGAAAAGGTGTAAGCATATCAGAGAATCAGAAGTTATTTGTGGACTCTTGGTAAAGTCAAAATCTCAGCTGACCACAAACCATTTCAAGGCTTACACGTTAGTCCTTTGAAATAACTGCTTTCTTATATTTACTGTTATATAGAAAAATTAGCATGACACATGTTCAAAAGAATTCAACAGTGATAAGTAACATCCTGATGAAAATCCCCATTTGATCCCCAAGATTAAAATCTTGGGATGATTCAGAGATTAAGGTAGGTTTGGGGTTTTTTTTTGGCTTGGTAGCTTCATTGCAAGGAATTGCTTAAAGCACTGAAAAACCCAGACCTGTTTAGTAGTTCAAAGCATAAATATAGGTGGTATCTACATATATGAAACATGTGTGAGACATTGAATTAAAAATTGTATTACTTACCAGGAGTTGCATAACCAATCTGTGGGTTTGTCTGTTTGTTTTTCTGTTTAATTAAATGCAAGGAAAACTTGATGGGTGTGAAAATAATCATATTCCTACAACAAAATCTTCATTGAGGAATGTATAGTGTGAAGAATACAGGAGCCACCAAGACCTCAAAAATCCTTAAACTGCATTTTAAAAGACATCAGTAGTGACAAGAACCTATAGTTTGATGGCTCTAAGTCTCACAGCTGAAGATACAGTATACTTTCACACACACTTGGACTAGATGGCCTTTCAACGTCCGTTCCAACCCAAACTATTCTATGATTCTATGATTATACCAGTTCTAACTCCAGTTGTGCACAAGGCTTGACTGATGGGCACAGCAGCACCCATCACCAGGATAAATCTATTATGAAAGACCCCGAATTAGCTCTTCTGAGCTGTACAGAAGGTCATGTATCAGCTAGCCCTGTTGATGAATCTTCAGTGGGTTTTGGAATGGATTATGATATGACCCAAGTAGCAAAGGTTTTCTCACCAAAGGTGCAAAATGGTGCAAAAGGTCCTTCTTAATGTATATGTTTGGATTAGACAGCCTGTATCAGTCAGCTGGGCAAAGCATGGTAAAACAGAGAACTGATGAATCAACTGTCTTCTAAAGCACATTTGGTTTGGTATTAACTCTGTTCATAAGAAGGCTGTGGTTGAATTTTCTTTATTGAAGGGTTCAATAGGATTGATATGAATATCAATACGGTGGGTTTTTTTAATTGTAAGAGTAACTTTCATATTAATTATCTTTGCTACTTACAAGAGAGGCCCCTATATTCATATCTTGGAAAAGTGATTCTTTTCTGAGAATCTTCACGTGATAACATGACATAATGTGTCAAGTATTTGTATCTGCATGCAGCAGACAAATCTCAAGGCTGTCCTTCCAGATTTGAGTTTAAGAATAGTACATGTAAATACTGTGCAACTGAATGCATCTGATTGCAAAAATGTAAGGAACTGTATCAGTTTTAAATACCCAAGTATTCTCTAGTTCAAAAACTGGTTTCAGTTTTTAAGCAGCAAAGTATAAGCAATCTTTTAGCTTAAAAGCAGAATTGAAGAGAACAACAAACTGTTGTATGTTGCCATTGAGTGGACAACAGTCACCAGAAGTACTTGGAAGCTTATGTCATCCCATAACTCTCTGTGGAATCGTGTGCTTGAAAGAAATGTGTAAGAAATCCCACAGTAAGCAGACGTGAGGTTAATATTTTGTTGCAGTCTCCAAGACAGATTATTTTAAACCCTGAAGTGTTGTGCTTAATATTGCTTAAAAAACTCTTAGAAAGCTCATCTAAGTATTTTATAAATGTTGCTCATATGATTTCCCATAATTCCTTTAAAAATTTCACTAAGTTCCTACTCCTATGTAATTGATGTAATTTATATGGAATTCATATGGATGCCATTTGTGTGTGATTTGTATAAATTTCCATGAAATCAGCAGCAGCAGTCATCACCTTCCTCATCCTCTCTGCTAGGATCCTGGAGCTGTCTGGATATATCAGTGTGGTGAGGGCCCCTTTGTGTTAGGAGAGCTTCTGGGTAGTCTCTGTCATGTGGGGCTCTGAATGAAAACCAGGCTCTTTTCCAAGGACCTCACAGATTGAAAACCATAGAATGACAGAATCATCTGGGTTGGAAAAGGCCTTCAGGATCATCAAATCCAACCATTCCCCCAGGACTTGCCAAGTCCACCACTATACCAATGTATAGCAAGTCTGTAAGGCTGGCACAACACCACAATATTCTAGTGTAATTTATCAGTGTGGCCAAATCATAGATGTAGTATGCAAATTAGTATAAGCAATCAAAGAAATTGCATCTTGCACAGCTGCAGAATTGGGTCTTACATGGGAACTTCCCTCGAAGGTGCTGAGTGCCCTCAGCTCCCTCTAACCACTAATGTGGGCTGAACGTGTCCCATTTTGAATCAAGCCCTTTGATAACGTCAAGAAAATCTCTGATTATAATAATTTGTTTTATAATGTGTCACTCTACACTTATGAAAAATGAGTATACTTGCTATAATTCAAGTATTCTACAGATACTTAGCTGTACTAAAAGGGTGCCAAGTATACTAAAAATATATTACTTTTCATAAGGGTATAATTTCCTAGTAATCAGAAGATATACTCTGATTCAAAAATTGTTATAATTGTTAATGTTGGTGAGAATTACTAAGGCATCACAGCAGAGGGATATTTGTGGTGTGAAGCTGCAGATAGGTAGTTGAGATCATTGGTGTTTATACCATAAATGATGCACCTGCTGATGAGTCTCACTAAGGGAATACTGCACTGTGTATTTTTACACTTCAGGGCAGCTTTATTGTTGGGATGCCTAGTTCAAATAACCTTTCACTAAGGGAAGTGAGAGTTGCCCTTTCCAGAAATTCCAGTACTAATTACTATTAGTTTAAATGCTTGATTCAGTTTATTTTTGTTTAGTCCCCACAGTCTGTCTTGAGAGTCCTTAGTGTTATCATTACTTCTTTATAGTTCAGGTGTTTGTAACACAGCACAAAAGAAAGTACCAGAGAAGGCAAGTAGAAGGCTCAGGGGAGACCTCATAACAGTCTTCAATACCTAAAGGGCACCTACAAGAAATCTGGAGAGGGGCTTTTGGGAAGGGCCTGTAGGGACAGGAGAAGGGGGAATGGCTTTAAACTGACAGAGGGGAGATTGGGATGAGATTTTGATGAGATGAGGTTGCCCAGAGAAGCTGTGGCTGCCCCATCCCTGGAAGTGTTCAAGGCCAGATTGGACGAGGCTTGGAGCAACCTGGTCTAGTGGAAGGTGTCCCTGCCCATGGCAGGGGGTTGGAACTGGATGAACTTTAAAGTCCCTTCAAACCCAAACCAGTCTGGGATTCTATGAATAAGACAAGGAACTGAAAGAAAGACAGGTTGGAAGACAGCAGAGGAGACAAGTTGGGGGTGAAGTATGCTGACATGAAGTGAGAAGAAAAAAGCAAGCAACCAAAGTTAAAAAAGCAACAGTTGCTGTTGGAAATAAAGAAAGGGTGATGAGCAAAATGCAAACAAAAATATATAAAAGGAAACAGATCAAAATTGTTGCTGATGAAGCATTTTGCCTAGAGCCAAAAAAGAAGTAATGAGGTGTAGGACAAATTGTAAATACTTGGGCATCTTATCAGTTTACAATAGCCCTGAGGAACAAAGAAGAGGGGGAGTTGACTACATGGCATGTATGGAGGAGACAGAAGCAAACCCTGGCCAAAAAGAAAAGCACATATCTTTAGTTGTATTATGATCATGCCAAGGTCAGAAATAGTATGAGAGCAGATTGGAGCTGTTGGGAGAACTCTCTGTGGCTGCTTCTCCTCCTGTGCCTAGTTGATGCCCATGGTGTGTTGCACAGCAGGATTTTTTATGGCTGATCCCATGGTGCTTTCAGGGTAAATTTGACTGGAAAGGGTAAACTTCCCACTGCTATAACTGAATATAGTTCTTGTGGTCCTGTTGGAGGGGAAAAGTCACAGAAGTTTTTATAGTAATATTATTTCCCTTCTGTTCAGCACCAAACGCACTCACTTTAAGATTCAGACTAGGCAATATTGCTTTTGCCTTTTTTTTCATAATATTAATAATGTTTCTGGTCTGACCTTCCAGATAAGTAATGTTGAATGTGTTAATGCAGCTACCATGAATAAATTCTTAGCAGCGCTTTGTCTATAGCTCCAGAGTTCTTTCTAGTGCCACCTGCAAACACCAAGAAATGCCAGCGTATTGGACAGCCTATTCTCCCAGCCCAGAAACTACTTCTTATACCCAATACGGATATTCAGAATTTCTGTAGGATCTAGAGGTTTGTGTCTCTTTCTGAGAAATATGCTTCTCTGATGTCAGGATGTAAATTGCATTTGTGTTTTTAATACCACCAAATTAGCATTTGCTTCGTGTAATTTTTGATCCATACTCTGTTTTTCCTATTTCTGTTTCAACTGTTGCCCTTCCTCTGATGTGTTCAATAGATAGAGTTATTTTTTACTCTTTCTCTGTCATTCTTTCCAGCCATTTTGTGACTGCTGCCTTTGCTGACTACTTTTTTTTTTTGATTTAGCTGTAAATTTGGGCAAAAATACCATAGCTACCAAGACAGTAGGAAAAACAGAGATTTCACAGGGACGTACTTAATGGCAGGATAAAAGGTCAAGATACTCCTTATTTTTAACAATAGACTCAAGTTCTTTCTTATTTGGTATTTGGTAAACTCCTGTTTTGCTGAATGCATTGTGAAACAAAATTTTATCATTCTGTAGCTAGGTAATTCCAAATTGAACAATCCACAATAATCCAGGTTTTAAAGATCCAGATTGAACTCAGAGTACTAATCAGTAGCTATTCCCTACTAAGATTCCTCTATTGTCATAGATGATATGTGCTCTTTTGGTGATGTGTATTCGTATTTTCTTCATATTATTTTACATTACAGTTTACACTGTATTCCCTATACATCCTCTCAGCAACAAACTTCTTTGGCTGCAGTGACCATTAGAAAGGTGTCTTCATCTACTGACTGTTTATTTCAAGTTATTTCAGCATACATAGAAGTATTTAACTTGACAAATGACAAAAAGATGAGATAATAAAAATATCACACTTTTATTTTAAAGATATATAAGATCTATCATGTTCAAGTATTGCTAAAGCAAATTGGAAGCTTGAAATTACTCCACAACTTGTCTACAAGATACTGTTAAGTTCTGCGTTTATCAGATAAGCTTATAGCAATGTCTTCCAAGTGGATGGATCATTAGTAACTGACAATTTTTTGTCAGTATTGCTAGGTAGGAAAAAAATAGTTCTGGTGCTGCAAACACTGAAATTACCATGGTTATGTTGGTTATAGACGAAAGATCTGGGCTGGTATACCTCAAAACTTTGATCCTATAATTTAGCTAATGCAGGACTCCAGTAGGGCTTTCCTCCTGGTTCTGAGCTGATATTGATTCTTAGTTATTCAATGACTTAATGTTAGAGGCAGGGAAACACACAGATTTTCCTGATGCGTGCAAGTTTCTGGATCTTAAAATTATGCAAATTGAGCACAGTTTGCCCAAAAAGCAAATTAGCGTTGTGCACCTGTAGCAAGCATAATATGTGTTTTTCAACGGAAGTAAGAAAATTCAGCACATTTTTACCTCATTAGCACTCCAGGGGTAGCAGTGACTTAATTCTTTGCTGTTGCAAGCTCTGTAGCTGTTACCCATAGATGTTTTACAGTTGTCCATAAAACATGTTTGCCAAAAAAACAAACATAAATTTTCTGAAAAGTATTGAGAAGACAGGGTAATGATTCATTTCTTTATAGAGTGAATTACTCTGTACAGGGTATAAAACCTTGGCATCCTAATCCTGTGGGGCATAAAAAGAAATGCCACTCCCAGAACTGGGCTGCTTGGCTTTATAACACTTGAGATTTGGAAGCAGATACTTGCTATTGGGGATGCAGAAATCATACAGCACCTGTTCAGACCATATGAAGCTGCATTTTGGAAAGGAAGATTGAGATGAAAAAAACCTAGGAAAATCATGATTCTCACGGAATTAAATGGACTTCACTGTGACGTGGTGCAGAATGAAGGAAGGGAATGTAAAATCCCATCTGTTTACGTAGTTCTCTTGGTTCATGGCAGATTTGTTGTTGGATGGAAAAAGTAAGCTTCAAGTCTCCACAAGTGATAATCACTTTGATATGAGGAACAAAACCCAGTAGGTTATCACTGCATTTTTTTCCAAATGCAATTTTTTATCTTTTGTATTTGAATTAAAGAAGATAAAAAAATTTGCAGTGATCTTGTTAAGTTCCTTGGTACACTTTGGAAAAGATTGTTTTGAAAGCTTTTGTGTAATTGCCCTTGAACTATCCTATTATGTGAGTAACAATCCCTCAAAACAGCTTCGTTTTTGTTTCTTGTTAACTGAGTCACTAAAAATGTTCACCTTTTATGAAGAATGCCTTTATTTTCCCTGAGCTGTCCTCCTCCTATTCTTTTTGAGGTTTAATTTTGTTTATTTATTATCTTCTATGGATTTTTAGGTATTTTAGGGTTTTAATGACTTATTTTATATGGTAACTTTTATCCAATATGCTTTGTTGAATATTCATCTCAGTCCACAGGTGTCCCTGTAGGTGTGATAGGTACTTCCAAGTAACATCTGAACTTTTCATTCTTTTGAATATGCACAAATCCGTTGTTAAAACATTTTGAAATTCGAATGTAGACATAATATAGGATTCAACCATATTGAGCAAATTGACAGAGTGCAGCATGGAGCTGGGTTAACAGTTTGCTCCCTCATTGTTGAACTGTTAAGTAGAAGTTAGATGGTAAACCTGAGAACACTTATGAACATATAGCTGAAGGTACCTTCTCAGTCCACTGTTCAGAAAAGCTAGCAGTTTTGAGAGGATGGATAGAGGATTTAATGGAGGTCAATACTGGGAAATAAGATAATATCAATATTATAATACTGTATGACCTTATCTAAGAGATTTGCTGAAGTGTTTGTCAACCCATCACAAAAAGAGTATTGCCAGATTTCATTACGGGTTCAGGAACCGGAGAAGAGAATCAATGACTATCTTGGGATATCATAAGATCACTCATCAAAAACTTAAAACACCAAAGTTTCCTTTATGAAGGAGAGTCATATGAGTCATATGAACATATGTTCATATGTCATAGGAACACTTAAAAGCAAACACATGACCAAAAAACCACCCCCATCAACAAACCCTCAAACCTACAGAATAGTCTAAAAGGGAATAGATTAGAAGTTATACTTCTCTTGCCATATATAATGAGAAAGATATTCTGTAAAACTGAAAAGAAACTGATTCAAATCTGTGTGTGAAAATCTTGTCACACAGTGTATAATTGAACTATGAAATGCATTTGTACATGTTGCTACTGAGGCCAAAGACTAAGCGAAATTCCAGAAAGATTTGAATATTCACATAATGATGAAGAAATCACAAAATGTTGACAATGGTCACTGCCAACACAATTTTGAGGACAGTTAAACTTCAGGATACAACAATACCCTCAGCAGTTTTATTGGGATGATTATCTGCCATAATTATAGCATGCAATTCTTCAGTCTTCCTTTGAAGCCTCTCAATCTGACCATCACGAGAGACAGCCTGCCAAATTAGAAGGACCTTGATTCTGTTCCAGTAGGGAACTCAGAAAGAGCTTTTGCACCCACAACTCAATGCGTGTATGTCTTCTAGTTCCTTCAGTGTTTTGTTTTTTCTTTTCCTTCCAGTATAATTGTGGTGTTGCTGCATCATTTTGTAGATAGACGTACAGCTGCTCTGCTCATGCAAAAGTTAGCCAGCTGTGTGCCAGCTGTTAGCATAGCACTATGCCTGAGCTAATGAGCCTTGCTGGGGATTTTTTTCTTCCATAAATGTTCCAATGGCTCTTAATCAGCAGCAGATTCTCCACTGAGTGATGTATGACATAGTTTTCTCTGCTCTCTCATCCTTGTGTAGCTGTACTGTAGCCTGTATGTGGACATTTAGCGACCTGTTCAGTAAATGGGTATAGGCTACTTAAATTTATAGTGTCCACAAGCAGATGTGGATTTGAACATGATATAGTCCTTATTTTATTTATCAAAACAGGTGTCTGCGAACAGTGTAGCATGTTCTTTATTTGCCTTTTTTTTTTAAGCCTGTGGGATTTTTATTACTCAAGCTGGTAACATGAATATTTGCACAAATAAAAGGTATTAAAGATATTGATTTGAGTGTTACTGTGAAGCAAGTAAAAGGGATTGTGAACATCAATAA
This sequence comes from Pezoporus occidentalis, assembly GCF_034315485.1. Classification (NCBI taxonomy): domain Eukaryota; kingdom Metazoa; phylum Chordata; class Aves; order Psittaciformes; family Psittacidae; genus Pezoporus; species Pezoporus occidentalis. The sequence continues at coordinate 7,405,629 of NW_026916294.1, forward strand.
AACTGAATTCAGGACCAGTGTTTTAAAAATGTATATTCATAGTTGCAAATATTCCCTGCAGTATTTACCCTGTTCTGCTCATAAGAAACAACTGAGAGATTTGGGGAGAAGGCTTTTCTGATACAGCATGTTTTTTACTTACGTAATTAGGAACAGACAGCTACTGTTTGCACTAACGGAGCTTAAAGATTATTAATACATCCATTCTCCCTTCTTTGCATTTGAAAGAATTTATCACTCATTAGTACGTTGTCAAAGACAGGATTATGTCTTGGTCCTGTGTGTACTCACAGGGAAACCCCTGCCAACTTCTTCAGTTGCTGCCAGGAAGCCAGTGAACAGAACATGTTTTCTGTTTCAGAAGCATGGAAAAATAATAAGCATTACCTTTAAAAGGAGAGTCATAAGAATGGGAACTGAAATCATGATCCTAGGCAATAAAAGGCCTGTGCACACCTGTCAAGACTGTGGTCAGGGAGTCTCACCATCCGTTCCAAGAGACCCATGAATTTTTTCCATCCTCTCCTTACTGTGTCCTCATACAGTTCAGGGAAGCCATGCTGAAAGCTGAGTAGTTAACATGAATATCTGTTATCAGAGAGATCTTTGGAGTTAAGGTATTCAACTTTGACTAGTACAGGACATTCCATCAGCACAATGAAGATAAATAAATACTCCTTATGGCATAAATTACACAACATAGTGTGGGTCCCCTGGGAAAGTAAGTGAAACTGTGACAAGGAGTTCCTGTTGCATAAATGCTGGCATTTTGTCCTGTTTACTCTGTTTGATCAATGGCTCTGTTACATAGGAACCTTCATATTAGATGATGATTGTAGTGTGAGTACTAATGCTCATTTGCAGGAGGCCAAAATATTTTCCTTTTTCACATTTTATTGAACAAAACTTTAAAGTCAGGATTAGTGGTAGGACCTTAGGACAATTACTTAGTGTGATGCATAGGTTAATGGCAGTTATATGGCCACTTCTTGCACACCACTTTGAATTATTATCCTTTTTTTGTTTCTGGAAACATAATTAGTCTGTGATGGATGGGAGGCTAAATTCAGTACTTGGGGTCAAGCCACACCTTATAATGACATAGCTGCAGATACTTTCTGCATTTTGAAACATTCATTTGCATCCAGTCTATAACAAATCTTTCTAGCTTTTCAGGCCATTTAAACTTAGAAATCCATAGACTATACTTACAGCAGAAAACTCCTAATACTTTTCAATCTTCTCCTGCCCTTTTCACCCACCTACCGTGTAACTGATAGTTGTGGGGTAATCCAGGATAGAAATGTCCCTTCTACTTTTATGAAATACTGCTTTCTATTTTTAGGACCTTGACATTGAACTGGTGGTAATCAATATCTCTCTTGAGCAGAGATAACAGGATAATGAAAATGAATGTTCTGTTGCATTTGCTTGAACACTATTTGACAATGTACTTCACTAATATTTGCATATGGAGTTGACTGAAAAAAAATCTAAGAAAATACACTGGAAATATGCTAATTTATTGAATTTGAAAAATTGTGGAAATCTGCTAAATTCTAGGTTTTTACGAGGAAATGGCTCATTTGATTGTAAAGCCTCTCATTGTCTGTGACCCAACTGAGAAGGAACTTTAAAACCTGATGTTTTTATTGTGAATGTGAAATTTTAATATAGATATCTTTTATGAAACATTAAAACCATTAAATTTTGTTTGCAGAATGAAACAAGTACTGAACAGAGGATTTTCTCTGAAGTATGAATTGGCTTTCTTTGTATTCTTTTTCATACTCTTGATATTTTTCAGGGCATGTTTTCATCAGGATGTTCATGTAACACGAAGTTCTTCACCATTCAGACAGTTAAAAGGAAGAGTTATGCAATATTTAAGCCTTATTTAAGACTGTGAAACAGGGAGGAGGTGAAAAATACATATTGTATAGGCTGAGTGTGATGCCTAGGCATAAAGATTAATTTTACCTAAGAAAAGTGCTGGGCTGGGTATTTATTTTCAGAAGAAAAAATGCTCTGTCAGAGGTTTTAGCTCTGATTTATTTTCAACATAGAATTTGCCTGCTTAAATTGAGAATTTGGGCTCTCTGTACAGCTAATGAAGAAAGATAAAGTTAAGTTACTCAGGAGAGATTGAGAACAACCCCTCTTGCACCTGTGCCATGCTGCAGCTTGGCCATCTCTGCGGAGCTGACCTGTCACATACCGTGAATTGCGTGTGCTGAAGACAGCACTTGAAACAATAGCAGTTGCAAAGCTTTCTGTAGACTGATCTATTTTTGTACTGAGCATTCATAAGAATGAATATGAATATGAACACCAGTTGAAATCTTATCTTTTTGCCAAATAGATCAGTTGAGGTGAACTGTTTTGTCCATCTCTACACAGAAATTAAAAATAATTAGAGAAGGACTGTCAAACTGTTTTTGACAAAAAGAAGCCCTTTCTTAAGACTATACCTTCATCTGGGCATGCATCATACACAGGTATTTTTAATATCTGATTTTTTTTCCACTTTAACTTATATAGCATATGAAAAAACTCCATTGGCTTTGATGAACTGATTTTTCTTTTGCTATAATTTGAACTGTGGACTCTTACCTTGCTGCTGTATCCATAGTAAGAGATAACACTTTCAGTACATCTTCAGAAACTTTACATATGAACACTGCAGACCAGCAACCAATCACTCAACTTATAAAAAAAGCCCCAACTTTAATAATTTCAACCAAAGTGATTTCTTTATAGGGTAAGATTTTTTTCTCTATATATTCCTCGAGTGCAGTTGAGAAGCTCACAGATACTTGGAGATAAAAATGGAAGAACATGCAAATCTTTTTTTGTTACTATAATTTAAAAGCACATTTAATTGTATAGCTCCACTAAATAGAAAATACTTCATTTTTATTTGTGTTAGGGAGCCCTGGGGCTGGTAAGGGCTTATGGTGTCCTCAGGGCCCTAACGGTTTGTGTATATTATTTGTATTTTAAAACCCAGCATTCTCATTTTTGCCAAGGAGTTCTGAGGAAGTTGTGTGTTGGTTTCTATTCTTAGATGATTTCTTTTCCTAAACAAACCAAACAAACCACCTAACAACAGTCAGTAGAACATCTGGGAAAAAAAGTGGAACCACTCAATAGGCAAGTATATGTTATGCCCAAATGAACACTCAAATGAGCATGCATATTTAAGAAAAAAACCTCCTCATGAAGATGGAAATGACATTTACATGATGATTTTACTACTGCTGCTGCTTGACTTAACATATAAATCTTTAAGTGAAATTTGGGGCCTCACGAATATACAGAAAACTCAAAGTCTTTATGTTTTTATGGCAATATCCCCTTCACATAAATTTATATAATTTTATTTGACCCTCATAGATGAATTTTGATAACTCTCAAGGTCACTGGATACTTACGGACAGTTTTGAAATATCGGGTAGCTTTGTTTCCTAGTTTTTTTATCACTTCAAGCTATCCACACTCAAGTTCATCAGTATTAAAATCCCCTGAACCGCACATAAATTCCTTTCTCCAATTTCAGCTTTTCTTTTTTTTTACTTCTTTTTGCATATTGCATAAGAATTTCTAATACATAAAACAGATAAATGGTTTATAATCCTAATAAATTCTGCTTGGGAAAGATTAAATTTCTGCACACTCACCACAGAATTTGCAAGGCAGCGCTACCATTACCAGGGCAGGCAGGCCATGGCTCCTCTCCAATAGTGAAGTTATTCAGGTGTCCTCTGCTTTTTCACCTTTGCTTGTTACATCCTATCGCTGTACGTTCCACCAGAGACAAAGATTTCAGGGAAATCTGAATTCCTGTGCAGAAAAATGGGCCATAAATCTTTTAGGAACATGTACAATAATTGTCAAAGAAAAAATGATATAATCTACTAAATTTCTTCTGAAGAAGTTTAAGGAGAAATCTAAGCCAGTCTCAGGCTAGTAAGAACACTGGCCTGGATATCATCAGCAGTGGGGATTACATTGCTCTTTGCAAAGAAAGCTGTGTCCAGAAGCCCACTAACTGATGGTGGCATAACAAGATTCATGGTCTTGATGCAGAGCTTTACCAGCTGAATTTCAAGGAATCATTTTTTTGTAGTTATTGTTCAGTTCATGGAAATCAGAATGAAAACACAGATTGGTTGGGGGGAAGGGGAGAAGGGGGGAATCTATTTTGCGCAATTACCGGAGACAATGAGAAGTAAGAGTTTCCCAAGGGAGATCAAAGTCACCAACTGCATTTTTGATATTCATAATTCATTTCCTGGGTCTGTCTTTGCATGTGGGTAAATCAGCTTTGGTAACTGATAACAGCAGGACACTTTTTCTGCATATTCATGCATACATTCATCAGTAGCTATATGGTGGGGGGGGGGTGTGCGAAGAGATCAGGTTGTGTTTATTCCTCATCTCTCAATGTTGCAAACAGTAGTCCTGACTCACTTCCTACTCCAGTCCCACTTTTGCTTAGATGGGGAATAGAGTGGGGGCACACAGAAGAATAAGAAATATATTATTATATGTTGCTACCCAAGAAGTGTAATATTTCTGAGAGTAACAGTACTTGAAACAAGAGTACAAGGTATCAGAAAACATCCATAGTCTCCATTGTCTCCATTTCTACAGTTATGAATTTTGCTTGGAACTATATTTGAGTTTTGGAGAAGGGATAAAAAAAGGATGGAAAACGTAGCAATCAGAAAAAAGCAAATTATTGTAAAGGAACTCTGTGGTTTTATTTTTCACTTGTCCTATTGACTCATTTTAGAGGCAGGCACCTGAATAATTCAGACAAGTAACTTAAAATATGATGAGTTCCTGGGGGGTAGGATGGAAACCAAGAATCTATCTAGTCTTCTTCATCAGCAAGAATGCCTTTGAAAACTATGTTGCTAGTTGTGAGCAAATTCCTAATTATAAAAATTTCTTGATCTTTCTCCCTCAGTAAAACATACTCTCTTAATAGCAACTGTTTCAAAGTTTCGTTACCAAAGAGTATTTCTGAATAGGTTGATAATGCTTTCCGCAATAAATGTTTTCAGTTACAATATGCTCAGAGTTTCTGTAAGTGTCTTGACTCAAAAAAAAAAAAGGAATATATGCCTGCATTGTAATAGAATCTTTCTTACTGTTTATTGATTACTGATAATTTCTTACTGGATGAAAAGGTAGGTCTCTTCAGAGCTACGAGGAGTGCTGACTCCAGCCAGGCTTCCTGAATTGTCAAAGCGTACACTTTGGTGAAGAAAGGTTGTTATTTCCATTTAAATGTGTAGCTTGATCTAGAACCTGGCAGACTACAGGGTGTAAGCAGTAGTCATGTATCCCTAAACAAGTATTGTACCAGTTCTTTTGTAACTTTGATTCTTTTCATAGCCAATTTGTCATTAAAAACTAAACTGTTTTCATATTGTACTGTTTCTTGCAATTGTTCAGTAATTATTTTCCCAATGGGAATACATATATATTGTTTTAAGCTCTTTTGTGGCCAAGAACATATTTGATCTGTTTGTAATGCTCCCTGTAAATTTACATTGCTATATAAATATTTATCAGAAATAGCAAGAGCAGGCTTGGTTTAGGCCCACACAAATGCAGGAAGACCAGCTGCACTCTTCAGAAAGAGCTGGTAGCACATGAACTCTCTTTCAATCAAGACTGATGAATTTATTAGCATATGCGAGATTGTGTGGGAGCTTATCTGGTACAAAATAACATAGCAGAGGAAGGAGAGTTGATTAGCAGGGTGTCTTGGCTTAGTAAGTGATCTTAGTCCAGGTATAGCATTGCTTAAAGATTTATCAAGGTGGATGACCAGCTCAGATGCTGGTCACCTGTATTGCTCTCAAAATAGTTCCTTCAAAACTTTGAAACACTCATCGCTAATGGTTTAAAGAAACTTGACAGTAAGCAAGCAAATAAGTTGCTAAGACAGTCATATATGAATCTCGTATAATAATACCATCTTCCTATGCTCCTCTATCTATTATGATGTAAGTAAGACATGGTAGATCAGTGCTTTCGGATAGGGTGTCTGTGTTTATACAGAATTTGCCTTGGTGAACTCCATCTGTGACCAATTCATTTTATGGTACAAATAAAGTTTTACAATGAAATAAAAAAAAATTACCCCTTTTAGTAATGATGCATATGGAAAGTAAATGTCAAAAGATACACCAGAGTTCAAGGCCACTAATTTGTATTCATTTCTCATGTCTGCTTTTAGACTTTAAAATTAGTCATTGCAGTATTTTACAAGTACCTTTACAAATAAGCTATTGCTTTCAGGCCCCCATTTACCATGATGCCTATCTGCCATTTTAGATACCAAATAGGCAGTGTGCTGCATCTTCATGACAAGACGCCACAGGCAATGAATTACATCTTTTAAACAAAGAACGTGAATTTGTCTGGTATCTTGGAGAGAAGTATCCAAAACAATACTACTGCTAATATTGTCGTAGTCTTAAAGAAACCCTCAATTTTTTTTCATGACATGAAAATAAATGTTTTGGAAGATTATATATTCTCCAAATACAATGGAAAGGGTTTAATACTAATTTTTTTCTGAGAAACAGAAGTATCTTTAAATGTTTGTGCAAAACATGCGTGCTATTTTTACACAGTGATGATAATGTGGGAAAAAGAAAAACATACTTACGAGGGGTAAAAGGGAATCACCTCCCTGTCCTCTATCTGCCTTAGCATAGCTCCTAGGAGGATCTGTTCCATCATTCCCAGCAAAGAGGAGAGGCTGACAGGTTGGTAGTCCCTGGCGTTCTCCTTTTTACCCTTTTTAAAAATGGGTGCAATGTTTCCCCTTTTCTGTTGCCAGGGCCTTCACCTGACTGCCAGGGCTTCTCAAATATCATGCAGAGTGGGTTGGCAACTATATCAGCCTATTCCCCAGGACTCTGGGATGGATCTCATCAGGTCCACGTCCAGAGCCTCATACTTGTTGTACAGAGGCACCTGGGAGGGCAAGATAGGGAAGTGGAGCGTGGACTTGCACCCGTTCATTCCTTTTCCTTAAGCTACTGCCTTCAGTCTGGCAAGGAGGAGATTCAGGACCCTCCAGATCTTGGTTTTCCTTCTGCTGGCTGTTCCTGCTCTTGTCTCAGGTCAGAGCCTGGTTCCACCACAGATTCATAGAATAGTTTAGGTTGGAAGGAACCTTCAAAGGTCATCTGGTCCAACCACCAATATCCCTCTCAGTCTCCCTGATGCTTCTTAACCCTCCTACTTCCTCTTTTAGCTTTGCCGCCCTGCTGAGCAGATCATCCACCTGGTCACATCTGTCAGAGCTGCTGTCCCTGCTGCCATCTGATACCACTGAAAGGCTCTGGCACTCCCTGCAGCCTTTGACCTGGATGGCTGCATATTTTCTTGAGAGCTCTGTCTGAGTTACTACATCCTTCCTGGAGAGTGCAGAGGACATAACTTTGCACCAGGTGCACACCATGTCCAAGCTCCTTCTGGGAGGGCGATAACCACCAATAGAACCAACCTCTGCTCTGGTGAGAACCCCCTGCAGTCCTATATCCAGCTATGGAGCCCCCAACACAAGCGGGACATGGAGCTGTTGGAGAGAGTCCAGAGCAGGCCATGGAAATGCTCTGAGGGCTGGAGCACCTCTGGTCTAGAGACAGGCTGAGTGAGCTGGGCTGGTTCAGCCTGGAGAAGACTCTGGGGAGTCCATAGGGGAGCTTCCAATGCCTAAAGGGGCAGACAAGAAATTTTGAGAGGGGCTTTTTGACAAGGGCCTGTAGGAACAGGACAAGGGGGAATGGCTTTAACCTGACAGAGGGGAGACTGAGATGAGACATTAGGAAGAAATTCTTCCCTGTTAGGGTGCTGAGGCCCTGGCACAGGGTGCCCAGAGAAGCTGTGGCTGCCCCATCCCTGCCAGTGTTCAAGGCCAGGTTGGACACAGGGGCTTCGAGCAACCTGGTCTAGTGGAAGCCGTCCCTGCCTGTGGCAGGGGGTTGGAACTGGACGAGCTTTGAGGTCGCTTCCAAACCTAAACCGGTCTGGGATCCTGTGGTAAAGCGCCTCCTTCACATGCCTTCCCGCGCAAACTGCCTCGCCACGCCCTCGCTGGCGTGCTCGCGCTCCCTAGGCCGCTTCTGATAGGCTGTGGGGGTGGGTTCCGTTAGTCTGGCAACGCCCAGAACGCGTCAGTGACGCTAAGGGATCTGCCGACCGTTGGTGGCTCTCTGCTGCTTGAGGTAAAGCTGTCGTGCTCCCGGCTGTGCCGTAGGTCGGATCGGCTCCGGAGCAGCTTCCCTCGGGAAATCACGTACCTTCAAGTCTACAAAAGAAGCAGGAGACTTCAAAGGTAAAACTAAAATTTGGGGATGCCAGTCCTCCTAAAGGTAAACGTGCATACTTGAACCAAAGGGATGTTGTGGTATTGGAGAGGGTACGCCCGGTTCAGATGTGTTTCACGATGAGCTGGGTTATACCAATGACTTGTATTGACTAGATTACCGCTGATTTTAAAAGCAACTTGGGCAACTAACATGGTTAGGAAAATGCTATTGCAATCTTTGTAGAAACAGATAATCCCATCCTGAAATGAAAAATTAATTTTTGAAGGCACTGTGTTTATGTCAGTTTCCTTCCAACTGAAGATTTCCAGCCCTGCTCTAGGAGTTAATAGGGAGCCAAGTCCTGCTACAAGTATAATCATGGAAGTGTTTACTAGGAATGTAAAACAAATTTTCTCTGATTTCTGTGAAAATCGCTGTAGTACTTCCCTATGACAGATTAAGGTAATGGAATCTGTCATTGGGTCAAGAAATAGTACAATAAGGAAAAACAGTCATGTTAAGGAAAAGCAGTCATGTTACTTTCATGGGTTGTAGTGCAACATGGATGGATGTTTTCCACCTACAACCATTGATAATGCCTAAGATAATGCCATAGATAATACCTGAGATAATAGCATAGGTAATACCGGAGCACTATTAAAGTACATGGATTTAATTCTTCAGTACATACATGTAAGCTGTTTTGCAGAAAGGGTGCAGAGGCAAATCAAATGAGTTGGTGTGGAGCAGGAGTGTTTGAGGCCAAAACTTCAGGATTCTGCCCTACTCCCCACCCCCAGCCACCACGGTATATGGAATTTAGAGTAAGGTCATCAGTAAGAGAGCTGTAAGACATTCTGGTGCGTTATAGGAATCCCATTGCTAAGTAGTTGGAGGAGAGTCTTCCTGTGCTCCCCATCATCCAGGAACCAGAGAGGGATATCATAAGCAAAAGTGTGTTGTGAGGATAGGGAAGAAACAGATGAGAAAATTGCAATCCCCCTTTAAAAAAGATGAAGATTCTTGTGTTTTGGGGACAAAATTTTCATTGCTTCTTTTTGGTTATATCAGAATTTAAAGGTTTTGGCATAAGAGCTAAGGTGCCACTAGGCAGATTTTCAAAAGCGTTTAGACGCTTAAAAGATTCAGGTACCTCAGTTTTTACTTAGCAGTTAGTGGAAACATCACTGGCTGCTGGTGTGTGTTTTTATGTTTTTAAATACCTTTAAAAACATACGCAGAAGTTTTGCCATCTGAGTATTCCTCAGTCACCAGAGGAATGCTGAATCCTGGGGAAATTGAAGAGAATGCGACTGTGAAATTGAGGCCTGAACACATGCAGTTACTGAAAAACCGGAACTGCACAGCTTTGCTTTAAAATTTTGGATGTAGTTCAGAAAAGCACTTTAACACTTGCTTAAAGCCTATTAACTTAAGTAAAAAGGTAATGCATTCTTAAGTGCGATCCTTAATAGGAAAGATCCTTTCCTGGGGTGTTTCAGTTGGAGAAGAACCCTGGACTTTCTCATGGGGTTGATTTCAATTATTCACTTAAATCTGCATGCAGAATGGTAACAAGATGTGTTGGCTGTGAGTTTTCAAACACTGTTGGCATAAATAATTTTTGTTAAAACAAACAGTTTTTGCTTTTAATTTATGTTATTTTTAACTTTATCTTGATGATTACTCTTCCCAGCAATCCTTCCTGATAAAAAAAGCCTGATTAGTTCAAATTCTGTTATAAGAAATACATTGTTCTAGTATATATGGAAAATCTGAATTTCTGAGAGGTAGTATCTGTTAAGACTAAAAAGTATGTTATTTGGCACTGTCATGATGGTAATGCTTATATATATTTATAGTATATATATTACCCTCTATGATTTTCTCTTACTTTCCTGTATCTATATCTATATATTTTAACATAATTAATAGTGGATTCAAGTAATGAATTTTATTCATCTGAATACTTGAGAGGTACAAGCCAGAGACAGTTTAAAGCTAACTGGAACCCACATGAGTCAAGCTCTTGGCTCTCCTGTAGATTCAGTGGAATGTTAAGATGTTTGCAAACAGAAGGGGTTACGCATTTGCATATTTGGAAAGGTTGTGGTGGCATGGACACAAATTAATAGCCTCCCAATATTGACTGAGGATGCTCACTTGGTTTGTAGTAGCTATTTCCTTTAGAAATTACTTTCTTTTGCTCATATTGCTTTTGCCATTGTGAGCTCAGTCTCTGTTCTTTTAGAACTGCAGCATTTACTTCTGCCTTTGTTGAGGTTTTGAACTAACGTTGGATTTTGTATATTGGGCAGTGGAAACCCCAGCAAGGGACCTTGGATTTACAGCTTTCAATGACACAAATTCTAGCATCTTTTTGGTTTTGTTTTTTTTCCCCCTTTTTTTAAAACGAGACAACATGCACAAAATACGTAAAAAATAACAGTCTTGGTTAAAAAATTCCTCTATAGCTTCTGCCATGCTGTTGCAAGAAATTGATTCTGCCAGTGTAAATCCATGACCTTTGCAAGCACTTCTACTTGCTGCCTGTGTCATTACTCGATTTCCAATGGAAAGTGAGGGCACAACAAGTACTACTTGCAGCCATTTCCAGTCACTGCTTATGATAGTTCTAACCTCAGTGTCAGAGAGTCGTGTGTTTTGCAGTTCAATTCAGCGACTATCTGGCCCCAGCTCTAGAAAGGAGGGAACGAGGGGAAAGGCAGACAGGGAGTACAATTACAGGCAGCTTAATTCACTGTCTGTGAAACAGCCAGCTATTTACCTTTCAGATGCACTAACTACAGTCAAGAGACACTTGCTATATCCACTTGTCACTGTATGGTGTGCTGGGTTTGTGTTACGATATTCCTAGAAGATGTATTAATTGAATTCAGTGTGTTAACTGGTGGACATGTGCCTTCTGATGCACCTTCATGTGCTTGAGAGAGGATTAAGATCATTTGTGTCAGCAAGGCTGGGGTTTGTGAAACAGTTTGGATGCTGGGATGGTAAAATTCAAAGTTAGACATTTCAGTGGGCCATCTATATGTGTAGGGGTGTTAATAAATGTGACACCTGTGTGGAAGATGCATAGGGCAGCTGGCACAGCCAAATGTCAATTGACAGAGATGTAATTTTGGGTTGTAGATGGATGAATCCCAAACCTTGCAAAAAAGGGCAGGTGGCCTAATGGTCACTTAATAGTTTGTGTCTTTGCTGAATTTCCATTACTGTCCAGCCTTAGAGTGTTTAGTCGTCTTCAGCTATGGGTGTATGTTTGAGATTTTGTACTAGTTACACGATTTTTGTGATATAATGGAAATTATGATGCGCTTTCTAACATTTCAGCATCCAAATCATCCTTTGGGCTGGTGACAACATAAAAAAAATCATTAAACTTCCCCTCCCCCAAAAAGACTTGTACCATAGCTTGATTAAAGAGTAGCACCCTATCCAGAGTGGATATATATTCCCCAAACACTATATCTGTTGCTTGAGGAATTTACTATTTGCTTTTGACAAGTAAAAGATAATCACTGAAGTAGTTTATGCCCTTTCCTCCTATGAATGTAAAAGAAATCTTGATTTTGATTTGTATTGCTTGTGGTTCATTCACTCAGCCATCCAGATCTTTATCTATATTTTTTGTTGCAATCATTAAGTTACATGAGATAAATACTTCCTAGAGCTGTACAATGCTCACACAACCAATAAATTTAATAAAGGAAAAACCAAAAGTCTGAGAAGTAAAATGCCAGTGCTGACAATACTAATAATATACATTCTTGACAGGTATTATGGGGTGAATTCAAGTCTTGCTAGTTTCATTGTAGTCAGTTGTGTAAGGATTTTATTCTGATTTATGTACACAAAGAGAATAACTATAAATATAAAAAGATGCATTGTGTATACTGTATACATAATGTATTATTACATCTACACTTACCCCAAACCCAGGAGAACCAAATTGGTTGATTTGAAGTTGCACTTTAAATAAATTAAAAATACTATATTAATATATTTTTGATTAGGAAGATAAGATATTGCAGTCTTAATTTTACTTCTGTACTTTTAATCATATTCCTTTGTGTGCTGATGAGTTTGGCCAGCATAGCTGAAATGTCTGAGCAACACAGTTATAAGGAAAAAAGAAACAACTGAAGAGAGATTTTCTTCTGAAAATGAAGATGCATGTGATGTAAATCTAACTATAGGGTATATATAAGTTGAAAATTGTCCAATTGAAAGCTATGAATATGAAAATGGCAAATGTTTGGGGTTTTTTTTGTTGTTTTTTTTTTTTTATTTGCTTGCGTTTAAAATGTGAAATTCATCATTTAAATCTTTAAAAACTTTTATCTTTCAATGAATTAGTAGTTCCTAGTTCTATCTCCTTAGTTTATGAAAATGAAAAAGATCTCTACTGAGGCCAGATTTGTAGGGTTTCATCTGGAAGTAGATTTCTTTTTTATTTTTCTTTCTCAAATTTCAGTATAACATCTTTCTCCTTTCATTACCTTCTTCCTCCCATATTCCTCATATCCTTCTGTCATCCTTGCTGTTAGCTGTCTTGTGGCTGGCCATCGGAATTTCCTTAATTTCTGAGGAATTTCTTTTCACTTGGAAGCAAACTTTGTGAGAAATATGTAGTGAGGTGGACTGCGAACTGGCTGAAGGAGAGAAGCCAGAGAGTTGTGGTCTATGGGGCTGAGTCTAGTTGGAGGCCTGTAACTAGTGGAGTGCCTCAAGGGTCAGTACTGGGACCAGTATTATTTAATATATTCATCAACGATTTGCCCAGAAGGCTGTGCTGCCATCCAGGAAACAGGCTGGAGAGTTGGGCAGGGAATAACGGGATGAAATATAACAAGGGAAAGTGTAGAGTCCTGCATCTGGGCAGGAACAACCCCAGGTTCCAGTATAGGTTGGGGAACGACCTGCTAGAGAGCAGTGTAGGGGACAGGATGACCATGAGCCAACACTGTGCCCTTGTGGCTAAAGGCCAATGGCATCCTGGGATGCACTCCAAGGGCGGTGGTTCAGAGATGCTGGTTTTTTCAAGAAGGACAGGGAGCTGCTGGAGAGAGTCCAGCGCAGGGCAACCAAGATGATTTGTCTTAAACTTATAAGTGTCTATAAATATATATGTCATTAACCCAGCATACCAACTGTATAGAGCAGCTGTGCTACTATGGGTAGTTATTATATTTGAATCAGAGTATATTATATTGAACCTATGAGGAACTATGATTTCTTAAAATTGCATTTTTCCCAGAATGTTTCATATGATAATGAATGTTAGGTCCAGCCAAAGTAATGAAATTTCCTTTCACCTAGTTAAGAATTATCAATTATTGGACTCACAGACATGCTTTACTGTTATAATACTATGAAGGGAGAAAAGTGGGTTGTTTTGTTGGTTTTGGTGTTTTGTTTTTTTTTCTTTTAGAAATGAGGGGATAAAATACCCTCACAATAATGATAAAGACATTATAATTGCATTTGGAATATTGAAAGTAACATAGTACCATCTGGATATCTCTTTACTAATGCATCATTTTTCACAATTAATCAGCCTTATTATACATTTATTCATTTGTGTAAGGGCAGTTGATGAACTCAAGGCAAATAGAGTGTGCTGATTTTTTGCTTTATGTGAACTCAGTCGCACCTCCTCAGAAAATGCTTTTAGAAAAGTTTTTTACTTTCTATAGAATTTGAAATTTAGAAAACAGTAAGGACAGACAGCTTAAGAAAGAGGCTTGCCTTGTTTGAATAGAGCATTTAAAATAACCATAAAAAATTAAAGAACAAAATTTAACAATGTAAAAAAAAAAGTAAAAAAAAAATATCTCTGTATTCAAAGAGAAATATCATAGTGGTGGAGACTATTTGTTAGATGAGTTTAAAGGATTTCCTTTCCAGTTAGAGAAATTCTAATGGCATAACAAGATATACGATGTCATTTCTTTCAGAGCAGAGCCTAGAATGTAATAACATTAACATTTTGTTCACTTGTTAACTGCATGATAATTAGCGGGAATTTAGTGAGCTGTGTGGAAGTTAAATTCTAAAAAAAAATATTTTAATAGCTAGCCAGTAATCTTTATACTGCTGTGGGTTACAGTGCTGTATTTTATACGTTATGCTGGAAGCCAATTTCTCCATCTGTTTTTGTGTTTGCACAATGTTATAGCAGTGTTTCATAGGGAAGCTTTTAGTATGATCAGAAAAAGCCCTGAAATACTTATATTTTATAATGGGTTTTCAAGTTATGGCCTTATAACAGTGCAGTGAAAAAAAGGTGTTCTCAAGTACATTAGCAAATAGCAGGGTTTGCATGTCTTTCCTGTAGGAATTTGCTTCATTAAGCATTCAGCTTAAGTAAGTTGTTTATTACTGTCCAGTTGCACACAGCCTTTTAAACCACAGTCAGTCAAGATACCTGTTTTGTGCACTTTGTGTCCACTGGGATTCAAAAAGCTGCAGCACCCCATTGCTACCATGGTTTGTCCCCTGCGTAACAAGAGCTTTCAGAGGTTTGGCTCATTTACAGACCTATGAGCTTATTGCACTTAGAAATGTCAACAGTGGGTACAGCTAACATCTGGGACCTCTTTACGTCTGCTGTGCGAATCAGTGTGATGCTCTGAAATGAGCATTCAGCAAAACATATAAACCTTCTGGAAATTAATATCATAAATACTCAAATTGGGCAAAAAGTGTAATTTTACTTAAAGATGCTTATACAAAAATATAAATTATACAGAAAACTGCTTGGTGAAGAACAGTGCACTTGACATGTTTTATTGTTTTAATATGTTTTTAATAGTACATTTTTACCATTTTTCTTCTGTTCATCGAGTTATTATTAGGCAACTACAATCAATAATTTAAAGGGGCCTGTTCTGGCTTTTAGTGCATTTTTATGGCTCCCCTGACAGTAATGAGAGTTTAAAACAGACTGTATATTCTGATATCTGGTCCATAACATGAATCTTGTGTCACTTTCTATAGAATTTTAGATGGAAATGTTCCACATTTGCTTTACATTTGTGCTATGTATGTTTTGGGGTTCATAATACTTTTCCTCAGGCAGAAACTATGTGGCTTAGCTGCTCCAGCTTTTTCCCTCTGAAGTTTTCCAACATTGCTATCTGCTCATTGAAGGGGGCTGGACTAGATGACCTTTGGGGGTCCTTTCCAACCCAAACTATTCTATGATTCTGTGATTCTCTGGTTCAGTTCCCAGGACTAGCAGAGCTGGCAGCACTGGGTGGGATCCAGATACTGTGTAGATGCTTCCAGAAGCTGCAAATATCATGTAACTTCACACTGCATTACTGCATCTCTTCAGTGGCACCAAAGAAAATGAAGACTTTATCCACCCTGCTCTTAGGAGCCCTGCTTGAGTTTTAACTCAAGCTCACAAACCAGGTGGCTCAAAAAAGCTGCTCTTAGGTTGTCTAAGAGAACTTGGGTATGAGCCATTTCTGCAGCTTCAGTTTGACTTTCCTTACCTGGAGGTCCAGTTAGTTCACTTTTAATTAAACAAGAAATGTGGGTCAGCTTTGTGACAGTGACGACAGCAAAAGATTTGAGGTTTGCATCCTTGGTCCAAGTTAAAATGACAGAGCCAGCATTGCTTAAATTACAAACTAGGCTTTCTCCTATTCAATGACCCAGTTCAGCCTCATTCTTTAATCTCTTTCAAATATACTTTTTTCACCTAACATATAGCAAGATAGCTGCTATGTGTGTATCTATAGTTTTGTGTGCAAAAGATACGCATACATGTTTCTTGTAGTCAAATGTGAAGGTCATACAGAGCTCAGATTCTCAGGGAAACAGTGACTTGTGCTGCTACAATGCAGCATATACATACTGCTTGTGGATCCATTCCTTGAAAAGTACATAATCAGGAGATGACCCTTCCATACCTATAGTATTCACATGAATCTGTGAATTACTATACTGTTTCAGGAAGCGTAAGATTATAAAATAGTTTGGGTTGGAAGGGACCTTAAAGCCCCTCCAGTTCCAACTGCCTGTCAAAGGCAGGGACACCTTTCACTAGACCAGGTTGCTCCAAGCCCTGTCCAGCCTGGCCTTGAACACTGCCAGGGGTGGGGCGTTCTTGTGAAGTTTGCCTTGTGAAGTTTTATCTTGTGCTTCCCTTAAGGTTAAAGATCCTATTCTGGGTTTATGTGAGTGAATACTGAAAATATGTTATGCAAGAGAAACATTTTATAATACAATCCTCTGTCCATTTGGACAGTATTCAGGCCGCAGGAACAATTTGTATAGTAGACCCAAATGCCAAATCTTTACATGGCTCAGAGATGACAATTTTAGTTTTTCTCATCTTTTTTTCCCTCTCTTTTCAGCAACAGCTCACGAGTGTGACTTCAAGAGTATACTTTAGGCCCCGACAACAAAAAAAGTCACAGGGTACTCTTATTTCTTCTGCCTCGTATATTATACATGATAAGGAGTAGTGGCTAGCTTGCAAATCATGAGAAACAAAGAAAATATATGCAGGCTTGAAGCTTATAAGTGAATTTAGTTTTAATAAAATGTTAGTGTTCATTATGAACATAGGACCAGCTTTCTTTTTCTGTGAATTTACAGGTTTCAGGAATACCCTATACCCTCCATGGAACAGAATGATGACTTAATTGTTCTTGCAAATGACGGCTTTTCTTGGCTGTGAGTTTATGAGGCAGTAAATTTGCCTCATAACTTGCAGCATTTACCCAGCACATCTCTGTGATGCTGTGAGCTATTTATTACTAAGTATGTGGAGGGAAGGGAAATGATCATATAAGTGCTCAAAAGAGACATACTATGCTGAAAAAAAAAGATGCTCTTCCACTAGCATCCATTTGGTCTCTTATTCTATTCCCGGTTCCTTTCAGATACAGAGCCACTGCTACCAGTGGGCTTGCAGTGGTGTAAATGGTCAGTTGGAGATGGATAAATAGCATCTATAACCCGGGAATATTAAATTTAAAGTTAGTCTGTAGGCTAGATACTTGTATTCATACATGCTGGTAATACTCAAAGAAAGAGCAAATTAATCTGAATGACTGCTGAATGGGACTGAAGAGCCATGTAGCCAAACAGCACGTGTATGAGTAAGGCAGGATGGATGGGTGGGTGGATGGGTGGATGGATGGATGGTGGGTGGATGGATGGATGGATGGATGGATGGATGGATGGATGGATAAAAATACTTCTCCTGAGTTCATCTGAGTTTCCATCGATAAGGTACTTGCTGAATATAAGAACATTGGTGATCAAGTATTTCCTGAATCAGAAGTGGCGCCTTTTATTTTATTTATTTTACTTTTAAATGCCATCTGTCACACGTGTAACACTGAAAATCCTCATCCTTTGTAGTGGTTGTTTTCATAATGGTTGCAAATGTGTAATATCATAAATAACATCAGTGTCAGTAATTTAATGGGCTAATACCTAAATTCTGTGAAAATAAAGATCTGTTCTCAGGTTAATTCATTGTGTGCAATACATTGTATACATTGTATGCATAGTCATTCTCAATGACTAATGTATGCTAATGCTAAATAAGGTATGTAAATCCATCAATGAAGTCTGTTTTCCCCTTGATATATACAAATAACTCCTAACACTTGTGTGAGCTAAGTATTATTTATTGTTAACTGGAAAATAAATAGTTCAGTGACAAGGCAGTTCTGATTTGTCAGTAAAGCAGTTTTGCATGGGAATTAGCAAACTGGTTCAGTTAAAACCATTTTCCTCTTTGAAATGAAGTTATACCTTAATCTTCCAGTAGTACTGGTGAACAGTTCCTGTTCATTGCTGTTCTGTTGCTTACAAGTGAACAGTTCCTGTTCGCCGCTATTGATTTTATAGATGTATTCTTGGGACTGTTACCAGATGCAAATATTAATGGTGCTCTGCATGGAAATAACAGGGAGCAAGGCCAGTTTTAGTATTGGGAATATGGATTCATACTGGACCAGAAGGAGAGATGTTGTCAACCCATCCCTGATCTAGACTGTTTGGATTATGAACGTGCAAAGGGGCTGGGAGATACTCCAGCAGTGTTTCTACAGGCTCTGACTTGCAGGCTGGGCTAAAGCAGGTAGTGCTGCAGCAGTGACTTCTAAGCTTCTGCTCCACATATAGGAAGAAGCATAGTTTTCATCACTTCTTCACTCACGTTTGTTGCTGTTTCAGTCTCTGAAACAGCCTGGATGCAGGGAATTCAGAAACCTGCTTGTTTTTCTGGTGTTCCCAGAGCTGTGTCTCTAGGAACTTAAAACAAGTTACACAATCAGGGCTCCTTAAAAATGTTGCCTACTGAAGTTTGATTGCACTTGTGGCAGGAGACAGTAAGGTTTTTCTCTGCTGAAAGATAGTCTGTGAGTGGATTATTTCTCTTTTTCTTTAATCTGCTCATCCAGTTCTAATGCAGGGGGCATGTTCTTTTCACAGTGATACTTAGCTGAAACTAGAGCTAGTTGATAATACCGCAATAGACTCTCCTGCCAGCACCTAGCTCTGCCTGCCCTGCTCAGTTACTGGAGGTCTCCATCCCATCAACAAGGTGTCCTGAAGTGGGCACCACAGTTTGCTAAAAGTATCCTGTGTGTTGGCTAAATATCAAGTTAAAGAGAAGGGCAGGAAGGGGAGGGGATGGCAGTTGGGGTTGGCAGTGATGGTTTTCCACCATGCTTTTCTCTAGCACTGCATACACCAAGCTTTGTGTTGTTACGTTTTATCACCATGCGAATGGTGACTTGCATGTGCCTGATCAGGTGCAAGTGGTGTGAGATGGCTGATTGCTCACTTCCTTGTGGTTATATTTTTTGGAACTCAACATTTTCTATGTGTCAGAGAATAAAAGCGCAGTGCAAGTAAGTCGTATAGGTTTAGGCTTAGGCCCTTCAGAATAAGGCTTTGCAGACATGTGCGTATATAGCTCAGGTTAAATTTGACTTTCTTTCCAAAAAGCGAGTGATTTCTTCACAGTCAGAATTATGGCAATCAACAAACATTGACAAAGAAGCCAAAGAAAAATTTCTAGATAACCAGAGAATGTCACATCATGATTTGAAAAATTCTTTGTAGAGGGATGCCGCCCAATCTTCTAATTATCCTTTCTGGTAATGTAATCAAAATCTAATTATGAATCATAGTTATTTGCAATGATACACTATGAAAAAGAATTGGAGGGAAAATATGAGTACAAAGAAAATCATTGTCTCATCTGCTAAATCTCTGATTGAGCTGTCCTTTTGATGGATATAGACTGCTGACTGACAGTTTTTCCTTTCAGGGCTGTCATTCTCATTCTGTCATTCCTTTTCTACTTCATCTGATAAAGGGTTATTCCTACATTTAAGGAAAGGTCTGGGCAAATTTGGACTGAAACACTTTGAATGGTTGCTTTTATAGCCTACACTTCAACTAGTCACAAATATGTCCCAATTGCTGTTACAGTTTTATATACCTTCAACTTCTTTTTCCTAGGAGTTAGCTCCAATGTAGCCAATCTAAATGTAGGAGAATCTTCATTCTGTATTACGTGACTTCTGTGTAGACCCTGTCTCCTTGCTGAGGGCTTCAGCCAGCAGTCACCCAGCTTAGTTGTTAAGTCTACAAGCCTGTACAAATGTACATGTTTTGATTAGCGGTGTTTGTATCACTGTTGTGGAGCTGGTTCTGTTAGATTTAGCATGCAGTGTGTGAAATGTAACATCATCTTAACTCAGTGAGGCTTAATGTCCTTGCAAATATTTTGTTTGCATTAGTTGCAAAAAGCAGCTACCCATTATAGATGTGTCTGGATACAGTTAATACTTTTAGATGATACCTCAGTACTTTCACCTGGTTTAGAAACAACTAATAGATTTCCTCCCCCCTAGTTTGTAGGTTAACAAATTTCCAGAGTTTGCATTCAAACTTTATTTTAATTCCTTGTTAAAAATCCATGCTAGCTATAAATTACAGAAGGGTTCAATCAAATGGACAATCATAAAATATATCTGAGGTGTGAATACTAGTGCAATACACTTTTTCCTCTACAACAAGTATGAAAAGTAGCTAAGGTAAAGAATTTTATGAAGCAAATCCTATATGATTTTCATAATGAAGTCTGGTCAGCCAGTTATCTGTTACTTCATCTATGCATTCCAGCAGAAAAATAAAATATAGCCTGGGTAACACACACAACTGTAAACATATGATTCATTATTTTCTAAGCATTACTATTCTTCTTCTGACAGAATTTTGTCAGAACTTGCAAATGGAAAGTCAGATGGATTCTAGCTTGCAGCTACGCCATCACAGCCTTTACTTTTCCCCACAGAATTGCAAGTATTGTCTAATACAATGCAAATTTTGAAATTGCATTCCACATTTTTGGCCGTAGAGATGATAGTCTGCTTTTTATTGAAATATTAAAGGAGCTCTTTTGTTCCAAGGGTATTGAATTTTAATTTATTCTACTATTAAGTAGGCTTTGAGGCACTTTTTAGATTCTTACTTTGAGGTGCCTCTAAGCTTGGAGATGATGATGATGACCTGTTGTCAAATTCCTAAAAATCAATAAAGAAAAAGATGCGTTCTAATATTTCTGTTCCTTTTTAATTTACTTTGTCCAAGACATTATTTTTTTACTGGGACTCGGGCTGAATTTGTAGACTGCTTATAGAAAAAATAATGTCTAAAGATTATAAGGGTATGTTGCTGAATTCTCAGTCAGTAGTCCTTTCCAGAGATACTGATCCTCTTCTTTTTATAGATTGAAAAAGCAACAATTATAACAGCAGATCGTGTTCTTAAGAAGTGGTATTAAAATTTCCTAGCCCTCACATGAGTAGGCCAAAATCCTTGAATAAATATATACTCTATTTAGATATTAGAAGCTTCCAGCTTGTCTTCTTAGAAAGAGACAAATTCTTTTTGGAAATATATTTATTCTATTCAGAGATAATCTCCTTTACGTTACACAGATTTTGGGTATTTCACTTCCTCTGCTGTTTTTAAAGTAAAGTGCTCTGCTACAAAATGTTTGCATAATCTAGGTGATTTATTTTATGGATTTTTGTGTGTGTGTGTGTGTTGTTTTTTTTTAAGGTAGAGTATAAAAACAATGACTTTAGTTAGTGACATAAATAGCTATGCGCTGCTATCTGCACAGCTTCCTTCCATCTGCATTATAGAAGTAGAAAGCCCATGTAATATAACCCATATAGAAACATAAATTCTTATAGAAATCCCATAGAAGCAGCTACATGCCTGATTTCTGCAGCCATTTCTACAAACATTTTGTTTCATGTGTTGTCATCCTTTCATTAGACAATGAAAACTTTGATTTCCTAGCACTTTGGTTGTGAAGTTGATTTTTACAATGCGAACATCAGGGCTGTGATACTTAAAGCATTTTTGGACACTTCAGTTAAGTATGGATTTTATGCTTCAGTCAACTGTCTTGGTGGTTATTGACTTTCTTTCTGCCTGTTTCAATGACAGGCAGTGGGCATCATATTTCTGTAAGTTCTTTCATCATTAAAGAAACGTAGACTCAGGGATAGCTCCTTGCTCCAGGGAGGTACACTTATAAGCACAACTGTCACTACCAGTCCATGTAGAAAAGCAAGACAATGATTAGAAGTACGTGGCTTTACAAGCGACAATTCCTTCTTTGAAAGTTTCTTAGAGTGACACAGGACATCTCCTTGCCTTAGGGTAACATCTATTCATAAAGAAAAACCAACACCCTATGTTTCTTTAGAAGGGTATGTACATGTGTGTCTAGTGCATGAGTATTAAACATACATGAGCATGTCTATGTGAGTGTATGTGTGTATGTGCATCTGACTAACTCTGTATATTCCTGGGGCAAGTTAAAAAAAGGAGGTTGCTTTTAAGTTTTAAATAATAGTCTTATGCTCTCTTGATCAGACTCAAAAAAGTTTTCACCATCCCTGGTGGTATTCAAGGCTTAGGTTGAGCGACCTAGTGTTGTGGAAGGTGTCCCTGCCCATGGCAGGGAGCTAGATAGGAATGCTAGATGAGGAGGTAGATGAGCTTTAAGGTCCCTTCAAACCAAAGCAGTCTATGATTCCGTGTCAGTGAGGCTATGACCAGTGCAGTAAAGCAGTTTAGCCCAGTGAATGTAAAGCAGATCGCACATATGCAAGACTATCTCTGCCTGTTGTCTGTGCTGCACATGATCTTTGTTGCTGTTGGTATTGCTTCCCACTGATCTGCTCATCCTAAAGGAAACAAACCAGATTGTTAATTCATTCACATGACCTCCCCAGCTGTTAGTGATTATCTCTGGTTATCTTCAAGATCCAATGGGGAGGACAAACAATGGGGTACTTTATTTCTGTTTCTTTGTTTCTGGAGTGTGGCAAAGCATGAATGGTGCCATTTTTATTAGCGCATGTTGATTCACACGGGACCACGTGTGCAACAGCCTCACTGTTATGCAATGATCTGCCCACACCATAACATGTACCTTTCCCATCTTGCCTGCCTTTTGCATCAGCCCTGAAATTAAAGTCTGGGCTGATTCTTTCTGGCAGCTAACCATCTGCAAAACAGGAAGCACTGGCTTTGCTGTGATTTCACACTTCTCTTGATTAAGCTCGCTTATGTCTGAGAGCCTTTAGGAGAGCCATGTAACACACGGTAGCTGTGGCCACGCTTTCTTGGGGACAAACAGGCAGAAAAGCAATGGTGGCGGAGTGCAATCTGGAATACCCAACAGTGCTGTCCGAATTTGTTAGTTTCTCTTATACTTCAAAGGCTTTATGAGACGTTACGAAATGAACGGTCTAATTTCAGCACGTACAGCTCTACCTTCCCACGGGGAATTGCGCATATTGTTTTACGGCCTTGCAGCCTATGTCTGGGTGGATAATTGTAACTGGAAGGGTGAGACTGGCTCAAGCTCTGTGAGCAGAAGTATGCATTTTACATGACAATGGCTAGAAAATAAAATTCCCTCTTATTACTGATGCTCAGGCTGCAAGACCACAGCAAGGAGTTTATTAACTATTGCTGTCAACAATCTGTCACACTAAGACTGGCAGCCCTGAGAACAGTCCCCCAGTGAAGGGTTTTTCAGATGTTTCCACAGTCAAATCACATTATTTAAAAGAATGGTAAGGAGCCATTCAACTTGCCCTGTTCCTTAGTAAGAACCTCGACCTGCTGGTGGTGATGCAGCCCAGGACATGGTTGGTTTTTGGGCCACAAGCGCACACTGCTGGGTCATGTTGAGCTTCTTGTTACCCGAGACCCTGGTCTTTCTCCTCAGGGCTGTTCTCACTCCAGTCTCTTCCAGCCTGTATTTGTGCTTGGGATTGCCCTGACCCATGGCAGGACCTTGCACTTTGGCCTTTGTTGAGCTCCCTGAGGTTCGCATGGTCTCACCTCTCCAGCCTGCCCAGGTCCCTCTGAATGGCATCACTTACCTCCAGCGTGTTGACTACACTGCTTCTGATATTACTGCTTCTGTTCTTAAGGCTACTGCAGATTAAAGTTTTAAAATGTTAATAGAGTGAATTTCCCATTTGAGTTTGAATGTTTTGTGGGGATCAAAGTAAAAAAATTTGCTGGAGCTTAGCAAAAAATGATTCAGAAAAAAACCCTGGAAATAGCACTATGATCTTGGGACTAAATTTGACATTGCCAATTGGTAGTTTTCATCTTGACACCTTTTTTTAAAAGCGTAATAATGTGAAACATTTTAATTAGATCAAATTGAAATATAATTTGATGAGTGTGTATGAATATGGTAAATAGATGTGATCAGGATTCTGTAGTGATTCATTATTGAGTTATGCCATGTAAAACAAGCATAATAACTCACAAAGAGTAAGTATTTCCTTAATATTTGCTTTTTTTTTTCCTGAAGTTGTACTCAAGCCAATGTAGTCTTCTTGAATGCCAGTAAATTCTATGTAAAGGTGTTTGCGGGTAGGTCCATATATTGTTGGAGAACTAGATGTTTGCCATCATAACAAAAATAGGTACTCTTAATGAAGTCAGTTGGAGGTACACTGACATTTGTTATATGTCTCAAATGCTTAACTTACTGGAGCTATTCTTGTTAAAAAATTCTGTTTTGTCAGTAATAACATCTGTGCACCCATGCAACTGTGATTGTAGTTTGTGACAGTCTCTTATGTTAAAGGTGCCTTTATTTGCTGAATTGAATTAGAGGCTGCCTAAAAAAGGTTGTCACTTCTGACTTCAGCACTTAATTGCTACTTTAGGACAATGAAAAGTTCCAGTAGTACAGGGATCTCAATCTTACTATATAAAAATACAAAAGGAAACCAATTGCTTTGTGTTACTGTACCTGTAAATAACCTGTTGGATCAACCACTTTTGAAACATGCTTTGCACTAGAGCCTTCATTATTTCTTGACAATGTGACATCAGGGACTGTAGCAATAGGACAAGGGGTAGTGGGTTTAAATTTAAACAGGGGAAGTTCAGCTTAGATATAAGGAAGAAGTTCTTAACTGTGAGGGTGGTGAGGCAATGGAACAGGCTGACCAGAAAACTGGTAAGTGCTCCATCCCTGGCAGCGTTCAAGGCCAGGTTGGACAGAGCCTTGGGTGACATGGTCTGATGTGAGGTGTCCCTGCCTGTGGCATGGGTGTTGGAACTAGATGATCTTAAGGTCCTTTCCAACCCTAACCATTCTATGATTATATGAAGGACACCTAAAACTGGCAAAAGTAGGAGGAAGGTTAGTCCAGACACAGAGGAAAGAACAAGGAAAATTGTTCATAGTACATGAACTGAAGCAAGTGAGAGGAGCAGCAGATTAGGCCACAGTAAGGACCAAGAGAAAGCTAAACTGAAGATGGGAGCTTAGATAGCAAGAGGGAGTTGGACAGAACTAGGTAAAAACAGGGAAGGAGTATATATCATAATCCCAACTCAAGTGGGATAAGCAGAAACTGGAAATAGCCAAACTGTATCATAGACTACAGTGAGGTGAACCTGTCCTTGGTAAGTATCTATCTGGTCCTAGGGTAGTGGTATCTCTTTCTGCAAATCTTGTCTCCTAGATCATCAGAACTGTAACAACATGACTTAAAAATTAGAAAGTTCCTCCCGAGTTCAGGTGTGTGATCTGTAAATAGTATTGTCATTTTTTCAGATACATTGTGAAAATAATTGATATTTATGAAGTAATCAAACACTATAGCAAAGAACACCACAAAAAAAAAAAATGGGAAAAGTAATGTTGGTTTTCAGAGCTGGATTTGAGTAGCATGAAGTAAATAAAGCACTTCAAACAACAAGGATAACACAAAATATTGACTAGCTGCTCAGTAAGTCAGCCACATCCATACCGTGCCCTGAGGCAGGCATTCTGTTGGAAAAACAGTATGTGCTCATGTAATTAAAGAGTATAGAATAATATGTCCAAACAATGGGTTCAGTTAAAACTGACACTCCAGACTTCACGCTGGTATTTCGTAACTTTGGTGTTCTTGACTTTCCAGCTTTAAAGATGGCTATTTATAATAGTGCACACATTAAAACGCCTGGATGATGACATGTTTGCACCCTCCCTATGGCTTCTCCTTGAAGGAGTGCATAAGCTATTGAATTAGTTCCAAAAGTCTTGTGAGGCTGAAATAAATTGTCATATTTTTCCTATGTATCATAGGCACCATATCATGTTTTCTTCCCCATCTTTTGAATGGGTCAGCAAAATGTAGCTGATTAACTACCATTTCAATTATCTACTTGTTTTTCTAGTAAATAGTCTTAAAGTATGGTAATCAAATACTTTGTAAAGTTAAATATTAATTCACATTTATACATATGCTCAACCCATCAAATTTAAATAAATAAAGTAAAATGTCAGTGAAAGTCTGGGCTGGAAAATGTGGGTGATCATGTTGTGTACTATTTTGCTTTGTGCTAATGAGATTCCCAGGAAATTATTTTCCTGACATTTTAATGTAAAGATCACATGACCTCTGGCATTAATTATTTCCACAAGCTATTTAGCAAATGAGTCCTTCAGGGCCTATGACATCTAAAAGTAAATTAATTCTCTGGGTTTTATATCATTGTTGGATAGTATTTTAACTGGGCCATTAGTTGTGGAAGAGCCACTCTTCTCTAGTTTTTACACAGGTTTTAAAACACCTCTGCAACTCTATTGTCTTGCAAACAACTTGAAATTAAACATAGAATCATAGAATCAGAAGGACCATTGCTTAGTAGAAAGACTTCAGTGTTTCCTTGCTGAAATTCAGTAAAGGAACACAGCACAATAAAAGGTTAGCACTGCAAAGCTTGCAGGATGTGTTGATTCCTTTTTGCAATTTTCATAAAGCTTAAAAGCAGAAGAATTGAGATAATACAGCGGAAAAAAATAGGAGTGAATTGGAAAAGCATTATTTTGCATATAATTTTTTCTATATCTGACAGTAAAACAAAAATAGTCACTTTTGTAGTCTGTTTGATAAAACAATGTTTTACCGATATGAATTGTAGAAGGAGCCAAAAAAAGCCATGGCTGCAAAAAATTACAACAAATGCTGAAAGCTGCTCTCAGTGTTGGAAAGAAACACATGCTTTTGAATGTCTAGATAATAATTTATTGCTTGTGATCTCTATCAAAATTCCCTGGATGGACTATCTCCAGAGTTTGGTGTGTTTGGGGAATTCATTTTTCATCCTAACCAATAATTTATGAGCACTTTCAGCTCATCTTGCATGAAGAATCTTATGCCAGTGTTCAAATGGATGCAACAGAGACAGTCCAGATTATCCTTTGAAAACAGGCAGGCAAATGTCTGCTCAATTGTGTATGCTCATATTATTTTTATAGAGTCCTACTTACCTCTCACTTACTGTGCTGGGGTTAGCTTCATTACACTTTGTAGCATTTTTAGTGAGCGACTGCAAAACTTCACTGAAATTCAGACTTCAAGGAACAGTTAGTAGAGAAAATGATAGCTTAGTGGGTCAGAGATGGGAGAATATAGACCACCTGCATTCCGGTTTGCTGATTCAATGCTCGCTCAGCTTGATTGCATTTGAAAGATATTGCTGTCTGTGGACTCTTTTGACTTGTGTACATCAACTTGATGTACTCGGGCCCCTATAAGGAGTTTTCATGCTACACAAGAGAATGTTGTATTTGGAGTTAATTGAGAGTTTTGGCCAAAGCTGTGAAGAAAATAAGGTACTCCTTAAACCTGGAAATTAGAAAAAAAAACAGTTGACAGCTAATGGCGGATTGCTGGTAGGGCAAGAAGGATAAAAAAGGAATGAGATTATTATTTTGTTACCTTGAGTGTACTCGTATATGGTTAAAAAAATCTGTTAACTTTTGTCCTCATGCTACCATGCCTGTATGGGATCCACTCTTGTCTTCTCTTGCCAAATGCCAGATCAAATCTAACTGTCTATGACATGCTGAAGCTCTCGTAGGAAAGAATTCTGTTTCCGTCCTTCCAAGTTACTCTCCCAGATTTCTTTCCCTATGTGATATCACTACACAAGAAACAATAGAGTGTCTGATAGCTCTATTTGTACCACTGGTCAGAACAACATCTCCTGGAGGATAACTTTGACTTTCCCCTTCAAATACAATCTCTAAGGAGTCTCCTAACAGGTAATAGCAAGGATGCATGGCTATTTTGGCTTAAAGAGAGTTAACCCTGAATGATATCCAGGTTGGTCCGCACATCAGTGTGGATACAACTCTTGCTGATGTACTTTGGCAGTCATTGTTGGACAGGTGGAACAGTTCTTAACTACCACAGCTAGGCAGGCCCGGGTATAGAGCATCTGAATTGATGTAAGCCACCCTGACACATAAACAGTCTCAGGAATAGGCAAAATGCTCCGCCATTTATCAGCTACATTAATGACTCGTGAACATTTAATTGGGTAATGCCACAAATACTGTGATAGTTTATCACAGTAACTGCAGATGTTGGCTGGATTGAGTGAGTTTGTAGCAGTCTTTGAAATTACTGTATGAACACTACAGCACATCCCTTTTCTTTTATCCTGTTTCCTTTTCCTACCTCTTTGCTGACCCTGTATTTGCTGTCCATTTCCTTCAATACCCTAGTTGCTGAGAGATCATCTACAACTCAGAAGATAAAGCCTTACACAAATACAGATATATCCTGTTCTGTTTCCTTTTTTCTCCATAAGCCCATTGGTAAACTCTTTCACTGGAAGAACGAAGTAGGAATAATCCCAAGGCTATGCTTAATACAGGGCAGTATGGGCAATGACCACTGCTTATACTACAGGAAGAAAAGGGATGTTCCTCACTGCTTTTCTCTGCATCAGTACTAGG
This sequence comes from Pezoporus occidentalis, assembly GCF_034315485.1. Taxonomy (NCBI): domain Eukaryota; kingdom Metazoa; phylum Chordata; class Aves; order Psittaciformes; family Psittacidae; genus Pezoporus; species Pezoporus occidentalis. The sequence continues at coordinate 7,434,339 of NW_026916294.1, forward strand.
CTCTGTGCATGGGTCTCTTTATCAGTTTGCACTGGGGATCTGAATGTTCTAAGATACCTCTATCCACAGAAAGAAAAGTTCACTGTTTATGTAACACTCTCTATAGTCATGTTCTGGAAAGTAGTCTCTGACATAGTGACAGTGATACACAAGTAATGTTAAACCCACTGGAGCATAGGCATTATATGCTGTCCCAGGTCTTAACAGTTAGAAAAAGTGCACTAGCCTTCACTTTTGACCTGACTGATGTTGTTAGTGGTGCTTTCTCCACATTAATAGACTAATTTTTTCATTAGACAATTATTCATAAATAATTACAGGTCACTTCTTGTAAAGTCTGTGCTTTTGCATGAAGTGCATTAATCAGGCATCATTCTTGCTCTGAGACACAGGGAAACAGATGGCTACAGCAATAGTAGGAATGACTGTCTCTTGCCTCAGCAGCCTGAATGTCTAGTCAGGCAAGAAAATTAGTTTATTATGCTTCTGATTTATTTGAACTTTGGCTATTTTGTCTCAGAAATGCACGTGAATATGAAAGTTTTAGATGCAGGTTTAACATTTGTTCATTTGAAAGAAAGGGATTATTTCCGTGAGGAAACAAATTATAATTTCTACGTCTAACTTAAAAGCTGAACTGATATTTTCTCCTTTTGTCTGTTTGCAAAAAGGATATTGTAGAGTGCAAAAGGAATTAGTCTGAGACGTCACTTGAAAATTTGAATCTGTTATCTCACTCGGGGTTCAATGCTTAACTCTGATGTTCTTTGTTTGTTTTTATGTTCTCTGGACCTTATTAAGCTCAGTAGATTCACCTGGACTTTAGAATGCTGCTTTTTAGCCATATCTAATATAGCATGGGGACGTGCTCCTGATGAAGCCATCTGTCTAGGTTTGTTGCTGAATTATGACTTCTCAGTTACCATGCCAAGGGGGAGATGGAAGGCACATGAAAATAACATTGGTTTTTTGGTGAGACAGAGAGCAGCTCTGTCTCTTCAATGCATCTTCTAGGGCAGTTCTCATTTGAGGAAACAAAGTCTTTATAACAACAGTTTCTTCTCATCCCTGTCCAGGGTTTGCTGCTGGTGCTGTAAAAGGCTGTAGCTTTAATCTTGGAGTACGAAAAACACAAGCCTGCATTTTACTGGTCCTTGTTCTGAAGCAGATGCCAGCTTCACAGCCAGTCTTTCTTACCATCAGTGAGTTCACAAAAAGATCCTTTCTTCCTGTTTTCCCCTTAGAATTATACTTTTTTAAAACAACGACAACAACAAAATACCTTCAAAGGACTGTACATAGATCAACTTGTAAAGAATACTTAGTACTTAGTGGTATCTGACATTCTTACAGAAGAAAGGCTCATTCTTCATTGAGTTCTCTGCTGTGAATAAAACTGCACATAGTTGGAGGCAGCTGAACAAGGAATGTCAGTGTTTGGCACTCTTTTTCATATGTGAAAATAACAATATACATTAGGGAGAGCAGGTCTGCTAGTTCCAAATTTCCAGACAGTTTATCAGAAAAGATTCATTTTATTACGATATCTTGATTCATGAGGGAAGAACAGCCCTTAAAGAAGAAGAGACAATTTCACTCTGACCCCATGCTGGCAGTGTTTATCCTAAGGTAACTCTTTTTAACCCCAGACAGCTTTGGTACAAAATGCCAAGGCAGCATTAGCTGGGGTCTGCAAGAGCAAAGGAGTTTGTGTCAGCTCACTAAGAGAAGGCAGCCTCTCTGCTGAAAGAGTGATCATTTCATCAACCACATTGAAGCTTAGAAAATCTAAGATGCAATATAAACAATGGTTCTGATTCCCGGCCCAGCTGGTGCTGTCAGGCAAAAAAACCTGCAGTCATTTGAATGCAGCAGGATAAACACACTAGAACACTAATTTGTTGAGCTATCGTTCCAGCTTGTTACCCATCTCTGGCAGATATAAGTGCTTAATTACAGTAGTGATGTCCATGAATATCACAGAGGATGGTTTATCAGGTGTTTATAATGCCAACAAACATTATCAGAATAAGTAACAGCTCAGCCTTAAAAAATTATGTCCATAATATTGCAAAGCATAGTCAGAAAAAAATATTTTCCATGGAATTTACCGTTTAGAGAAGTGGCAGGTTTCATTCTGGTACTTGGACTATGGCAAATTTATGGTGGGAACCATGAAGACCTGTGTGGTTTCTGCTGTGCCCTGCTTCTGGCAACTTCTTCAAAGGACAGAAGCCAAGAATTTGTAAGCCAATAACCCTGTTGTGTTAGAGAATTGGGAAAAAAATCAAATTCTAACTAAATCAAGTTCAGAAATTTCTAGATCCTCCATAAAATGGATTTTTCTGCTCATCTCAATTTATTATGACATTTAATTAGATATTAATAGAATCATAGAACAGTTTGGGTTGGAAGGGATGTTAAAACTCTTGCAGTTCCAACCCCTGCCACAGGCAGGGACACCTTCCACTGTAACAGGTTGCTCCAAGCCCCTGTGTCCAACCTGGCCTTGAACACTGCCAGAGATGGAGATATGGATTATGACATTATTATTTTAAGCTAAGGAAAAGGGCAATTTGAGCAGTGGCCTGTGAAGCTTGCAGCGTACTGCTAAGCAGCTTACTTATAAACATTGCTATGGAGATAGGACGCGGTAGAAGTCTCCCTTCCATTTCTGCATTGGGTTACATATTGTCAACAATTTTTCTGTCCACATCCTCTAAAAAAAAAACAGCTGGAGGTTTTTGACAAAATAAATAGACATGTACTTTATAACTATAGGTAAGCCACTTGAACCTCTCCTAATACCTAAACACACTTGCAGTTTGTTAACAAGTTAGAAGGAGGCAATTAACAAGTGTTGACCTTGTCTGTCGGGGAACACCCCTCTTCTCTCTTATTTCTACCCCTCCCTTGCCAGTTCCCTGTAATAAATTTTTGGTTGCAGGTCTTTGTGGCAGGGATTGCGACCTCCCTCCTGCTATCACCTATCAGCAAGGGGCTTTGTAGTTGACATGCAGGTGCTACAGCATTAATACTTTGATCACAAAATAGTTTCATACTCCTCTCAGATGAGGGTTTCTGTGAAGGGTTACACTATAGCAGCCAAACATTTGTTGAGACAATCCCTTTGAAAACATGATTAATCATGGTAGCATTTTCACTACAAGCTCTTGTGAATAATGCGCATTAATGAGGAGTTGGAGTACCTGTGTTTATGTGCTCCTTACTTAGTTAATTATTGTTACTTCACTGTGAACACAATACACCATAGCACAAGTCCTGCAGCATGAATAATCTATGGTTAACCTGTAAATAAAAGACTGTGCAATATCACACTTCAAGGGGCATCGGTATAGAAGTGTAACTCTTTTGACATTTATTAGAAAGCTAATTACATGTATCCTTGATTACCACCAACTTATGAATTACTTTCAACTCCTTAAGTGTTCTTTGTCAAAAAAGAAAACCCAAACCAAAAATCTAAAACCTGTGAATAAGTAGTAGAATTCAATTTCTGCGTTGGTATGTTGGCATTTTGCTAAAATCCAGCTGACAAAAACATGGCTACACACATAATGTGTGTGCATATGATTAAAACTTCTAAAAATCTGCATATTTAGAAGATTTTTGGTAGTGAAGAAGCAGACATGTTTTCCAGTTAAATACTCTTCTACAGTACTGAACAGGGCTTGAAGCAACCTGGTCTAGTGGAAGGTGTCCCTGCCTGCGGCAGGGGGTTCAAACTAGATGAGCTTCAAGGTCCCTTCCAACCCAGTCCAGTCTGTGATTCTGTATAAAAATGCTAGCTGCTGATATGCTTGCATATATTAAATATTTACATAATGAAATTAATGTGAAGTTGTGCAGTTGAGTCCTTTGTGTGTGTTTTTGAAAAAATATGAAGAATTTTGACTGAGTAAATACATGGAAATTTAACCTTTGACACTGAAAAACAGGCGACACTGAAAGGCACTGGCTACCTAATTCACATAGAACTGGGTGAGGTAATTAATACTTCAGAAAAATCCGCTAGCTGCTTATTTACAATTTCAGGCAATTTAAAATTCAAGACATCCATTACAGTTATAATTTGGAATTCTGAGGATGTTGTGGTTTTAATGAACTAATTTTTTAAGGTAATTATACCTGAAAAATCAGCCTGCAACAAAAAAAGGATTTAAGTGAACTTCCCATTGACAGCATTTTACACACAGCTTGGTTATTACTCATTAGAGCCCAAGCTAATAAAGAGGAAATATGACTGTATCCATCCTGGGCTAGATTTTGGTACATGGCTGAAAATACAAACTTAAATGCATATGCGTTTGTTGTTTATCTCTGGGCAGACAAGAGAGACATAAATCAGTGCTTAATTCTCACTTACATGCTCTTTTTCAGAATTACAGGCTTTGTGGATATCCTCTGAATAGGGGGGAACTCACTCATAATGGGTATCTTGCTAATTAAAATTCTCTTATCGTGTAAATGGTAATAATTATTAATGTTTGCTTTGAAAATGTATCTAAAGTGGAGGTTTTCTCACCTGAAAAAGGCAAGTAATTTTAAGCATTGCCAATTGCAAATGATAATTGTATCATTTACAGGTTAAATGGTGTGACTATTAAGAACAAGGGGAGGCTCTTTTCACATCATTAGGATGAAAATGGAGATTGTGGCTGGGGAAAAAAAAAACAGTTCTGTGGCACAGTTTATAGTGCTACCTTATTTCGAGAAGAATAATCCTCTTGAAAGATGGCTGTTTACCAGGAGAATAAATACCCTGCAAATTATGATTCCTTTACTGTTGACAGAGATTTCCATTCAATGCACTTTGTCTAGTGAAGAGCAGAGGAGCACTCCAGGTAGAGAGGCTGCATGTTGTCTGAATACAGGGAGAGTTTTGGCTTGCTTTTGATGATTTTCTGTGCATTTAGCATAGTTGGTTTGGATTTTTTGTTGCTTTGTTATTTTTATTTTTTTTTGAAACAGACATTTGCACAAAATATTCCAAAGTAGAACAAAGCAGTTATGTGGCAATGTTAATCTCATCTAATATTCATATTAATGACCTATTTTTAGACAAAACACTATTATTGTACCTCTGCTATAAAGTCTCCTTTTATGATTACATGAATGGACCTTTCAAAACAAGCTGAACCTGTCTGCATTTGGCACAATACAGTAATTTTGATCGCCTTTCTTTTGTTTTCCCTAAGAGCTATTTCTCATTTCTGCATGAGACTAAGAAACTTCTTATTTGAATCTGATTTTTTGTTTCCCTGATACAAAAACAATCAATAAGAAACCTGCCTCAATACCAGAAGAGAATGACCTTTGCATTTGCTGCTGATGATACTGCAGAAAGGTTTGACTCTGGTGTCAGGCTATTACTTCTCTGTGTTTTCCAGCTACATAGAATTTTCCTAATAGATCTATATATAAAATTAAGTGAGGTTGTTTATTATAAATGAACACAGATGTCTATAGCTGTTCTTGATTCACAGTGTTTTTCTTCACTGAACATTATTTAGTGAGTAATCAGATGTTCTACCAGGAAAGAATGACTTGACAGCTTGTGGGTATAGGTGTACGGCAGTATTGCTTCTGTGTTTTGGTGAAATGGTCAAAATAACTGCACTTTTATCTAAGCCCTTCTGAACCAAATACGTCCTTATACATATTTCCTATCCTTCTTTCACCTTTAATGATGTATGTTGCTGAGTTAAAATCTTTGCTTCATTCATTCCTGCTATATATGTACTTATGTACAAACTAGAAATAAGTCAGAGAAAGCAGTTTAGATTTCATACCTCATTTTTCCATTCATGATGCAGGTAATTTTACGATAAGCGGGGTATACCTCATGAAACATTTTTTCACAGGCTGGATTGGTTTTAAAAAGTTCTGGTTGCATTTTGCAATTGCCAAGCAATAAGAGCCATTTTTCTGTCTACTCACATTTCATGAACCTTCACAGATTTACACAAGTTAATGTTTCTGGAGTTGTTATTTATTTGCTACCTGTACAGTTCCTGTGCTGCTTATCTGCAGAGCTTTCATTGAAAACATGAAAGGGAGAGCAAGTCCTCAGCTCGAGTAGATGATGGCTTGATAAATCGGGACCTAACACGTGAATGCATTCGGAAATAATCTGGAAATGTGAGACACTAGCTGTAAGACTGAGCTGCTCAGATTACATAAATATAGACTTATGTTATTGACTCTAGTGAAAATGTTGATGAAACCCAGGCATGCTAATTTTCTTCCAGCAGTGTTTGCCCCATAGCAGCTAACGTTACTTACAGCAATGTAAGAGGTCCTTTTACAGCTCACCCCTAGACTTCTGGTGGGCAGCAGCTGAAAAATGTGTACGTTTAGCAGAATATCGGTCACTCTTCCCCAGCTTTGGGGGGCTGCAGAAATGGCTCAAATAACATGACAGCTGAGACCTTCTGCGGGCTTCCTGTGGCACTGCTGGGTTTCACACATAGACCATTTAACTATTTTCTTTCAATTTATTTCTTAATCATTCTAATTATGCTTCATTACATCCCCAAAATTGCCAAATGCTAATGCTTTTTCATGGGGTCATTCATTTTAATAAGCTGAGCATTGCACATACTGCAGCAAAAGCAGAATGCTAGGCTGGTTTACATTAATCATAAGTTTGAAGTTAAAAACTACAAAGAAAATGTACATTCTGATCAGTTACAGCAAGTGCTTCCGAAGTACTTTAGTAACTATCTACTCAGTTCAATTGTATTGCTTTCTAGCAACACCATAGCACTGTGAACCTGAGAAAGTCTGGTTTCCTGAACAAATCACCTCTAGCCTTATGGCAGGCACACCCCTGTGGCACTGCAGCAGCATCACCATCTCCATAGCAGAACCCCAAGGATTCAGGAAATCTTAAGGACAGACAGTGGAAGAAGTGCACTATTGGCTTTAGCTCATTATTTTTTGGTAAGCCACCAGATCATTCTGAGTGTGTGAGACAATCTTTATGCCCCAAAAGTTATGGAACTTGTCTGCCGACAAGATGAATTAGGATCTCATTTGTAAATTGGAGCTTCAACTGCCACCAACTTAAGGTGGTATAGGTTGCTTCTAGACAAGTCAGTGTCACCACAGCAGAGCAGCTGGCTGTAAATTCTTTATAGTATTATTGTTTAATAGCAAAGTGTGAGTAGATCAGGACATCATAGTTATGTTTACTGGAGTTATCTATGTGTCTAGATGTGTTATTTATATGCGGTCCACAGAAGTCTTCATGTATGGAAAGTTTTGTGATAGAGGTTTGATTGAGTGTTATTATCCTTTGGTTCCTCTTAGACTGAAAGATCGGTCAATCAACAATGAACCTGTTATTTTCCATGTGTTTATATTAAATATGGAGGTCAATCAAAGTATGTAATTAGAATACAGTATCAAGCTATCTCTTGTGGCAACTTGGAGAAAATACTACTTGTGCATAAACTAAGTATATTTCTTTAGCCAGGGGGGTTGGAACTAGATGAACTTTAAGGTCCTTTCCAACCCTAACCATTCTGTGATTCTATGATAATGTTTTTTGTCCCTTCATTTGCCAGTGCTAGATTAGGTGACTTTTGTGTTTGTATTATAAATTCTGTGATGAAAACGAAGAACACTTAATGCTATAGTAAAAAAATCCTCATTAAGAACTGCTGGTGTTTGTACTCTTCTGAGTCTCTAAATGTGCTTTTATCTGGACTGCAAGCCTGGGTCCCGATACACTGTCAAGGTTGAAATCTGCGTGTCTGACACCCTTTCATAGCTTTTGCCAATGCTTATGTCTTTTAGGATCACTACAGTTTGCTGAATATCTAACACGATATTTAGAAGATCTATTTTTGCTCCAAACCAAACTCTTACATTTATTGACAATTTTTGCCAACTTTATATATTTGATTATGATTTGCTTTCCAGTTACTTTCTCAAATTGAAATGTGTACAAAACAAAGTGCATACTAGAGGAAGCGGCTGTAAAAGCTTCAGAGCTGTGATGGAAAAAGATAGGCTCTTGACAGTGCCTCCGGAGTCTGTGAGCTAAATGTATAAAGTACCAATAAAATCTCAGGCTGAATACTGAAGCATTTTGCAGATTTAAAAATAATAATTAAACAAAAAGCTCTCAGCTTGAGTCATCTGGGACACAAACCAAACCACTTTTCCATACTGTATATGTACATAGTAAACTTTAACTTTGGCTTGCAGATCCTTCGCTAGCTTTTGCTACTGAATCTTGTTTACCAGGAAGAGAAATACTTGTGACAGGGATACTCTAGGAATTGTTAGATTGAAATGACCGGTTTCCAGAGAATGACTTTCCAGCAAGGTTGTGTTTGGTTAATGCGACGACTGGCAGCCCTTCTTTTATGTTCCATCATTTACCTTTCCTCTAAGTGGGCCATAGTCTAGGAGTCTTTCCCGCTGAGGGTGATCCTGATGGGTGAACCTAAGCAGTTGTTGAGGTTTTGCCTGCATCACCTATGCCATATAGCATGTAGCATTAGACCATCTTTATTTGGAAGCTGCCACTTGACTGTTTGTTAATGGGTCTGTAGTACACATACAGTACAGCATCTCCTAAGTCCGAAGGACTTCACTGAGGTGTTGTTGCACACTTTGTAATTTATACTCAAAACCCCCTCTTCAGGAATACAGAAATGATCTCTGTTTCTAGTTTGGACCTAGTTGTACATTTACAGTGGACCAAATTCAACTAATTCTTATGTTTTGGCCATCTTATGTGGTTGTACGGTGCCTACCAATGTTAGCTTTAAATTCTGAGTGATGCCTTTAGATACATTTGCAGTGTATGACTAATACTCTTCCTCTGGAAGATGTCTAGGGATGTTTCTTGAAAACATATGCTACAAACACATTGATTATGGTTAAGTAATGTACCATTAATTTCCAGTGTAAGAATGTTGTCTCATTAAAACAATGCAGACTTTTGCATAGTAAGTACAGATTCCACCCACTTTAAATGCATCAAGCGTATAGTTCAGATTTAATCCTTCGCTCCATATGCACTGAAAGAAAGTAGAAGTCTGAAAGCAGGGTATCTAGAAGGCAATTTATAGCAACCACTCTAAAGCAGTACTAGTGAATTGGCTTTCAGGTGATATAAAGGGTATTCTTTGACTTTCAGTTATTTCTGTATTCATGGTATATAAAATTGTATAATTAAAATGTTTTATTTATGGCTGTTGAAAATGCAGTAATACTATTAACTGAACTAATGCATTATAATTAAAAAAAAAAATCATTTAAGACAATGCAGTGCTTGTGAAATGCATCACAGACAGCTCTAGACACTGTGCACAGGAAAGGTGTGGGCTGTGAACTGTCACAAGGGTCCACTAACCTTCCATTGGGCACTCTCACTGTGGTAGAGCAAGTGCCAGGGTTCATATTGCCATTTTGTGACAGGGACAGTTATCCATTAGGAACATTATGAAGTGACAATGATGTCACAAGATCTGCCAGTCATATCATCCTATTTAGTCACTTTTGACGAAGGTCTCATTTGAAAAAGCAGATGCAGTCTTGGAATTCAGAAAGCAATTATAGCCCAGTGGGCAAAATCAAGCATTTGGACTCAGAAACACAACATACTGATCCCAGCTGTGCTTTGTAATCACTGCATCACCAGTGTTGAGGATTTGGGGGGAATTTAGGATATCCATGGGCTTTATTCAGGCCATTTGCTCAGAGATCATTTTCACTGTGAACAAATGTCAAACTGAGTTGTGTTCATGAATTGTTCATTTCTGATTCAATTCATTTCTCAGTGTAATGACATTAGGAAGTCAGTTCATGCTGATGTTCAGCTTCTATTCTTCAGTGCGAGTCTCAATGTGCACAAACAACCTTGTGCTGGATGAGTTGGTTATTTAAGAAATTTTGTATCTGTATGTCATACTGCCAGGTCTGCTTCTGAAGAGGTTATTGAACAACTTTATCCAGTAAATGAAAGAATAAATGACAGACAATTATCAAGTAATGATTAGTGAGTTGAAACCAGTGCATTCCCGAAAATGAATAATCCCATGGGGCTGAAGTTTGTGAAACATCTGAAGCTTAAAAATATATGTATTGACAAACTAGAGATTTCCAGAATGTTTGCAGCTAATTTAGGAATGGAACTCTAAAATATTTCTGTTGAAACTACTGTTTGAGGCCTGTTCATGAAAATTATGTTTCTTCTGTATATTCATAAAAACTCTTTATTTGCATGTAATAGCTAACTGTTAAAAATAATATGCTTACAGTACTAATGAATGAGGTTCCTATGGTCATTTTTAGAGTATATGTATCTCAGTGGTGATTTTGGATGCTTTTTACTGGTAGGTATATGACCTTCAAAGAAATATACCATAATCATTGCTTTTAATTTAGTAAAGTTGCAAAAACTACTTTAGTGTCAGCTTTCTAATAACATCTGCATTAATGAACTGAACTATTAATTTGCTGACATATATATTTCAAATATTTTATATATCAGACTTTCTTCACATACAGTTTAATAGAAGCAATATTTATAGTTTACTTATAAATCCATGTAAACTTTAATATTTATTAACTTTCCACAAGGTATAGAAAATAAGCTATAATTTTATGAGAGACTGCAAATTCTGAATTGGTATTTTAGGGATGATTAGTAACTGTTCAGTGGGATCCCTCATAGAGTTTGTAGGAGCTGTATTCTGTTGCTGTAATTTGTACCTGAATTATACTCAAGAGTACTACCCTATTCAATGATTAGGAAGTATACAATGATAAATATGGAAATACAATGCCATATAAAAGTAATTGGCTCCATATGTCATCGTTTCAGTCTATTACCAACACATGTTTACACTGGCACACTTCTCCCAGACAAAGGATATCCCCTAAAATTTTGTTTCATATCCTGACAGCAGAGCCTACACATACATATACGTACTTTTGAGCACATGCCAGACCTCAGGTAAAGAGCATTGTATATTTCTCATTGATTTCTGATCATTTCCTATTTCTTCCCATGCCTCTTATTTTTGAACAGCTGATAATCAGACATACAACTCTGTCTGGTCATTTATAGCGTGTATGTCACTGTGATACAGGAAACCATGAAGATGGCATCTAGAAGGTTAACTGCTGCAGTGTTGTCTTTCTTATTTTGTGAGAAAATTGAAAGCATCCCCAAGTCCTTTAGGGTGAGACAAAGTATTTTTCTGCTATAATAGTCCTACTGATTTCATAGAATCATAGAATGGTTAGGTTTGGAAACCTTGGTTGAGGATGATTGACAAATTAGGATGCTCAATACAATTAAACTTCAAAGACTAGTTAGGTTTAATTGCAAATACTTTCATGGCTGATCATTGTCAGTTGAGGCATGATGTCTGGCTGAAAGACATTTCCAAAGTGACTAGATTTGCTTGTCCCAAGCAACATTCCACAGACACAAAAAGGCAGTCCACATAAAAAGGCAGAATTTTCATTGATTATTTGGGCAACTGATATACTTATTGCTATCCCCCTGGATTAACTATAATGTTTCTAACTGGTATGGCTAAAAGAAAGATGAGAATAATAAATATGACAAAAAAACCCATACAAGCTGTTTTTTACAGTGTAGCTTTTGGAATTACAGTTACTTAGTCAAAAACCTTTGTTTTATTAGCAAGCAGCTGATTTTAGACACTTTAAAAGTGTCACTGTCCAAAAGTGCATTATCAACTCAATTCATCCTTCAGTTTCTAACTTGTCTTTACTTAAGTCAAAAAAGGCTTGAATAAATACCTGGGGTGAAAGCAGAGGATCAGGTTGTCCTGGGTTCAGCAGTAGCAGTCATTTTTCTCCTTCTTGGTAACTGGCGCAGTGCAGTGTTTTGACTTTCGGCTTGGGAACAGAGCTGATAACAAGGATGTTTTGGTTTGGCCAAGGACTTTGTGAGCCTCATGCTCTGTCAGGGAGAAGGGAAAGCCGGGAGGAAGCAGAGACAGGGCACCTGACCCAAACTAGCCAAAGAGGTATTCCATACCACAGCACATCATGCCCAGGATGTACTGGGAGTTAGCCAGAAGGGCTGGGGGATTGCAGGTTGGAGGAGGTATTGGTCGGTGCTTGGTCAGGCTGGGGGGGGTGAGTTATCAGTCGGTTGGTGGTGAGGTGCTGTATTCTCTTCCCTTGTTATTTCCTTTATCATTATTATTATTGGTGGTGGCAGTAGTGATTTGTGTTATACCTTAGTTACTAAACTGTTCTTATCTCAACCCGTGGGAGTTGCATTCTTTTCAATTCTCCTCTCTGTCCCCCCAGGAGTAGGGGGAGGGAAAGAAGGGGGAGAGTGAGTGAACAAGTTACCTGACTGGGTCTAAACCACAACACAGGTATACAGAGAAATACAGACAGCAGCCTCTTGGGTCGTCTCAGTACAGCATCCTGACTGACTAAGCATACCACAGTGAGAAAACACAACACATCCCATATTTATGTGCAGACAGTCACCCATATCCATCCAGGTTACTATCCATGTGTAGCTGAGCATGAGGGAGAGGAATGAAACAGTGTTTGTAAGGAAGAAGTGAGCCACACCTGGCTGAGGTCCAGAGATATCTTATCCCTGTTAGTCCTTCATTTCATGGCATTTTTGCCCTGAGAAGGATGGAGGCTGTACTTGTGTACTTGTTTAGTTAATATCAAAGTTATAATTGTTGTCTGCTTGAGTGTGAGCAGATACTGCATTCTGTAAAGCAAATATTAAACCAGGCATAAGCCTTACAGAAACCAGGAATGCTGCATTGGCACATCATTGTGGATATGGTCCTCCTGGTCCTGATGTGAAATGTTTGGGTTTTTTTTTTTTTTTTTTTTTTTCCATTTATTGTCCATAAATGTTCTTAACTGAGTGAAACAGAGCAAGTGTGAGTCTAGGATCCAGCTGAAACTGAGCTGCTGGCCCTATGGAAGCAGCAGAGCTCTAACAAGGCAGCAGCTCTCAGGTGTTTAAGTTTGGGGCTCTGAGGCAGGTGCTGCCTTGTGCTACAGCTAGTTACTGATAAGCAGCTAATAAATGATTACTTGTGTCCATTTAAAGTAGAAAGAGCTGAATGCTACCGTAGAAGTGGACAGGGCATCCAGAATGGAGCACATTTCCTTTTAGGGGAAAAAAAAAGAAAATCTTACTACTCACAAGAAAAAGGAGCTGTAGAGCAATGCCAAATCAGCCCCTTACCTCAAGCATTTAGCTACTTAATGCATTTGCTCCTTGGTATTGCCTTTAAGCTGTTCTGTTTCCCCAGTCCAACCTCTTGGAAATGGTAGAGTGAAACCTTTTTCGCAGGTGACCTCTGTGAAGTACCCTGAAGGCAGCATCTCATCTGAAAGAAAGGTGAGATTGGGATGTAGTTTTTAAAGAATTTGCGACTGGCTAAATTAAGAGCCCTGAAGTTAGAGTATGCTGTTTATCCTCAGAGAAGCTAAAGTAGGGGCAGCATTTATGTCTTTTCTGCAAAATTTAGTTCAGCAATAAAGCAGGTTCTGTTAAATAGCTAATAAATATTTCTGAAGGCCACTTTTGGGGGCTTTGTGTAAAATATAGTATTAAAATACAAGGCTGTAGCTAAGGAAGAAAGGAAAATAAAATTCCATGCTGAAATTCTGCACAATGAAATCCTTTGTATAGTGGTGTGCACACTTGCTCATGGATAAAAGAAGAGACAAATCCATATATGCTTGCAGACTCCTTTGATAAAAGATAGGAAGATCACAGCTGCTTACCTAAACCACTTGCAATGAGCTTTGGGGACAGAATCTAGGAACTACAGCTCTCAAACCCTTTTCATCCATTATGCCATCCAAGCATGAATTTCCTTCACCTTCTGTACTGAATGACATCAGTTTGTAGCTTCTCACAAGGTAGTTTTTGGGTGAAGACCTGTCCTAAGAACCAGTTTGGATCTTACTCTCCCCAGCAGAGGGCACTGATATGCACTTGCAGCATTAAATGTATGTTTAAGGTGGTTTTTTTTTTTTTTTGTGAAATGCTTCTTCAAAAACATTAATTAGAATACTAAATGCTTTATTACTGTTAATATAATAGGGGCATGTTTGGTATTATAAAAACTATTATTTCTAGGCTTTTCTGTCACTCATAATTAGTTTCTCTTACTGGCTGATATAAGTGAATTTCTTGAAAAAAATTGTGTTAGTGTGTTAGTGCTCTTCTGTCTCTTTTGCTGCCTAAAATGCATATACTAGTTTTTTTTTCATCAACGCAATTTTGGAGGCAAATCATTTGAGCATGAATAACTTTAACCAAATATATTATCTTGCTAAAATCAATACTGGAACATTGATTATGGCAAGTGGTGTCTTGTATGTTGTTAACAGATAAATGTACTCGGTGCTAGTAGGAACTTTCTGCAGTTCCTATGTTGTGGAAATCCATGGCAGGGAAGTTAAAATAATTTAACAGCTGGGCATGATCACTGTGAACAAATTGAGCTTATTACTGGCTTTATAAAAGCATTGTGAATAGGTCAAGAGCATCACCTTCTCCACCCAGATATACTGACTATACAAATTACCAGGGATGGAGTTAAATAAGTTAATAAGACCTACAAGTCTCATTAGACACCTCACAACTTGTTCAAAAGGTAACATAAAGTTCCAACATGTTTTGGCTTCTTCTAGTCTGCATGTGTTAAGACTGGCTTGAGGAAGCGTAACACAATAGCTTTTCCTTTGGAAGGCTGAGAGTAACTGGCCTTTCACAAGCTTTCTGTTTTGAAGAGTTGAATGCAGTTTCTGAGTTAACTAATCACACTGTAATTAGCAAAAGGTAATGCGCACTCGCACACAGAGAAATTGGAATGCAAGTTTCATTAATCAATTCATTAACTGATTTTTTTATGAAAAGAAGGAGGAAAAAATGTCTAGTGTTATGAATAGAAAAAAAGACAGAATCAAGGCTGCAACGCAGTAATAACAGGCTGCAAATCACTGGCCTCAGTTTTGTTTTCATCAAAGTCAATAGCAGCAAGTGATGAAGGTAGGAGTGGGCTGTAAGAAAGTAGAAATTTTCTCTGCTGAGGCTGAATTGAAGTTAGCTCTGTCAGTATTTGAATGAATGGGGAATTACAGTTTTCACAGGCACTTTATGTTTGCTGATCATTACATGTTCTCACGAGGAATTATACCGGCAGAATATAGCAAGAGCTATAATGATCGGTGTTTTCTCTTATTGCTATCAATGTCATTACCTTCCTGGCCAAACAACTGTTCCTAAAAGCTGTGTTGGATGTTTTAGCAAATAGTCTCAAGCAAGCACAGAACGGCTGCCTAGGTTAATAGTTGCTTACTTCTGCTGTTCTCTGTAATTCCAGAAAAACTTGATACAGAGCACAGCTGTTCTCAGAACTGAAACCTTCTTTACACCTGGTCCTCTAATCTTGCTTTTGGTGCCTTTCATATTTTCTTATATTTTAAATTGAAACTTCATCCACAGAAACCTGCATCATTCTGGCCCAACTGTTCGCTAGGCACCTAAAAATCTTCTTGGTAGTTCATTACTTTTTCTTTTCTTGATTAAGTTAACAACAATTGACTTGACAACTGACTTGATACGCATCGAGTCTCTGTATCCAGAGAAAGCTTCTGACACAGTGGTGTGGAAATCATTTACTAGTAAGGTTCATGTTGTCTTTTCGGTTCTATTTTATTTGCTGGGACAGCAATGACTGTTTGATATTTATTCCAACCTGGGTGATAATTTTAAGTATTCAAGGTCACTCTCCTGGGTTACAGGTAATTCAAGATTATTTAAGATTTTGTATTATTATAAAAGATGAATTTACGTCAAAATAGAAACAATTAGGCAGAGCAGGTAGAGCTACACAGTCTTAATGATGAAATGGTCTGTTACTTATACTCTCTACATAAGCTGGTTTTGGCTATTCATTTTAGTGGGGGAAGAATGGCATTGGCATTAATGCCATATGCTGTTATTAATCATGTTTTTTGTTTTAATTTATCCCTAATGTCTGCTCCTGTGTGCTCACATTTAGAATATGAAAGTTCAATACTCAGTATCAAATACTGAAGCTCACTCTCAGTGAATCACTATCACTTCAGATACTCTAAAGTTAACTGTAGCTGCATTTATTTCAGATCAAGGGTCTGACTTTTCCACTGCTTAGGTTTGTGACGACTGCACACAATAAAACAAGATTCCTACCCCCTATCCCTTTAGTTACAGTTATCATTTCCACTCTGAAGGATGCATGAATTCAACCACTGCTGTTATTGTCTCTTTTTGAAAGAATTAAAGTGTTCTCCCACATGTAAAATAGCTCTTAGGATTCAATATTGCAATTCATTATGTATTTTGTTATGTGCTGTTAAACAACAGGTTATATAGGAAAGGACTCAGAGGTGGTGATTGGACATAAAAGAGGCATTTTTCTTCCCTTAACAACCTGTAATCCAAAGACTACTTTCTGCAGCAACCTAGTTGTACTGTCTGGTACAACTTTACTTTAAAATTTTACTGATAAAACTTTACTTTTTTTTACTTAAAATAATTAAAACCTTCTAACTCCACTTTACTGTCTTTAAGTGTTGCCCATTGTCCTTAAGTGAAAAGCCATTAGGGAGGCTGGGGGACCTTTTTATGATCAGTTCAGGGGAGAAGATGCCTTTATATCTAGAAAGGTATAAGGCAGAAAAATGGTTTATAGGCAGGAGTGCAATATTATGGCTGTCTACAGGCATGAATGGCTGATGAGATACCTGTGGGAAATCAGATGTTAACATGTTAGTCTGTATCAGCTTTGTTGAATATGGTTTTCAACAATAGGCTTTGAGGTAAGCTGAGTTAAGCATATTGTACAGAATTTGTGGAAGGCAAATGCAAGTCTTCTTCACACTTTGAGCCTTCTGTGTAACAGACTACCATTTAAATCTCATAGAACCAATGCTAATATTAAATGTATTCACATCAAGGATCATCAAAGGCATCTTGGATGTCGTTGAGCTATAGGAATTTACTGAACTGAACAATTAAAATATTCTCTTGATGTTACCAAAGAGTATTTCTTTAATACTTTCAGTGTTCTGTATTTTATGAATGTACAGGCATTTGTGACTCCGGCATTAGCTTATGCTATGACCCTTCAAGAAAATTATTAATTTGCCCAAGCTGCCTGAAGGCACCTTCATCTTTCTCTAGTGTTAAGTGAGTCACATAGCTCTGTGGCAGGAAACTAGGAGAAACCTAGAAGGCGGCACATAGATTGACAGAAAAAATAAAAAGTATAAAAATAGCAATGAGAGATTTATAGAATTTATGATTTATGAAATAAAATTTAAAAGTATACTCTAGTTGCTCTATACTGTCTCAATTTGTAGAATTAACATTCTCTGTACTTTATAGATATGATCAAGTGTTGCTCTTTCATCAGCAACGATAAAATTTAAAAAGCCAAGTAGATTTTCTAGATATTTAAACTGAGCAGTTTAGCAGCCGGTCCAGGCTTGTTCTTGTTGAGAGATAGCCTTACATAACAGATCTGATTTGTGCAGCACAATGAAGTTTTGAGCTCAGTTTGTTGTTTGCTCCCAGATGAATTTTCCTCTGTTAGACAATATATCATAGCACCTGCAATTTGCTGACACTCCTGCTCAGGACAAATTTTCAGTTAGAGAAAAAGCAGAGCACTGTCTGAGAGATGTGGCAACCCTTGCTGCAGACTTTTCCAGGCATGATAGTTCATATAGCAAAT
This sequence comes from Pezoporus occidentalis, assembly GCF_034315485.1. Lineage (NCBI taxonomy): Eukaryota > Metazoa > Chordata > Aves > Psittaciformes > Psittacidae > Pezoporus > Pezoporus occidentalis. Next base: position 7,452,140 of record NW_026916294.1, read on the forward strand.
TTCATGCTTTATAAATTGTATGGGAAATGCCTATCATTCATTTTAGATTGTTAAATTTGTATGTTATGGAAGCCATAATGGCATAATGGATAAAAGCTATGCCAAGAGGCTGAGAAAAGTCAATGGATTTGTTTTTCACTGGATCCTAGAGATGCTAAATACGTTGCACATCTACTGAGGACTGCACATTTTTTGAGCAGTTGTTGTCAGAAAGACAGTCTGTGGACATTCAGTCTTTATGATCTTAACATCCTTTTCCACAGTCATTATGCCCTACTGCTGAGTCTGCATATGTGAGAGCATTGTGGATAATCATATTAGAGATGAAGTTGACTCTGAAAGCCTGTATGAGACAATCCCTTTCCTCCACCTACTCCTTGCCAAACCATAAGGTTTTCTTAAGGCAATAGTTAAATAGAATCATTGAATGCTTTGGGTAGGAAGGGATCTTTAAAGATCATCTGGCCCAACCACCCTGCTGTGGGAAGGGACACCTTCCACTAGACCATGTTGCTCCAAGTCCCGTCCATCCTGGCCCTGAACACTGTCAGGGATGGGGCAGCTTCATCTTCTCTGGGCAACCTGTGCAGGGCCTTACCACCCTCACTGTAAAAAAATTCTTCTTTATATCCAATCTAAATCTAGCCTACATATAAAGCATTCTCACTGCTATTTACTATTGGTGATAATAATATGCAACTTTTCTGCATAAAGCACTTTTTATCCACTGGTGTAAGGAGGGGTATGGAGCTTTATTTTCCTCCTTTTTTACCCAATAGGGAAAAAAAAGCCTCCTGTCTTCTGCAGTTTAAGACACTAAAACTTGCAGATATGTTGCTTTACTACATTTATATAACTGATGGTTTGCGCTGCTGTTTTAACCATCTAAACTTTAGCCTAACATCGTATGACTGACTTACTGATTAAAGATATGAGGCAGTTCAAATCAGTTTTGTACATTGCTGATCCCTTTCCCAACTGTCAGTAGTTAAATACTATGCCAATATATACCTATATTCATTAATGTTTCCTTTATGTATATTTTCTGATATACTTTATTTTTCTGAGTGACCAAAAGTCTCCTTCTGTGGTACATAGTGAGGCTGGATGAATGAACAAACCCCTTTGAGAAGTGATATGCCTCTAAAAATACATCATCTTCATTTAACAAAATTTATTGTGCTGTACATTTGCCCACAGCAATTTCAATATAGTTCTGCTTGATGAGTGTGCATTCATTATCTTAAGTGTAGGTTCATGGATTCAAACCAGAAAGAGCTGGTTTGTGTGAATTCATTGAAGCGATATATTCACAGAGGGGAAATGCTGCATAATAAAAAGAAACTGGTTGTGGCAATTATGACATTCTAGGAAGAAGGCTTCTTGATACAAAATTTTCCTCAGAGTAGAAAAAGGAAGGAAAATGGGCAGCCCTAGGCTTTGATCAAGAGCTTTGAGGAAGAGCTACTACACAAACCACGTATATTGCAAAAGCACAGAATAGACGAAGCCTATGATATTGTAAATCTGACCGTGTTTTGTTTCAGTTTTAGTGGCACAAATGTGTTTAAGAAAAAATGTACTGTTTTGTAGGAGTGCAGTAAATAAGAGGTGGCAGTTAATGATGCTGGGCAATGCAGAAGATGGAATGGATGATTACTGCATGCCAGCTGACTCCTGACTGAGCTGGGATCATAAGCCATGTTTAAATATATAAACTTTTTTTTTCAGTTTGAAGTTTTTGATGTGTCACCTGCCTATAGCAGAAATTACAGGGACCAGCAAACTGTTACAAGATCTGAGAAGCAGGCTGGCACCATAGGTTGAAAATGCACCCCTGAGTCATCTAAACAGTATGTATACTTTTTACATCTTGAGTGATATGGACTCCAGCCCCTGCCTGCATGTTATCAGCAAGGCAGTATAACTGGGCAGGGGCCCAGGCTTGGTCCTTTCACACTTCATCACAGTCTGACACTTTGTGGGACTCATGTACCTGCAATGGCACATTGATGCCTTCTGGTGTGAAAGTTGTTCAGATGTGCCCTATTTTCAGCATATTTTATAGATCCACCGCTGCCTGGGTCCCATGCGCTCTCCACGTTGCCATCACTCTGAATTTTTCATCAAAAGTGTTGTCATCTGCCCTGTTGTCAGTCTCTAGGACAAAAAACCCCCAAACACCCTAATGGCTGAACTCTGAGACCTATTCCAGTATACAGTGTCTGCAAATTTAACTGTAGAACAGTGTATTAACTAGTACTCCTACAATACTGTATAGTAACTGATGAGTTAAGGTTCATATGTCTACTGGTCATTTACACTTGCTTTCCATGAACATGCAAAACTTTGAGCCATCTTCATATGGAGACTTGCTAAAGGTGACCTTTTCCTGTGAAAGCTTGAATTTTATCAACTACCAAAAGGGGGGGAAAAATTATCACTCTGTAGATATCTCAGTTATTGAATTAAGCATCCAGTTGGGATGCAGAATAATATAATCTGATTTGCATAGTTGCATGTCAGCTCTCTAATTGACTAGCAAAAAAAAAACTGGAAACTGCTGTTATTCGCAGATCACTATATGATAATGAGCTTACTGTTAGCCAAGAGTCATTCACCAAAGAAATTGAAAAAATAAATCTAAGCAGCGAATGGCATTTGAAAGGTGCTGGAATTCTTAATGTTCATCACAGCTGTCAGAAACAACCACACAGGAGCCCATCCGTGTTTTGAAAACGCTTCTTACAGAGAGCTATATATTCTGAAATATGCAAACATCTCGTAGTTTCTCATATTAAATTCACAATTTTCTCCCAAAGGCTCTGGTTATGGTAGTAAGATAAAATCATTGTGTCCTGTAGATATTTATGATTAATGCCCTTGCCCAAACATAAATATCACTGTGAATAAAACCAAATTAACTAATACACAATCATCAAATGGACAACGAACCATCTCTTCCTTTCTTTTTTTAATATTCTATTTTCCAGATTCCTAAAGTGACATTCCTGGCTTGTCTGAATTACACTACCAGTACTCAGATCAGTGTTTCTGAATTCTGCTGGCAGTGTCTGCTCTCTTTTCCCAGCATTTCTCCAAACCCATAGAAGAGCTGGTTGAGGACTAAGATAACTGTAGCTTACAAGACATTCTCTTGCTGGGGATACAGAAATTGCTGTAGCAAGCTGGACTGAATAGGAATTGGCTGTTCTGTTGAGATTTTGATTTATGTGTCTGAGCTAGTTATTCTCATCTTTAATTTTATATTGCAAAGTGCTGGGTTTTACACCGGCAAATCTAGGGTGTCTGAGTGCTATTTTTGGTCTATATAAATCTCTTGCACATTCGTTGTCCTATATATAATTTATGTAAGGTGGCGTGTTAGCAGTCCATGATTTAACTGTGTGGCATGACATTGCTTTTACGTGAGGGTAATTTTTTATTCTGCTTTAGCTTCTGTAAAGACAGATATAATGATTTTTTTTTTTTTGTTAGTCAAGGATTCTTTTTTACTGCATACCTCAAATAAGTGTTCTAACAGACTCTCAAGCATCACTACATCACTTGGACTTTCTCCAAATTCTAAACTTTATCTGCATTTTTCTGTTTCTTCCATACATATGCTTAAACACTTCTCTGAGGCTGCTATGAAGCTAGAAAGGTTCCTACAAGGTGGCGTGTCAAAGGTGAGCAAACAGCTCCATAACACTTTTCACTTTGATTTTGGCAGCATTTCAAGAAAATGCAGCAATCGACACATTTTACTTGCCATGTTAGAATGTGATTGCATTGCTTAGTCATCTTCTGTACAGACCTGGCAATTGAAAAGTGCCCTAGACTCCTGTCACAAGACACAGCAAACTGTGTGCAGCCAGTATGTCTAGGCCATCGCTCACTTTTATGCAGAAAAAAATACAGCTTTGAAAGATTACTCTTTAAATCTAACTTCCTTTTGTACACCTAAAACTATCTGCAAACAGCTATTGGGATGCACTGAACAATTGTTAGATAAAATCTCTTACAGTTTTAATTTATTATAGCTGATTTCTCAGTTAACACTATGCAGCAAGTAATTCTCGTAAGTGCTAATTTAATTTGTCCTAATTTAGAACCAGAAGAAAAAAGGTACCTACAGCTTTAATGACTTTCCTATTGCCACCAGTGGACCCAAGTGAGAAAGCCAGGTTTAGAAAATCTGGTTTCTAACTCGTTCTAATTCAGTCCACCAAATCAAGGAAGTGAATATTTGATAAAGGACATGCGCTATGATACGAAGTCATACAGTGAGTGCTCAGTCTCCATAAAAAGAAAGGATTCAGCATTAGCTATAGCTAGAAGTAAAACTTTATGACTGTTACCAGTACACACAAATATTGTATGAACAAATACTATAAATAACTTGAGATCCACAAGAATAATAGGCAGTGTTTTATGGAAATTTACTTTTTCATGGACCATTTGTGTATTGAATTCCTGACATAAAAATCACTCTAGAAAAGATTGTAATAGTATGTCTCAAGCTCATCAGATACAGATAAATACTCGTGTCCCTTAAAAATTATTGCAATAAACAAAAAAAATTATTTGTAAAAAATTTAAGCAAATTACAGTTTCACAACCAAAACATTTGCCGAGGTACTTTACTTTTGACCATTTAATATAATTATTTTGAGTTATATCTCTGGCTTGAATCACTGATAAAATAAGAGCAAGCGTGATGTGATGGATAGGATCTGCCACATTAATAAGTAAAAACCTGGAAAAAAGTAACGACATTTGAAGAAGGGGAGAAAATGTCAAGAAATAATTATTTTTGTTTAGTATTGCTGGTGGGAAACTTACTGTTCCTAACCAGGTCTGGGACACTTTATATAATCTGTCTAGTTTCCATACATTAAATAAGATATAATCAATAATAACAAGTTACATATGAATGCCACCCCACTCCACCCCCCCTTTGTCCCCTGCCCCCAAGCTGAGCTGTTTCTCAGTGGGATTCCTTGCTCTGAACCATTTTACTGCAAGTCAGCCTTAGTCCTTTACTTTTTCATATGTGTTTGGGAAGACTGATAAAGAGGATTACTAATGTGCCTTCACTAGCTGGACTGGAAAACCTATTTTTTCCATTTCATCTTGGTAAAATGCTACCTTAAGAGACTACAGACTCCTTAAACACTGCTTATTATTCATGGTGTATTTGATACAAAATGGGTATCTTGGACCAAAGCCCAAGGCCAGTTACAGCTGCCTCTGCAAAATGAAGTGCTCTTAAATCCTGTTCACTTAAACAGTGAAGTATTCTTTATGCTGTGGGTTCCTGTGTCCTAAGCATCACTTAGCCTTTCCTGCATCAGGCTTCACCCATCACCCCAAGTCTCCCTGGTGCAAGGGGTGATGGCAGGGAGCCTGTCCGACCTCTGTCAGTGGTTGGTCTGAAGGGCTTTTCCTTTTGTTATCAAGCCTCAGGTGATTTTAGCCTGGAACCACAGAGATGACTTTCTAAATTTCAAGGCCTTATTTTACTGTCTGAAGTTGCTTGTACTGATACAAATTCAAGTTAAGTCTGGTGCTTTATATCCTGCTGTTACATCACATGCAGAGCAGGGCACTTTTTAAAATTAATAATGTAATGGTTTTTAGCTCAAGTCTAACATATCTTCTCAAGCATGTTTTAGAGAATGTAGGTTGAGAAATGTAAGAGCTCTCTTTAAGCATCAGGGAGAGATCATGCAAACAGAGAGCTCCTCCAGGCTCGAGTGAGAGGAGCAGAGAGAGAGTCCAGAGGACGCTACAGAGATGCTTTGAGGCCTGGAGAAGCTCTGCTCTGGAGACAGGCTGAGAGAGGTGGGCTTGTTTAGCCTGGAGAGGAGAGGGCTCCAGAGAAAACTTAGAGCAGCTTCCAGTGCCTAAAGGGGTGACAAGAAATCAGAGAAGGGCTTCTGACAAGGGCCTGTAGGGACAGGACAAGGGGGAATGGCTTTAACCTGACATGGGGGAGATTTAGATGAGATGTTAAGCAGAAGTTCTTCCCTGTGAAGGTGTTGAGGCACTGGCACAGGTTGCTCAGAGGAGCTGTGGCTGCCCCATCCCTATCAGTGTTGAAGGCCCGGTTGGCTGGGGCTTGGAGCAACCAGGTCTAGTGGAGGGTTCCCACTGCAAACCAGAAAGCAAGTCACCAAACCACATATTCTTATGCAGTTCTCTAACTGTGCAATTTCTATTCTGTTATGTATCTTTCATTTGAGAAGAGACAGTTTAGACAATGTTTATATCTGAAAATCACAATTTTCCCATCACTGTTTTATGAAGAATTATGTAAGGCATATTTGGAATGAAAACGTCACTAAATAAAAGAACAATAAAATCAGTAGATTATTTTGTTCTTACTTGTTAACAAATAAATAAGAAGACACACTTCCTACAGAATTTTGAAATGCATCTCTACAATACCACTATTTTCTTCTATTCCCATGCCAATCCTGTGACATTGATGCACAGAATCATACAGTCACACAAAAAAAGGCATTTTTCATTCCCTAAAATAAATGAACATGGTCTGGTATATTCTAGAGGAAAATTTCAAGATGAAATATTGTAGTTCTTATGAAAAATATATAAGCATATGCAGTATGAGTTTTCTTTGCTCTGGATGAAACTTTGCATTAAAATTGAACCTCTGTAGGATCAATACAACTTTTTACCTGCTTGTCTATGCTGCATACATAAAAAAAATATGCTTTCTTATGGGTGGATTTGAGTTGTCAGTGGTTGATACTTTGCCCTTTTACAAATGGGACAAGGAGTAAAATTCTGGCTCTGTTTGAGCCAGTGGGAGTTTTACTCATGACATGAGCGGAGTAAGAACTTTGTTGTGTGATTTTTTTGGTGCTCAGGGATAGAAAATTCTTACTTCTATTAAAAGAAAATCTACCTCTTGACCTTAGCAGTGGACAGGGTATGAAATCTTATGGAAATAGCTGAATAGTTCCCTAACAGATGAGGAGGAGGATGCTTAGTGCTTGTCCTCCAGCTTCACAGGCTAGGAGCTCTTGACACTGTTGTGTTTGTTAGACCCTGAGAGAAAGTATCTGAAATTAAAGACCTGTTCTGGTGGAGCCCAAAAGGGCACAAAGATGTTACAAAAGGGGATTGGTTAGGAATGACTTGTGCTGCATGGCTTATTCCCTTTCTCCAGGCAGGATCAGTCTGGGGAATTCTTACAATATTTGATTGTTTATAGCATTCTTGTTTTAAGAAGAGAGAAGGAAAAAAAACATCAGTTGCTTTCGGGTTTTCTTCTTGGTCTATTGTGCCCCTGTTGATGTTTTAATGGGGCCTGGGAAATAATAATTCTGGTCTAGAAAATAGTAATTCTACTCTAAAGACCTGTGTATTCTCTTTTGTTCTTTTTTAAATATTTGTAAGGCAACAATCCAGAGAATTCACCACTACATCAAGAAAATCGGAGTTTAGTATCAGGAAGGAAAATACAAATGCTCTTGCCTGGGGAAATTGAAATACTATATACAGCTATTTGGCCTTACAAAACTTCATGTATTTAACTTTTAGAAGCAGTACATCTTTCTAACAGGACACAATGTTCAACTTCTAATTTTATTACTTTTTTGCACAATTTATCTGCAGGATTTTATCTTGCAGTTCTATCCAGAAATGTTTGGGCTGCATTTATCTTGGAAAAGAGAGCTGAAACACAGTGATGCTTAAGTTATTTTTCTTTTTATGCATAAGCTGCATGGTCTGCATCTTGTAAGTCTTGTGTTTGGCATAGTGTGCTGCATGGATTTTTTTTGCCCACTGAGTCTTTTTTGGTTCAGTTGTCCTTGCTTACCATGTTTACTTGATTTTTTATTCACCTCAGATTTCAAGTGTAAAACTGATGAGAAGAGCAACACTGAAAACCAAAAAATCCTCATAACGACATTTTTGCTTCATTATTGATTTTATGTAGCTTGTGTGGAGACCTGGTAGCAGCCTTCCAATATCTGGAGGAGGCCTATAGGGATGCCATCAGAGACTGTACTGGTAGGACAAGGGGTAACGGGTTTAAACTTAAACGGGAGATTTAGATATAAGGAAGAATTTCTTCCCTGTGGGGGTGGTAAGGTTGCCCAGAGAAGCCCCATCCATGGCAGTGTTCAAGGCCAGGCTGGACAGGGCTTGGGGCAACCGGGTCTAGTGGAAGGGTTCCCCGCCCGTGGCAGAGGGATGGAAGTAGATGAACTTAAGGTCTCTTCCAACCCAAAACATTCTCTGATTCTGTATGTGTGTAATATTGGTATTCACTAGAAAATCAGAGCTATATCAGAAGAATCAAGTTGGGTTCTTTATGTTTCTGGTATTACTTGCATTAATAATTATTGTGTAATCAAAAATTGTGTGGCAATTTTGTTGATGATGCATGGGACACTGGAATTACCCTTATCCTTGCTCTGCCACAATGACCACAATGGCAAATGTGGTCAGAAAAGCAGGCTGATAGAGTTTTGAGGAACTTGCAGCAAGTAAATGAAGTCTCTAAGGAAATTCAATGTTTGTAGCCACTGGTCCACACATATTAGCAGCCCTTTAAGCATGCTGTCAGATTTCATGTAACAGCAGTGGGCCTTTTCTTTTTTGTCACTATTTCTGGCCAGGTTTTGGTTATAGTCTGTGGTCTGGTTGTTTAATGTTCCTTCCCTTTGCTATGCTCTCTATTGATCTATTTCTAGCTTTCTCAGTACTACTTTGGAATTATCAGGGCATGTCATAGCTAGCAAGTGTGAATGTTTTGCCTTGCTGCTGCTGTGCAGGGAGGAGAGCTATGCAATTATGACAAGTTGCTTGTTATTAACCTTTGGTTGCTGAGTGGTGTTTGTTGAGATGCAAAAAGCAAGAACATAAAGGCAATTTTAATTCTCTCATCCTTACTGACTTCACACACTCTTTTCTTGCCTGTGTGTTGTGGAATAAGCTCCCATTTTCAATTCATTCTCTTACATCAATGTGCTCTTTCAAGTCTCTTCCAAAAGCCCATTTAATCTCAGCAACTCGTTAACCATTCGTCTCTTCTCCTATTATTTCTGTTTCACCTGTCTTTTCATAAAACTTTTTTCTTTCCTTTCTTGATTCTTTCATTGTGCTTATTTTTGTGACTCATTTTATCGTACTGTTTACTTTTGTAAATTTAGAGTGCCTTAGCCAGAGGTGCTAATCAAAATCAACAATCAGAATCACTAAAATGAAGTGATATCTACTATGTAGGGCTCATATGGCTGTGGCTGTAATTCAACACCCAGATGCTGGGACAACTAGAACACTTTTGAAAAAGGCTGAGAGAACTGGGCTTGTTCCAGCCTGGAGAAGAGAAGGCTCCAAGGAGACGTTAGACCAATTTCCAGTGCCTAACGGGGCTGACAAGAAATCTGGAGAGGGGCTTCTGACAAGGGCCTGTAGGCACAGGACAAGGGGGAATGGCTTTAAACTGACATGGGGGAGATTTAGATGAGACGTTAAGCAGAAGTTTTTCACCTTCCCAGCCAGTGAGGGTGTTGAGGCACTGGCGCAGGTTGCCCAGAGAAGCTGTGGCTGCCCCATCCCTGGCAGTGTTGAAGGCCAGGTTGGCTGGGGCTTGGAGCAACCAGGTCTAGTGGAAGGTGTCCCTGCCTGTAGCAGGGGGTTGGAACTGGATGAACTTAAGGTCTCTTCCAACTCAAACCATTATATGATTTTACGAAAAGGTGGATACTTGTTTGAGAAGATGATGGTTAGACTGACAAGGTTCAACCAGACTTACATAAGGTTGGGTTCTTATGTACCCAAGTTCGTACGATACTACGTTCGTTCATTTTATGTAGGCTGATGGTGAGAATGGCTCACAAATTTGAAAACTTCAGAGTTTCAGTTTACTTCCTTTCGTATTTATAAAAAAAAAAAACAAAAACAAATGTTCCATAGAACTGACACCATTAATAAAATGTTTACAGTTAGCAACTAACTTGACTGAAGTCAAACTCATGCTAAGAGGTGGTCAAAGGTTTAATCTAGCCATGAATATTTATAGTATTTTTGTGAGAGGTAGGGGTTGGAAGGGGTTGGCATTTGCTTGAAGTTTTTGCTTGTTCTAATCATATGTTCTGGTGCAAAGTTTCTTAACATTTTAAGGAAGAAAAAAGGCAAAAAGCTCTCAACCAATATTGTACATTACTTCTGCATACTGCTTTATATGTAAAAGGTATAAAGGGGCTTGTGACAGCCTTTGGAAATCATTGCCTTTCGTAGGAACAGATTTAAACTGATACCAAAAACACTGGAAAATCACACTCAAAATGTACATTGTGATTTAGCCAATAACTGAGGAACTATCTTAACTTTTTACTTTTAAGGAACTTAATATTTCATTCTCAATTAATGCTATTTTCCACACACATGCACACTTACGTACATCTATGCACACAGTAAATATGTGTCACAGCATGTGATATATGTGTAGTGGATATACATTTAATATGGTTATGGATATGTAGCCATAAATGTATGGATATACATTTAATAAGAGAGAAAAAAAGTACATTTGGTTGCTTCTATTCCTGTCTTACCACATTAAGTTGGCAAAGATTCATTACTGTGATAAAGAAACTAAAAGGCCACTTTATTTTGAACAGGCTTTTCAACCCTCTTCTCCTTAAATTCATTGCACAGGAGACCAGCAGTATAAAATCTTATGCAAATTTGGAATAAATAGATTAAATATTATTCTGTGTTCAGTCATGAGCAACCCTCTCAACCTTCTATAATCAGAGATGAAGAAGGCAGTAATACAGAAGAACACAAAAAATACGATGACAATAGAATAACTATCACACATTTCCAGAAAAAAAAACACCCACAACAAATGTGTCTGTTTATTTGGTTCAGTGTAAGTATCATTTGCTTTCTTGAGAGCTGTGAACTTACTGATAATGTGACATCAATTTGGTGGGGATTCGCATCATAATTTTGTTTTCATTTTTCTATGGCATTCCTCTGTAACATCCACAGAGTTTTTTGCTTCTGTTACAGAAATTGAAACACAACACACAACTCGATAAAGTTTCCTTTAACTTAGTCATGAAAATTGATTGAAGAAATTTATTTTCTATATACTTCTTTCTCACCTGAACTTTTATGCTCTGGTTTAGACTATAGCAACTGTGAAGAACATTTTGAGAACATTTAGCACAGTGAATTATCTAGAGCACTAATCAGTGGAATGGGAGTGTTAACTAGTGATATTTGACCACAGTATTTCACCATTATTATGTCTATTCATAGATTAAGGGAGATCATCAGCCTTCTCAGGTATACATAGGTACAATTGTGTTAGTTTTCAAAGGTATAAACATAACTTCATATCCTAACATTAAGTACCACCTGCAACAAAGATAGACTATGTGTATGCTTCAGGCCACTCAACCACCTCCTTTAATTCTTAAAAGAAAGGAAGGAAAGAAAAAGAAAAGTACTAGACTGTATGTACTTGTCCTTCCATGGAAGGAAACCATGCTAGTACATGTAAAGCAATAAAAATCTTAACTGGGACTTCAGCATGGTCATATATGAGGAGAAGTTTATAATCTATTATAAGTACTCTTGTTTAGGAAAAACAAAAACAATTCATGCATCTGGGAATGTAACTAATGTGTAGTGCTGGGTTGGCACCCAATATTCTTTTTTTTCCAGTTCCTATATTGTCTGCTGTTTCAGATATCTCATATTGTAATCATCTCCAGAAAAATAAATAGCTGGTACAGAACTCATGTATCTAAATCTCTGGGCCAGTCAAATGTGTTTTCTCTTAAAGCAGCACCAGATAGATGCTTCAAACTTTGGAAAGTTCATTCTCCTGAACTGGAACTTAACAAGTACTCTGAATATCTTGATGCTGTTTCGAAATTTCAAACTGGTCTGCTCTGTGATGTTGCACTACTCTTGCTGTCTCCAAGTTCCTTTTGTGTATTCTGTCTATTTTGATTGTAGGCTTAATGCACAAATATTCTCCTCAAGTGTCTACGTACTTTTCCAGAAAATGATTTTAAAGACCCTTGCAGTCCTGGTGGGAGCCTCAAAACAATACCAGAGAGAAACATTAAATAATAATATACTGTATATTAGCTTCTGGTGGCAGCCTATATATTTAATCTGTCAAGTAGTAATTTCCTTTGTGGTGCAAACAGCAGTGTAATCACAGAAAAGCCATCTCCACCAGATGAACCATGTCTCAGTTTCAGTCTTCATTAACAAGATGAAAACCACTTTCAGCTGGTAAGTGCAGTTCATGGTAGTACGTTCTTTCAAATAGTTGCACTACAGTCAATAGGCATCAATCATAGAATCATAGAATAGTTAGGGTTGGAAAGGACCTTATAAAGTAGTTCTTCCTGGTTGTAAGGAATTTTGACTGTAGAGCTGGCACATCTAGCAACATATTCATGTCCCTGAATGCATTCAGTAGATAAGGATTAGAAATCTATACTTTTCTTGTGAAACTTTAAACAAATGATGATGTATAATAGTAGTAGAAGAAGAAGACATGAACAAGCATTCAAGTCGAGACTGGTTGTGGTTCTGAGCAACCTGATCCAGTTGAAGATGACCCTGCTCATTGCAGCGGGGGTTCACGAGATAACCTTCGAAGTTTCCTTCCAACCCAAACTATTCTCTGATTCTGCTTTCAGGTTCATCACAAATATAGTTTCAAAACACCTAGGTTGTTTTCACAGTGTTTACAAAGCATATGACAAGTAGCCAGTTACTTATGCTAGACAACCCCATTCACTAAAAGTATCTTTCCCTAAATTAGTGTTTAGTGATGATCATTCCTCCAAAGCCCTGTTCACCGCTTTTACGTATAAAGAAGCTCAGCACTTTGACAGACATGCAAATCTAGCTGAGTGGTATGCGGCATGATTTCTAATGTCATTTCCGAGTTGTCTCGGAACTAAAATTTGGTAACTAGCAAATTTTTTGACTAGCACTAGAATTTGCTAACTCTGCAAAGGCTCATGATCCACTATTTGCTTCAAACTAATGTGTTTGATTTATCACTGAGGTGGGCCAGAAACAGTCATGTCATCAGCGATGGCATCTCGGGACTCTTGTTCTGAAATGACATTTACCAGAAAGATGTCATGAGACAGTTCACATGAGGATCTATTTTGCTGGGCACAAGTAATTCAGAGTAAGAGCTGATACACGTTTGGAGATCTGAGTAGAGATACTTGTCCCATTGCTTTTTATACTTGTGATTTGCAAGATTCTTATTCAGCCTGTTTCTGAATGTGTCATTAGCTATATTGAAATGAGTGGGGAATCAGGATCTAGTTCTTGTTTACAGAGTATTTTGAATGTAAATTTAAAAAATGGGAGACTATAATAAAACAAATGAAACTTGTAGGCTTACGTAGATTTGTAAAAAAATAAATAGATTTTCCCCTACTCTGTTAACAAAACATGTTCAAAACAAACATCTTCCATCCACTGGTTAATAGAACAGATTTCCTAGGCATGTATGAAATGTGAGCAAAAATTATATGTTTACATTTTAATAGCTTTCTAGCCTGAGTGTCTGAATCGGAGGTCTTAAAGCTATGTTGAGGTTCCTAAATGGAATTACTTTGATTGACAAGATAATGCGAAGTAACACCAGCATTGCTGAGGTCAGTAAGAGGACTCCAAGGGGGTTAATTATCATGGGAATGCACAGAGTTGTTATAACCAAAAACATATAAACCATCACAATTGGATACTGTTTGTCCATGGGATAAATGTGGCAAAGGAGAAAGAAGTTTATAAATATAACCCCTGAGAATGGAATTTAATTGAACACAGAAAAAAAGCCAAAATTTAGCAAATTTTTTCTCATAGGGCTTTCCAAACCTCCTGAAAACATTCTGGGTTTCCATGTGGATACCTGCTAGTCTGAAGGCATGTTCCATTTTAAAAACAAAACACTGAAAAAATACAGCTGTTCTCAAGTGTAAGTTTGGAGTCACGTATATGCAGGGAGTGGTATCAAACAATGCAGTTGTGTTACGTGCTGTGTAACAGTCAAGAGGCTGTGCAAAAAGAAGACTTCGTATGCTTCCCAGGTCCCCCCAGTCTATATTGCCACCAGCACATGTGTGTCTGTCTCTTTCCAGCTTCCTCTACTGGCTGTTTTCAGTATCTGTTTAGGTTCTCCTTGCCGAGCATCAATAACAGTTTAGAAGAACAAAGAGGCAAAGGCTGGGAAAAGTGGGGAACTATGGGGAAAAGGTGAGAATATTTGTGCTGCTGGATTTAGAAACACAAAGTTCCTCCTGTCCTGCAAGGAGTGCCATTTGAAAGGATCTGGTCTTCCTGCTACCACTGGCTGTCCTCTCTAAGGAAACACTTCATCTAGAAAGTGATGGGAGATGGAAATATGAGTTCCATTATGCAGGTTTTGTAGAATCAATCTATATTTTAATATGGTTATACTGTTCGGTAGCAGTCTACAATGTTTGTTTATCTAGTCAGTTGCTTGATATGAATCTTTTCTTATTTTAGCCAGGCTCCTAGCTTTTAAGGGATTGGAACAATATGTGCTGTGTGGCAAGTCTTTCTTCTACCCTAGTAGAATACATTTCATCTGAACTAATACTCAGTTCCATTTACGAGGTGCATTTCTCAACAAAAGAATAGAAAATTTCATCTCATGTCTTATTTACTGAGAGCTTGCCTCTTTCCTTTCAGTTTGCCTTAAAATTCTGTCTTCCGTTACAAGGGCTCTACCAAGTCTTAGTTTAGCTTGGGAGCTGCTTTTCCCAGCTTATCAGCTAGAGTCATAAGAGAGAACAGTTCAGGCCTTTGAATTTACAACTGCACATTTGAACTCCATGCTTGCATTTTTACTGTTATTACTTCTTGCTATTATTTTAAAACAGTCTTTCCCAGAAGAATATGAGATATTAGGGGAGGTGACCCTTCCCCTCTGCTTAGCAGAGGTGAGGTCACACCTGGAATACTGTACCCAGTTCTGAGCTCATCAGTACAAGAGAGATGTACTGAAGAGTCCAGCTAAGGATCACAAAGATGATGAAGGAACTAGAGCATCTCTTCTCTTAAGAAAGGCTGAGAGAGCTGGGATGGTTTAGCCTGGAGAAAACTCAGGGAGAATCTTATAAATGTATATAAATACTGCAAGTGAGGGTGCATAGATGACAGAGGCTCTTTTCAATAGTGCCCAGAGACAGGACCAAGGGTAATAGGCACAGTCTGAAACACAGGAAGTTCCATGTGAACGTAAGAAAATGCTTTTTTACTGTGAGAGTGATAAAGCACTGGTCCAGCTTGCCCAGAGAGGTGTTGGGGATGTTCAAAAGCCATCTGGACATGGTCCTGGACAGCCTGTTTTAGGTAGTTCCACTTGAGCTGGGGGGTTTAGATGGTCCTTTCCAGTCTTACCCAGTCAGTCATTCTGTGAGATTCTGCATCCCATGTCAAAGCAAAATGAGCTGCAATTGGCAGATACAGGAATACGAGTCTTAATTAATGAGATCTAGGTGGGCAGGTTGTTTCTCCATTCAATGTTCAGTGAGTCTGATGTACCTAAATGCATGGGAATGTTGTCTGTGTGAATTACTTTTTCTGCATGCATGCTCTTTGGAGGATGAAGCTTGAGTTCAAGACTTGGTATTGTGGAGATGTGCGTTCTTCTGCACAAATTCAAGTTATCTGGTGAAACACAGCCAACAGAGAATGAGTATGTATGTGTGGCATATATGCTTTAACCTGAAGTAAAAGAC
Organism: Pezoporus occidentalis; assembly: GCF_034315485.1. Taxonomy (NCBI): domain Eukaryota; kingdom Metazoa; phylum Chordata; class Aves; order Psittaciformes; family Psittacidae; genus Pezoporus; species Pezoporus occidentalis. The sequence goes on from NW_026916294.1 coordinate 7,467,946, forward strand.
AAATCTCGTCTCTTGAGGAAGAGTTATATCCATATGAGCATCTCTAGTAGTTGTAGCTACATGCAACCTATGAAAAATACTTTAAAGCAGTAAAAGCAAAAACTGCAAAATATGCTGTACATATGGGAATGAAAACCAGTGAAGGCAAGGCCCCATGAAAAATCCATATTCCAGAACTATTTGTTAACCTTGGCACTTTATAGCAATCTATAGGTCAAAGCAGATATTCATTAATTCTCACAACTCATTTGAGCGTTGGATGAGAAAGTATTATTTAAATTTGAATTAAAACTGGATGATTCCAACCAGATTTAAACCAGTTAAATATTTCATCTCCTGAGGCTATATAGCATGTAATCTTATGCCTAGATGTTTTTTTCTATTAATATTTATTCTGTATTTATGTTAATCACATTAATTTACTATCAGTTCTGAGTTCTGTACATCTGTTCGTTTCAAAGCTGCATTTCAGTTATAGTTACAGACCTACTATAGAACAGAAAGAAGGCAGATTTACAATTCCTGTTCTGAAATGATTGCAGTTAGCAAGAATTGTGTACTTTGTGTGTTCTTTCCTTCCTTTTTCCACGTTATTCATTAGACAATGTAGTATGTTAGATATAAATCATATTTAGTTGGGTAATTGTTCATCAACCATTTGGTAACTACATATAAAATATTTTCTGTCATACAAACCAACAGCACTGTTATTTAGATCCAGCCTGTCAAGTTTCTTGCACGTCCATATTTGCATTTCAGACTCTCCCACCAATCAAGGAGTGGCAAGTCCACCCAAATTTTCTATAGCCTCGACTGTCAAAATATGCTGAACTCTTCTCTCTATTATAGTATTCTTGTCTAAACTTTTTGCATCAGATACTGTGAAAGGACATAATAAAATGCTTATGGTGGCTTGTTGTCATTCTCCTTAGACAAGACTTAAAGGGGGAGATCAGGTCCAATAAGAAAGTAAAGGCAGACCTTCAGACTGATGGAAAATGTTGAGATCATAGAATCGTAGAATGGTTTGGGTTTGAAGGGCCCTTAAGGCTCATCTAGTTCTCACCCCCTGCCACAGGCAGGGACACCTTCCACTAAGAGCAGGTTGCTCCAAGCCCTGTCCAACCTGGCCTTGAACACTACCAGGGATGGGGCAGCCACAGCTTCTCTGGACACCCTGTGCCAGTGCCTCCCCACCTTCACAGGGAAGAATTTCTTCCTAATGTCTAATCTAAATCTCCCCCATGTCAGTTTAAAGCCATTCCCCCTTGTTCTGTCCCTGCAGGCCCTTGTTAGAAGCCCCTCTCCAGATTTGTCACCTTTCTAGGGACTGAAAGCTGCTCTAAGGTCTCCCTGGAGCCTTCTCTTCTCCAGGCTGAACAAGCCCACCTCTCTGGCACAGATCAAGCAGTTTGTGATCCGAATGCATAGCAGGCACAGTCTGTATTTTGTTTATTCCTTGGTTAGAATACTGTAGGCTCTGAGAACATAATGATAGTTTTCTCTTTGCACAGGGGCTCTGGGGATGCAAGAAGTTGTGTTTTGTCCTAGCCATGCTTGTAGTCCCTGCAGGCACATCCTCTAGAATAGGAAGGTGGGGGTCTCTGTCTCCCACCCACACACCAACTGTCAGAGCTGGCAAGCTGAAGAAGAATCACTGTTGCAATTTTGCCTTTGCAGTTATTGTCTTGATCTTGTATTTGGTATTTTTCCTTAATCCCCTCCACAGAAGTTGAATGATTATCAGTAAATTTCCACTATTAAAAAAACAAACAAAAATCTTCATGCTTAAGGAGTAAAGATTAAAGGCGTGTGTCAGCGACTCTAGATAATGGTCTGTGGTGAAACACACAAAAATAGAAAAGTATTGTTTGGCACGGGTTGTGGGAACATAACCTTGAAAATAGGGAAGTTAACACTGCTGTTAGCAAAAGGGAGTCTCATACTAGTTGCAAGACACATGAGGTAATTGTCAGTGGTGGCTCCTTCCCAAAAATCCCCTAAAAGTCCTTTTTGTATAGCTGGCTATTCCTTCCGATGTAGTCTGGCTCCCTGCGTCAGAATGAGTGTGCCCTTTTGCTAACATAAAATGCAATGCGGGGAGGCAGGTCCTCATACCACCCAGGTAAATGTTGCCTCTGCAGGGACGCCTGCCAAAGTTGAGCCTGCCACCTCGCACTGCGATGATGTCTCTCAGAGCTGGTTTCTTGATCATCATTGCATGTTTTTTGGGGTTGGTAAGGTAAACACTCACCAAAAATATGTCACTGTTTCCTTTACCCTTTGCCGATTCTTACTCCCTATCTTTTCCTATAGTAATAAACTAGTTTTTTTTACCGTTGTGTCTTGCCTTGCTCTCAACCTGGAATCCTCAAACTCTGGAACAAGGCATGACCTAAAGCTATTCAGAAAACAAATTAAAAATATGTTTTAAAAAAGAAACAGAAGAGTGAACACCCCCCCCCCCCCCCCCCCATTTTGGTGTTTATGATATTGATCACAATAATTTGGGAGAACATCATGTTAAGTGGTTGCATTTCCTAACACTAGAAAAGTGCAGTGCTTTGTGGAAGGGAAAAGGTGTACTGCCCTAGGGTAGTGGTCACAATGTTTTGTTTATTGTGGTTTTTAAACCAGCACTGTGTTTATGACACATAAAGACCTCTCTTTCGTGAGCAAGTAGTTTCAGAATCAAATGCATCTCGCATGTTAAATCTCTAACACAGAACTTGGTGTGCTCTGTATCAGAAATAAAAGTCATCTTCAGAAACATTAAAAATCCTCATTTCAGTGAGCTGTATCTAAAAATGTGAATTAATTTTTGTCAAAGCTTTCGCATTTATGACTAACACCAGTTTGAGCAGTCATTTTAATCTGCTGTTCTTCTCATGCGCAGAATGATTGTGGCGAAGTGATTTAGAAGGGAATTGCTAGAAGGAATTCAACTTTGCTAACATAGACAGATGGACAAGGGTTTAACATTAATAATTGGAGGTGCATGCAGATTTATGTGGAAGGGGGGAAATGCTTCATTTTTATTAGAAATGAAGTCAGCAAAAAACAAGCACAGGAGTTTATATGTAATAGTCTAGATACAGAAAATCAGCACGGAATTGTGCAACAGAATAGCTCCAACAGGAGCTTAAAATTAAGTCAATCCCCTGCTTAGATATGTGATTGTTGCTTGTGCAATTAGCCTTGCAGTAGTACTAAGATGAGCTGAGAAGGATTTACTGACTGAGGCCAAGTCTTATCAGAGAAGCCTTTTCGGGTGTAGATTAATGTGGAAATGACTTTTGCACGCCTCAGTAAGCTAGTGCATTAGGAGTAAAGACTGCTAAAATGCATTACAAAGGCCCTTTTGCCCTGTTCTCCAGAGAACAGTTTGCCCTTTCTGTGGCAGATGTTGCAGATTGCCCCTTCTGATTGCACTGGGAGTTAACAAATTGAGGATTTAACAAAAATCTACCTTTAAGAAAACCCTCACATTTTAAATTTTATTAGAGGAATGACAATGGAGCCTTGCGAACAGTCAGTAAACACTGACTGATAATGTGATCTCAGAAATACTACCTGGAAGAGGAATGCAAGAAAGTTATACAGAAGGGAGTTTTATCTAAATGGGAGATTCATGCTTTTAACAGCCAGAAAGTTATCCTGGAGGATGACTGATAAAACAAGGACAGGCTAACAAATGGGAAAAGAGACACATCATTAAGAAGGGATGTCTGGACACAGTCCAGTGCTGTGATAAATAGTAGAGCATAATACATTTGGGGCTTATTTTGGTATAATATTTCAGAAAGCACAGGTTGTGTTAATATTCTTATCTGATTTTTGGAAAACTGAAAAGATTGTGAACAAGTTTTTGAAATCTCAAAGCAAATATGTTTAAAAGTTCTGAAGAAAATTACTTCAAAGAGAAAAGAAAGGTAATTTTTGTACCTTTGTGTTGAATAACCTGCACACTCACCATGGTGCTTCTGAAAAATACTTAATGTGTCAGGTTCAGAAAAGAGATTTGAATTGCAGGTTCTTCTGAGTTGGGCAGCACAGCCTAAGCTATTGCCTGTTTCTGGCTAATGGTTTCTGGCATGCTGCTTGCTTGTTCACTTTGAAATACTGACATGTACATTAAACAACTGCCCAGTCCATGTGTGTCATAGGAAGTTTAAATTTGTACATCAGTGTACTTTTGTGACTCTAGCTGTTTCAGCCACATACTTGTATAGGTTTAAGTGAAGAGTGAATGAGCTCATGGAAGAGAAATCTGAGAAGAAATCCTTGACACATTGATATCCAGATTAGGAGGACTCTGAAATGAAAGTGGCTGCTAGAGCTGGGGGAAAATGTATCATGTATCTTTGCCTTGTTCCTGTACTGCATCCATGTACAGGCTAGGGCCCATACATATGGCACTCCTCACCATCTGTCTCTAGTCATCTCTGTGTGGACCCTGATAGAGGTACAGTAGTGGACTTGACAGACTTCTGGCGTGATCCCTCTGGGCATGTTATGTCCATGTATTGAAAATGCAAAATTGAAACTTTGGCTATGATATTCCCAGCAAGAAGACAGATGAGTGTGGAAGAAGGTGCTGCTGCTTTGTTGTGACACCTGGAGCTACTGTGAACATCAGAGCTGTAACTAAGGGGAGAGAGTGTGGAGGTCCCTGTACACAGTGTGGTGGAGGTCCCTGTACACAGTGTGATGCAGGTATAACTGAGTGGAGCTTATCTGAACCGTAGTCTACAGGAGGATTCTGTTGAGTTTGAAATATGAAGGTGGGATAAAGGATGATGGAATCAGCAAAGACACATGAGGAAGGGGAAAATAAGACTTTTGTATCCTGAAATATTCACAGGGCGATGCATAGGACAGTCCCATGTATGCATGTGTTGGGATATAACATTATCAGGAAAAGGTTTGGCTGTTCTACCACTGCAGCTTATTCTGTCTCCAGTTCTGATGAAACCATCTGAGGACATAAAAAAAAAAAAAAGTCATGTCAAGGATGATCTTCACTTGTGGAAGGAAAAATGAAAAAATATGGGAATTACAAGGTCATTAATTATATAGTAAAAATTCTTGCCTGACAACTTCATAGTTCAAAATCACTAGAAGTGAGCTGCCATGCAGTTGTGTGCGCAGCCAAGGGAAAGAGCTGTTTTGAGTCATATTGCAATGACCTTACCTCATCTCTGTCCTCATGCTAAAAATCTTACTGCAGTAGATCACTAAGAGTACTGAAATGGCTTGGAAGTTGAAGAACAAGGAGAGTTTTTCAGGAAAGTAAAGAATATGCGCAGGTAATACCTCAATGCAAGATCAGAATAAGTAACATATGAATCAACTCCTATTCATACTTCCACATGAAAGAAGGTGGATAAACTGACTTGCTGACTTTCATATGGGAGAAAAGAAATTTTGCTGCACAGCACTGTAACAGCAAAATACAATTCATAAATACAACAAACAGTCACAGATATTACTGTGGGTATCCATTGTAGTATTTTATTTGATATCATTATCATGATGGTGCCTACAGGGATGCCGGAGAGGAACTCATCAGAGACAGTAGCAATAGGGCAAGGATAATGGTTTAAACTTAAACAGGCAAAGTTCAGGTTAGATATAAGGAAGAAGTTCTTTACTGTGAGGATGGTGAGGCACTGGAACAGGTTACCCAAAGAAGTCATAAATGCTTCATCTCTGGCAGTGTTCAAGGCCAGGTTAGACAGAGCCTTGGGTGATATGGTCTAATGTGAGGCATTCCTGCCCATGGCAGGGGGATTGGAACTAGATGATCTTAAGGTCCTTTCCAATCCAAATCATTCTGTGGTCATTTAATACTGTTGCCTTTTTCATACCCTGCTAACAGAGGGTGAGAATTGGAATGAGACTGTCCTATTTTGTCCAGAGCTGTCAGGACAGATCAGTAAAGACATTCGGAAAACAGAGCAGAGCGAAGGATCTTTATGTGTTGTGTTCTCCAGGACACATCCAGCCTCTTGATCATCTCCTCTGGACTATGTTGCCTTTTCCATAGGCTGTACAGAAAATACATGATCTAGGGAGCTAGTATCTACAGCAGTCAGATAGAGCTATGTGAATCATTGTCTCCTCTCTCTGTGCAGTTATTTAGAAGAGAGGTCAGAAGGAACCTGTAAAAATCGGTCTCATTGAATATTCATAGACCACAGAGATAAGGGTCATTCATCTAAACCTGCAGTTTCGAAAGCATTTTAAGCTCAAGGCAACACTGTCAACAGAAGAAACTGCACAAGGAGCTCCTTTTCACAATGACAAAACTACTTGGTTCAGGCATTTCTGTCAGATGAAGGAAGGAAAAAGCCAAGGAGGAAAAAAACTACATGTCTGAAGTTGTAGTTACGTTCCCCAGCAGGGTTCATGACTCATTCGCACTTGCTAAATCACATCCTGTATCTCTGTTTCCTGACTTAATCCTGTAATTCTGGGTCCTGGGTGGAAGCTGCAGAAGTGTAGTAAATTCCTCATTCAAAGTTGGAAAACTTTCCGCTTCCCAGAAACAGACTCTGACCCTACCTCTTCCAGTGAATAATATGGAATTCACTCTAGATTTCTGATATCTAATCCATTTAATCCACTCATTTGTCTGTAAGTTTGGTGCATGTATTTCTTCGATGCTTAAAAGCAAATTAAAGGTATCCAGCTAGCTAAATTTGGTTACTGAACAGCAGTGACTTTTTTCTTCTGATCAATGGGAATAGAAAAAATAATTAGCAAGGCAAAGGAATCATTCTCTGCTTAGCAAAACTGTTATCATAGGCAAGTAAAAATGTTTATTATAAACACTGGTTTTCAAGTACTTATGGTTTTTATTTTTTATTAAAATATTTTATACCAAAGTACCTATAAATAAAATATTTTTTTTAATAAACAGTATAACCATGTGACTTTAATTCTTACTCTAACACACGATCTAGTGGGTAGGTCATTTAAACTGAAACACAAGTTCAGGTTAGAGATAAGGAAGAAGTTCTTTACTGTGAAGGTGGGGAGGCACTGGAACAGGTTGCTCAAAGAAGTAAGTGCCCCATCCCTGGCAATGTTCAAGGCCAGGTGCGACAGAGCCTTGGGTGACATGGCTTAGTGAGAAACATCTCGTCCCATGGCAGGGAATTGGAAATGGATGATCTTAAGGTCCTTTCCAACCCAAACTTTTCTATGATTCTGTGATTGGAAGGCAAATTGATTGGCAGTAGGTTTGTCATTTGCACTTTAAGAACCAATAGCCATGGGCCTTTAGCCTTTTTATGGTTTTGATAAAACATGATAAAAACATGATATAAACCGTGATAAAACAGTGACAGCTCACTGAGTGAAATGTGTATCTTCTGGGCCACTTAAAAATTATTTAACTTAATTTCCATTGTTCTTTACATTTACTTATATTTTTTTTTTATTATGTAAGGCTTGTAAAGCAGTTGCTGGTTGGCTGAGGAGTGCATAATGGTAGTAAGCTATTCCTGCTTTTCAGCTGTTTTGAAGAGCTGAGAAAGGCTTCTTGGAAGTAAGGAGGAAAACCTAGTTTCCATTAGGATGGCTATGACAAACAATAAAATTATGAAGGGATCAGGAACCTTTTTAAGGAACACAAACTGTCTGTGAGGGGAGGACCAAGAGAAAAAAAAAAATGTTAATACTGGGAAACACAAAGGTGAATAGAAGAGCTTATAAGGGAAGAGATTTGTATATTTTTGCCCATATGCTTAAATTTGAGAATGCCTGTAGACTCAAGAGGTTCAGTAAGATTATTCAAAGGTTTAAGACATCTCATTAAATTGCCGTTTTGATATAATTTTTGTGCTGTTACTGGAATGTACTTACATATAATTTATGGTATTATGAATAAAGCTTAATGGGAGACAATTTATAAAGAGGAGCTAATGGACTTTTTTTTCCCACAGAATTAGAAATCCTACTGTGTATCCGTTAACGCCCCCTCCAAACTGAATACCCTCTCATTACCATTAGATTATAAGTGTTCATAATGCACCTGTCTAACTAATATTTTCCAGCTTAATTCTAAAGAGAGTCCTCCTCCTTCAAATTTATCATCAGTCGGTTAATCATTAGTAGCTTGTACTAGAATCCTAATTTCATAGAGAATGACACCATCTATCTCAAGTAGGCTAAATCCCTTTATGCTTGAGCTTGTTTGCATGGTACATCTCTCAGACAGTTCTCAAAGGGAGGACTGACACAGTAAACTGAGCTGGTTTGCTCATGAAATGTAATGAATTTCTTAAGCTTTCCTTACCTAGCTTAATCAGAATCTTTTAATCTTCAGTGTGGACACTGCTACTTGCTGAAATTAAGTATTATACAATATTAATTATTTACTGCAATTAATAAATCTGTATTTCATGCTTGGGTGCAGCTGTGATCAGAAGACTCATTTCAGTTGCTATATTCAAAACTAGTTCATATCCAAAATTAGTTGAATTCCATCAGAGATATTTTTTTCTAACTCAAATACAGATCTACATGCACACAACTTCAACTATAGCAGCTTATAGTTTAACTTTGCATGGATTTTGTGTGCTTGTTGATGGAAAATTGCATCTAGGCTACAAGTGGGGAAAGATCCATGGAAAACAGTTTCTATTCATATCGAAATGCTAGTACCATAAACATCAAACCATTTGTTTCTGATGTTCATATTCATTTTGGGCATTAAACCTTATCTTTCATTGTTCAAGGTTGTCTTCATTTTTTTTCTGTTCTTGTACCCTGCTTAAGTGATAATTCACCATCTGTAAAACAAGCGCTGAGATGTGGGACCCAGGGCAAATGTTGTATAAAATTGCCATCAAAACCATTTCCTAAGGCATATCACTAGTGATTTAGGGGTCATTTGTTTGCTAGATTTTGAGAATAAATGGTTGCTTCTTCATGAAACTCTTCAGTTCCTACACACGCATTTCCAAAATGCCAGAACCACACCTGTCATAAAACACCCAGGTATATGATGCAGCATTTCTGTCAAAAAATTTAACAACACTGGAAAATTCCCAGTGAGCAACTCCACAATAAAGCTGTTGCAAAAATGCTGTTACTGAGTGACTCTACTCCACACGTCTGGAAAAAAAATGTTTAAGCACAATAAATATTCTGCCTATTGCTCTATTTTCATATGTCTTATGATTCTAACTGTTTCAAGAAAAGTAATTGGGTACACGATGCTGTGGAAATACTGCAGCAGTATTTTAAGCACTCCCTCTGTTCTCTATGTAACTGTTGGTTAATTTGGGTGCTTAGGGTTAAAGAGGTTCACTATTTAATCAGATGAATCAACATTCAAATAAATTCTAGTTTTTAGTCAATGTAATGAATGCATAGATTAAATGTAAAATTAATTCAGCATCTGGATGGGATGAATTTAAATTTAATTTAGTATTTGATCAGATTTTATTTTTCCATTGAATCATGTCCTGTGCATCCATGTTGAGGAGATTTTAATGATTAATAAGGCAGACAACCTTATAAATCAAGCTGATTTAAAAATGAAAATGATGAAAACATCAGTCACATTAATTTTTATTTTGTTTAAAAATGTGTGATTGCACTGTTTTGATCATATTCTGCTTACAGGCATTTTACTTTGTTAGTTTGTCAAGAAAAGCAGGTCATCTGCACTTCTTAAACATTTCTAATGCGCATCCTGATTCTCCACAGTGTTGAGGTCTTCACCATCTACCCAGGTACATGAAAACTGATGAAAACTACAGAAACAAGATTTTAATAGCATTATATTGTAAAAGAGAACAAAAATTGCCAGTCATATGCTAGGTAAGCATTTTTTCCCATTGTACTCAGTCTCTTCTTGTATTTCACTGCCATTAAAAGTAAACTCACATTTCAGTGGAGCAGAATCAAGCTTATTACAATTTTAATTGCTGAAAATGACATGTAGCACTCATCCTAGTCATTTTAGTCAGTGAAGCCCATGCATACTGTGAATATGGAGTCCCTGGGCAGGCACAGTCATAGAATCATATCATAGACTCATAGAATTGTTTGGGTTGGAAGCGACCTTAAAGCTCATCCAGTTCCAAGGCCCAGCTACAGGCAGGGACACCTTCCACTAGAGCAGATTTCTCCAAGCCCCGGCCAACCTGGCCTTGAACACTGCCAGGGATGGGGCAGCCACAGCTTCTCTGAGCACCCTGTGCCAGGGCCTCAGCACCCTCACAAGGAAGAATTTCTTCCTAATGTCTCATTTCAATCTCCCCTCTGTCAGGTTAAAGCCATTCCTCCTTGTCCTGTCCCTACAGGCCCTTGTCAAAAGCCCCTCACCAGGTCTGTCGTCACCCCTTTAGTCACTGGAAGGTGCTCTAAGGTCTCCCTGGAGCCTTCTGTTCTGCAGTCTGGATAAACCCAGCCCTCAGCCTGTCTTCATAGGAGCATACTGCATCTAGTGCACTACCCCAAAAATTTCTGTTATACAAAACTACTTGATCACTACATTTTTGGGGTTTGCACTGCAAAAATATTTTTCTAAAGTACTTGGAAATGTCATGGGACTGATGGCTAGTCAGTACATTTTCATTTCTACCATGCTTTTATCCCTATTTCCTTCTTGAAAACTACATATTCTCATGCAGGTAGCTAAAAAATACAATAAACCAATGACCTTAAAGCTTATTAAGGGGTTATTGCAAGATACGAACTCAAATCTGATAGAAACATGGGAATATGGAGAAGGACATATTCCCTATTTAGTCTTCTACCTACAGAATGTGTCTAACTTTTCCAAATCTTATTTTATAATTCACTATTAAGGTCTAGACACTCTTTTTACCAATTAGATAATAAGGTCTTCAGCACATTTTCCTAAACTCTCGGCCTCAAAGGCATCCTGTGGAGGTAAATTCCATTGCCTAAAGTCACGCTCTGTGAAGAAGAATATTTCCTTTCATCCTGACTTGCCATTTTTCATTTCACTGAGTGACTTCTTGTGCCTTTGTTGAAAGAAGCGCTAGAGTTCCTCTCTTATCTCTTCACCAATTATGATTCTATATGCTTTTGTTATGAACGTTCTTACTCCTTACCTTCCTGAGACAAGTAATCCCAATCCTTTAAGACATTCTTTCAAATAGGAATTTTCCAAGGCTGATAATTATTGTTATTGCCAGACACTGAGGCTTTTTCACAGATTCTTTTTATTTTTTTTTTTTTTTAAGGGGGGTAGAATGAAGAGTACTGCACTGTATCTCAACTTAAGGCAAACCTGTATAGTAAGTTTTCTATAGATTTCTGGTGTGCTCACTTGGCCATAACATTTTTTCCTAAGCTAGAGGGGAATAGGTTAGGAAACAGCTGAATGCAATTTTTCTACAGTTTATTTGAAGACATGAGCTGAAGCAGTGAAGATGTACAAGGGGATTTCTTTAACAGACTTTATATAAAATATTTTAACTAGTACAACACAGCCTTATCTGGATTTTGTATCACCAAAGGTACAATGGCTTATGGCAAAAGTTAGTCAACACTGGTTTATCCTGCCCTGGACCTGCTTCTTTCAACTTTTCATTTTCCAGAAGCATGTTGCTTAACAAGTTGTGCTAGAAGAGATTTGCAAGGGTTGATGTCTCTGCTGGTAAAGGAACTGCTGAAAGAGGGAAAGCAAGTGGGTGCTTTCCTAAAGAAATTATTAGCTAGAATGTCAAATGCATGCAGTGTAAGTCCATTATCTGAACTGTGCAGTTTGTAAAGCTGCAGATAACTGTGCCTGCTCTACAAATCCTAATTTCCCAACTTCTGCTCACTTTGCAGTGGATACCTAGCAGAAGTATCCATACTGGACACAGTTTTTAGGCTTTGCTGGTCAATTGCTATTGTTTTTTTTTTCCATGACTGTGACCTGTACATTATATAACTAGTGTATTTCTGCCAAAGCTTCATTGTGCAACACTGCTGGTGTTGGCCATGTAAGGCCCTGGGAGCATCTCCCTCAGTGACCTGGATGCCCGATCTCTGTCCTGGGAGCCCCTTGCAGCAGCTATTTGTCCATGCGTGGCCAGAGGCCCCTCTTGCACTAGACTGATGGCTGGATCTGGCCTCTGCCCAGCCCCAGACTGGTGCTCTGGGGCTGCCCCTGGCCTACCCTGCTTCCCAGGTCCTGCCATTCCACCCCTAGGACCTCCCAGGCCATGCAGTGTTTGGGTGCTGTCACACAAGCATCATCAGCACCAGAAAATTGCCACTAAGTTCGAACACTTGGATTTGATTACATAAAGAAGTTTTATTTAAAAACCAGAAGCGACTGCTGGGCTAACATTACATTGTATGCAAGAGCTCACAACCTCGGGCAGCTGAAATTCTGACACTTTGAAAGACACCCTGGGAAATAAATGCTGATCTTGGGAAGTGAGTGGGAGAACTGCGAGCTGTGGCTGGCATCTGAGAAGTAAATCTTTCTCAAGTGGGAACATCACAGGAAAATCCCAGTGTTCCCCCCTTGATGATGACTAGTGGTGATTTTGACCCACAGGATGCATCTTGCAGGGTCCTAAAACAATGTGAATTACAGGGGCAGTGTTGTCTTTCGTTGTGGCCAGTTTTCCTAATACTTCAGAGATACTTGTGGTACAAGTGATTTCAGTCAAAGATTTCTAATACCAGCTGAACAGGATCACATCTTAGAGGTTCTTTTCTAGGTTGGATTGACAGGGTAGAATGGGGGAAAACTATATGACTTATATGAATCTTCTTTACAAGGTTTCTTCTGAGTAAAAAAAAAAAAGGGAAGTAATTTCGTTCCTCTATATCACCAGAGGAAGGCATAAGCAATTTAATTATAAAATGAGAACGGCTCAGGAAACCTGTAGCTTTGAGTGGTAGTTTGCTGATAGATTTTAAAATTTATTTTTCATTTCTCTTGCTGCTAATTCTATGGAAACAGAATCAATCCTTTAACAAGCTAGCTTCTCTCTGTGGTTTGTGCAGTGATGGGACCCCCTTGCCTTGATAGGAAGGGAAAGCAGAAGCAGCTCTCTGTACTTCAGGGCTGCAAGGCAGTGACTATAACCTCGGTTGTAAATCAGAGAAATCCTGAGGGACTTTCAATTTGTGATGGCCTAGGACTTCAAAACTGCCCAGAAGCTCCCACAGGGTCTGCAGTCAAGCCATTTCTCTCACTTCTGGCATGCTCAAGAGATGCATATTATGTTGACATAGCCTGAACACCAAAACAGCTGTCCTTGGACCATGCATGCTTTTGCAGCTCTCAGGATTTTGCAGTAGCATTTTCACTTGAATTAATAATTCTTTGCCAGATCTTTTCAACTGAAATCTCGGAAGAATAGCCAACACACTGTAGAGAAAAACTACAGTTTTGTGTATTGTGGAAGTGAATCACTGACTGCGTCACAAGCAGATTACCTCTAGAGAAAGGAAGAAATGCAGAAAGTAGCATCTTCTAGAGCCAGATTCTCACTTTTACTATAAATTATATCAGATCGGCTGAAGTAAGGGTGGTGATCACATGTTGGGAGCTCCAAGCAGTTTCTTATCTAAGCTTTACATCTAAACTATTTTCTTCATCTGGGGTGACATTTGGTCTCCTTGACAAGAGCTTGCTCAATGCCAGGGTCATCAGGGCACTATTAGGCTTTAATGGTCCTGACCAGCCTCAGCTGTGGCTCCCACCACACCCCTGCTCATGTGCCATGTGGCTCCATTTAAGCTGTACCTGGGGATGTTGTTTGTTTCCTGGGTTATGTTAGAGTTGTTTTTCCTCTTATTCTCTGCTATGGTTGAGTTGCTGCTTAGTTTTCCGAGTTGACTTTGGACCTCGCTTTGCTGTATGATTCTTCAGTGTTTGGACCTGTTCTCGCTCGTTCTGCTCAGGTACTGTGGCTCTGTAAGGGAACTGCCTTTCCCATCACATTGGGGCAGTGGTGGTTCACCTTGGCTTCTGGTTCATGTTCCTTGTCGAGTAGCCCATCTTATTGTTCCATTATTCTTAGGATAAAGCAGATTTAATATTAAATTAAGAAAAAAAAACAACCTCTTTGCCATGTTGTAATATAATCATGGCATGTGATAAAATAGGATTAAAAAAAGATTTTTGACCTTTTGTGGTTTTGACAGTCTGATATTCTCAGACAATTTGTTATGAAGGAAACAACATATGGGAGGAAAGAAATAAATGTGGTAAAATCTTTTATTGCAGCTAAATAAATCTACTCAAATGTTTATGATTGTTTGTGCATAGATTTTGGAGACAACAAAATCTTACTGAGTAGCCTTTAAAGTCTCCTTTCTAAGCACGCTTGGAAATTTGCTGGTTTGGGACCAGCTGTATCAGTTTGTAGACTAAGTGACTACTTGGTATTTTTGCAGTTTTCTAAAAATGTTCATAAAGAGCATCCATCATATTACTCTTCAACATAAACGAAGAGTTCTTAAAGGTATTGGGGAAGACTGTAAAGCTTCCCATATAGAAGGGAGCCAGAAGTAGAAGAGGTTGTTTTTTGAAAGAGTAGGGTTTTTTTTTTTTGTGAGAATAATCAGAAGGAATGATGAGATATTTGTTTTGAGAGGTAGCAGCTGGGAAAGTTCTCTATGCATCTGGCTAGTGTGAAATCACTTAAGTGGGTTTTTAATGATAAAAAGAATCCCACTATTCAACATGGTAGTCTTGTGCCTGTTTCTCTGAAGATCTTGAAGTCTAAACATGAGCTTTATCAGTCATTTTGGAGTTACCTCATTCTTACCTAAATCTTGGCTCATTGAGAAGAAAATGAGTTTTGCTTCTGACTATCACAATATTTCTTCTGTGGGGTACTACCTTACAAAAATACTTTGTGCATTTATCATGCTTTTGGAGTTGTCTGCAATCTGGAAACAAAGGATATACTTCTTTAATCTAATTTATATACATTGTCTGCAGAAGTGAAGTGTGTTCTTACTGCCTTTTACTTATGTGGATAATCACAGAAGCTAGACTGTTCTGGTACATGTCTTCTGATAAATAAGTGGAATGGAAAGGCCTTAAGGATGGGAGAGAAATTTAGTCTTTGAAAATGCCAAGCCTGTAACTCTCATTGAATAGGGTAAGAAGCTGATTTCTCTTTGTAATAAAAACTTGCTTATAGAAGAGAAATTAAGTAGTTAGCCATGTAGTACTATCTAATGGGCTCAGACACAGGAGGTGTGGATCCTATTTCTGTTTCCTTTCTGGTATGACTAAGTCCAAATCTCTCCCAATTCTGTTCTTAGATTTTTTTAAAGAGTAAATAATGACACTAATCTCTACAGCATTGTTTTGAATCCAGTATCAGCAGCATATGCTTGGCAATTTTTTTTTTTTTTATTCTTGGATCATCTGGAATAAAAGTTGGTTGATCAAAACAAAGGTCTTGTAGTTGTCAGTAAGGATGATAAGCCTCAGCTTGGGAGCTTCTGAAGAGAATGGAGCAGTAGTTTCTCTATTCATGGCTATTGGGCACAACAGTTCAAAAGCTATTGAATTTCCAGTCTAGCTTACTTGAGGAATATCTCTTTATAGGCAGTTAATTCTGAAATATGTGTCTATATGATTATTTGATTCGTTGGATTTGCTTACTGAAATGTGTCCATCTCCTTAAGTAGCTGGACTAGGCTGTCATGTTCATGAAACTCTATAGAGTTCTCCTGCCCTTTCCTGAAAGGAATTTTTCCCAGGTCAATGATCTCTCTATTCATATGTTGTCCATACAAATATCTTGGCCTAATGAAAGAAGAAACATTTCCCCAGTGTGAAGCAGATGAGAATTATTTGGAATGTACGGGAAGACTCCTTTACAAGAAAGAGCACTAGGGGACTTGAGAATAGAGTTGCCAAGCATATGGTGTTTGTTTCTGTAGTTAGTGCTTTGCAAGTAGATAATCTCAGCAAAAGCAAATATCCAAGTATGTGGAACCATCCAGAAATATGAAATCTTTAAAGAGAAGAAAAATCCTCAGTCTTCAGCCTATTTCTGGGAGGGATTTTCGTGCAAGAGCAGTTACCCTTGTGATTCATTTCGGCTAATAATGGCTGGGATTCCTTCCACAAGGTGGAGATGTGTAGCATGGTATGTTAATTCAGCATTTCTTCCTGTGCTTTAATCCAGTACTTATTGCATCTAAATCCAAATATATTGAACTACTTCTAGCTTTAATTTTTGCTGTCATTGAAATTTTGAGGCTTTTGCAAACATTAGAACTTTTTTTTTTCTTCTCCCCCCCCTGAAACTTGTGAAGATGTTTTAGTATACCTACATTGTGCAACTCTTCATTGGTAATTACTGATAACAGTGACACAAGGCTCACCTGAAATTGGGGCACTCCCAGTTACATTTCAGAGCAGTGTGCTAGAGCTTCTTGATTCTTTAGCCTGGTGAAAGACACATTTCTTTATGACAGATTGACTAGTTGCCCTAGCAGAATTTCATTGTGAGTCACGAAAGCTTGCCAAACCCACAACTAATATGAATAATTTACTTTAATAGAAAGTTAGACAATCCTAATATTAGCCATTTTATTATTCCTGTCTACACCAAATTCAGCAATACATCTGCATCTTCAGTTAAAAATTTTGCATGTTAATGTTATGTCTGTATTTTTCATCATAGAATTGTAATACATTTTCCTGAGAAACTTCTCATTGGTTCATCCGTATGTGTGCACACACACATTCATACTGGTCTTGGAAATATGCTCGTAATTTTTTTAACTGAAGCAATTGTGAATGTGTCCACATCAAATTCCTGTGGTTGTCAACAAATATAGCAATGTATTTGAAGTATCCATCAGTAATGCTTCTAGCTATAAACTATTAAATAGAAAGGTAATAAATGTTGTATGGGAGAACATGTCATTAAATGTCTGACTAGAATCTGCAATGTACTTTTGCATGAATCTAAGTGCAGAAGATCTGATTAGAAGGTCTTGAACATAGAAAAAGTCCATTAAAGTCAAAAATTCTAACTTTGGCAAACATCATAAAACAATGATTACAAGACAACGGACAGCTCTATAAATCAAAAAATAATAAAAAGTAGTCAGTAAAAAGTGATTATGGAATACTTGATCATGGAACTTGGGTTTTCTTCATTATAAAGTACAAAGGAGGAAAGGCTGCGCTGGTATCATCACCAGGATAAAGAGGTTTAAAAATAAAAAGAAGCAAACAGGGTGAATTTTCAATAGGGGAAAAGGGGACTGATGAACATCATAACCAAATAATTTACCTTTGTGGGTCTTGTTCTTCTTGGCTGTAAACTCCATGTTGCTGTTTGGAAATCTTCCTGCTAGTCTGCACTGAATCTTTACATGGTTTTACGCTTGAACCATCTCAGTTTTTGCACTAAGGCTCAGATGCAGGCTGATGGTTATTTCATTGTGATCTGAAACCTTTTCCCTCATGTGTGTGCTATGCGCTACCCAGCATAGAAAGTGGCACATCTTTGTCTTCGTGGCTGAGTTAGCCTAACAGTGTGTGGTTGTGATTTAGGTGAACCTTATATGTTTGCCTTAAAAGCTACCCGAGTTAAGCATTTTATGAGCTGACTTGTGCTGCTACAGAATGGATGTACTGTGACTTCCCATCCTGCAATCTTTGCAGTATAGAGATGGGATGGCAATGATCACAACTGAAACAGTCTGAGCAGCTTTTTTATTAAGATGGAACAGTTGCACTAAAACTGGTCCTGCAGAAGTAAGGTGTGGGTAATCCATGGTCATATTTATTATGAAAAAGTTGATGAGAAAAAAATCTTTTTACAAATAAAATCTTTTTCCCAACTTTTTTTTTCCCAACTCTTTTTTTTTCCCAACTCTTTTTTTTTCCCAACTCTTTTTTTTTCCCAACTCTTTTTTTTTCCCAACTCTTTTTTTTCCCCAACTCTTTTTTTTCCCCAACTCTTTTTTTTCCCAACTCTTTTTTTTTCCCAACTCTTTTTTTTTCCCAACTCTTTTTTTTTCCCAACTCTTTTTTTTTCCCAACTCTTTTTTTTTCCCAACTCTTTTTTTTTCCCAACTCTTTTTTTTTCCCAACTCTTTTTTTTTCCCAACTCTTTTTTTTTCCCAACTCTTTTTTTTTCCCAACTCTTTTTTTTTCCCAACTCTTTTTTTTTCCCAACTCTTTTTTTTTCCCAACTCTTTTTTTTTCCCAACTCTTTTTTTTTCCCAACTCTTTTTTTTTCCCAACTCTTTTTTTTTCCCAACTCTTTTTTTTTCCCAACTCTTTTTTTTTCCCAACTCTTTTTTTTTTCCCAACTCTTTTTTTTTCCCAACTCTTTTTTTTTCCCAACTCTTTTTTTTTCCCAACTCTTTTTTTTTCCCAACTCTTTTTTTTTCCCAAATCTTTTTTTTTCCCAACTCTTTTTTTTTCCCAACTCTTTTTTTTTCCCAACTCTTTTTTTTTCCCAACTCTTTTTTTTTCCCAACTCTTTTTTTTTCCCAACTCTTTTTTTTTTCCCAACTCTTTTTTTTTCCCAACTCTTTTTTTTTCCCAACTATTTTTTTTTCCCAACTCTTTTTTTTTCCCAACTCTTTTTTTTTCCCAACTCTTTTTTTTTCCCAACTCTTTTTTTTTCCCAACTCTTTTTTTTTCCCAACTCTTTTTTTTTCCCAACTCTTTTTTTTTCCCAACTCTTTTTTTTTTCCCAACTCTTTTTTTTTCCCAACTCTTTTTTTTTCCCAACTCTTTTTTTTTCCCAACTCTTTTTTTTTCCCAACTCTTTTTTTTTCCCAACTCTTTTTTTTCCCAACTCTTTTTTTTTCCCAACTCTTTTTTTTTCCCAACTCTTTTTTTTTCCCAACTCTTTTTTTTTCCCAACTCTTTTTTTTTCCCAACTCTTTTTTTTTCCCCAACTCTTTTTTTTTCCCCAACTCTTTTTTTTTCCCCAACTCTTTTTTTTTTTCCCCAACTCTTTTTGTAAGTTTTTGTTTGCCCTGTTTCATCCTTAGTAATCTGGATGCTAAATTGCACTGCTAATTTTAAAGTCTTAACCCCATTTCATGAGTCTGCCAGGTATGTCTATCGTTTTCCTGTTGACAGCTTATTTTAGGTAGCAGTTGAGTAATTTATCTCTGTGAATAATTGCTAATCAAATTTTTCACAGGTTTCATAGGCTGATGAAATTGCAAAAGAACGTTTCAATTTTTTTTCTTTCTTTGTTTTCGTATTACCTACAAGTAGCAGCAAGTACAGATGACAGGTGCTTCAATTCACTGATATAAGAAAAGTTTGAATAGTTATTTCAAAGATTCATGTATATATTGGCAGGCACTTGTACATCAATTCTTACAGACTTCGGCTTAGTGATACGTTCCTTTGGATCTTTTATGAAACAGAAGTAGATAGGAGTCAATTCAGAAACTTAATATAATCTGAGCATATGTTTTGAGGCTTCATTCTCATAAATCCACAAGTGGAACTTCAAACCTGAAATCTTTTTGCTAGGAAATTTCAACACTGCAGTTTACTATTTACAGCTATAACCCCAAATGGATGTTACTCCACATTACAGCTACTTCATACAGCAAGTTTATGGAAAGAAGCAGACTGCTAGTTTTTGTGAGTTTTAGTTTACCTTCTGCCCCCTAATCAAGATTAATTTAAATATAATCGGGCTATATTCATAAACAAATGGTGGTGTATAATCTGAGTGTAATGATTAAAGTGGATACTGGGACAAGGGCTTCATAACCTAGTAATAAGAGAATCAGTGCTGTGCAGCGCAAGTTGCCTGTTTTGTTTTGGAGGATCAACTACGCAAGCTCTGTCCACTAGAAATAATGCTCTGTTTTGGATGCAGGTGAAAAATTCATGTACTAATTTGTATGAAGCAGAGACCTCAGTCCCACCACTAAATATTTTGGTTTCCATCTTGGCCTGCCTTACATTTTTCACATACACTTCTATTATGAAATCCTACAATGAATGGAAATGTTACCAATTAGGATACAAAGTGTTTGGCATTCTCCTCATGTGAGGAATGTAAAGATATTTTAAGTCCAACATCTATTTCAGGTGTCTGTCTTTAATAAAGCCAAAAAACAGAGGGGTTTATGAACTTTTTAGAACTTCTGTGATTAAAAAAATATTTTATTCCACAAACTCTTTTGTTACAAAAAGTAGAAGGACAATTTTATTTTCATACAGCTTGCAGTGTTTCAGAACCTTTATCTGTGCCACATAAAAGTTAAAATAAACTCTTTCTGCAGAACTTCAGCAAAGGAGGCAGTATTTGTAGGGAGTGAATGAACCTCAGGTTCAGTTTCTTCTATGTCTGATTTAGACTAGGTTTTTAGTTACGCAGAAGAGGAGAATTTGATAACTATTTTTTCCACATTTTAAGCCTGAATCTGACATTATGGCTATAGGGAATCTATTAAGTCAAGATACATCTGCAACAATTCAAATAGGGCTTCATAAATAAGGTAAAGATAATCTAGTGTTTTGCAAACTCTGATATCAAATGGTATTTTGTGTGGGAACTTCAGTAGTATGTTGCTTATGTCTGTGATACCCTCTTTCCAAGACTTCTCATCAGCAGCAAACCACTTCTTACCATCTTGAGCTGAAAAGCTCACAGATTTTATGAATAGTTGAATGTAGATTGAACTCATTCAGGAGCTCATAAAAGTTAGATACAAGATGAAGTGATTGGCACTGTTTAACTGTGTCATAGAAAATATTTAATAGTCAAGACATAAATGAAAATGTCACTGAGAAACCTTATATCAGTCCCTGTGAAATCTATGTAGAAGCTCTCCTGCCATTCCCCATTGGCAACTGCATTTGAGAATTGGTCATTAGGTTATTTGTAATCTGGGTGTTTTATTTATGTTGTATCCTTCTGTGTTTTTATTTGGATTATTAGGTGGTACTACATCAAATGTAGAAGTTGGTGTATTTATATTTTTATGTATATATATGTGTATGTATGTATATACATATATAAGAGCTTTAAAATAACTTTCTGTAAAATAATTC
Source organism: Pezoporus occidentalis (assembly GCF_034315485.1). Taxonomy (NCBI): domain Eukaryota; kingdom Metazoa; phylum Chordata; class Aves; order Psittaciformes; family Psittacidae; genus Pezoporus; species Pezoporus occidentalis. The sequence goes on from NW_026916294.1 coordinate 7,488,965, forward strand.
TGATTTCATTCTCTAATCCTCGGAGAAAGTATTATCTTTTGAGAATTAATTGGCCTGTAGTGATTATTGGATTATCTCTGTTGTGAACATTGGTCTGATGTTAACGCTCAGTTTGGTGTTTGGAGTTTCAGCAGTTTCACACTATTTCTTTTAAAACCTCATAACATCAGATATCCTCAGGTACGTTTTTATGGCTGTTGGCAGTATTCCCCATTTGGTGTCTTAATATTTATCCACATCGTAAATTTTATACCTACCTTCAATTGAAAATACTTTATGAACTTGCAGAATGAGGGCGTATCAGCATTTGTATCTTCTGTGTTACTGTTGGCAGTTTTATTATTACCTCATTGCCATGTTATTCTATACTTAAATCTCTTATTGTTCAAACCCCAAAAGAGACAGAATATTTTTCCTTGATATTTTTAGTTTTCTTTAGTAATTTGTACACTGCATTGCTCATAGCTTACATGAAGGAGTACATTTTTTATCGCTAGCTAAGTGTGTGCTAATTTCTCAGTTCCAGTTTCTGTTCTCTGAGTTAGGGCAAAAGTCTAGGCAAAAATGCTGTTATTTTGGCTATGGAATCACGACTTCGTAGTTATATAAGAAGCTTCTTTATAAGAACTGACTACAAAGTTAAAAGCCCCTATCCAGTGCAGGCAATAAGGTTAAAAATAAAAACCAAAGTAAGAAAACCGAGATAAATTGTTTCATTACTAATTTAATACCAGCAGAGCAAAATATTCTTTTGAATCCTTAAGTAGTGACATGCAATTACAGATATATGGATTGTATTGCATATAATTTATCCAGTGAATTTTGGCATTTTGTGTTGAATAAAATATTAACGAGTCAAGTTTGTTGTTTATAAATTAGCTAAATCAATGGGTGAAATATTTATATAAAATTATTCTACCACCAGGCATGCCTCATAAACAGTTGAATAAATTATATATGAATATATGTTTTACATCTTTCTAATGCTACTCACTGAAATTCTGCCTGTATTGCTAACCAGTAATGCAACACTAGCATAAATTCACATATTGGTATTTGAATTTGCTAAAGTGCCTTGAATTTCCATAAGCATGCTAAGTTAAGGCAGGGAGTGCTCTCCATTCTTTGTAATACACATTGATGATATAAAGATTTAGTAATACTTATCTACATCAGGATAGAAATTTCCCAAATGTGTAAAAAGCAGCAGTAGATCCTCTGAGTTAAGTGGATATGGAAACAGTAATTTTGCTCTTTGTTTTTTAACCAGAAATTCTAGTCTCTGTTGAAATTTCTATTAAAACTGACACATTCATGTGGGAATGTAATTGTTTAACTTTTCTCTTTCAATTGAAATTATCTGCATTAGGTTCTCGTGATTTCTAAATTCTAGAAGTTATCTTTGTTGATCAGCGGTTTGATGGGTATGCAAGCATGCAGAGCCAACAAAAGCAGGGTGGTACAGTGGAAAAGATTGTGGGGTCATTATAATGGTAAAATGATATAGTGACAGTGGAGGCACCAGTGAAAATCATTCATTGGTCATACAGGTAGATATGGTATCTACTCTGGCTTCTGGAGTTGCATTGCCTTTTTGCAAGTTGCTGGTAGAAGTTATTATTGTCTTGTTCTGCTTTTATGCCCATTTTTTGTTGTTACCAAGTGTTTAAAATACTTGCTGAAATACCTTATTTTCCCACTGCTTCTCTCCGTCCTCCCCCCCTAGAAAAACCCGCACCCCTAAACAACCCTGAAAACCTAACAACCCACCCCTAAACTAACAAAAGCCAACTTGTGCAAAGATGAAGATGCTGCTTCAGGTTTTGCTCTTACTACATATTAGTCTGGCAGAATGAATTGCAGCTTTCTATCTATAGCAAAATGGCATATTTCCATACTATTGCTACACATGAGTTTGCTCGCTTGTGTGACTATAGAAGATAATTTAGACAATTCTTAGATCAAAATGTTGGCAACTTACTCATTGAGAAAGGATTGTCCTAAAAACAAAGGTCCAGATTTTTACAGATCCAAGTATGCTGACTCATCTAAATGCCTTTTCAGCCATGGATGATTAATACTAAACCTGTTGTACCCACATGTACTTGCCAAATGTCAGCCAATCCCAAGCATCCGTATCACAAACTATCTGTGCCCACTGCCCACACTCAGTGGATGATAAAGACGTTCACAGCTTTGTTTGGATTTGTACTTCTTAAGATCTTGCGTGTGATTAAGATGGATAGACTCCACAGAACCATAATTTGGAAAGCACTACAGAAGTTCTCCAGGATGCTGTTGATATGTACAGGACATTATTTTGCAGTTCCTGTGAAAGACAGATCTGGAAAGATGTTCAGGCAGAAAAAATAGTGATATCTGTTAAAAGAAATTCAGCAAACTAATGTTTTCGGTTTACTTCTGTAATGCTAAGTGTAGCAGTCCTCAGGAGTCTTGTCTGTCCATATAAAAAGGCTTTCATTTACCACATCCTTTATGGTGGAGTCCTTGAGTTAAAGGCTAGCCTACTGCCCAACATCTGGATGGATCTTTTCAGTTTTGCTGACAAACTGACAGACCAGTTGTTTGCAGAGCCCCTGGAGGGACAAAAATACGCATATAGTTTAACTTTTATTACTCTATCAGAAAAAGGCTGCTTTGCTGGAAGCAGACACATCTTTTTCTCTTAAAAACTACATTTTTAAGTCATGAAACACCAGCCCAGTAATTTTTAGAGAGTTTCAGTAAAGCTCTGAATTTTATCAAGGGGTGCCTGATTCTGTGAGTAAGTGGCTGTTTTTTTCCGATCCAGTGAATGGTCAGTAGACTTTTACTTCTGTAAATCTGGTGTTTAGGCACGGCATCTGAAAAGTGTGTGGTTCTCAGTATATCTTCGTATGAAGCCATTAAAAATAAACTTATAGAGACAAAGAGGAAACTAAGCATGGAAAACGGTTATACAGAACAAAAAGTGCAGTAGGTGCTTGTGGCATTCAGTGGATAGAAAATGTCAATGTTGCTGTCCATACATCTCGTTATCTGAAGCCCATTAACTTAACACAAAAGGTCCCACGCACTCTGCATCCAGTTCTGAATCAGCTGCTTGCAGACTAGCAGTCATTTAATTTGTTCACTTATAGAAAAGTAAAGTTCGGTAAAAATGAAACCTTTTTGTGTTCCTGTTTTTACTTAAGCACACTGCATCTGGCAGTTAAACAGTCTTTGTTTTAATGCTAGTTTAGGTGGTTGGAATCTCTGAACAAAACATCACCTGTTGCTTATTAATATAGAGTAGCAATTAGATCCTTTATGTAAATATGCTTTCTGTAAGCTGCCCAACGCCTTCCAAAAATTTGTGTGCATAACACTTTCAGATTTTCAGCTTCAGCTAAGCAACAAAACCCACAGTTTATTTCTTTACAGCCCTCTCTTACAACTTCTAGCTATAGCAGAGTTCAAAATTTTTGCCTGTCTGACTGACAGGATCTGGTTTAGTGGTAGGATTCCCTGCTGATAGCAGGGTATTGGAACTAGATGATCTTCACGGTCCCTTTGAGCCCAAACCAGTCTGTGCTTATTTTATTCTGTGATTTAGGGTGCAGTTTTGTTTGGATTTATGCAGAACTGTACTGTCATTGGGAAGCTCCTTTAGCTTTGTGTGCTTTAGCTTTTGACACTTTTTGTGTGTGTCACTCATTAGGAGACACAAAGAGTGCTTCCTAGGATTTCCAGGTATGTGTAGTTCCTTATGTATTGTCTGTAGTCAACATTACCTTCTTTGCGGAGTTAAGCACTTCAAAAGACCCTTCTTGGAAGGGAACAAATTAAACTTATGACTCTTACTCATTCTTAAACGGAGTATAAAACAGTTGCTGTATTCTCTGAGTACAGGTGCTATGACCTGTATGACTCCTGTTTTATACCTGAAATAATGCAGGATTTTTGATTTCATTTATTGTTTTCTCAGTTCCATGGTAGGCACTGGGGTCTGTTTATAGTGAAAATGTTATTAGTACGCACTTTCAGGTAGGAGAGCAGACAACAGAATTCAACAGCTTGAGCCTGGTTTTGGAATAACGATGTGAACTGGGAACTACCTACTTTTAAAATATAGTGTGTCATATGATTGTCATTTCTAGTAACTTGAAGAGAAATTTTGAAGGCTTTAGTGTCAGTGAAAAGACTGTGACTTAGTGGTGAACCAAATATATCCACAAGACACTGGCAAATTATGGATTGGCAAATTATGTTGGTGTCCTGTAACCCAGCAGTGTAGTGCTGTTGCTGCTGCTATCAGGCTCTGAACTTTGCCCTGAGTTTGCAAGGCCTCAGGACTGATGCCTTTCAGATTTGCTTTGCTTGAACTTCTGGTCAGATATCATCTGAATGGATGCAGTGTCAAACCAGCCTCCTGTTGCTCTCTGAAGAATATCTAGATAGAGCTGGTGGATGAAGGTGTAGAGTGGAGACTTCATGATATTGAGCAGCAATTTACAGTATGCTATATATCGATGGTATATATCACTTTCATAATAAGTAATTTTGATCCAATGTTAGATAAAATGTGTAGTTATTGTTTTCATGTGGAAAAATAAGTTTCCCTGACATGGGGAAAGCTATTACCTGCAGTCTTGCATTGCAGCTGTCATGCAGGAGAATTTGAGGATTTGTATAATTGCTTTGTTTATATGTGCACAAAATGCAATTAAAAGATATTTGCATTAGAAAACTGCTTGCATTCTCAGAGTCCTTCCCCCCCTCAATTTTGTGTACTTGACACAAGGAACCTTTCACTTTTCCATGCACTTAAACTATCTAAAACCCTCAACCATCAGAGGTGGAATGTATGTCTTTGAGACAAATCTAATTATACCAAACTCTTTTGGTCTTGGTGTTGCTTCTTTTATAAACAATTTGTGAAATCTTTATTCTGATAAACAGCAATTTTTTTGTCAAATGGTTTTACAGATGTAAGGGACCCCAGGCAAAATGTATTACGAATATAGCTGATAAAAAAACCCACCAAGTTTGGGAATCTTTTGAAATACAGCCAGGTTTAATTTTTGCATTTCTTTTCTAGTGAGCAGAAAAGACCAATAAAATATCGATTACGGCACCATCTTTTACAAATGAAATATATATTAGAAGACTGTCTCATGGCACGTTCAAATTACTCCTAGTGGTCATACATTAATGTTAAATTAATATTTTATCTTTAGTGGTTGTCAGAAATATTTGCATAAATAATGAATGCTTGACAAGCTAGGGGAATCAATATAGTGTCAAAGGAACTTGAATGCTTTCTAAGAGTCTTCTCATACTGTGTTCTGTAGGCTGTGGTTAGTTGTTCCTTTTATAAGTACTGAGGCTGACACTAAACATTCTGCTGCTTTTCTCTCTTCAGTGATCTGTGCTCAGAAAGAAATGCAAGACTTTGTGTTTCAGCAACATTTTCTGTTTGATTCTTCCCTCCAACAGCTGTATGTATGGCATCCAGCCCTTCTTTGCACAGCCATTTTTACTCTAATTCCTATTTGGAATGGCCTTTATCATAGCCACTTTGTGCTCAACAACAAAGAAAAGAAAGTATGAGTTAAAAATGTCCATTCTTAATGTACCCAGTTGTTTCTAGTTGTCTCAGGCTGATTCAAATCACGACTTTCATTCGTGCTACTTTCTGTAGTTCATGAGCACAGTCTGCCTCCACACAAGGTCTTCCTGAAGCTAGGATGTCCATCCTTGATGCAATCTTAGTACATTTCCTGCCCTCACAAAGATCTGTTGAGATGACTTTGCTGTGGTTACTGTTCTTATTTGAGCCTGGAAGGCTTAATCTATGTGCAGTTTTATGCTATCTTGTCTCCTTTTAGAGTGGAGATGAATAGTTACAGCCCTTAGAGATGGATTTTTGGAGGGCAGTTGACTGAACAGAGACAGAAAATACTCGGAGCGCTTCTTGACTACTATTGACTAGAGATCTTAATGTGCTGTTTCCTTTGTTGAAACACAGTTAACTACTTGGCCCACACCAGGAAAACTGAAAGAGACTGGACCAATGAAAAGATGTAGAGAAATGGGCTTATGAAAATGACAATAATTTAGGCTATCATAGATTTGCTTTACTTTCTTTACAGCATAAACATATTTCTAATGTACTTTGGTACATCTCATGCAGAATTGGGCAAAAGCTAGTTATTGATCAAGTTTAGTTTTCAGATACCTGTTCAAATAAATGTTCTTTGACCTAGATAAAGAACCTATGTATCTAATAATAATAATAAAAGGAGCTGGGGATGTTTAAAAAGATTCAGAAATCATGTTGAAGAAGCATCATCTTATAGTCATGTCTATGTAATTCCAGGCCATAATGGGTATAACCAGTAATAAAAGTTATGTGTATGGTCTTTTCAAAAGCTGGTAATGAAGTAAGTTTTAAGATCAACCATGTGAAAGTATTGTGCCTTTTCTTGAAGTCCTTGGGAGACATAAATCAGACTATTAAAGAAGGTCTGACAGCATTAACTTTCCATAATCCTTGTCAGGCAGCTGCCATATTTGTGGAACAATGTATACGTAAATGCAGGGGTTTAAAACAGAAACTGATACTGAGGTTACTGGAGGAGGGTTGCTTTCACAATTAATTATAAATCCAAAACGTGAATACAATGTTTATCACACAGGGGTGAAAATGAAACAGCCAAGCAAACCTTCACGTGAATTCTCTGCCAGAGCGTGTTTTCCTTCAGTCTTATATTAGCACATTTTTTCATCTTTAATATTACTTTACACATAGACTTGTTTTCTTCACAGGGAGGAAATAAACCTTCTCAATCTTAAAACGGTGTCCTTAATCTATAGTGGAAATAACTAATGAGTCACAAGTATAAAAATTTGTACCTTTTGTGCCAAAGATCTGAAAGAAAAGGGGACTGCAAAAAACCTCTTTTGTGGTAGCCATTAATGACTTGGTCCTTCTTGAGCTTCTGTGAGAGACTGTTTTCCAGTTTGGCTATGTTCCTAATTGAACTGTGTTATTTAATGAAAAAAATGGGTAGGGGTGAGCCCACTGAGAGAGTGGGTATGTACTCTTGTACAGCTGGGCTTCATTTGAGGCAGGACCCATGGTTACCTGTTTGTCTCCTGTTGGTTTCAGCATGCAAAAAAATGGAGAACTACCTACCACTATATAGACACAGCCTAAAAGACTGCAGAGAGCATCAAGGAGGCAGCAGGGCTGGCCTCCTGGGGAGAGGAAGAAGCTTCAGGTAGCCTGGAAGCAAGTGACTGCAAAGGGGTAAACCATTTTTTTTGTTTGTTTTGTTTTTTCCTAATCAGTTTGACTTTTCTCTATTTTTAAAGCAGTCTCATGACAATTCAGTTAATGCATAGGCTTTGTTATCTTAGAAGCCTCAGGTTTTTTTTGGGAAGCTGTCTTGACACTCCAGGCAGGTCTGCTTCAAAGCCGTTACTGACTTTGTCACAAAGAAGGGTACTGGGAAAAAGAGTCTTGCAAAAAAGGAAGGAACGCTTTTTGTGTCTTTATGATGTTTCTATAATTTTCCTTTTAGTGGGTCATTTCATGTAGTATTGAAGTCAATGAGCGATTGATTATGTGTTTGTAGAGTGCTCCTTGAGATTTTGCAGTTCTCTTCAGTAAGACCTGTGCTTTATTTTTACGTAGGAAAAAACTACTGGCTATAGTATACATTAGCAGTTGGGCAGTTCATGAACCTCTCCTATGTTTTTACGTGATCTGATCACAAATCTTGTTGAACAATAGGACTTTAGATATGTTCTAATTTGTTGTTGGTACTACGAGTTTACACTTGACTGTTAGTTATCTGTGTGTAGTGCTCTTCCATGTGTATTTCTCCACGAAGGGCCTTTATTTAAAAAACTGTATTTTCATGCCTGCTTGGTGGTACGATCTGTTTACAATGTGCCTTTCTCCATACTGGCTAAGGAGTGGTAAAGTTTGACTGTAAATATGTATGCTTAAATTTGAATTCCCAGAGACTGCATTAGTATCATGCAATCATTACTAATGCCTCTATTAGCAGGCATCATTACTGATTCATATTTTATTGTCTAATAATGGGAAATATGTATTTCCCATCTTCAGCAGTGCTAACAGTGAGATTGTTCTTGCAGCTGTCTCCTGGTTATCTTGCTCCAATATATTAGACATACAATTCCTGGCAACTCGCTTCTCGTAAGTTGTCTGAATTTCTACAGATTTGAGAGAGTAATTCATTACTAGCGCAATCCTAAAAATAACTTTCTTCTTTTGTTTTTTAATGGGGGCGGGAGGAGGAGAATCTCCCTTTAGAATACATGCACTGAAAAATTCTAATTTTCCTTATAGCAAACCTAATTTTCTTTATAGCAAGAAATACTTGCCTCCAGCCCCCAGTTTTCAACACCTTTAGGTTAATTCTCAGTATCTTTCAGCTTAAAATGACATGGAAATTTAGATAAACTGTACTTTTCACATTTTAAAAGCCACACTGTGAGGTGTCAACGTTTAAAAGTGAAAGTGTTACTTCCAGAGCAAAACTGTGAAGTCTTGAGAAGAAAAATAGAGAGAGCAAAAAAACGAAATAGCTGAAGATGGTTCTTTTCAAGTTCACAAATAATAGTATGTGACATGGTTTTTTGCAACAGAAGAGCATGGATACACATGATCCAGACAGTTCTTTCTTTCTAAGAGCGTTATTTTGGTATTTCTTAATGATGCTACAGTCAAATGCTGAAGAAAAAAATTCTTTTTTTCCCTAGGCTGCTTTCTCTTTAGACCATTTCTTGCCAGCTCATAAACTGTCTGAACACACAAAACATCTCCAGTTCAAACTGAAAAGAGGCTTGAAAATTACACTTTAATACTTTCTTCTTCTTTCCCCTTTATCCTTATGAATGGATTTGACATTATTTTTGTTGTAAGAAAGGAAAAAATTTATATGCAGTCCAGACATTTGGAATGAACAGTTTTTAATGACCTCATTTGGCACAATAAGAAGAAAGTTTGCCTTTTCTCATGAGCACCTTAAAGGGGATCATTGTGGTTCTAGAGAGGTAATCTCTGTTAGATTAAGCCAGATGGCAAATGACAATGAAGTGTTAACAATCCTATCCTTTCCCTTTTTCTGTCTTCTTTTTATTGCAGAATGTCTATTCATTGTAGTGTAAAATTATACTTTTTACATGTAAGTTCACTTGAGAGCTGTACTTGTCCTGGAGTTGGATGTTTCTCCATATGGAGTAAGAGAAATGTGTCATTTTTAAGCCCATTACCTTGTTGATGGGGTTGAGCAGCAGTTATTTTATTCAGTTATGATCATTTTCCTATGATCAATGACTCTGAACCTATATCTTGGTGATTTTGCTCAGTCAGATGTCTCTGTGTGGAGCTGGGTCATTCCTTCTGTGCACTGGTCCACTGTCCCTAGAGGCTCAGAGATAAAGAGCAAAATGAGGATTTAAGGCTTCTGTGTTCAGATGCCTGGCTATTTAAATAACTCTGTGGAGAATGAGTGCTATATGTAGGTATAGCTAGATCCTTAATGTCCCGAGGGAATGGATGGGAATATTTATAGGTGCAAAATTATTCAGAATAATCAGAATTTAAATGTCCTCAAGGAAGCTGTGGGGGAGAATCTTAAATATGAGCCAGGCATAGGGGAAGTCTCATGACAGGTAGAGTTCTTGTTTTAAAAATATAAATTAGTACGCAGTGGGGAAAAATACACACACAATTCTATATGAAGTGACTCGGGAAAACAGTGTGAGGATGAATGCAATTAAAACCTCTGTTTCTGAAAACCAGACAAAATGCTGGATTAAGAACTAAACCAAAAATTAGTCTACAGGAAAAAAAGATCTAATCCTGTTTGCTCCCTTGTTTTTAAAAGGGATCTTTTAGATCAGACATCATTGCACATTATGGAAACAGAAGGAACTCAAGTCTGTGTTCACGTGCTGGCTGCCTGTGTTCTCACTGAGATTGCAGTGGCACGCTACATGTTCTGCAGCTTACACGACCGAAGTGTTGTGAGGGGTGGTGTAGGCTCTATAGGGAGATGTAGTGGGGGGTGTGCGCTGGCCCAAGTGCATGGACCCCTGCTGCTTGATAGCTTCAAGCCTTGATGAGAGGTGCTGCATAGGATCAGAGAGGATTGATGGGTAACTCCTCAATAACAAAGTGAGGTGGTTAAAGAACTAGAAGACAAATGAATAGAATTAAAGTGCCTTCAATGTCTTAAGAATCAAAATTTTAGAAAATACAGATGAGGGGAAAATACATATAAGAAAAAAGGACTGAATAAGACCCGAGACTCTGGTTCATACTCCAAACAGTGTTTTAATGGGCTGTGTACATGAAGGACAGCCTTTGGGAAAATCAGGTCTAGGTCTTGAATTTGTACTATCAGAAAGCTTTGAGTCCAATCTTTTAGCTCTTCTTTCTAGAAGGATGCTGACATTCTCTGTATGACTTCTATCCATCCAAGGAACACGATTACTTTAATAAGATACCAGATCGATACATGAAAAATTACCTTGTATTTAACTCAAAAGATGGCCCTCAGATTAGAGTTGGAAATGGGAAATACAGAATTTCTAGAATAAAATACCTTTTGTATCTATTGTTAGGTTTCAGCTGGAAACTCAGTTGAGAAATGCTTCACATTTAAGCCCTGCAATGGAAATCCAAACTGGAAATGCAGTAGTGACATGTTGCATCCTATTTTTGTTTGGTTTTACACTTTATTAATTACATAGACCTTAAAGCTCATCCAGTTCCACCCCCAGGTCACAGGCAGGGACACCTTCCACTAGACCAGGTTGTTCTAAGCCCCATCAAACCTGGCCTTGAACACTGCAGGGATGGGGCATCCACAACTTCTCTGGGCACCCTGTGCCAATGAGCAATCAATCATGTACTTTGAGGACAGAAATAGAAAACATGTATGTGTTATTTGTTAAGAGGGGAGCACTCCTTGATTTTCTTTCCTCCTTCCTTTTATTCAGGAAAGGTGCAAATGACAATCCATATAACATAGTTCAGTAGTGGGATTTTTATGTTGTGTTGCTTTGTTTTTTTTTTTCTTTCCAAGCTGCAATTGTTTTCTTTCGATGTTGTTATGCTCTAGCATAATGGTTGTCTTCACTATTTCCATTTTGCACACAGCAAAATTATTAATTCTTCTGAGAATGCTGCTGCTTGTGCAACAAATGGTATAACTGTGAAGATTTAGCATTTATAATAGTTGAAAAGGTTGTCAACATCTTTATCAGCAAGCCACTGTTTTGAATGTGGTTGTTATGCAGATGCTCTGTACTTACTCCTGCTTTTTCTTTTTCTGTATGCACTGTTTTCACCCTACTCTGCCCTCCTATTTCTGTGATAGTTTCTGTTCTCAATCTTTCTGGCTTAAGCTAAAAGTACTAAAAAAACATATAGTCCATACCTCACTGCATGTCCTTGTTTCAACTCTGTTAAACTTCATTGGGACTTATTATCCTTTTCCTATCCCAAAGGTGCTCAAGTTAACTGGGTCTCTTCATGTACTTAAGCAAGCTTTCAAACAAAAAAGTCTCTCCTATTCAGAGGGACTTAGCTGCTACTGGAATCAGAAATTCATAATTAAATTCAGAAGTTTATTCATGGAAAATATTTCTGATATTTCAAGGAAGTCTTTTGTAGTGAACATGTTAACAATGTCTATCTTAAGCTGGTTGAAGATAAACATCTCTCGTATATGTTCTTATGAACAGCCCACTGTGCAGCAACTTTTTTTTTCTTTTAAGATCAACACCTGCATTTTTCAATGCAATATCCAACATATTCCATTAATTTTAACATCGAAAACAGGGAAGAAAAAGGAAGGGTGTGTTTTCCCAGCCAAAGCCTTTGTGCCTTGACAGTTAGGTTGTGTGCTTGCTTTATTTCTTGGCATACGGAACAGGGAAATCTTAAATCTTATAATCAAGATAATAGGAAGCCTTTCAAATTAGCTCTCATGTAGTTTTCAAATGGCACTTTCTTAATGCTTGCATCTGTCACCTTCCATTGATTTTGCAGGTGGATATCCAGTTTCAGTGCACACCAGAAAAGTAATTTATCTCATGTACTGTGGCTATTGCATTCTATTCATACTCCTGTTTTCCTGTTAATAATCTTTGTACCCATTCATAAAGCAGAAGTTAGGAATCCCTCCAACAACAACAACTGTCAGTTCTTCCTCTGCTACCACTATTTAGATAGAAGTAGCCAGTGATTATGATCAACTGCTGCAGTCTAAGCTCATGGAGACTTCCTTACTTTGGTGAGCCTTTTCTCACAAAAATAGTATATTTGAGATCTTTTAGTTGCAAATTTAGTTCTCAAACTGGTGTTTAGTTTCATTTTATTTAGCCACTTCTTAAACTGGCTTATACTTTAAAACCAGGAATCATCCTTGTGCATCAACAGATTATAGGTCAACACAATGTAGTATGCTAAAACCGTGTCAAAATAAGATGCTTGGTTTTAATATTGCTCTGAAGCAGTAGTGTATATTAATGCTAATTAGTAAGTGTAACATCTAAAATTACAAAATATTTCTTCATAGTTTTTCATGCTAACTAGCTAGAAAATCTCAGATATATTTCTAACATTACTAACATATGCACTATTAAGAGATGGAGAAGCAAATGTGTATCTAGAACTTCCATTATTTTCCTTTAGAAACCAGGAATAGTTCCTATTTTCTTACAGAATTCTCATTACATGCCCATTTGTAATATTATGCAGTGGTACTAACAGGTTAATGTCTAGATTAAATTACCTGTAATAAACACAGGTAATACCTTTCAAACTACATCTAAGCTGCACCTATTTAATCACATATTTAAGATGTATTTTAACTCTATTAATGCAGCCAATAGGTACTGCCTGTAAGAATGATTAGGAAAGTATTTATAATGTAAGTTTATAAGACAATATGTTTCTAGTTAACGGACTTATTTTTTCCTATTAAAATCCCCAACTTCATGTTGTGTAGAGAAACTGCTGAGGGAAAATTTGAATTCTGATCAGACGCTTGAGGCGAGGACCAACAGTAAAAGCTCTTTGTTTAGAGAAATGGTGGGAAACAAAAGTCTAATTGCAGCTCCATCACTTGATGAGTGGATGTGCTCTTTTCACTGAGAACATATTTTCTTTTTTTCCACTTCTCTAGAGTATGTTTGGGAATCATATTCGGACTATGTACTTTGGTAGGATACAAGTAGTAATATTTTGCTGCACTGTGACATGAGAAGAAAAATATGATAAAGATAATTATAATAGGAACAGTGGGAAATAAAATACAGTGTCAGTGCAAGAAAATACTCTGGGTTGCTTGTGAAGGATGGTGACTATACAGCATGAGTTGTTTAGTAATTTCAGGTGACTGTACCTACCCAGCTTTCTGACTGTAGCACTGGCAGCTGGACAACTGAGCTTTGCATTTGTCGCTGAATAAATTGGATTTGGGAACCACTGAAAACAAATATGCATCAAATAGTCAAAAATCGTATTCTGGAGCATTATAACCTCTGAAAAATTATCAGATCCAATGGATCTCTGTTTCACTTTGAAAGATAGTGATTCCAGTAGTCTAGAAAATGGAGTTCCTTGAGGTGAAGTAGTGTTTATGATGTTGACCACATATATTTATAATGTAAATATAGATATTATATTACCTTATGAATATAATTTCATATATATATTTACTGTCCCCAGAAGGTAAAATGTGGTTTAGTTTTAGTAATATCCAGACATTCTCCTAATATGTTAAAACCAGGAGGATTTTATTATGATCATGGACTGCTGAACTTCAGTGCAATTGTTTACGCGAGTTCTCATAGCAAGCTGCATCTACTTTTGTGTTGTGCAGTTCTAAGACTTCCAAAGGGAGTTTATGACATTTTTTTGTTACTTCTTCCCAGACTGTTTATTAGTTTACTGACATTTTATCCATTGTACATTTCAAAGGAAAACACAGCTCAGTATATTTCTGTGAAATCAAAGATCAAACAGGCTTGAGAAATAGTTATGACTGAACACTATAAAACAACTTCAAAGAGGCATTGTGTTGTTATGGCGATTAAAGTTCCAAATGCAAAAAAAAGGAGCTGAAAGCTGGACTTACGAACCCTGCACAAGCTTAAAGTGTATGTCCATGGTATAAAAAATAGTGACAGTTCGAAACAACTGCCAAATTCTTTTTCTTTCTTCCAAAGTAATAATCCATAGCTGTATTCAAAGCAATCTCATATTATTTTGGTGAGCAATAGACATTTCAACCTTTTTATTCCTATTAGTTTTGCAAAGCCAATGAGGCAAAAATGGAGGGATTCTGAGTGTACATCACCATCACCGAGATTATTGTTAGCCCTGGCCTGATTTTCACTCTCTTTACACTAGTAAGAAGACACTCTAGTTACTATAAAGTCATAAAGCTGCGCTGGTGGAGTACTGATAGAATGCATAGGGCCAAATTCTGTATTTGCTTGTATGCTTGCACTGTCAATCTGTCCCTCTAAGGCTAAAATAATAAGGGAAAGGAGCAGTGCTATTATTGACTCATGTGGGGCCTGGTACTTGGCTGCATCCCTGTGTCCCAAAATGTCCCAAAACCATGGAGACCCACAACTCTTTCTATCTAAAATACGGTGAATGGCCTTCATTTAAAAAATAGTGGGTACAGCTCTTTCAAAAATAGTACCACCAATTGAATCTCTCCTTTTGGAAGAGGGGCACCTGACAGTATGTTGCTGTGCATACAAATATTATAAGGAGAAAGCATCACCATTGTCTTGAAATTGCTGCAACCTCAGGCTTCCTAATTGCAGGCATTGTAGTGGGGGGCTTAAAGTAAAGTTTTCAGTCTATTTCTTAAATCAAATGTAATATGCAAATATGCACATATACTGCAAATGTGTTTTTGTAATCAGCAAAGCCCAGAATTGATTTATATTATCCAGCAAGTCACTGGTATAAAACCAACAGAACAAGCAGCAGTAAAATGGAATTGTATGCAGGAGGAGGAAAAGGCAATGTTTATTGATTTATTTAAACTAAACTGGCAGAACAGTAACTTGCTGTTTTGAAAACACTTTCAACAGAAAGTCTCCAAAAACCTTTTACATATAAGCTAAACGACAAAATGGTGCAAGTTTGGCTTTATCTTCTGGCAGAGGAATTAATGAGGAAACTTAGCCAGGCTTTGCAGAGGAATGAGGATGCATTTTGTTTTACTTTCTCTATTGACAGCATAAGAGGCTTCTGAGCTTATTCACTACTGCACTTCCTTTCGTAGGGAACAGTAGGACTCTTTTCTGTGATGAGGGCAATTAATGCAGCCAGAACCTCTTACTATTCAGGAAAAAAACAGAGATGATAATTCACATGAACTTGTGCACCTGCACAATTAACCTGTTCTAAAAAAAAAAAAAAAGCATGGTTAGAGTAGACAACTCTGGAAATACCAAAGGGGATGGAGGTGACAGAAGAGAAGAGATACTTAAATCTTTTAAATTGTCTTTATCTACTACAGATGGGAAGAAAGGAGATGTCTGCAGAAAGCTGAGAGAATCAGTGAAAGGACCTTAGAAGATAAAGTCAGCATTGCAAATGCTAAAAGTTGCCTGGTTTGGGCTTTATTTGTTTTTTTTGTGCCCTTTATGAGCAAAAATACTCATTGCAGTTAATTTTAAAGTGAAGATATAGAGAACGCAGTCAGCTTTTACTAAACGGGTTTAAATATAATTCATCAAGTTGAGAATTTGGAAAATGTGTATCATTTAGCAGAAAGTCTGACAAAATAATTGAATGAGAATAGATACGAAGTATATACTGGGAGATGGAGGTTCAACAGTTAATCTAGTTCTGGTTAATGAATTTATTTTTTCTATTGCAAGTCACCATAGTTCCTTGAGCTGAGTGTGCTTAATTTCTTGGGTCTGAGAATGGTTAATGTATCCATTTGCTTTGTGAAGCTGCTTGAGAGTAGGAAGGTGCCTAAGATGCGGACAGATAACATTTTCCACTTGATCAGTCTGTAGCAAAGCAAATTCTGGTGGGCTGCCTGCTGTTGCATGTGAAAAGATAGAGATTCAATAATGTTTTCAGATTTTCACAAACTGCAGGTGAACATCTGGTTTGTGTGAAGGGGAAAGGTTTGAATGGGTATGAGCCAGCAGTTTGACTTCCCCTCTGGAACAAGCAGCAAAGCAGAGGAAAAACTGCATCTTAGCTCCTTTATTTCTTGCCTTTTAATGGTGTGATGCACACATGCTCTATATCCCTACTAGGGGAGGTATGCCAGACCAGAACAAAGAAACTACTTAAAAATTGCATTTGCGTGAATGGTCATTTCCAAACTGTTTATGCACTCACCATCAATCTTTAGATACTTACGGAGTTATCATATCCTAGACCTTATTTCTAGGAAGTTAAATAATGTGAATATAAATTTTCAAAGTTGGGAATCAGTTTTCACTGGATTGAGGTTTGGGTCATCCTCGTTGTCATTTTGTTTTTTACAAGACAGAAAATGAAACAGTTAATGTGAAGCAAATTTACAACAAATTCCTTCTAATACCCTCCTTTTAATCAAAAACTTGAAGGAAAATGAAGTTATTTAGTGAACTTTACTCCTAGGTCCTAGTGACTTCCTCTTCCTTTAAGGAAAGCACTTCAGTATTTTTGAGCTTTATACAATTTAGAATCTGGCTGAAATATATATGCCACCTGGTATTTAATTTTAACACCTTCCAACATTTCATATGCTTAGTAGTATTTGGTTATTTTCCTGTGGCTAGTAGGAAGTAGCTATGTAATTCATCAACAAATTATGGATTTTTTTCTTTTTTGGTTAATAATTTACAAAATATTTTAACTTTATTCAAAATTAAGATTATTTTCTTTTTCAAATCTGCTGCAGGGGTGATCCTGTACCTGACTTTCACTTTCTACTTTATATTCAAGGCTCTCTCAGAAACCTTTTGCTTTCATCATAATTTTGAAAAGAAAAAGCTTTTCATCTTTGGTTCGTATATCCAAGGTCACAGCTGGAACAAGCGCCATCAAGTGAAGAATTGTTATGCTGGCAAACAGTAACTGAAATAGGTGGTGGAACACAATAAGCAATATACCAGTTAAAGTGGAATTTAAATTTAAATGAAGCTGTATTACATTTCTGGCTCATTGTTCCCTAAAGGAAAGAAAATCAGTGAGTAAATACTAATGAAGCATTTCTAGCAGGTAGTTTCCTTGTGTTTTCTTTTTGGGTTCCAGTGACTTTCCTTGAGTGGCTCAGCTGCCCATGGAAGAAAGAATAGAAACAAAAGTAAGCAACAGTTATATATTAGCATAGTAGTAAAGCTTGAAAAGCATGTGTTTTTTATAGACTGCTTTCGTGTTTGATGTGATTTGTTAATGGATTAATAAATGTTGGTGGAAAATGGTTTTATTCCTTTGTAATCACCAACAGCATAGTATGGTCATGTAAACAAACATAAAGCCCAGGAGCATAAAAGGAGAGGTCTGGGAGGAACCATCATGGGCAGCAAACCTGTGGTGGGAGTAGTCCATGTATAAAATAATCATTACACAGATGGTCTGTGCTGGTATACAGCTGGAAGAAGCTCTTAATAATAGAACAGGACATCAGGACTGAGGGGAGGGGAGGAAACAAAACTGTTTAAAACAGGAAGTGTAGCACTGTTTTTTCCATGGGGAAAAAAAAAAACCTCCTTGCATGCTTTTCAAAATTGTAGGATCACAGAATGGTTAGAGTTGGAAGGGACCTTAAAGATCATCCAGTTCTGACGGTGCATTACATACTGTCTGTAATTCTGGCAGCTAATTGGCATGTGAATAAACAGTGGGATGGGTATGAAGAATTGTGCTCAAGCTAGGGTTACCAATAACTCTTCCAGATCCCACTAATCACTTTTGATTTTCAGTGAAATTTTGCATTTGCATTGTCATTTTTGTTATACTTCAGGAGCCATACCCATTCCACACCCGTGACTGCAATGAAGTAAGCTTCAGCTTGGTGTCAACACAGATCTCTGCCTTTGGCAGATTGATGAAATTGAGACGTGTTTAGAGCATAGAGCAGGGGACTAGATATGAAGAAAGGAGAAGGACTGCAGGATTTTAGCTGAATTGTTTTTGTTCAGTGTATGCTTGTCTTGGGAAGGATGAATTTGTCAGACTTCAGATGATTTGGGAGAGGTAAGCTGAGAAAAAGGACACACACATATCAGCAGAATTGCTATCCCCAACACATAAATAAACCTTTAGAAAAAGAAGACTTTTAAATGGAAAAACAGGTTTCTCCACACATAAATACACCTTTAGAAAAATAAGATTTTTTAAATGGAAACCCAGGCCTCTTCCTGTTCTGGAAGTAACTAACTAGGAAAAGCGCTGGTTTATAGTTTTATTTCAGCACAAGAGACTAACAGCAGCCAACATGCTAAGGTGATCTGTGTGGAAAGAAACTGTGTATGCATCCTTTTTTTTGTGAGATGTCAATTATGGGCACTGAAAAATTATCAGTTTCTGAATAGGGTCAGTTGGAAGGGAATCTATAATTCTACAGGCAGTCCAGTGGTTTTGAAAATGCTAGCTTTGGAGGTTTTTTCCTGATGAATTCTTCAGTCTGAATATTGGCTTTTCTTTCTCCAGGAAAGTATTTTTCTAAATAGCAGTATAGATGAATACCTTTATTTCTAAGCCACTAAGCAAAAATCTACTATGAAAATTGAGGGTATAGCAATTAAAGTGAGCAAGCTTGTGGGGAAAATTGCTAACAAACCCAAATAATTTTGTCACTGAAATCTGCAAATACAAGTATTGGAATTACATTAAGAACAGAGAAAGGGGAAGATCTAAATCACACTTACTTCTGGCTTTTCCTAAGAAGTTAATACATTTAGAGCAATTGCTTTATATCATTTGTGAGAAAAGAAAAGGTTTAAGTTAATCCACATCTCAAAATGCTTGAAGAAACACAGTACACAGGATCTGCAAATAACCTGAAGGAACATTGATTTTTGACTTTTGCAGTATCAATATTCAGTCCAAAAGATGAACTTTTATGTAGCAAGAAATCTGTACTTAGGTGGATGCTTGTAGTTCTCAGGAAATGATGGTAGTGAGGAAAAAGCTTTTGCTTCCTATTTAATTTAAGTAGCTCCTAGTCCTGTATTAACCCTGGGTGTTGTTTGGATTTACCATTTCAAGCTTTCTAAAAGTCATTTGAAATACTTAAGTTTACCTTTCAGAAGTAAATAAATACATAAAGAATATATACAGCATAAATATTGTTGGATGTGGAAATACCAAGGTTTTTAGGCTAAATAAGGATGGCAGATGGAAACTTCTAAAGTCCTGTTGCACACTCCTGTGGCCATGAGTGCAGCTGGAGAAGACAGTCTGAATTACTGAATGCTGTGGTAGCCTCTGGCTTCCTTTGGAAGTGTGAAGACCTGTGGGAGCGGTACACATTGTTTCCAAAACAAGGTCTAAATAGATGGAGGTAGTTATGGCACCATCAATAGGGGTTTAAATACAAAG
Source organism: Pezoporus occidentalis (assembly GCF_034315485.1). NCBI lineage: Eukaryota > Metazoa > Chordata > Aves > Psittaciformes > Psittacidae > Pezoporus > Pezoporus occidentalis. The sequence continues at coordinate 7,508,577 of NW_026916294.1, forward strand.
AAATTGGAGATGTGTGTCTCAAAGCTCTTTTATTTATTGCAATGCCATTGCACACTTAATGCTCTGAGAAGGATTTTATTACTATCTAAAAGCAGTTGTACATTAAATCTTCAAATTAGCTTCCGTTCTGCTTGAATATAAGTGTCTTCTGCACTTGGGCAAGAGTTCAACAAGGCAGATGAAGAGAGCTTTGAAGCTTTAGATGATACAATGATGGATTGTTCCGAACTTGCATTTCTAGTAAACAAATTTACAGTTCACAGATTCACCTTAGAGCCCTGATGAGAATTCCATGTGAATGCTTACAATTTTTCTTTTTTACAGTGTTATATCTTCCAGAATTCACTGTAGTACTTATGTCCTAGCTTCTTTCATTTAAGCTTGCAAGCCAAAGTTAGGCAAGTTTTGTGTTAAATAGCAGTTGCCTCCCTCCATGTGAAGCAGAACAGTGCCCTTGTAAGTGCTCAGCTGGAGGTGTTTCAGAGCATATTTGTACTGGTAGATATCAGCTGGCCAGAGCATATTCAGAATATAGCTTTTAGTTAATTGTCTTCTAAGAGGAAGGAGGAATGAAAAAAAACCCTGAGATGATTCTTGTGGTGTGGAAAAATACAGCTATAAAGTACAACTAAAAAATTGTTTGGGGAAAAGAAGTAAATTACCTTTCCCAGCTCTGCAAAAGCCATTTCTGAAGTGGTTTGCCATATATATCTTAAAAATACTATTCTTGCCCTCCCTCCAGTATATCTGTAAAATATCTAAACTGCAAATACCTGAAAAGCCATCTCCATGCTTTCTGAGACTAATTGTGTTTCCATTCTCTTGTCTGTTATGGTCTTAGGTTAGGTTATATCTCATGTGGTACCTGTCAGAACTCATAAGGAGTTGGTGATTATAGTGGGTTGTGGGAAATATGTCCATGGGAGCTAAGCCCACTCTAGAGAGTGGAAATACTGAGAAGCAGGTAAATAGATCCCATGAGATGCTATAATTGTTTGATATTTCTGTTGGGAAAATCCTTAATGAATTAAAAACAAATCCATGGAAAGTCAGTAATTTCTGTTCAAAAATTTGGTTTAGTTGGAACCTGATGTTTTTACTGTAGAGTTATTTAGCAGGCTGATTGGAAGTGTCTGATCTCGAATCTCTTTTGTCTTGGGAGATGTTACAAGATGTATGTGCCAAGACATGATCCAGCAATTATCTGGATCTGCTCTTGTCAGGAAAGCATATCCAGTTGCTGAGACCCAGACATGACATTAATTTCTCTCCTTGTGGTTTCACAGAGCCTTTTCAACTGACAAGGCAGCAGTAGAGGTGAAGTGTACATGAAGGAGAATTCTCTGAAAGAGAATGTATTTGAATTATTGGTTCACCTGCATAGGTGAACATTTCTGAGTATTTGCAGTGTATGTGATGTGAGTGGATGGAATGGGATTTTGGATTGGACACAAAATAACCAAGAGATTTGCACCAACCTGCTTGTTAAGTTGCCTCATAGTGAGAAATAAAAGCTATCTTTGCCATGTGTTTACCTGTGTCCCAGGTGTAACTGTTTCTCCAAAGGTCTCAGTCACTGAAAATAGGTTGTATGAGAAGCAAAAAATTAAAATAACCAAAACTGAGAAGTCATGTCTTTAAACAGATGTGTGGCCCTGTAAGAAGTCCTAAGATAAGAGCTTTAAGGTTTCAGAGAGGATATACTGGAGGGATCAGATAATGACCTTAGTGTTAGAGAAGCTTAAGGTTTTAGCATTAGAGTAGACACAGAGACCACAGATAAAGGATTTTAATTTTGAAGCATCATAATAGAATTGAGTAATGTCAGAAAGTGCCTTAAAAATCAAGACAGTATTACAAACTATGAAACTGAAAATGGATTAGACTGCCCTTTTGGTCCATAATTGTACAATCCTTTACGAATTGTGCGTGCTAGTAGTAGTAGTTAATTTTTAAACCAGTTAGATGTAGTCTGTTGCAAGTTTAACTCCATCCATGTGCGAGTTATTTTGTATCACCTTGTAAGTGTTTATTTTTCTTGTATTTTTTTTTTTTTTTTACCTTCTGCAAAACCAAGCAGGTAATTCAAGGTAAATTTATATCTTGGTTACCTATTTCTCAGGGCTGTGAAAATGTCCTCCTGAAACTAGAGGCTCTGCAAGTACATGTAAAGAATGTTCTGTAACAGTAAAAATCGGTTCTTCATCCTTTCAACCCAAACTATTCTATAATTCATTATGTGTTACATATCAGTTAGTGACAGCACACATAGTGGGAAGATGTCTGAGTTGCTTCTTGTGTGAATTAGCTGAGCAGACATGTACCAGTTATCCCGGATGAGGGAAAACCACCACTATTTCCATATAGTTTCTGTGCAATGCTTTTGCTTTTATCTTTATAGCTTATGTTTGGGTGGGAGAAATCTATTACTTTTAAATAAGGAAATAGCCATAATTAATGTTTGTTCCCTCCTCAATTTTAACAGTTGAAAACAGGCTGCCTGTAAAACACACTTTGAAATAACTTTTCCTTTTTTTGTTTTAATCTGGAAAGCCCTACTGGGATTAGTTGTCTCTAGCTACTAGATCCACACTTTTTTCATTATTTCTTCTTCTTTTTTTTTTAAGAATAGGGTAAATTTGACCGAACAGTCTGAATAATTTAACAGCACATGATCATTAGAATTTAGAGGCAAACCAGAGGATGGATGTGCTGTATAACGACAAATACTGACATCGTGTCTCAGCAGTCTAGGTTATTGATGTTACTGTACATATGAGACCATGGCTTGATTTCCCAGATCACGAGTTAAGTTGAGAATTGAAACACATGGTAATTAGCAGCCGGTTTTTAGATCTCAGTGTACTGAGCAAGCAAGTTAGAATAGCTGTCTCCTGGGGAGAAGGATAAGCAAGTGGAGGAAATTGGGGAGATGTCTCTGGATTGCATCTCAGGGAGGAACTATCAAGTGTGATTCGCAGTACCCTTGGCTGAATTTCTACAATCTATGGCACTAGGGAACACTTGCTTTGAATACCATAAACTTAAAAATTCCTACACTTGTGTCCTGACAAGTATGATTTCATGCAGCTGTAAACTTCTTTTATTTGGGCTACTTTATCACATCAAGACCGATCAGAATTATCTCATGTGCTGACTACAATAGTATACCAGGATCCCTACCATCAAATATTCATGGGAATGCTTGAAAGCTGCTGCCAGGCAAAGTCCAACACAGTGTTTCAGTTCTTTGTTTTTCAGAGCTTCAGGGACTTTGGTAAACCTGGAGCTTGCATGCCCAGGTTACACTTCACCAACTGTGAATATTTGAAGTGCCATTTGGGATCCTGGCCTTATTGAAGCTATTGGAAGCTTGGCCACTGATCCAGTGAGGGCCAGGAGTTTGCCCATTGTATAACAATAAAAATTCTGGTGTGTTTTATTTGTTTTGTTTTTGTTGGGTTTCTTTTGTTTGGTTGTTTTTTTTTTTCTTTTTTTCTTTTTCCCCTTGGAAGCTAAAACTGTCTGGTCCTTCTAGTAAGCCAGGACCAATCGTAGGATTATCTAGGTTGGAAAAGCCCTTCAAGATTGAGTCCACCCATTACCCCAGAAATATGACCCTGCATAGATCTTTTAAACCCTAACTCATTACTACAAAGTGTGCCTACACGTGATGTGCAAGAGGTATCTTCAAGCCAGTCCTAAATGTTAGATTGTCCCTCCACTGAATGTGTATGCTGGATCCTCTGAGGGTCTAATGGGAGGGTAATAACGTAGTGAAATCCTGTGCATTGGTTTTCTACTAGGATCTGGGGAGATTTGATTGTTGTTAGTTTTGGATTCCCCTCCCTTCCACTCCTTGAAGTTGTATGTTGGTAAATCATTTGAAAGCAACTGTGGCGTGTAGGGGGAAATGTGTATTTTTGAAATGCTTTAACTTGGTATTCCCAGTTTCTGAAACTTCTTGCCCTCCCTTCATGCCTATGCTGTCTACTTCTGAAGCTCTGCATATCTGGAAGTTTAGCCAATTATATTTTGATGCATAAACACTTGCCTGATTGTTCTGCATCCTTGTTTGCCTGTGTGATGGATTAAGTATATGGCAGCTGTCCCCAGAAGCCATCCTGAAAATAAGATGTTGATTCTCATGAGTTTATCCGAATGAATAAAACTGAAAATGTCTCAGGTACACAAACTGGTTTTTTTTTAATTTTTTTTTTTTTTCTAAGCTTGCAAGTAAAGTGAGATTAAGATGCAGTAACATCAGTCACATAGGGGCAACTTCTTTAAGTACCTGAGCCCATTAGAAAAATGTGGAAGTGTGGACATGCATTGTGTACTGATAGCAGGATGTCACCATGGACACCAACACAGAAAAGTCAGATATGATGAAGGGGAGAGAAAAGGGAAAGAGAAGATGTAGTATCCATGACAACAGGTGGAAAAGAATAAGACTCTAAAAAGTTGAAATCCCTGTGCTTGTCTGTATTATTAAAATGAAATTTTCAAAGTTAGATACACATACAGTATTATTTCTGTGCAGCTGGATTTTGTGCGAGTCGTCAGTGTCAGGCAGGTACTAAGGATGTTCAAATGGTGCATGGATCTTTTCTGTTGTATTTGTATATCCCTGGAGTGCTTCGTGTGAAACCATTCCACAGCTCGGTGAACAGTGGAGATCAGATCCAGTTGTCTTTCTGTGTACATACATAAACCTGTCCTTAGTCTGAATGTCTGCATTAGCTAATGATGTGACATAGCATATTGCAGACGTGTGTGGCAGCCTGTAATTTGATAGAGTTCAGTATGACCTGAAGTAAAACAGTGTGGTCTGGGAAGATGAGTTGGATGGATTAAGAAATATTTTTTCTTCTGACTTGACAGGAGCTCTCTTTTTAAAGCTTGAGTATGCAGTTTGAAGCAAGTGCAGTGGACAGAAAAAGGGTGACAGGATTAGTGCTTGTGCTTTCTGATGCCCAGAGGATACTATATATTTCTCTGTGAAATAGTTTGGGCTACTCTACATGCATCCAAATGAAACTGTTTTGCATTTGCTATGTCATATTTTATTTGACCTATTGGAGCTCTAGCATGTAGTCCATGTGATATTGTAGTGCCTTCTTGCAGGGGAATGAGCTTTGGGACTTGATGTTACAGTCAATATATCATTGTAGAATTTCTTTCCTAAAACCTAACGACAGAAAACATTCTTGTGCAAGTAGAAACAATGAGATACTAATTTTTAGAGTTCAGGAATATGAAGCAAAGCTTCTGAAAACATTGGTGAATGCTGTTCTCATATATTCAGCATAGAACCCGAGGGCATTATTATTAGAATAGAATGCCTAATTGTGTCCCTGCATTAGTGAGATCCAAAGTCCATTCACATCAGTGGAGAGAATCCACTGCCTTTGGAATTTGGTTAAAGGAATAAATTTGGTTTGCAGAATAAAATGCACATTTGCGAAAGATTGTTGGTGGGTGGAATCCAAATAGTTTACTTGAGAATAGTTTCAAATGAGATTGTTGCGTAAGTTCAACTGTAGAAATAGTTTAACCCTACTTCTCCTTTTATTTATACGTATTTATTACCTGAATGGTAAAATTTTAGAAGAAATTATAGAAAAAATAGAATAAAATTTCAGAAGAAAAACAGAGGAAGTAACAAGACATTCAGGGCAAATAAGCAGTTTAAAAAAAATGTGATTACAAAACTGTATTTCTTCCCTAATAGTTCTTCAATGCAGTGAGTCTTTTAGAGTCACAGAAAAGAGCAGTTTTCTTAAGTAGTATTTTAAGTTAACAAGGTTGTAATCATAAACCTTGGTCCACTTGTACTACACAAGTGAAAGAGGCTCATATCAGGTGTTTACTTTGATGGAGGATTTCAGAAAAATAGCCAGGAATCAAAAGAAGTGGGTTTAGTAATTCAAGAGTTGCTGTTAGGACTGTATATATATTGCTCATATATGATAAAGCTTTTCTGTGTTCCTTGAATAGCCAGCATTATGAGATCAGGGGAGATGTTGAAGTAAGATACTAAAGTAAATGTAGAAAGCTGCTGAAATGGGAGATTTATAGGAAGGATATGAAATGGAAGAAAGATGAAAAGCAAGAATAACAGCAATGTTAGTGGAATTCATTCCTGAAACAAGGAAGAAAGTAACTTTTTAGAAGTTGCAGTAATCATAAGCTACCACCTTCACAAGAAGATTGGCAAGATCATTGTGAAGTCTTGGATATGATCTCCTTCATTTTGAGTTAAGATAAAGAATGGGAGATAAGTACTAGTCTCATAATTAACAAAACCACATGAGAAAGAGTTTGCTTCTTTGGCAAAATACCTCAAGAGACCCTTTTATAATTGATTTAAAGGGATAACCATTTTACCATTCACAGTAATGGATGTGCAGGTCATATGCTAGACATTAATAGAATTACTGTGAATAAACTGAGAAACAAAACTTGAAAACTGAGATCTAAAATTAGACTTCGTATTATAATTTTAATTATTGTTTTAATAAATGCAAATGGTTTGCTTCTCAAAAATACTTTGTGTAGAGTTTGGATTATTTGGTAGTAAAGCACCAGGAAAGAATTTGGATACTATGTATTCAAGTCCTAATCCTGGCACAGATTTATCTATGATGAAGTCCACTGGGGTCCATGAAATCTTGATCAGTTAAATTTATTTCTACAGCAAATCCTTGGGGCCAGGATTTCACCCATATTCATAAAATATGCATGTTTGTATGCATAGCCAAATCTAGGATAATCCACCACTTCTAAGGAGTATTGCATTGAGAAAATAAACCCATTTACTACCAACACAGTCAAATAATTCCAAGGAAAATCATTGTCAAGGAGAGGCAGTTAATTGAAGGGGGAAGGAGGGGATAATGGGAAATAACCAGGGACCAGCAGGGAAAGCAGTGTTTACTCTTATGCAGTTTAAAGCAGTTCACTCTTATGTTCTTTCTTTCTTCTCCTACATTCATGCACATCAGCATGCTGGTTTTAAATTTTATTAGGTTTTTGTTTATATAATGAGTTACAGGCATATATGGAGGTTGCTTAAATTTTATTTATTTAAAGATTACATTTTTACTTACATGTTTTTAAATCTCAGCTCAATACCTCAGTGTAGGTATATTCCATATGCAGTATTAATGTCTGAGTGTGTTTCAGTTCCTTTTAGTACTGTTATCATGCTAAGCACAAACATTGATGTTTCTGATTGTTAGGGACAGCCAAATAGATCTAAGGAACTTTCCCTCCGTATTTTAGGCAATCACAAAAAATTACTATGTAATTCTAATTAGAAAATGTAGTTGCAGAGTAGACACAGTGTAATTTTATTTGGGATCTTTGTATAATGCCGTCTTTTCACTTTTTATGTCTATTTGTAACTGAAAAGGAAACAAAAGGTTTAGTGTCCTTCCACCTCTTCATTTAAGGTGAATGCAGTAAAAGTGGCAAGTGGCTGGGAGGGTGTCAGCCAACCTGAAAATATGTCAGAAAGGGCCTGTATGAGTTTGCATGAGTTTACTTCGCTTATGCCTCTGATCTGGCTAACTCTGCATAGTGAATATGAATTTATAGCATCGTTTTGAACAACGACTGTTGCTCATTGTACTTTATGGATTGAAAAGTGAAGATAGCAAATTAGCAGCATATATATAGACTGGATGTGTTTAATAACACTGTTTATGGTATCTTTGCTTGATTTCTTTATAGCCTTGATGATTGTACAGAGAATTGTTATGCAAAGCCTTGATACTCTGAGAAGTTATAACTCCCAGAGTGTTCAAAGCTGTTCTGTGTAACAGGAGCTTGAAACATCTGTGATTGTGAGTTTGAAAAATAAGTGGGAACTTGAACAGTTATTGGTGTAAGCAGATAGAAAAGACATCTTTCTGGATCTACTTTAGTTTGCACTTTCTGAGATGAGAGGCTTTTTTTGACCATACACAGACTGAATCTGTAAATAAATGATATAAATGCTGAATTTCCCCTTGTTTACTACGTTTCATGTAAATAAATGATATAAATGCTGTGTTTCCCCTTGTTCACTACATTTCATACTAAGGCAAGCTCTGGTCACAATGTTAAAATTGAATACAGAAGTCTTTGTTTTTAAGATTCTTATGTTTCATCCTATGATGGATCTGTAACCCAGTCCACTTTTGTGTGTGTGCAGTTACTGTAAAAAGTTTAAGGAAGGAAAATAATTTGGGAGATGGAGTTTGGCTCAAATACTTTTCATAGCACCAAAGTTAAAAGTCCACAGGAGGTCATGGTCTTTTACATGAAAGAGATAATTCAGGTAGTTTAATGATATCTAACACCATGGAGGTGTGTTGAAAGGTACCTCCTTGTGCTGAATAAGGTGTTAGCACAATTTTCACTTCATCATGTTGCAATTTGGGATATAGGGTGTGTATTTTGTACACACAAAATTTTGTGTGGATCATTTGAATGGCATTGAGGCAGGATCAGACTTCCTGCCCAAATAGGTGTATGAATATGTGTATTTACCATTGTGAATATTGTGTTTGTTTAAACAGTGGTTTGTTTTTGTTTTAAATCAGTATTTTCAAGCAGATTTAAGATACTGCTTAGCACAATTTTCAGACGTTTTCTTACGTATTTTACAGTCTCTTGCTTGCAGTGTGTTCATGTGATCTTGCCAAAACACTAATGAAAGACCCTTTAGACTTAGCTTTATTACTGTCTACCAAATGCCTACACTTCATCTGGGCCAACATCTGACAGCGTGTTTTGAAAGGTCCTATAGAAGAGGAGCATTTTATGAACACGTTTTGGATGGAGGTATTTTTGGTACAAGAAAATGAACATCCAGAACAAGGAGCTAAGCAGAGTAGAGACAGAGGAGAATTGTGCAGGAGCAAGAAATAGAAGGAATCTTTCTTTCCAGGAGCAGACATTTCCCTGTGTTTTGAATGCAGATGAGATTAATGGGGCTGTATTTGTGGTCACGCTCCCGCATTACTGATTAGACCAGGATAGTTCCCAGAGGAGAGTGATTTTGGATAGCTAAGACGGACTGCAGCCAGAGCGTAAAGCTTTGTTCTGAGAAGCGATGGGGAATTTAGTGCTTTCTCTTTAGTTTTTATTCTGTTTTGGACCCTAAGATCTGAAATGCATTGTAACACCTTTTTGAATATGGAAGGAATAACTCAGCTTGATGAAACAATACAATTCTGTGCTTAAAAATAGCTTTCCACATTTCATATTTTAATTAGTGATTTAAAAGCAGACTGGTATCAGATAAGCATGGAAGAGTAATTAATACACAAGGGGAAGCAGACATAGAACACAGGAAATAATTTTAGTCATCATTTCAGTTTGGAAAGCCTTCCTGTTATTTAGATGAGACATTTCTTCTTTGGTTTTATAAATGAAACTTTTATCTTTCCTCTCTGTATCATATTCAGTAGTTTGCTAAAAGTTGTTCATACAGTGGGACAATTTCAGTGGCTGTAATTCAGAATGGCTCCAATAACTTCTGTACTGCAAACCCAGTTCACACTATTGATTAATTTTAATTCTGCAAATAATCCCAGTTTATATGTTTAAGAATACAATTTTGAAAGGCAAAATAGCATGGATACAGATACAGTGTAAGTGTATTTTATACCTTTGTGAACTGTGCAGTTCCTTATATTGTAAATATTAAGCTCATATGGGACAAGAAATGTAGTGGCAGAACCACACAAGTGCACTCCTAAGGATATGGTCAAAGATGTATTCTGGCTGCAGCTGAGCAGCTCACTAGATCACTGCCTTGGGTGGTTTGTTGCTGTCTCCTATGTACCCTTTGGCTTTGTAAGGCGGAAATATCATCCTTTGGATCTGACAGCTTAACTATGCATCTGCTTCCATCTCATCCCATCTGTGGTTTGTTTGGGTTTTTTGTTTTGTTTTTGTTGTTGTTGTTTTTTAAACTCTGACCATTTGACAGAACTGGAGCAGACAGAGTATGTGTATCTATGTGATATCTGATCTGTAGCAGTAGCTTTTTGAGGGGAGCCCCAAGCAGCTGAAGCCGAGCCATAACCCTTTAACCCAGTATTTGTACCCTAATTGTGCTTTGTTTGACTGAGTTCATGAAGGAAAAGGTGAACTGTACGGGTGTAACGTGTACTTTGCAAGGTGTAAAGCTATGAAACCATATGTATTGCAGAGTATGAGATGTAAGAATCAACCTCTAGACAAGTATTTCTGCATACCATAGTAACTCTTAATTTGTGTTGTTCCTGGGTAGTACAAAATGGATCATAAGGGATCAGTGATTTAAAAATAGAAAAAGAAAAAAGGAAAGCTGTTGAAGCAAAATGTATATTTGTATTTTCATCTGCTGGTTCAGAAAGACAGATATAGACTGGATGCTCTTGTAAATGGGAAATGAAGCTTAGGAAGCAAGTATTCTTGGGAAGGCTATAAGACGTGCAGTGTGAATTAATCTTTTCAGCTATTTTCTATGAATTCCATGGTGGGAACTGAAGCTGCTATCCCTCCTTAGGATTGTTGATGTGTAGGACAATGTTCACAAATTTACAAGTGATGTAGATCATCAAAACCCCAGACCTTTAGATTGTGTTTTCTTGTTTTATGTTTGTTTGTTGTGGTCGGGAAGGTGATTTTCAGTGCAACTTGAATCCTCTCTGAAACAGAAAGGTTATACTTCATATTATCAAATATAATTTCTGTTGTCCAGCAAGTATCTGCTCCAGTGTGAAGGATTCTTGGTCAAATCCTCTATCTTGAGTACAAATGATTTCTAAATTGATAGGATTCTTTCTTCAGTAATCTGTTCTATTTAGTCTACATGGTTAAATAATACTTCCCTCTGAGCATACCTGGCGAGATGCTGGATCTAGACTAAATCCGTAGGAAAGCCTTTTTCATGTCATCTCTCCTATTAAAGCAGAGGATCCCTGACTACCATAACCTCTTGGCTAGCTGATTCACTATAGGCATACATGCACTCCTGCAGTTTGTTTGATTAGTTGAATTTTCTTCCAGGAACCTGTGGTTCTTCTGTTTGATCTCTTACCTGTGCCCAGTACAGAGTAAGAATTAGTCCTGCTTCTCTATGGACAATTTTTTCAGTTTTATATGGCAATTACAAACACTTTTACAAGATGGGTTTTTAAAAGTGCTTCCATCTTTGTTAGAACTTTTGCTTTTCTAGAGATTGGTGAGAAAATGAAAAATAGGAAAATGACATTTTAGTGTGAGGTTTAAAAATAAAGCCCTTCGCTAACACTTGTTGAAGTCACTGGAAAATTATCAACTAGATTTCCAACAAATCTGGAATAGTCATCATCAATTTTGCTGTACCTCTTCAGTATACTTTCAGTTTTGCTCATGGTTGGTTGTAAGGGTGGTCACAGTTTACTGAGGTAGATAAGCTAAAGGTGTTGTATAAAGTTCATGTGTGTATTGGAAACTAAATGATCATTGGCATTGAGGGACTTAAGCTCACCACCTCAGTGACTTGTAAGTTGAGTACTGCTCAATCTGTGAAGAGGGGCAAAACTCCTGAAGTCTGTACTGCATGTCCATTCATCACTATCCAATTATTTGCAATTGCTAATAGAACTGTTACTAGTCAAGCTTTGAAATACCATCATTTATTAAAAATATATTTATTTCTAATAGAAACGGTACAATAGTGGTTTTACTGAATGTAGCCAGTAACAACTAATTACCTGAATTATGTCTTAAAAAGTAAGATTTGATTAATGCAATAGAGCATGAGCAGGATTTTTGGTTTTATTACCTGAACCCATTAATGCCTCTACAATTTCCTTTCTAATCAGAACACAGCATGGCTTCTGCTGAAAATAAATGATGCCATGCATTGAAGAGCTACATTTTCACTGTCAGACGTTACAAATGACTCTCCTGCACATTTATAGTTCTTAATGGAAAAAATAATATGCCATGTGTTGACGCTTTCTTAAGAATATGAATGCTGCAAAACTCTGGTTTTCACAGGAAAGACTGGGGTACAGTGTGGTAGATTTTGTAAAGCTTCAGCATTTTCTTACCCTTCCCCCCCTATAAATTGATTATGAAAAAAGGTTTTCCTCTGTCAAAACACACAGTTGCTCATGATAGCCACATTGATTGTTTCCTGTCTATGTAGAAAATATCATGTCACCACCCGTATTTATTTGTTCATATTTTTATAAATACAGTGCAATATACTAACAGTTTGGCAATGAAACTGGCTTACCTTGCCGGGTATACTGGGATTTTGGCTCATATAACAATACTGAGAGTAGAGCAAAGCCCTCTGGGTTTTAAAGTACACTGCCAACTAAATCCTGTTTTTCATTCCATAGAAGAAAGTATATCACAAAAGAAAAAATACCTGTCTTAACATTGAAATAACAATGTAATTAATTCTACTAAATTATTTGAAATATGCTAATACCAGCAATAAAGTGTTTTAAGGAGGAAAACTGAAGAATTTTGATTTTGATCCCTTTTTCAAGTCTAACATTGCACACTTGTGTAATGAGAAAATTATTTCAGGATTCCAGGGCAGAAACGCACAATGGACTTGGGAATGTGTGCTGTATATTATGTGTATGTAGAGATACCAGTATGAGCAAATTACTTCTGCAAATTACTGTGCCTTAAGCAGGATTTTGTAAGAGATGACCTGATGAGGTTCTTTCTAGTCTTAATCATCCTATGGCCCTTGATAAAACCCAAGTTTAAAACCAAGCGATGTAGCTGGAAGAGACCACATTATTCAGGACCAGAATATGTCTTACCAGTATTGTTCAGTATCTGATTCTTGAACACTTAACTGAAGGTTTTGATACAGACAGCTCTTTTATCTTTGAAAGCTAAGTGGAAAAGTTTAACATCTTAGCAGGGTTTCACACGGAATAGCCTGGAGGTTTCAAGGTATGTATCATTTCCTGAAAAGCTTTGGAAAAACTGTTCTTCCCTGTTCTTCAACAAGAAATGAAACAGCATTACAAGAAAACTAGAATTCTAATACCTGACATGACATGTCACACAAAGCACTTGCTCCATCACTCCCTCTGAATTCACCTCTATACATGAAATTTATCCACATGAATTAATTGATTTTGATGCTTGTTTTGTTATGAAACATGAAAGCTTCCCCAAGAACCTCCTGCAAGAGAAATTCTAGCAAAAGTGGGAGGAAGAATGTCGATTAGTACAGAAAGGACATGCAGGTGTTGACAAGGTACATTTTTGGGTAAAATCCTGATCTTTACAACAGTCATAGAATTACCATTTGCTTCACTGGAATGGCACCCTTGTTCTCCGAGACAGTGGTTGTAGTTTAGAAAAGTCTTCCCTGTAGATATTCAAGGTTACTATACCACTATTAATATTGGGAATAGGGTAGAGATACCTTCACCTGAAACAGCAGACATTTTTCAAAGATATATTTATTCAAATTAAGTATTTGTTCAGGATGACTTGAAGATTTTCTGAAAACCTGACATGATAAAGGTTACAAGTTCTAATCTAAAAAGCAGCTCAAGTGTTTGATAACTGAAATTGCTCAGGTTTGCTTGAAAATTTTGCTCCAGGAAAATTTGGGTATGAACTGCTGGGCTGAAAAATACTTGTGAGACGAGCAACTCATTAGTTATTTTTTTTTCTAGCTTATAATTTTCTTTCAGTATATTTGCACTGATTTTTTTTTTTTTCCTTAGTAGATACAAGAGATAAACAAAAGAGTTTTTTTTTTTTTATCAGCTAAATTTGGGTTCATCTGAGGTTGAGATGTCTGAATGAGGGTGCATCATGTTACCTCAGTTGAGAGCTCCGTCAGCTCACTTGGATTTTTGTCTTGTTAAAAGCTTTCTGTGTGTGTTGCAACCTTTGCAAATGCCTTCATCATTTTCATTTAATCATAGAATAGTTTGGGTTGGAAAGGACATTAAAGATCATCCAGTTCTGACATCCTGCCACAGGCAGGGACACCTTCAACTAGACCAGGTTGCTCCAAGTGCTGTCCAACGCAGCCACAGCTTCTCTGGGTAGTGCCTCACCACCCTCACAAGGGAAGAATTTCTTCTTTATATCGAACTTCTGCCATGCAGAAGACCCAAAGTCTGTAGCTGAATAGAATGGGAATGACAGGGATTTCTTGCCTTATCGTACAGTGATAATAACAGTAGCAGCATTACGGTTCGTTTTGCTACATCTTACGTCATGGCAGTTGTTAGATTTTTCATACACACATTAGCATGTAGACATTCAGTCCACTTAAGCTTCACTGGCAAATAACCTGCTTAAAAACATTTATATTGTTTGACACTTTCTAAGAAAAACTTCAGACCATTCTAAGAGAGCAGTTCTCTCTCCAATGAATTTAAAATCAAATTTGCCTCCAAGTAATGCAAGGATGTACCAGGAATTCTTTTCCTTGTTTGTTGTTGCTTTGTGTTCACTGCTCATATGAAGAGGTTTAGCTTCAATGAGAAGAAATTGAGAAGAAATGATACTGAGTTTCACATATAGGATATAAGTGAAGAGTTCTGAACTGTTTGTGTTATTTTTCAATCTTCAGTGAACCAAATCAAAATCAAGCCAGAAATTTTAACAAATAATTCTAGTTTATGACTGCTGATTCTTGAAAGCAGAATACTGATGAACTTGCATAGGTAAAACAAAATTATCTCAAGTAAGGAAGTGTAGGTTACCAACATAGAAAATCTGTGCTACAAGTCTTATTTTCACTGCTTTAGAGATAATTAAAAAAATAAAAAAATAAAACAGCCCAACCAAAGAATAAAACCACCAAACCCAATCAACCAAGTATTCCTTGTTGGTTAATACTGTCAGGTAGCATACTGATTTGTCAGTTAGTTGTTACAAGAATGCTATCCCAGTCGCTAGAATCTGCTACCAGCTCAGGTCCTTCTCAAAGGATTGTAAATCAATGCAGCTCTTCACGTGAAGGAACTTGCCAGGATGAATTAATGAGAAGAGATGTAGAGCTGATTTATTGGAATGCAGAGTAGGCTTCACAGCTGAAGTCACAGGGTTGTTGCCAGACACAGAACTCCTGCTTAGCACACTTCACCTACTAAAATGTTCATTTTTCACCTCTTATTTAGGTAGCCTCCATAGATTAAGGTTTACTCAGCATATCCGTACCCTGAAAAAAGTGGAGAATTAAAATTCTAGGATGACTGTTAAGTAAAATATCCATCTCCCAGCTAAAGGGAAGTTAAAGTACAAACACTTCATTTTCACTCTCCGTAATGCCTTTCTCATGAGAAAAAAGTGAAAAATATCTTCACAGTGAAAAAATTTGACTTTTGAAATCTGATAAGCTACATAATCATCTCAAATGTTAATATATTGCGTCATGCTCACCCATTTCATATCGTTATGCATTGCTTTCTATAACACTTCATCAAATCCTTTCAGTGTGCTGTATCCCGGGTTTGCTATATGCATTAGGCCATACATAGTATTCTTTTGACATTCCAATAGAAAACATAAGCAAATTAT
Organism: Pezoporus occidentalis; assembly: GCF_034315485.1. Classification (NCBI taxonomy): domain Eukaryota; kingdom Metazoa; phylum Chordata; class Aves; order Psittaciformes; family Psittacidae; genus Pezoporus; species Pezoporus occidentalis. The sequence goes on from NW_026916294.1 coordinate 7,524,126, forward strand.
GCTTGGATGTGTCATAAATATTGAAAAATCAATCACGTAAGTGAATTGACAGCAAATGTTTCTAAAAGTAGATGAAATAGTCCATGTGTGTTTTCTTTTGGAGATTTTTTTTTTTTTTTTTGCACTTTGTGGGTTTAGGAATGTGTCTTTGGGAATTGCAGACTGCTACACTTCACCAGAAATGGATGTGAAATAGAGTCAGAGGTTTATTCAAGTTAAGTATTGTGTAATAGTGGGTTGAAAACAGTACAAGATGATCAGACCTACACTCCTTATTGAAAGCATAATTATGCCTACTGCTTTCCTACAAAGTTGGCAAAAAAGAAATAAAAGACATCTGACAAAATACATTTTAAAACTTTTATTTTCATGAATCTGTCAGGGAGGGTTTAGATAGCATTGTTGCACTGTAGTCAACACGGCTGCGTCTATTTCATTCCAGATAACAATGTGACCCAAGTGACCTTCGGGAAAATAAAAATCGCAGGAAATAATGTCTTGTCATAAACTATATACACTGGCTAAGCAATAGGATACAAAAATATTACCTGATATTATTCATAGAGAGAAGAAATATGTTACAATTGATAACACTTTTATTTAGTTTGAACCAGGTCATTTCATCATCAAGAAAACATGGAACACCTTTAGCAGTGTATTTCTGCATTTTGTCCCTTTCTGTGCGTAGATTGCAGGCGTGGTTGACTGGTATGTTATTAATGACTTGTAGAAAAAAATAGAATCATCGAATCATGGAATAGTCAGGGTTGGAAAGGACTTTAAGATCATCTAGTTCCAACCGCCCCTGCCATGGGCAGGGACACACTAAACCATGCCACCCAAGGCTCTGTCGAGCCTGGCCTTGAACACCACCAGGGATGGAGCATTCACAACTTCCTTGGGCAACCCATTCCAGTGCCTCACCACCCTTACAGTAAAGAACTTCTTCCTTACATCCAATCTGAACTTCCCCTGTTTAAGTTTGAACCTGTTACCCCTTGTCCTATCACTACAGTCCCTAATGAAGAGTCCCTCCCCAGCATCCCTATAGGCCCCCTTCAGATACTGGAAGGCTGCTATGAGGTCTCCACACAGCCTTCTCTTCTCCAGGCCGAACAGCCCCAACTTTCTCAGCCTGGCTTCATACAGGAGGTGCTCCAGTCCCTTGATCATCCTCATGGCCTCCTCTGGACTTGTTCCAGCAGTTCCATGTCCTTTTTATGGTGAGGACACCAGAACTGCACACAGTACTCCAAGTGAGGTCTCATGAGAGCAGAGTAGAGGGGCAGGATCACCTCTTTCGACTGTGTATATGTTGGGAAGTTAAGATACGCTGAGTTAAGTACAGGTCAGAACTGTGTAAACTGATATTAGCATAAAATGATTTGCAGTTACTGTCAGAGGTGATCTCTGAGAATGCCTTTTGAAGCATTTGACTAACAAGCTAGCATATGTATATTTTGAGAATACTAGAATATAGAATAAAGCTTTATTTTACAAGTATGCAGTGATTGAAGTGACAATGATGTTATAGTGTTATATATAAAATATATACATAATGTATGTTACATTATTAATAACACTTTATTATATATGTATAGTAAGAGTTAATGCTGTCTCCCTTTCACTTACTGAAGATGTGTAGATGTCTGCTTGAGACTTTTATATTTTGCCATTCTAATGTACTTTTAAAAATTGATTAGTGAAAGTCTTTGCAGTAGTCAATTGTCAGCTTGTCTCCAGCGTAACATACATGGTTTTATATTGCTGATTTCCATGTTTTAGCATACTTCTCGTAATCTTATTCTACCATTTGAATCTTCCTAGGTCAATAGCATGATTTGGGAAACCAAACCTAAAAACAACTTGGGAGAAGAAATACAGTAATCCTAATGTAGCTTTTCTGCTTCAGCTTCATGCAGATACGAAGCTGGATGCCATAGAAAATTACTATACTGTCAAGCAGCAAATGTGGCAGTTAGAGAAGAAATTGGATAGTGTATTTACTAATGTTTGCTGATTACACTAAAGCTGGTCTGCAAATAAAAATTACAGGAGATGTGAGAATCTGTAATTGGTATTTAAATGTACTGGAGGAGTCCTGGCAGTCTGTAACAGGTTGGCTTTTTTAACAGCAGCTGAAATTGAACATGAGTAACAATGTTAACGTATAGGTAGACAGTAACCTAAACTCATGTACTTAGGAACTTTGAACTCATACAGACTTTTAATGAGACGGCTGACTATTTTGTTTCCCATTATAGTGCAGCAAATGAAGAAGAAAAACAGTGTATTTACAGTAGCTATATAAAAAAGGATAAAAGAATTAATCTGTCTTGTTCTCAGAGGACATGTCAGTACTTGGGGTACTGTCTTTTGTCCTCCTGTCCTCTTGTCAGGTAGGAATGAAGATAAAGCCTGATTAATAATGAGAAGACGTGAAAAGAATTATTCTGAGTTATTCAAGAAAAATATTACTGGCAGTTTTCCAAAAGTATCTGTTTTAAGGATAACAACCTAAATTGATTAATCAAACAATTCAAATTTAATTTAGAGTTAGGATTAAAGAACCTGTTACTTGCAGGAAACCCACCAGCTTTACAAATGCCTCAGGACTTTTCTGGACCATGCTCAAACAGTGAATGTGTAAATTCAGGAGCTGATGTGACATTAATTGAGATAAAAACCAGATCTTTTCCCAAGCCTCTTTCTAATGTCTAATGAAATGCTATTATAATAGTATTCTCTGAAATTCTTTTGCTTGAGACTTTAATGATACAATAAAAAATAGTTATTGCTCTTATATAAGCTACCTGTTAATCACAAGGAGAAAGGCTCCAGTTATACGAAATTGTATAGCATTCTTTTTCTCAAGTATAGATTTCCTTGAGATGCTAAATATTGAAAAATTTTAAATTTGAAGTATCAGCTGCTAAGTGGTACATCCTGAATCAGTTGGGAAAATACACATTCGCGTAGCTATTGATTCAGTTTCTCTACAAACTCAGTCAATTTCTTGTATGACCAATAATGGATTGATCTCTTTTTGTATGGTCAAAGAGTGATCTTTCTATAGCTAATGAGCATGTACAGACAGCAAAGTTAGTGAGTTCTACCAGTGAGAGAAATTTGATTGTTCCTGGGATATTGGCACAGGTATTCTAATGACAGGTTGCTAGCTTCCAGAAATGACTATGTGAGTACCATAGAATTGCTGCTCAGACAGCAGACATTACAGATCACTCCGTCCTGCTCAGTTGTCTTCCTCAAAAGAAAAAGGCTTCTATGAAGTAGTGTCCTGTGGCCACTGAAGAGTTTGTTCCTTCACTTGTATTGCTGAGGGCATCTCAGCAGTATGAGAAGCCTTTTCCCTTTCCTTCTCCTTTGATGGTACGAGAAACTGAAAAACCTTCACATGCCACAGATCTCTTGGCTAATATCGTTATGTACTGTGAAAGTGAATTAAGATAATTTCTTACTGGTTTGAATCATGAAGAATGTGTTCAGAAAGGTACAGAGTAGATCTTCCTCTCAATATATAGGTAGGTATTCTGAAGGGACATCCACGTTGTCTGAGGTGTTGCGTCTCTTGCAGATAGTGGTGCATTTTATCCAAATCTATTTTTGTGATTTTTTTTTTTTTTTTTTTTTTTAATCTCATTGTTCCCTAGAGACACAAAGGAGACTACCTAGAGTAAACCAGTAGGGAATGATTAAGGCAAATTATTTTCTAACTCTATCTGTACTACTTCTTTCCTTGGACATTGGTGTTTCAACATGACAGTGTCACACCTCTGAGGATGACAGTCAGTTCCTTGGGTTTTGCCATGGAGAAAAGAATTATTGACATAGTCTGGATATACTCTTCGTGACTCATTTTAGCTGCATTTCTGAGAGAAAGATCATAAAAAATGAAAATGATAGGCTGTTTTTCCAAGAATTTTAATCTATCACAAATGTCTACATCCGAGGGTGTTAACATTGCTACCAAAATCACATCTAATCAAAAACCAGAGGAGAGAACATGCAGTTTTCTTCCTTTTCTGTCTTTTGCAGCATTATGACCATTATTATACTGAAACTGTAAAACCTCACGGACCAAAGATGTGATCAGGCATGTAAATCTTAAATTCCAGACAGTTGTGTCCTTTTTCCAATGAGGAGGCTCTGGGATTTAAGAGGAAACGGTTAAATGCCAGGGAGCTTAAGATTGTGCCTTTTACCTCAGGTAAAGGAAAGATGTAAACAGAATGCAAGGAGGAGCAGTCTGAGGGTAAAAAGCTTAGACTGTGGAAAATATACGTAAGGGATCTGATGATACACTAGACAAAACACTAGAAAATCGTTATCATTTGGGTATATAACCTCAAGGAAAATAAAAGGATACTTAAAGGCACTTAAAATACCTTGAAGGACACACTTTGAATTGTGATAGTTCTTTCTTTGCAAGCTCTGTTTTGCCGATACGTTATTGCACATGTCCTCTGGGCCATTCTTCCTGTGTTTGTATGAAATTCTGCCATGTGTGATTATCTTCAAGGGCATATTTACAAGTTCTTAGGCAAGATAAATTGTATCTTTAACATTATGAAAAGTTAAAACAGTAAACATGAGAAAAGGAACACAACTTGAATGGAAAGTAGTACCAATTTATGATGTTCAATAAAAATAACGTTCTTCTCTTGAGACTGGACTCTAATTAAGGTAGGGATTATGCAAAATCATACTCTTGCAGAGGGATTTAATGTAAACAGATGTTGAAAGACAGAAAACCCCTTGTAATTCCTTGGAAGCTGAGGCTTCAGGTGCTCACTACCTGCTGATGGAGACTGGGTTGTTGCACTTTATCAACACCCAGTAATTCCCACTGCAATACTTAGGATCAGGCATTCAACCTTTTGTAAATGGGTGGTTGACAATTCTGAGTTCCACTCATTTTGCTCCACATCCCAAAAGGATATGGTGACACATGTAAAAAAATCTTACTTTGTCATTCAAAGGCCACACTTCTTTTGTTTCTATTTTTTTTTTTTTTTTGAAGAATTTTTAAAAAAATCAAACTTAAGCCACACAAACTACTCTGGAAGTGTTTTAATTGAGAATTTTTATTACAGGCCCCGCAGAACAGGGATAATTAAGCCAGTGCCTAAAGCAGTGAGATAAATCTAGCTCTGTTGCTCTGAAAACCACTGTCCATGTGGAGCAGGTCTAATTCAGCAATGCAAATACCTTTAGAAGAATAGTGATAATTAAAAAAAGCTCCATATCCTCAAATCTGCTTAATTCAATACCTGAGTATCTAGGGTATGTGTTAAATTAACAGCAGATCACTTTAATTAAAATCTCATAAACTCGTGAGCTTTGAAAGCTGCAGTTTTCAAAGTGGGTTTGCTTATTAGTTAGGACCTTCAAGTACCTGACTGTTCCTTACTTATTGAATATGAACTCCATTTAACCCTACACATATGAGATTATTTCCTTATTCATAGAGATGATTTAAAATCCATTACAGTTAATATTAATCTACAGATTTGATAAAGATGTTGAAGGTCTATTTTGATCCTTTGTAATGTAGTGTCACCTAAAATCTGAAGAGATTTATGCCAGTTATTTGATTTGGACTAGATGAAAATAAAATAACTAGTGACTGTGTATAATGAAAATGTCTTTAGGCTGTTCCAGTATTTAAGTATAAGTGGTCTGAACCATTTAAGCTTAGTGACCTTCTTAGGCTGTGGCCATGGATTAGACAAGGATTTGGGACAAGATGTACCTGGGGAAGAAAAACCTCATCTGCTCATCTGTTGTAATAGCTAGCTTAGCAAATGTACCATGTGCTAATGTCTCTGTGTAAATGGATGTGTTATTTTTTTCTATTTGATGCTGCTGAGTGGTCCTTAGTGTGTTGTGGGGAAAAAAAAAGAAATTATTTAAAGCATTTTATATGTATTATTTTAAAATTGTTAATGAATGTATGACTTTAAATGGTTAAGGAATCTTGTCTGCTGTTGCAAAAGCATATTGCAGGCAAAACCACAGGTAGTTTTATATTTAGACACCACAGTTTGATTGCAGTTATGTAGACTGTTACACCTTATCTTCAAGACCCTATCATTTCAAACCTTTTTCAGGATGCTCAAAATCTATTCTTCCTGTTGTATTCTGTATATGAAATGAGGGAGAACTGTCTTCTTAGTACTCTACTTTTTTTTAAATAGTCAGTTTTGGGTCAACAGTAGAGCAGGAATCCCAAAATATTTCTTTTAAGCCCATCTGTCTAAGCATGAATTCAAGGACTGAGTTCTGCATATGGACTCAGAAAATATTAGCATAGCCCTTACTGACCAAAGGATCATTCACGCTGCTGCTCGAGTTGTTCTGTTTTATCACAGCTGAATGTCTTCTACCCACTTTTAACCTTTACTATGGGAGAGGTATGAGAAAATAATTCTGGAAGACCAGTTCCTAGTCCTTTGTACAGTTACTTGCTTTGTGCTGACAGTTGAGTACAGTGAGAAATTCTTTGTAACATCTTGTAAAGCATTGCCTGCAATTCTTGTTTTCTCAGAATTGCATATGAAAATGAGAGAAAAGCCAACTAAAAATCTCTCGAATCCAACTTTCTATTTTTTATATATGTACTGGTAATTCTAAAGCATTTCTTGAAAGAAAATATTTTCCCTGCTTGCTTAAAGCTTAAACTCTGTTAAGTGCTAATTTTGCTAATTAATGCTACCTGCTGTTATGAAAACAGTTTGCCATGCATTCAGCATGGGGAACTGCTGGCTATAAAAGCAGTGGATTAAGAGAGGCAAATGCATTTATACATATACTTGTGTGAGGTATCTCAACTGCTTAATTTCCATTCAGTCAGGTCACTCATTTTTGCCTGGAAAACTAATGCTGCCCCAGATCCCAAACAATTCTCTTTGGAAAGAGAATTTGGAAAGTATTATCTTTTCTGAAGACCACTCTGCTCTCATTTGCAGTGTTTTGAAGAATAGCACTGGGACCTGTGCTGAATCTAAGGTCTGGTGCTGTTAGCTCTGTGTGGAAAGCACTTGAAATCGTGTTTGTCACCATTAGCCCTGATGGCTCTGTGTGACAGTTTCTAAGCAGCTATCTTTAAGAAAGTTCACTGGTAAACTCTCAGCCCTGTAGAAGACATTTAAGTGTTTTTTTCCCCCACCTAGAAGTCTGCTTTCAAAACAAAACCAGCGAGAACAGTTATTTGATATTTTATTAAGAAATGAAATTGTTTTACATTTATTCATCCACTTTCTTGTGAGAGATGAGTGTGCTGCTGTTGATGTTATGGGCTTCAACAGTTGGCTCTGGCTAAATGCATATTGAACAAATAATCACACAGCAGATAAGGAGGGTGTCTCTGCTGTGGTATCTTTTAGGTGGTTAGGATAAGTGTATAATTTGCCAGTAGAGAAATTTAAACTTGCATAATTTGTGAGAGCTTGCAAGCCTTCTTGAAATACAAGCTGCAAACTAGTCTTTTGCTGAAGAGTTAGGGTAAATTTTATTGCAGTTGGTTCAAACCCCAGTGAAATCAATAGGGCTCCAGCTGAACTCAAGCTGGATCCTGTTGCCAAATCCTCTTAGTTGTACTATTTACCTGAGCTCAGTTGGTACGCTGTGTTCCTCCACTATTGTAGGTAGGAAATGTTCTAACTAAATTATATCCTGACTACTCCTAAACTCTGTGTATATATATATATATGGAAGTTCACAGCCAATTGTATACTCTCACCAGAGGGATAAAGCAGCAAAGAGTTTTCAATGCTTTTGAACAAAACTAGCTTGCTAATCTACTCTTTAAGAGGAAGATATATAAGCAATTGAATGTAAGTCTTGAAAAAAGAAATCAAATTGCACTGCTTACTTTCAGAATATTTTCCTTTTGAAGCATGAATGGAAGTTTTCATAGTGAGAAGTCTGGTGACAAATAATAGCACCAGTATCTCCCTAAGGCTTTGTTTCTTAGCTTGAAATGCGTATCACACCTGTCCTGAAACTGAGCTCTTCTCACATACTTACATCAATTGCACTGTTAGTAATGTGTAAAACTATTCAACTCATATATTGTGAAGAAAATGGTATTGTGTTGTGCACTTAAAATTATTTGTTGGCTTCTCTTATTTATTTCATATTCCTCATTTTCTTGTGTAGACTTTATGAGTGTAAAATTCTATTCCTGCACAAATATCTTTTCAAATATGAGTAAATTTAGTGTTTGCAAGCCTTTTCTTGTCTACAAGAAGCATAATTTTCTATCTGCATAATCTCATTCTGCTCTTGAATTCACCAGTTTAAACTCTGAGTAACTCTGAAATCGGCAGAGTAGTACAAAGTCTGTTTTGGCAGTCTTCCTATGTCTATAAATCAATCCTGAATGCAATAGTTGCAATTTGCAACAACAGACAGTTCAGCAAATCACAGTGTATTGTATATACTTGTGTGGCCATTTTAAATAAATTGTTATTATGAAATATGGCAAATTGTTAGCTTTGAAGATTAAAACATTAAAAACACTTTACAAAACAGCAACAACAAGAACACATCTCATTGAGACAGTTTTTGTACAATGTTCTTTTACGGTGACTAGTTGCTTTTATTCTTTTTTGCTAAAATAATGAAAGCCTCATAAGTGCTAATCCTGAGAAGGTTGTTCCAGCTCAGTCATCCTCCTTTGTTAATTCCACTGTTTCATCCAAGACAGGATCCTTTCTTTTAAACTTCAAGTGAGCAGGTTTTGTTTCATTTATTTAACAGGAGCTAGGGCTGTGTCCAAAACTTGGGTCTTTATCTGCTGGGAGGATATTCCTGCTCATCTGAGGTGAAATAATTTGCCATCTCTGTGTTTGTGCCTGAATATGTGACTTAGGAGTATAAGCAGTTCAATGATAGTACATACGCTCTTTTTCACTGAAGTAATAAAAATAAGGATGATCACAGACCTATTCTGGCTTTTTGACTTTTTAAGTAGCTTTCTTTCATTAAAACATACATTTGCAAGAGTAACTTGTTTGTTACACAGCAAATACCTTGGCTCCTTATGCACCAAAAGCATTGGTAACAAGAACTGGGGATTGTCTTCTGGTGCTTATATAAATAAAGATTTTACTATGAGAGGGTATCTTCTATGAGCCTGACTGCATTATGCAATAGGTTGTGAAATTACTTTGGTTCAGGTCATCCCTGTGGCCAGTATTATGAAATGCAGAACTACAAAGCTTTTGTGAGAAAGGATCTGATTGGCTCATAAACTGTTGCAAAGCCATCAGCAAAGTCTTTTTTGGGGATGCTATACTCACTTCTTCCTGCAAATAAGAAAAAAAAAACCAAAGAAACAGGTATACAAATTCATCATTAAAACTCAAAGCTGCTGCTGAGCATTACTTCTTTGTGACTGTCTGAAGCAGCAACCTGCTCCCAGGCTGTTTGCCACCTAAGTAAAGTTCAGGTAAACCAGAATGAAGGTGAGCCTGAAACAGATGGTAGTTTAGACCCCATTCTGACTCAAAACTAAAGCTAAACCTCAAAATTTTTGTTTATTAATACATTTCAGTTGATTTTTCCCAAGTCAGAAGAAACTGGTGTTTTTCTGCAGTTCTACATTATTGATTACTAAAATATTTTCAATCTGTAGTACTCCATACTTTCTGTAACATGCTTCAATCTCTTTGAAACTTAACATAGAATCATAGAATAGTTTGGGTTGTAAAGGACCTTCAGAGGCTACCTAGTCCAACCCCCCTGCAACAAGCAGGGTCATCTTCAGGAAGCTTTAGCATACTTCAGTCTGATTTTTGCTAGTTCTAAAATCAAAAATGAATACTTGGGCAGCATAGATACAGAAATGGAAGCAAGGCAAAGGAGAAGAATTTATGCTCCCAAAGAATTTCAATTTCATGAAACTCAGTCCGGAGGAGCTTAGGAGTACAAGTACATTTGGAAATACTGCAGACAGCCATGAACTGGCAGATTTTTGACTATGTATATGTGGGAGGGCATGTTTCAAGAGTTCAGTGATGGAAGGAGAATCGAGATGTGCCTGGGCATAACTAGCTGATTAGGAAAATTGTCATGATGTGCATGGGTACAAATGCAGCCTGCAAAGTCTGCTTCTGGAGAAATGCCAGAAATAAATACAGGCAGTGGAAGTGGGGTTTGTTTGCCTTTTTTATTTTTAATTTTTTTCTAAAAAGCAAAAGCATGGGGCTAAAGTTGTTAAGCTAAATGAAGGCAAGAAAAACATGGAGAAGAAAGACATTATTTAAAAGACATCTTTGCATCCATTTGTGCCAATTTTTAAATGGATGCTTTGCAAAGTAAAATAAATGTGTTTATTTTGGATTGTTTTCATTTTCATTCAGTCACATTTCTTAAAGATAACCAGCTTTGCTGTCCTTGTCGTCTTGCTCTCAAAGGTATAATAGCCAATTTATTCAATTTTTCACTGAGGTATTCTGCCCAGAAGTTTAAAAAAAAACCACAACAAAAGAACCAAACGCCCCAAAAACCCCAAAACCAAAAAAATCCCCACAATCCACTTTGTTTCAAAGCCAAGCATGCTAAAATGATCTTTGTTGTTTGATGTTTCAGTACAAAAATTCAATTGAATCAATTGATGCATATCTTAATATCTTTAATTATTTTCAGAGCAAAGAAACAACAGCAACAAAAAAAGGATAAAAACGTATAAATTATTATTTATAGAAAATGATTTTTTTTTCATGCAGTTTTTATATAGTTATGTGTTGGATAATTATTGGTGATCTGTTCTTGTTGATAGGACTAACCAGCTAACCACCTCAGCAGGTGGAAGCTGATATCTGTCTAAAACTGTGAGGGAATCAGTCCTGTTCAGCTTTGGTTTATTCTGGGGTTGAAATTAAGTTTATCCAAGGTTCTTGGTGTATAAATGAAAAGAGGAAAGTATTTCTCTCTCACCAAAGGATATAAAAATATAGAAATACTGAAAAATGTAATTATTTCCCTGTGGACTTCTTCCTGAGAAATCTTACCTTTCATGCATTATATTAGTTTTTGATAAGCAGTTTCCATTCCAAGAGCCATTCCACCAGTTAAAAAAAAACATTTTGTAATATCTGATTCTTTCTTCCTTGTCTTAAAGGTTAGTCTTTTCATATGCAGACAAGCAGCTTGATATGAACCAGACATCAATCTGCAGGAAAGACTTGTTCTATATTGATTGTGGATAGTATGTACAATTTGAACTTTCTTCTGACAGTGAGGTTCATGGTTTAATTACATATTGGTGTGGAAGTTCTTTTTTTTATAGTACACAGGAGCATTAAAAATAGCTATACAAAAATTATAAACACACTTGGAATTCTTCCTGATTTTTTTTTTTTTTTCTTGAGCACCATAGCACATTAACATGAAATAATGAAGAATTTCAAGCTAATGTAAGTCTCTGGGAGAAACAAACAAGACTTATTTTGAATATGTAATAGAAATCAATGTCAATGTTCTGTTTCAATTAAAGTATATATATTTTCCTTGAAAAACAATAATATCCTATCTACAAAGGACACTTAGTGCAGAAACATACCTTGTCAGTGCGCCTCCCTCTTTAAGATCCTTCACAAAAATTCTGAGAGCTAAGAAAAGAAAAACCAAACCCCACCTTTATTACAGTTGCACCCTTTTTTGCTCTCATGATCAAGTTCTGTCCCCATTACTCAAGCAAATTTAGTGCTCTTGTACCGAGTCTTTAAGTTGATGAAGGTTTTGTCTGAGAAAATGGTAGCGGTCTGTTGTTGTTAATGTAACTTATAAGAGGTCACATGCTTACTAGAGCTGCCTTTCTGCCTGCAAATTTGGGGGCATCATCAACTTTCTCACTGGAAGGAGGTTTGAAGTAGCAGTGTTATGAAATCATTTTTGTTGCATTAATGACGAGCTGAGATAGCATAAGGGTTTGATATTTCCCAGGTTAAAGGGCTTTTTAATTCATTGTGCGCTAACAAAAAATAAATTATCTTCATAGATGTACTTTTAAAATTGCACAATGTGAAATATATATTCTAATCTCAGAACTAACTTCATCCATTGCATCCATGAACTCTAAGGAAATTGAGGTAGCTGCAGGCATTCAGTTCTTCAGTTTCACTGCTAGAGGAAGATCACTGGTATAACTGTCAGTAATTCTCTTAGTTTTACTTTATGGGATAGAGCAGTGAAACTTTGAGACAATGTCAGGTCCATACAGAAGGTTCCAGATCTTCCCTGTGCTTCTGCCTAGCAGATAGGAAGTCAAAAATTCCAGGCTTCTTTTATGACACTTCTGATACTTCTGAAGCAAAATATTGGTACATTTCAGTGCCTTTATTTTTTATTTACTTTTTCTTCACACATTTGGGTCTTATTAGCTACTTAAAATTTTCAGGAATTTTGGATGTATCAACACCTAATTTCTTAGCCAGGGACATCCTTTATTTTTTTTCAGTTTGTGTTATATTTAACTGTGATATAAACAAAATGGAAAGCAAATTACTTGCATCTGTGTCTCTGAAATATACGGTCTATATGTTAATTTGTATGTGAATTGAAGAATTCCCATGCAATTACACTGCTCGCTCTGTTGCTAAAGGGATTGTGAAACTGGTCTATAATTCCTGGTTTCCAAAGGCTCCATGGTTGCCTGTCACAGACTTGTTTACACATATTCCAGAAATTCACTGGAAGTGCAGCTATAGCACACCTGTGCTTGTCTTCCTTGTTATGTGTGTATGTGCTTGCAAGTCAATAGGTCAAAGGCTTCAGTATCCTGCTTATACAGCCACCATAAACAAGTATCCAGGACATTATGTAGTTACCAGGCAAAATCATCTAGTGATTAATGCCACTCCAGTATTTGGGAAGCAGAAAGTTGAAGAGAAAAAATTGTTCTTGTTAAATTATCCATATTTGGTTTTTGTTGTGTTACTTGTATAAAAATGGGCCTGTTTCAGAAGCAAGAGTGATGTTTTCATAATGGAATGAGAGCAAATTTTGTTCATTTGTTCCTGGAATTCAAGTAAGCCATCTATATAACTTCCTATAGCTTTGTTTTCTTTTTTCTTCACTAAAATCAAGACAGCCACCTAAACTAATGTTTCCAACACATGAAATGTTCTCTTGTGGAAAGAAGTGAGTGGGTAGTGGTTCATAGGAGTTTGGTAAATATTTTGCTTTCTCTCATGTGATGAACTTTCAGGTTCCTCTTAAGCCACAAATAGAAATTATTTGAAAGGAACAAAGAACTTATACTGATAGCAGTCTGTCTCTAGAGTGAAAAATCCTTTGAACAATACCATAGACTCATGTTTGGGGGGTTCATCTCTGATTAATCATTTCCCCTTATTTTGTGGGCCAGCGGGGATTCTACCCGCTGGCCCTTCAGGCTGTTTTTCTGGCATCTAACAGCAGTGTAGTAGTCTTACTTATATCAAAACACAACGCATAAAGAGACAGGACTTCTTGGAGTACATCTGTGATTGTACTGATAAAATATGAAATGGAATATCTGCAGATTTAATTTCTCAGGTATAGAGATGGGTAACTGAAGAACTTCCACATCTTCCCGACTTAAGTCTTTGTGCTTTGTACTCACAGGGATATTTTTAATGATACGTTTGTGCAGCTAAACAATTAATAAGAAGGCTGTTTGTTCGAAAGTAAGTGACATTTTTCAATAATATAAAAAATAAAGGGGGCTGAATTTGTATCTTGTGTAAACTGATATAGGTCCTTTGAACTCAGTGGAAATATGCTCATGCCTCGGGGGATCCATCTCATTCAGAGAGTTATTATACTCAAGGAAAAGTGAAAGTCCCAAGAGACTTCACAAGAGTGATATTTCATTTTCATCTCAAGATTATTGTAGTAGGTCATCAGCTTTGACCATATGATAAAGCTTCTTGTGGGATGTTACTCTCCTTGCATAGAGCCTAAAGCAAACACAGCCTGCTTTTTCAAAAGTGGATATCCAGTTTGACAAGAAAATGGAATCACTCTAATAAAACTAGGGGAGAAGGGAAAAACCTATTACTTGCAAGGCTGAAGATTGAAAACTACTGTGACTCTTCTTGCTGCTTTGATTTTTAAAGAAAGCTTGATTATTTTGCCTAGTTTTGGTTTTCCTTCTATGTGGAGAAAAATACGTAAGAAACACATAATGAAGATTTTCTGTGGTTAAAATGTGCTTTATGTTTTTTGGTGTTGAGTATTTGTTAGAGGCTTTTTTCCCCCCTGTTCTCCATAATGTGGAACATATTGGAGCTTGTCTTTTCACTGAATTTTTGATTTTTCTGTTGAGTGATTCTTTTTGTGATTCTTCCACAGGCTTTGTGTCTGACTGCCTCAGCCGCAGTTTGTCACCTTGTAACACTGAATTAATTTGTTCCGTATTTTAGAGGTCTTCTGAGGATAAATCTAGACATAAAGTGGCAAGATATTAAGGTGATGACTATCACCTTTTAGAGAAAGATCTATAAATAAGAGACCTGTGGAAGACTGTTGCATTGTAGCACAATCCTTTTTTGCATAAAAATGAATTTTGTTCTTTCTTGTTACACTCTAACAGATCACTGATTTTTTTATTATCTTGTCAAATGAAAGAAAAGCTCTAATTACCAAGTGCTGTAATGATTCGTGATCCAGTCTAGCTTCCAGTACTGCTAACAAAACCTTTTCATTGTTATCAGAAGCCGTGACTGGGTACCCTTGGTTACCTTTTGCAAAAAATTGGCATCTAAACAAGGTAATTACTTCTCTAGTAAGAGCTGTGTTTCTCCTCAAATACTGAAACATATTGCATATATTTGTGTAATATTTCAGACAAAAGCACAGTGTCAAGAGCTTTTGGCTACAGGTGGGGAGCCTTTCATTGTCCAGTGGAACACAGCTCCCTGCCACCACAGAAAAAAAGACTTGTTTCGGGAGTAGGCAGGGATGAAGCTTGTTAGAAACCTATGGGAGACTTGAGAAGGGAATGTGGCTCCTTAGGACTTCTCAGCCATGCAAGCTGGTGAATTCCAGTGCCTATGGGTGCCTGGCTATGAGCTTTTGGTTATTTCTTGGATGAGTGTCTAGTACCATATTTATTTAGAATGTAAACTATCAACAAATAACAAATAAATTCAACCTTGTACCCTTTAAACTTTAGCTTTCAGAATAATTTGCCCCATTTTCCAGCACAGTAATCAAGTTGTGTGGATGGGTATGATGGAAGTTTTATTTATAAATCTTGTAATATATCAAGCAATATCTCAGCATTTTTCTGAGGCTTGTTGTAAACACACTCTGGCTTTAATCCTGCTTGATCAACTTCTCATGAAGTTAATGGTAACATTTTCAATTGTTTTACTGCAGATTTTATCAGGCTGCTAGCATATAAAAGGGAAAAAAAAAGAAAAGATTAAAATATTTCTAAAGTATCCTAGAAAATAAAAGGGTATACATATAAAGAAATCTGGTTTTGAAAGAAAATAGACTGAAGAGAGGTACGTTACCTGGAAGAGGTTAATGCTGCATTTTAAACTTTGTAATTTTTCTGAGGAGAAAGGTATTTTCTTGTCCTGTAAATATACACTGCTTTTATACAACTGCTTTTACGGCATTTTCATGTGAGAAAAGCACACATTATAGACAAGCTGAAAAGAGGATCAAGAAAAGGAATTAAAAGTAATAGTGGAAACTTCCTGAAATAATTCAAGTATAAATTTTGTTGCAGATGTATGACATTTATGAAGAACATCCAAGCTATGCGTAGTAGGAACTGTTTTGACTTCCCCACTTAAGAAATAAAATCTAACTTAGACAAAAAACTGGGAGATTAATTTGTATTCATCCATTCATCAAACTTAATCAATTCAGAGACAGGCATCAGAAGAAAAGGGACAGGTCATTCAGAAAGGAGAGGCAATTACTCATGAGTCTGTGTGTCTGCGTATGCTTAGAACAGCAGAAATGTCTGTTTCAAATAATTTAGTAGTTATGTAACTGAAAATTACTATTAAATATTCTCAACTGCATATTGCAGTATTTGCTGTTGGGGATCTTAATATAACTTGGAGAGTTCTGCTTTTAAAAATTAATCATTGAGTATGCTGGTTGCTCTGATATAATGTATTTTTTTCTATTTAAAGGAGGAAATAATATCCTTTCACATGCTTCAAGGCATCTTTCTGGTATTCTCAAGGCTTAAATGCTAGCTGTAAGGGATGGGACACAGTGTGAATATTAATGTCCTGGCTGAGCTGACAAATGTGTTCTCTTTGGGCCGTGGCCAGACACGAGCATTCAAAATATGGAACTAGTCCAGGAGGCTGAGATTTTCAGAGAATCTCAAGAGAAGTCTGACAAAAGCTACCTCATACAGAGATTTCTCTAGAAATCTGCAATGTGTGGGTGAAAAAAATGAGCTGTGACAGGACTGGAATGAATTGAAACTGTTTAGGATGGCAAAGGAAGACAAAGCTTCCAGTGCAACAGTACATGGAGAGAGTGAGAATGACAGGTGAACTAAAGCACAAGGAGATAAACTTTACAATAGCTGTTTGCAGCAAATTGCTTACCAATATCCACACATTTCACCATGTTCTAGATTTCTCCAGTGTTACAAATATTCTTAAAACAGTTAAATTAGTATTTCTGATATTAGTTTATGTTCTCAAACAGGCAACTTTGCTCCTTTGGTGCATCAACCTTAAGAGAGATTTGGTAGTAAACATAGTTGTCCCATCAGAGCTCTCCCTGAAAATGGCAGAATTAAGTCTAGTTGACTTGAAAAGGGACCTGTCAAAAGCTGTGTTTCTCTTGTACCCATTTGGACATCCATGTGCATGGGTACTTTTCTTAAACCATCCTTTTCACAGTTCCAGAATTTTGTAGGGAAATGTGGGATAATTTTTGGGCAGAGATGGTTTGTTTGTACCAAGTGCAAAATAGGAATGAATTTCCATAGGGAGAGGGATCTAGTATTTAGGATAGATTACTCCAGAGAAAAGGTGCTCTTGGAAGGCAAGTGAGCTAAAAACTCTTTGTCTGAAAGTCACTCAAAACTTTCTGCATCAGGGATGACTTGCTGCCTCTGTCAAGCTTAGGTTGGAATTCTATCTGCTTACACCCTTCTTCAGTGTTTCCCGTCTTCATTCCCACTGCTTACATTCCTTCTGTTTACTCACAGGGAAGATCAGCTTGCTAGCCTTTACTCACAGGGAAGATCAGCTTGCTAGCCTCTCCCACCAGGATTTTGGATTGTTAATTCAACTTTAAGGCAGATAACAGAAGTAATCTGAGTTAACCTTAAAAGGTGCATGGGCTCAGTGAACGTTTCAGTCCACTGTGTGAAGAGGTTGCCTCCATTCCAAAGCAAGCGAGCACATGCTGGTATTAAGAAACAAAACAAAACAGGGGGGTGGAACTTCAGCTATTCTTTGAAAATTTATATGCTCCCTCAGATGAGCAGTTCTTTCTTCCCCAACTCAAAACTCGTCTGAGGTTACGGTGTGCTGGATTTCAATGCCTAGTGAAGATAAATAGCCAACTTTCTATCAGTCTGCAATCCATCTCTGGGTCTCTACATTTAAGATTTCTTTAGGGGGTAGTAGAAGAGAGGCATGTATGTGGCAGCATTCCTCTGGCAGCTATCCAGATGGACAGCATGCATGGGCAGTAATGGATTAATAATAATATAAAGCCTGTTATCCAGACTCTCAGTCATAATGTAAAAGAGGTGGTGAAATGTGAACGCTGGAGCTCTGATGTGTGTGGAGGTCAGCTGAGCTCCACAGTGACTGAACTGGATTTTGTGTTTGAGTATCCAATAGGCAGGTGTTCTAGGGTGAAACCTTGAAGTCATCCATGGCTGCGTCTTTGATCCCTCACCTTTATTCTTCAGGTTATAGCTTCAGTATACAGAATGTAAGAATAGGAAGTGCAAATGTGATTTTTAAGGCATGTCTTCATCTGTCAAATGACAGGCCTGAACCCTCTGGGTGAGCTACAACCTTTATGTACAGTCCAAACTTTGGTTTGGAAAGCTTAATATTCAGAGTTTCCAAGCTGTCCTTCCACTTGTGCATTCAGGATCTACATTAGGAATTTGCCTTATCCCAATCCCCCTAAACATTGGCAAAAACATAAAGGTAAATCAACGACTACCTGGTGAAAGAGACATCCTTTGGGATGTAGCATCTAGGGAGGCTGTCCTTAATGGCTGCAATTGGAAAAAGCACAGTGTGGAGAAAAACAGAAGTATTTAGTAGTTAGGACAACGGCAAGATTACAGCGAGAAATCACAACCCCATCTTTCTTATCTGTCATTTTGATTCAGTATGGTGACAATTGAGGACTTGCAAAGGACTACACTTGCGTAGCTTCTTCCTGAATATTTATCAATTTTCCCACAAAAAGAAAACACTCTCAGTTTTTTTTTTTTCATAATCTCACTGTTAGCCTGACCTAATTTTTGTGAAATTAGGTGAAGTATTAGGAAAGCACTTTGTTCTCTCCTTTATATAACTGTCTTATGATTGAAAAGTTACCAAATTGATTTACTTCTCACTGCTTTGTTAATACCCAGAAATGCAGAAAAGAAGTAGTATAGACCAACATATATAATGTCACAGGAAAATCTTTAAGGTTTCAACAACTCCTCTGAATAGCAAGTATCAAAGGAAAAGATCTCATCATTTTTGAGACTACTGGTGCATGAATATATGTAATTGCCATTCTGATTTGGTGTCTGTCTAGTTAGCCTATGTTTTTTTAATGAAAAGGTTAGCATCTGCTCTCTTAGGTTACCCACTAAATAGTAATGACAGGCTGTGAAGAAAATGTGACAGTTGTGACACATAAAAAGCAGCAGTTGGTGAACAAATAGGAAACATTAAAGGTGAAAAAAAGTAGGTGATTGTTGGGTGAACAGGCTACTGGTAAGTTTTTTTCTGAACATAAATACTGTTTTTGAGAAGTAGCTTTGAATGTGACTAAAATGTATTAAAAAGTACTGGTATTGATCCATGCTGGAATGACAGAGTAGCATTTCGCTCACTAGATCTTGTATTACAGCCCACTCCGTGCATTTAATGATGTGAAGTATCTTGCAGTTATAAATGATTTCCATAGCAATACTAGAAATATATATATAGGGCATGCTGGGAAAGATGACTTCTAGTGTGATACCCATTCTAGTGTATCATTAAAGTTAAAACCTTCCACTCAGCATTAAGTGAGATGACAAAGGTTATAACTATGTAAGCAGGGTATCAGAATGTTAAGTGGAATCACTCCACGTGAAGTGCCTTTCCCCAGCATAATGCTAAAGGGGAATTTATTTCTTAAGTCTGAAACTTTAAGTGGACACCATTTTATACATTTGGGAATATATTTTTAGGTTAGATGCAGGCTTCCATGCCATGCTGTTCTGTAAGCAAACTTTTAAAATAACGGCTTTATAGTATGATTTGAAAATAACTCATTGTTGATACTATTTTATATACATTTTTTACTGACTAGGCTATTAAAAAGTCTAAACCAAACATCTTATCCTAAAACCTGTATTTTGTAACTTGCATCATTGTATTTTGTCAGAAATACCTTCAAATATTAACCGTGCTTTTCACTGAAGAAGACAAAGTAAATCCTTGCTATGTGAATCAGGGAAAAAAACTTGACAAGTTACATCTCTTGTCTTCAAAACAAGCACCTTGACTTGTAGATAACCTAATGTATGTATATGCATTTTCCCCCTTCAACTTCAGTCATTATTCACTACAGCAGAGAACTTGGCCTTTTACATTTTAAATGCAATAGAAGAGCCATTGTGTTCTGATATAATTTGGTGTATAGAATGTGGGAAAGATACTTGTCTTCCATGACCTACTTCTGAGTGCATTCTAGCCTCAACTGGGGCTAAGCTGAAGTAGATTGTCCTGTTCCTAGGCAGTGCCCCAGTCACCAGCAATAAGGTGACAAAAAGTTGGAGAGTCTTTGCGATCCAATACCTGGCAATTAGGAAGCAAATAATGAACTGTTTTGGGTCTCACTGTGGGACAGTACTGAAAGAGATAGATCTAGTTAACATTAATGGATATCAGGTAGTTAGTTATTTCAGTCCATACCTCTTCATATAAGTAGTAATTACATACTAGTTGAGCCTGTAGAATTACTTCCTTTGTTTTTGCTGGAGTTGATCCCTTTGCTTTCAGAGAAAACCAAATATTGCCATGTGCCTTAATGTATTGTATTTTGAATAATATTTTCTAATGGTTTAGTATAATATCAGTTCTAGTAACATTAGAAAACTTCACATTTGCGTAATGGTGCACAGTTACCAATTACCTTTCCCCAGCTATTTTATTTCAGGGAATAAATAGTTCCTTTGCTTTTTTTAACTGGGCACAGAAGACTATTGCTCCCATTTTAGGACTGAAAAAGTCTCACTTGTTTTTACTAGGCCGATTTCTTTTTATCTGAGCATAGAATAATTTTATATTCCTAATAAATGGCATAATGACTTAAATGAGTTGCAGGCGTGTGATCGGTATCTGTTGGTAAGCTTTGTTGTGGGCAAGATAACAATAATTCTGATGATAGGAGTCTAGACAACATGACGCATGTCAAGGTTTATTAGGAGATGGGTTAGAGTATGGTTTGGAGTAAACATTTAGGGGATAAGAGAGAAAAACAATGAAAAAATGTGAATGGATTATTTTAGGTACTTCAAAAAATGCTTTTATATACTGGTGTATGCATTGTGTCAGTCATTGGAAAGACCATATTCCACTTCTTAAAAATAATCTTATTATAAGGTAGGTGTCAAGAGGTAAATGGCTACTTTCATAGAGATAGTTTTTTACTTTTATTAGCCGAATGAGTCAGTTTTATACAGCAAGATCAGCCTCCCACAGTTCGTGTTGATAATAACCCTAAAAGGTGCTGTGCAACTGTCTAAGCAGTGATGGCAACAAGCTAATAACAATAATAATTGTTTTTTCAAATTCAACATAATATACAATACTTAGCATAAAAACAATTTACAAAATGCATGTGGTATAAGATGAATGGGACATGACTCCACCATATAGTCATCAAGAAACTGACCATACCAATGTTCAATCTTAAGTACATGAGTAGACCCAATTAAGTAATCTGGATTAGTCACATGCACAGAATTAGGAAGATAAAAAGCTATTTCTCTAAAAATGGAGCTAAATTTATGTAATTTCTCATAAATTTAGAGAAGCGTTTTATCAGTGGAACACTGTTTTGTGGAAGTTGAAATCTGCTCTCTTCATTGTCCGCAGCATTGTGGTTTTGTAACTTTTCACTGTGTTTTAAAACAGCAGCTACCTCCATTAGTTTGTCAAGGTAACATTGCCTTTCATCTTCTCCTTCAGCTGCCAAAACTTCTGGGTAATTAGAGTTCAGTAAGGAGTAATCAGTTTACTTTTGTATGTAATATATACAGGGTTAAATGTGATATGGATTTACATCAATCCTATTCTAAGTCTTGACCCATTAAATACTTAATTCAGCTTAGTTTTTGCATCAATGCCCATAAAAGCTTACCAGTGACCGTGCACTCTTTAGCCCCAGAGTAAGACTGTTTTTGGAAAAAGAGTAGCAGAGCGGACAGCATTAGATAGGTTTCTTTCACCACTCCCAATGTTGCTTGTAAGAATGGTACTGCAGTTTGCTGCATGCAAAATCATATTTTAAAGCTCAGTTTAATCCTTTGGTCAAATGAACTGTCCCTTACAGACTGCAACGCCCGCGCTCACACATCGTAGGTGCTATGAAACTTGTTCTAGCTCTCAAGAAATGGTAGAGCACTTCAAGTTCACTAAGCACACCACAGACAATAGTTGATTCTCAGTATAACCTAGGGAATTGTATTATCTCTGCATAAACAGTAGGAGAGAAGCTAAATAACTTGTCCAAGGACACATAGCTATCTATTTCAGAATGGTTTAGATCCTCTTTAGAAGCAGTTTTTCTTGTTCAATATATCTTCCCAGTTCATTTAGAAGTTGCAAACTTTCCATCTCATATAAAAATGAGATGAAGATTGTTTAAATGCTATCTTTCAGGAAAAACTAAAGCAAATTCATCAACTGCTGGTTGACAAGTCATCTTGCAAATACAGAGGGGAAGTATAGTTTCTAACCCTCATGTCTTCATCCCAAATGCTCCAAAACTCTGTCTCTCTGGGAGAAGTTTGTTTCAACTTGAAAACTGAGCTAAGAGTCTGAGAAAAACTCAAAGAGACATGTTGTAATAAAACATATTCTTTTATGAAAGACCCAACTTCAGCAACTCATCAGTGCCAGTGAAAAAATGCCGGTGTCAATGCCCTACATTATTAATGTCTCTTTCTGACAAGCACTGTGTCACTGGGATTTGTTTATGCTGAGCAATGGCCAATGCCAGTCCCCAGCTGAAAGGACTTTTTTCCTCCAGAGACCTAGGGCTCACAAACATGCAGATCTGCTGTGCCAGCAAAGATGCATATGACTTCTGTAAAGACATAAATGTAGGTAAACCAACCACTAACAGAAGAACTGTCTGTAAAATGTTTTTGGAGGACTGTCAACACTGAAATACGTGCTTCACTCAGACCTGCGTGCTCCACTGATATGAGTCGTAAGCTGTGGCTTTTAGAGACTAAATTTGAGTGGTAATCTACTGCCCTGCTACTGCTGGCAATGATTCACTGCTTTTGGGAAGTCTGGCAGCCTAGGCTGTAGCTATTTTGGAAATACTGGACAAACAGTTGTTGTGTGTTGTAGGTTTGACACCAGAAAAGTTGGACCTGTTGCTGTTGGGCCTGCCAGCTTTGGTAGCATTGTAGACTGTACATTTCCAATGTAGGTGTATGTTTTAGCCTTCGAGGGGAATGGCTGTCATCTGCAGAGAAGGTGCTTAGGGGTATTTGTGTATGTAGGGGAGAGATAGTAGTGCTTACATTTAGGGGAATTTGCCACACCAGAACCAGTGAGAAAAGCCTGTGAGCTGGAAGACTATGTTGAATTACTGGGCATGGAGATGCTTCACCAACATATAAGAGGTTCAGAGAGTGGAGCTGACTGTAAAGAGTTTCAAAATAAACAATATTTAAAAAAGAGATATACTCTTTAACCTAGTATGAGATTAAAGAATCAGTCTATTTTTTCTTTGCAATTATAAAATTAAAAAGTTACTAAGAAAATTAACAAAAGGACCATTTTTAGAAACACTGAATATATCCAACCTTCATCAACTACATGCTACATCTTTTAAATAACTACAAAAATCTGTTAGAGTAACTCAAATGCAAACCACATTGCTGCTCATTTCAAATAGGCCCACACAAATTGGCAATGTGGGTCTGCATTAGCAGAAGTGAGAAATAAAACCTCCTGAAAGATCTGAAGAACCTGGAACAAGGTATCACTAAGCTGCTGGTAAATATTATAGCAGATTCTTTCACGATCCTATTACAAAACTCAAATTTGAGTTTTCAGTAGAGTTGAAATTTTAATTATTATTAAAACCCATATTATTCAGCATATTTAGACCTAGTATATAAATAGTTCTATAATGAGTTAAGACCTTCAATGTTGTTGTGTATGTCTATTTTATTCAAAGCTTCTTAGCTGAGATTTTCCTTTCTCTAAGCTGTCTGGAGTTACACTCATTCATTGAAAGCAGTACCATGTATAGGTAGTGTATACCTATAAGCCTTCTACCTAGTGTATACCTATATCTCATACCTATAAGCCGCTATTAATTCATCTTGAACTTCTTTAAGTAGCTTAACTAAAGTTATTGTGACATACTACATGAGTATCCAGATGTATTTTTATATGAATGATTTTATTATTTACTGCCTGTACAGTATATTCCTTTCAGTTTCCATGAGTTAGAAACCCTAACCTAGCAGCAACATACTAGCTTATGATCACTTTCATTTAGTTGACTTCTTTTTAATTATTTTTAAAGTTTTGTTGGATTTAATTTTATGCATCCTAGTTCAGTCCATAAAATTAAAACATTAATAACTGTCTCTGAGTGTTTAACCACATGAACTCTTTTTTTTAAATGAAGCTGTTCATTAAGCCAAGTTATTTGCATATTGCATGACATGCTACTGTGAAAGAGAGAAAGACTCATTCATATGTGATAGTGCTCATCCTATTATGCCTGAGACTCATGTCAGCACTTGCTTTGCAAATTCTATTTTACTAGTTTATAGCTCAGCTTTATAATCTTTCTGTGGGCTGAAACTTGACAAAGAGTAACTCCACTTCAGAGTCCATTTGAGCACCAAATTTCAAATACATTTCCATAACTTTCTGAGCACGCATGACACATTGGGCTGTGTTCTTGTCAGCTCTTATAAGCTAAGGAAGGTTGGCGAATCAAGGCACCAGAAGACTAATACTGGCAATTCAAGAAGCATAGGGTTTTTTCAATTTGATAATGAGTTGATACTGCCTTGATGTCAACAGGCTAGGTACTGCTGTACCTGACGCTTCGGGATTTAGAAATATCTGTGTATTACCTACCATTGATGCTAACTCAAAATGCTTGTTTTTTCTAAGATAACGCTGTGGCAAAAACCTTATGTGCACAGTTAAATAAATTGTATACAAGTAAAATACATATCTGTGTGCATGCATTGACCTATAATGCGTAATTTCAGATAGTTAAATTGAGATCAGTATAGATTAAAGTTCTATTTAAAGTACTATTTTCCTATAAACACTCAGTTATTACTCAAAATCACATGATCAGAAAATAAAATTTATAACCTCAAAAATCTTGTACTTTTCACCAATCATCAACTTTTAATCAAGTTCATTGAACAAGAAGGTCACAAAGTGTAGGACTCCAAAACCTGCATAACTATTCATCTGTTCTTTGTATCTATACAAGATGCATTGCAAACATGAACAGACAGAAATACTACTTTCAGGAGAACAAAATCTATGGAAAAGCTTGCAGGTTTTGTAGGAAAATGATTTAACTATAAATTATATTTGAGCATGGAATTATGATAAGAGTTTGCAACAGTAATGGAGAACTAATAGAAAAGTATAAAGCTTGTGCACAAATATATTACAGGGTATGTCTCGTACTCTCAGGTTTTACAGGTCTAACCAACAGTTGAAATTGGTTGAAATAGATGATACTATTCCATCTTTAAGATTAGGTCTGGTAATCCCAGTCATAATTTAAACAGTAATGTCTATCCTGAGTCATAAAGTATGTCAGTTAAGGAAGTGACTCTGAAGTGACTCTCGGATATATTTCACTTTAGTCCTTGAAGCATTATAAGTAATAGTGAATATCCATTTTCTGTATATCATGTCCATATAATTTATTTCAAACCATTTATTACACTATCCACACACACACACCCTTCCCCTACCAACTTGTCCTGAGCCATGCTTTGTGCAATTTCACCTCCTATGAAAATGATTTCTTATCTTTGCTTATTCTTGTTACCCTTTTCTGGACTTCTCATTTTGTCACATGTGCACTGTGCTCAATGTTCAAGAAATGGGTACCTCTTGAGTGTATCTGGATTGAGACAAAGTGGCATAACTATGTCTCCCATCTTCTTTATTTCTTTTTTACTCATATCCCTTTTCAAGTTACTCAGGAAGATATGGCACAGTAAAGAAGGAAAAAAATCATCTATCGCTGATACTCTCTGGGACTTTCTGGTAACTTGAGCTCACCACAACTTTTTTCTTGTCTTTGAGTTGGCTATTAATTAATTAATTGATTTTTGCTTCTGTTAATTTAATTTCGCCAAGAGATTTAGGGAGGCATCGTATCAAACCAATTTTTGAATATCCTATTTCCTAAAAACAGCCTGGTCACCTTCATTCCACTCTCCCAACTGTGATTTCAGGGAAAGCTAATAAAATTTCACAGATGTGCCTTCTTTCTTTCAAAAGCAATGTTGACTGTACATCCATTGTATCATACTTGTCTATATGTCTTATAGCTCTGTCTGTATGTTTTCTTCCAATTTATCCACTAGATAAATCAGATTTTCTGGTCTATTGCTATTCAATAGACTCTCTTCCCTCTCACCGTAAAAAAGAGTCACACTGCATTTACAGTTCTCTGTTCTTCTGGTCCTGAGGCCACACAAAAGTTAATAGGTCAAGGAAAATTCTATTAGTTTTGTGCATATACTATGCAGAACGGTAGACAGTTACTACTCTCAAACTTTTGGCATTGATACTTGAATTTAAACCAATCTTTCAGATTCATTCTAACTAAAAACTCATATAGCAACTTCCCTAAAATAGCAGCTTTGTCCAAATAATTCTTTGTCCTTTTTCTGTTTCTATCTTTATTCATCTTGCTTTCCAAGAGTACTCCTTTCACTTCTTTACCATTTGTGGACCTATCAGTTCTGTAAAGGTCAATGTATTTGGAAAAGAAGTTTTATTTGTAGGGCTAGGGGTTCTTTTCCTTTTAGCAAGTTTTTCATTATCTTGTTAAAGAATTGCCATGTTAAAGTTTTAACTTCCTGGCGTGCCCTTTACTGTTTCTTTCAGTAGGACACGTCTTACAAAAGTATCTTTTATTTCTAGTATCTTTCTTTACTCTCCTGTTAAAGATGTAAGTCTTGCCTCTACATCCTTGCCTCTCTTCTGCTCACTTCTCCTGTTGTCATTTTTGTGCAGTGTATGCATCTATTGTGTGTATTCTCCGTCACATCTTTAAGTGATTGAGGTGCTGCAACTATTGCAGCCTTTTGGGTAGGTATTTCAACCAGCTGTTTCATTTCCCTCTCTACAATGAAATTCAAAGAGAAATTAATTTTTGTGTAGTGGATTCTTTCCTTACCTAAATGTAAGCACCTTTTGGTTATTGCTGAAGAGAAGTAATGTTTTCCTACATGCTGCTTAGATGTTTTCCTTCAGCCTGTTGCTCTGAGAAGCTGTCTTCCAAAGTGTAGCAAATTTAGCAATGATCAGAATCTCTTGCTATCAGTTTAGGTTCTGCTCTTTTGATTTCTACTCACTACACTCATTACTACCATGCTAGTAGGTTGCCGAGTAACTGTATATATTCTAGTATTATAGCTGCTACACTTCTCTAAATTACCTCTTGATCTTCAGACTCATACAGACGCTGGTTCTTGTTGGTACAATTCAAGTTATTGCCTTATTTCACTCCATGCTTTCTTCATTTCTTCATCTGTCAGAACCACTTCTTGGACTTTATTTCAGTATTTCCAAGTGCTTTACTCCACAATATTAAGTGATTCCATAGATTATAACTTATTTTTCACCAACTCTGTACATGCCCAATGTAGCAATATCCTTATTTAAACCAGTCTTTTCTGTCCATTCCTTTTATTTCTGGATTCTGATATTCATACAGAAGCACATGTATATTTATCTTTGTTCTTAATTTCATTTCATTGTGGCTGTTGTTCCATGTTTCCTACAAGAAACTTATTGATTTCTGTCCTTTGTCACTGTGAATAATATTAATTTTTAAATTAATGTACCCCTGGAGAACGAAGCACTTGCTGACTTTCAAGCAGTTTTTATTTTAATGATTTGATTCAGAGGTTTCCTAATTTGACATGCCAGAAGCCTTACTCCATTTTAGCTTTAGTGAAGCAATCCTTCCCTCCACAGGTTCTCTGTTTTTAATCCTGCCGTTTTTCTCAACTAGGGACCAAAGTTTTTCTGCTCTTGGGGATCTTATAGAGAAATGGTGCAGTATTTCATGGAAATCCCGCTCCTAGTTTGCACTTGACAGGTTTGAGTTGGTTTGGTTTGGTTTTTGTAACAAATGTAAGCTCCGCTTCCACATGAAAACCTGAATGATAACAGCTATCTGTAAGAAAGGACCTCTTTCTCCAATCAGCTGTTTATGAAAACACAAATAATTTCTTTTTTCCCCGAAATGCTCATCAAAATCAGCACATTACTGCAAAAGTTATGTCTCTACCAGAATATCCTAATTGCTGAAGAACTACTTACAACAAAAATTCCTGATAAGCTACAGAGGTATTACCACATCCTCAGGTATTAATGTAAGTATAGACAAAACAAAGTCACAGAAAAATCTTGCAAGTTTGATGATCTTTATGTGTAAATAAGAGTGATTCCTGTAGTTGAACAAGGTTATCTGAGTCTGCCTGTTCAGAAGTATTCTTAAATATTCATCTGGCAAATATTGCAAATACCAGAAATTCTTCAAATCCAGCAAAGATGGCGTATGCTGCTACTTTATAGACTCTTTTCTTCCCTGTTGATCACATCTCCTCTAGAAAGAGTTTTATTTTTATTTCTAAAATGATTTCAAGTGCTTCAAGAATTATTATTTTAAAAGAAAGAAAAACAAACCATTGAGTGTTTTCATCAACCAGGGACAAAATAGTCAGAAAGCCCTTGTCCTGGGTTCAGCAGTAGCAGTCATTTTTCTCCTTCTTGGTGACTGGTGCAGTGCTGTGTTTTGACTTTCAGCTCGGGAACAGAGCTGATAACAATGATGTTTTGGTTTGGCCAAGGACTTTGTGAGCCTCATGCTCTGCCAGGGAGGAGGGGAAGCCGGGAGGAAGCAGAGACAGGACACCTGACCCAAACTGACCAAAGAGGTATTCCATACCACAGCACGTCATGCCCAGGATGTAACTGGGAGTTAGCCGGAAGGGCTGGGAGACTGCAGGGTTGGATGAGGTATTGGTCAGTGCTTGGTTGGGCTGGGGGGCGAGTTACCGGTTGGTGGGTGGTGAGGTGATGTATTCTCTTCCCTTGTTATTTCCTTTATCATTATTATTATTGGTAGTAGCAGTAGTGATTTGTGTTATACCTTAGTTACTAAACTGTTCTTATCTCAACCTGTGGGAGTTGCATTCTTTTCGATTCTCCTCTCCATCCCTTTAACAAAGCGTACTTTAACAAAGCGTACTTTAACAAAGCCTTGACGATGGTTTCCGTGAAACTTGCAGACAGGCTACAGAACTGAAGGACTCCATATGGAAGTAAAGTCTTTTTTGTCCTTGAACACCACCTGGTCCTAATGTCTGAGTATTTAACATAACCTGATTAACCACACTGCTGTTTTGACACTGCCAAATTAGAAACCTGCAAACCTACGGATCTCAGTAGTTCATAATAGAGGCCTCCAAAATACGAGAACAGGATGATACTAGAGTCCCCAGAGGTACAAACACAAATCACAAAACCCCGTTACTAATAGCTGCAACAAAGGGTGGTATCTTTTTTGCTGTGTAAATGGAAATTGCAAAGAACTGTGTAACAGCCCGTTGATGCTGTTTAATGTCAGCAGCAGAGATATCTTTGGGATGCAATTGGGAGGGTAGAGGGAGGAGTAGGGAAAGAAGAGGAAAGGGGAAAGGAGGTTGAAGTTATAATTTGCAACTGTAGGGCTCATTTCTAAAATCTGCAATGTATTCCTGAGACTGCTGACGGTTTAAGATTTGCTATAAGGCATTTGGAGCTGCCGATGGCAGCATGCAAAAGTTCGTGCAGGACGTTGTTTTGCAGTAGGAATATGCAATGTAGCAAGCAGAATTTTGTTGGATTTCTGGCTTTGGTGTTCATTGAACCAAAGAAGCATGGAAGTATGGAAGTCAGAGGGACTCCATGGAAAGAGGGGTGAACCTGTATTTTTTGAACTGCAGAATCAGAAAATGTGCTAGCATAAATTTCTGGAATAAAAGCTTTCAAAATTTTTATAATGTTTTTATTAATAAATCTATATACACTGAAAAGTCAGTCACTTTACTAGAAAAGAAGCATAGTTGTTCCTGCCTCTGTTTTCAAACTGTAATTGTTTTGCACCTGTCTAGTCTTACACTGAAGGATCTAAAAAGCAAGTTCTTTCAGAAATGCAATTATCTACTTAAAAGGGAGTATTGTTAAGACAGTACTGAAAGCTTTAGAAAATCCTTGCCATACTCTTTTTTTTTAGGATTAAGGAAGAAGAAATTAAGTACCTTTAGGGTTCAGGCAACAGTTTCGTGGTAGAGAGAATATAATTTTGGTCTCTGATACCTAGCTGTTGCCTTCCTGAGTAACAGTGCATAGATGAACACCAAAAAGTAATTGTATCATATCTGGTGTTATTCATTGTGCTATAAACCTGAGCCCTGGTAACCAGACTGCACTTAGCCTGTATCACTTACAGCATGAAAACCATTCTTTCGGACCAGCTTTAACATCTTTAAAAACTAGTCCCAATGTGAACTCCATCATCTAATGTGTTTGATACTTTGCAAACTGAGTGGACTAAATGGCACATGATCGGTTACCACGGCTTCTACTAATGAGCAGTAACTTGCTATAGTGTGGTAACTCACCCACTTCCAGCATATGCTTACACGCTAAGAAAATATTCAGAACTACCCTGAGCCTTTTCTAGCTAAGTCTTCCAGACTGCCACCCATCTGCTGCTACCAAAAATACGAACTCACTAATACATTTGATTAAATGGATTCTACTGCCACCATTTCATTTGAAGTTTTGGTGAAAACAACAGATAGCAGCTTTGTACTTCTGTAACACTCCAGATGGTGATAATTCTTTTCTAAGCATCCTAGGACTGCAGGTAGAAGTATGTTGACAAAACACATCATTGAAATGTTAACACTGCTTGACATTCAAAGTTAAAACAATTATTTTAACCTGGTTTTAGTATTTATTACTGCCATACACTCTTTGTTGTTTGGAAGGCAGTCGGCATTGTCTTATATCTAGAGATGAGACTATCAGTACTGTTTTCTCTACTGTCATTGATACATAACATCTAAAGATGTTCAATAAAATTTAAGGTTATTTTGATGAAATGTGAACCTTATTCCCTGCAATTTCCTCTGCCATAAGCAACTGGACAATAAGTCACAAATTCTGCTCCAGAAGGTACTTACAGAATAGAGTTTTGATCTTGCATACCATGCCAGTGCCTTGACCTACATTGGATAATTGCTGTGGCTTGCTGACATGATGAGTTATCCATGCTATGAACAGGATAGCATGAATACAGGATAGCATGAATGCAGCATAGCATGTAAGAAAAAAATTTAATAATTCCTTTATATTCACATTTAAACTTTAAGTATTCATTTCTTTAGCTCTTCTTAAAGGAAGTCTTATACATTGTATATCTACACTTATGTAGAATCATAGAATGCTTTGGGTTGGAAAGGACCTTAAGATCATCTAGTTCCAGTCTCCCTGCTAAGGGAAGGAATACCTTCCACTAGATGTAGATATGGAGATAAATATTTAATATATTTATATATGTACACATAGCTATATATATATATACATACATAAACATAGCTTTCTAGATAAAGTATATCTGTGTACACATAAGGAAAGTATTTTATCTGTACTGTTACACTCCTCTAGAGAATGAGAAGGAATGCATGTGATGGCTGGTGGAGGCAAGACTCCTGCTGGAAGTTGGAGTTAGCCACTTACTATCTTGGATAAATATTGTCCTCATCATACTACTGATAATTTAGTAAAAATAGGAAAAGAAGTGAATGCCAGGAGCAGAAAAGAGGTGGAATAACCGTCTGCTTGGGTAACATAAGTATTTAGTAGGTAGTACCTTTCAAGTTGAACTTTAAATAGATCACCTGAGAAAGTGGCACACTGGAACTAGGTACAGCTGGTAATCTTGCTTTTCTCTCAGCACTGAAAACCTAAAATGCCTGCAGAAGTCTACTATGATAAAACATATAGGAAGCTTTACATGGAAAAGCTTGTGCTGGTGGTGATGTGATGGCGTAAAAAAGGAGTTATCTTTTGAGTATCACAAGAAATTCACAATTACTCATAATTTACTTAGATAGCAGAGTTTGGGTGCATCATGTAAGCCATTAAACATGTAAAAATAAATCCAGCTTCTGGATTACCATAAATACGTTTTTAATTCCATATAGGAAAGGATAAAATGAATGCAAACCAAGTACTATTAATACAGTGAATTAACACAAAGTAAGTTTATTCCTTTTTTTTTCCTCTGCATTATCATTTCTTTTTAACCTTTTATTAGCGTTTTTCCCACAAATTGCTTCTGCCTATTTGTCTGTTATTCATGCGGCCACGTCAGTTTTGATATGAGCTGATAAGTACAGCAGATAGCATCTTTATAATATTTTCACTTGTTCAGAATTTGAAGAGGCAATGTTAGAGACAAATCCTTTGCAAAACATCTTCACACTATGGATATGAAGACTGTGTCTGGGGGAAAAAAACAACAAAAAACTCAACAAACAAAACAAGAACAATCTGGTATAGTACAAGATTTTCATGCTTGGGAAAGAAAAATTAACATGGTGAAGAAACAAAGGCAGTTGTCAGGGGTTAAGGATAACAACTGGTATTCTTTCATGCTGGGCTGGTGCTTAGATGTGAGGAATGCATGTGAGGCTGAAAAGAAGAAAGGCTGAATTGGTACACAATAAGATTTGGAAGGTTTTGGTCAAAAGTTTTAAGAACAGCTTGGCCTGCACTATTCCTAACATGCAACAGGACAAGCCACTGAATGAGTCTGGGACAGGGGAGAATAAAGTTGTCAGTAAAAACACAGACACACCAGTCAGTGCAGAATTGTGAAAGCGAAGACAAGTCGAATAGTGCAGACAGAGCAAGTAAAAAAACTTTTTCTTCCTTCTTGCTCATTAAACTTAATAACGGAATCTGTTTTTTCAAGGAATAATGTCTTCAGACAGCTGGAACAGACAGTTGTTCAGGTACTTTAGATATGAGAAAGCAGGAAAACTCTGCAATGGCAAGGGGAGTCTAAAGCAAGGTTTTTTATAGAACTTTCTGAATTGTCAGAGAGTCGGAACTAAAGAAAGGATAAAGGAAAGAGAGATTTACAGAAAATGTTAATACTAAAGGAAAACTTAAGCAAGTTTGGAGTGGATAATTGTCATCAACTAGATGATAATAGTTTTTTATTCCTTTTATAGTTACTGTGAAAATTGTATTCTAATGAGGGTGAACCCTCCGTCTAGGGAAGAGAGAAATAGTGATCTTAGGATCAAATCACAACCTTCGGTTTGCTGTGCTAATGGATCCTTGGCTGTGGCTGTTTGGAATCTGATGGCAAGTTCAAAACCTGAACTGTTTTGCTGGATGATCTGCTTTTGGTCAATCTTGGCTAAATCATTACAGCTCTGATGATCTGAATTTGTAGTATTACAATTTTTAAATTACTTAATAATCCCTGAAATGTTCTTAAATGAAAACTGATAGTTGGAACCCTATACCTTATTTGTTTAGTTAGTTATTTTTAATTCAGCTGTTTCTCTTCCTAACATGAAGATATAGGGAAATGTCTGCGTGCTTTTAAAAGTGGATCAATCTACCAGCTTCATCTAATGAAATGGCAGATTTATCAGATAGGAGCAAATTCACCTCTGATGTTAGTGAACAATGACAACTGGCATAGACTTTTTCCCCCTCAAAAGGCAGCCAAATGAAACTGTAAACCTGAGGTATTTGTTGGACTTTGTATACTCCAAGCAGAATGTGGATGTAAATTTGCTGAGTGAAAGGCTTCAGTGAGATTGCTACTCTAAAGTATTGAGGAAGCTTCCCTGGACTTGCATTTCTTCAGGGTGTTTAAAAAGAACAGCACAACAGAAGTTTAGAAAATCAAACATAGTGCATAGACTAGCCAACACAGATGAGAATCAAAAACTCCTGTGAATACCCAAACCCCTGCACATATGTAGAAACAGATGATTAGAGTGTTGTATCTGTCTTATCTTTCAGCTGGAAGTGTTTAACGTACAGCTGAGCTGTCTCTTGAGTAAATCTCTTTTATATGCCGGGTTTTAGTGTTCCCCTGATTTTACAGGATGGTCTCTTAATGCGTTTAAACTCTCTGGTTAGTTAATAAGAACAATGAGAAACGACTTACTGTTCCATTCTTTTACCTTTGTTGTTACATCAGAATGTTCCCCATATAGGACATTCAAATGATTTTCTATAATCATCACTATTATGAATTCATGCCTCATTATTAGATAGAAACTAAATTTTTCAAATAGTTACTTCAACAATTTATGACACTAGCGTATCACATGAATACTATAAAAAGTAGTGTGTAGGACAAATATGAAGTGAATAGACGTGATTTTCCTTAGAAGAAATACTGCAGTTTCTCACTTAAAATGGACTGATCTGGGGAGCTGAACAGCAGAGTTCAAAGATGGGTATGAAAAATACCACAAGATGGATTTTAAACACTTGGGGTTTTGTACAGCAATTTTCTCATTAGAAGATATTAAACAAGCAATCTGTCACAGAAACTATTTCAAAAAGACAAAATTGATAAACATACCTCTCTATAAGCAATTTGTGATGATGAGGAGGAAAAATCCAACACAGTTTACTCATTAGGAGTGGTTTGTAAGTTCAGTATTTTTACAGGATGCTAATTTGAATAAAATTAATTCAGTAAAGTGCCAGATAAAATCAAGGTCAAGTAAAAATACTCTTTGGACAGAGGAAAATTGTATCAATTTCAATAATTACCTTTGGAATTCCTATTTGAGGACAATTACCTTTGGCATTCCTATTTGAGGACATCTGGAATGTAAAGTTAAAAACCTGTTTTACAGCACAAAATTTAACCTAATGTGTTTGATTTCTTCCCAGTTCCCAGTAATTTCACTGCAAATACATGTTCTTATAAAAGCAGATTAAATTTGACTACTTTTCCCCGTATATCTACCTATTTATTAACAATATTTATGGAAAGCTCTCAATAAGAAAATGATACTGTTCCTTCTAAGTCATTTTAAAAACCTCAACTCAAACAAATAGATAATGTATTTCTGTTTTTAAGCTCACAGCAAAGTATTTAACTACATTTAACTATATTGACTGCCTTTAACTATAAATTAAGTTGGTACCTTATACTACCAGATATTAAAGCCTGAATGTTAAAGATGGTATTTTCAAGGGTAAAAACAATGAAAAAAATAGAATAGCTGTGCGTAGTAAATCTTCTACACAACAAAGCATGAATTCTGCAACTCAGTAAAAAACTATATAATGTTATAGCTATTGTAATAATGTTTTATTTCACTGAGTTGTATGGGGAAAATTATTATGCATTATTTGTTTTTTGATCAACAGGCTTATAAATACCAAACAGTATTATTCAAGGAAATGAAAATACTGTATTAGGAGTTAACTGATTAATTCAACATTTAGAGAAGTTTGGTTCAATGTACTGCAAAGTTAATATGTGCAATACTGTAAAGCTTGAACATGAACACCATCTGTCCCTATGTGTCCTGTGTGAGATTAGAATCTAAAAAAAACCAAAATATCCTGAATTATTTGCTGAAGTGACTAATAATTGTAACTCTTTTTTTCATCAAATATGTTCAGTGAAAAATATCTCAAGGACTGGTGAAAAAATGGAGGAAAAAGATAATTTTTTTAATGTTTTATTTTGGGAATTTGATAATGTTCCTATTCATTGAAGAATTAAAACACTGGTAACTTCTTAATCTCGTTGGCAAACATTTGACCTTGTAAACATGTAAGAAGACAATTAACTTTATGTGTGCAAGCTGTCCCAAGGAACTGCTTGAACAGAGTGGTAAGCAAGGGATTTTGAGCAAATTTGGAGAAGGAGAGTAGAGTTCCTTCCACTAACAGATGGCTTTGCAGCAGGTAACAGAAGAAGATAATGAGTAATTGAGTGCAATGACTAAGCTGCCTTGGACAGGTTGTGTTTTCTATTCTGCTTCCCACTTCATCTCTCCATCTCCCTGTCTGTAAGGATTCAACCACTAACCTACATCTTGATGAAGCCCTCGTCCTTAAAATACTTCAAAGTGAAAAAAGAGATTGCAGCAGCATTAAGTATAATCTGATAATTGTGAAGGAGAAGGTTAGTGATCTGGAATGAAAATATCAACACAGTATTTGAAGAAAATAAAGCTTTTCTTGGGATGACGTAGTTTGAGAGCCCTGCCAGAAACACTACAAAGAAAATGAAACAGATTGGTGATTTGATAATGAACTGCTAAAGAGAAGTAGGAGGTCTTCTATCTAGCTAGGAATGTTACATTTTTATCATGTATTTGATGAGTCATATAGTGAGATAGCTGTTTTGGAAGGATAAAACACAGTTACCAGGAACATATTTTGGGAATGCTATTTGGCGTGAAGAAGGGTACTAAGGGAAGTTATTAATGCGTGTTACAGAAGCAAGAAGTCGTCAAGAATTCTGTATTACAAATAACAAAAAAGAAGTCTTTTCAAAAACAAAATACAAGGTGTTCTACATTCATGTAATGGAAGCCATAACAGTAAGGTTTGTCACAAAGTATAAAGTTATTTTGCATAACTTTATATAGGATAGCTATATAACTAAGGTATGGAATAACTGCATACTTAAAAAAAGCCTTTTCCAGTGTGAGTTCTGAAGGCAACTGCATGGGTGAAAAATATGAGGTGTCTTTGCAGATGTCCTTATGGTTTCATAAACAAGAGACAGCAGAAAATACAAGAGGTGAACTGTTGTATGTATGATGTGTGTGTGTTTTGGGGGAGATACTGTGTTTTCACAAGAAAAACATTCAAGTGAGCAAGTCAGCCTGTTCTCATAGGAAAGCGCTGGTCTTCTCAGTGACAGGTAAGCAGAAGCATCCTAGAGAACATTAAATATACGAGTCCTGCACAAACTCAGGCTCACAAAATTGTGAAGAAAGGCAGTTCTAAAGCTGCTTTGTTATCAAGGCTAAATATTAAAGCAAAAATAAAAACTAGAAATTGTCAGTGGTGGGAAATATTTTATATACATGGTATTATTGAAGATACCTGATTGGGGTGATTCACATGACCAAAATACTGTAAACTGGTTTACCTCATTCTGGAATTTAGACTCTATGCTTCTATCAGTGTGAAAGAGATCTTCTTTATTAAAGAAATAATTACCTGATTTAAGGCTGCTGAAAACTCGCCAGTGCTAGATCTTGAATGCCTGCAAGTCAGCGTGTTATCTAGCACACTTCAGCAACAAATGCAGGAAGGGGTCTTCTCTATACTGCTCAAATCAGACTAGAGAACAGGATAAGCTATCCTTGTAAAGTATCAATTTATTATCAATTGGGACTTCTATTTACAAATGTATGCTGGAGAATGGCTGCAATAACTATTATGAGGACTGGGGCTTACACTTTTGAGAGAAGAGAGAGAATGTGAATGAATGTTAAAAATGCTTGCTAGGTCACAACTCTGCAGTCCAGGATGAATGCTTTTGATAAAACAGAGTAAAAATACGTAATTCTTACATCATACTTAGCACTTGTAGATGTCAGTTATCTTTTTACGGAGGTGAAGTCTTTCCTCTGAAGTACCAATTTCAAATTCAAGACTTGTGTTCTTTTCCCACTTATATGGGCATTCCTCTTTTCCATGGCCTTTTCTAAGCCTGCCTATTTCTTCTTGATTTGCTCAATTCACTGAACAGCACAAGTAATGAAATGAAGGCAATAAATAGCTATTAAAACCAGTCATATGGTAATAGGAAAGAGAAGATAAGAAAATAATAATCAGTAAAAATTAGAAATTTGAAACTGTTGAAGATGGACAAGAGAAGTTGGAGACAGCATGAAAGAAATCCCTGACTCTTAATGGAAATCAATAAAATAATGGGCTAGGTGTTTGGTTTTGTCTTAACTGTACATGGAACATAATAAATCCTACTGGGTCGTAAGCCAGATGGAGGTAATGAGCCATTAATAATAATGTAAAAAAGGCACAGGTATTCACTAATAAAAACCTTATTTTGTATTTGGAAAGCTGTGAAATTATGTAGGTGTATCTGGTGATGTGATTGACAACAATGAAGCACTCTAGTCCATTAGTAATAGACAGTAGATAGCATCTCCTAGGGATTCAACATTTTAAATTAGTAGGGCTAAATATCTTGTGCTTTCAAGGTTGACATTTCTTATACAGCAGTTGAAATCTGTTCTCTTTCTCCATTTGGGGTAGGACAGTAAGTGAACAAGAGTCCTCAAAATAAGCTTAAATACAGAGCAACCCCTGAACACTGCACACTTTCCCCAAAAGAATTGGTTGAAAATATATATAAATTTTTCAGGGTTTAATATAGCTGCTGAAATAAATAGGCTGAGGTACCCCACAGAGCTGTTGGGCTTTATTTTTCAGGAAAGGCAAGCAAGAAAACCTCCTGTAATATGGCTGATCTGACAGGCTTCTAGAAAAACAACAAATCATTAGAAATGAGCAAGATGGGGGAAAAAAAAATAATCCTAAACTGATAAAGCACCAAAGAGTGTAAAAAATACTCAGTACACAATATGCAAAATCTGCCTGGTGGTGTAAATTTATTTTCAGTACATGAGTTTGCAGTTTTGATGGATAAAGGTAACTGTATATATAATATAGTTGCCTTCAACATTGTGATAGGGAAATGGCACTATTCATATCTATGCAGCCCATGTGAAATGAATGAAGAGGTAGCTGATTGACGGATCTCAAAAGTAGTTGTCAATGGGGGTGTTTTTACCAGAATCTTGAAGACATAAATAATAGGTCTAATATTATTTAGTATCTGTTTAGTAGTATAAAGTAAATAGAAAATCACTTAAAAGTCACAAAGCTTGGTGGACAGCCAAACTGTCAAGGTCAAAGAACTCTTTAGACTGAGAGGTAAATTAAGCCTATTGAAAGAAAAAAAAAACTGAAATATTATAGTATCAAATAATCCATGTAATACCTACATGAAGGCATAGGAGCAGAAAGAAGAGGCTGCTTTGAGGAGACAATACGAAAAAGATCAGAGAAATAACTCAGCATGATCTCTATGCGTGATGTGTTGGGAAATGAGGTTGTAATATGATCTCTGGTTGTAGAATTAAGGAATCACTGACAAAAAAAAGGAAAGGTCTCCATTTTTTAACCTTGTGTAGGGCAGTGATTTAGCTTTATAATTCTGTTATTTATGATTCTGGTTTTGGGGCCCAGCTTTTCATGTCTTTGGGGAAAACTTAGATTTCCAAAAGATGAGACCTATAATTAGCTTGCAAGAAGTACTCGGAGAAATGCACAAAATGACATTCTTTTAACTAAATAGGTCAAACCCTTATGATTACAGCGTTAATACAGTTAATACCTTAATGGGAAGAAGATGTAAAATATGCTACAGCAAAAAGAGTTTAGAAAAATTAATAATTTGAAACTGAAGCTAGGTAAACTGGAAAAACATTTGAACATAGCAAGCTAAAATGGAATGAGTATTTTCTTCACCTCTTGATTTCTTGGTGCCTAGCTTTCTTTCATGAAAGCCTGACTCTTAGTTCTTGTTTCAGTAACAAAAGTGATTTAGTTTGGGGTTTTGTGGATTTTATCTTTTTCTCCTGAATTTTCTGCTTCTCTGTTACGTGCTGAAGTATTTTGTGTCTGGTTGCATCAATCATGTTGTGTTTCCTAAAGTACATAATACATTGTCAAGTTATGTATTCTTTAACCCTGAATAGGGCCTTCACATGTGTACACACAGGTATAAATTCGCTATTTGCTGTGGTGCTGGAAGCTGTATTTGCCAGAAGGCGTGTAGGACCAGATGAGTGAATTAATTTTGTCTAATGTTGGACTTACTTGGATGTTGAATTAAAAGTTCAAGTTGAACTCCACCATCCTTTTAGGAGACAGTATGAAATGTTTGTAAAGGCACACATTTTCTACTGTTTAAATACCCAGCAACGCTAACAAACAAAAAAACACCTACCTGTAGTTCTTCTAGCACTAAGGAGGGGCAGGATGGAAGACCGTTAGTCCTTTGATTTTTAAAATAATTAATTCTTGTACATTTAAGGCTGGAACTGTATCTGGTATTCCGATAAAACATTTCATCATAGTCACATAAACGGTAATATGCGGGATCTAAAATTTATGCATATATGCACTGTGGTACAGGTCAGTTTTGCTTTTAATGACTTGGATATGTGACTAGGCCTCAAATAGTTGTTTATGGTGGTACCCAAAGGTTTCCTGGGTTGGGTTTTGCTTTAGCTGAAAATCCAAATCTCACAACTTTATGTGGGGGAAATTGTATAAATGTGAGGAATTGTATAAATTTAATGGGTTTAGTTCACTCTGATTTTGATTAAAAGCTATGTTCTGATTCTGTAGGTGGTAACTTTGCACTTACAACTTGATTTCCACTTACAGTTAACAATAAGCAAATTGAAAAATACGAAGTTTACTTACTAGCTTGATCAGAAACTTCAATACCTTGCTGAGTTAAGTATTGATGTATGCACTGCAGTAGCGAATTGTGCCTGACTAAGAAGCTACATGTGGAGATCGTATAAAGTAACAGGAGTTAAAGTAACTAGGAGTAACATTGCTCATACTGATGTTCAAACTCATATCCTGGCCTTGGCTTTTTTATTCCTGCAGTACCAGAGAAAAAAGACCTTTCAAAGTCTAATCTGACAATTTTTCTTCTTTTAGTCAGCCCCAGAAGCAAGCTGGGAACGTGGATACATATGGCTGCTGCGCATCAACACAGACAACTTGTGATGAGTCTGTGATAAGCGAGGGGATTTAACTGTAGTCGTTTATGTAAAATGTACCCTCAGGACTGACAGAATGATTGGTACTGCAGTGACAACAGGGCTAGAAGTGTTTTTTTTATATGACTCTTTATTTTGATTTCAATGCCAATATTTTAAAGTTCAGTTGAAAAGTCAAATTACAAATATACTGCATCTTGCCAATAACAGTCTCTGTATGCTGCCCCTTTTTGCCTTCTGCAGTTATACTTATTTACAGTTATTTGTACCATATTTTTGTAGATTATATTCAGCCTATTAGTTGCCTGTGAGCCATTCGCAGAGTACTTGCTGTTTGTTGTGTCTGTGAACACCAAATTAGTGTTAGTATTGTTTTTGCAAGCAAGTAATGTAGGTATTAAGCAAAAGGACTGCTAATGCATTCTGGATAATTCCTGTCAAAATTTTAGTTCCTGCTATGAATGTCCAGTTACTGACAAAATATTTACAAATTGGGAATCTGATTCCTGAGTGCATGACTGTTAATAGGAAATTAGGTTTGGTGCTTTAAGTTAGAAAAATAATACTTTTGTTTAACTATATGTTGCCTTGAACTGAAAAGCTAGACCATCTGGTATCTAACCTATTAACTTAAATAACATACATAATATTTACTTTGGGATAAATATAGAAGAGTGAAGAAAGATGCTATTTTGTTATTCAGGACACTGGATTACATTTTCATATGATGAGATATATTTCATATGACAGATATACTTTTATGGATTTGCTGTGGGCTTACTATATAAGTTTGGAAGTTTGTAAGGTATTTCCTTTGTGTAAACCACTTTCAACTATAAAATGGGATTCCAGGATTTGCTTTCAGAGTTTTGATTTTAAACTTTTACTAGAGGTATGTCTTAGCAGC
The DNA here is from genome assembly GCF_034315485.1 of Pezoporus occidentalis. Lineage (NCBI taxonomy): Eukaryota > Metazoa > Chordata > Aves > Psittaciformes > Psittacidae > Pezoporus > Pezoporus occidentalis. The sequence continues at coordinate 7,565,639 of NW_026916294.1, forward strand.
TATTGAACTCAACAGCAAAACTCTCACAGGTTTCCTGACATAGGAATGGGCACCACCTCAAGTCATTTTATAATTATACATTGGTTTGAAGGTCTGAGTTTAATTGTGATGCACAAGTTAAAAAAACAGTGTCTTATGACTTACTCATAAATATTACATCTTTGGAATTTGCCAGTATTAGTTGTCCAGGCACCTTGATATATGATGATTAGAAAATCTGATTAGGTGTGGTATGTATTTCCAGAAAAATACTTTTTATATGTTTACTAACCATTTACATTAGAAGAGAGCTTACTATTTTTTTCAAAATGTCATTATTGCTAAATTCAATATAATATAAATTGTTTAATTGCATACAGAATAGATTTGAGATGATGCAAACTTGGAATTATAGGTTAATAGTCTGGTACTTAAGTTACATTAAAAATGCATACTCTAGGAAGAAAGAATGAACAAGAGTTCTTACTTGTCCTGGGTTCAGCAGTAGCAGTCATTTTTCTCCTTCCTAGTAGCTGGTGCCTTGCTGTGTTTTTGACTTTCAGCCTGGGAACAGCGCTGATAACACCGATGCTTTTAGTTGTTGCTCAGTAATGTTTACTCTGACCAAGGACTTTCTGAGTCTCGTGCTCTGCCAGGGAGGAGGGGAAGCTGGGAGGAAGCAGAGACAGGACCCCTGACCCAAACTGACCAAAGAGGTATTCCATACCACAGCACGTCATGCCCAGTATATAAACTGGGGGCAGTTACCCGGAAGCACTAGATCACTTCTTGGGTGGGGCTGGGTATTTGTCGGCTGGTGGTGAGCAGTTGTATTCTCTTCCCTTGTTCTTTTCCTTATCATTATTATTATTGGTGGTAGCAGCAGTGGTTTGTGTTATACCTTAGTTACTGGACTGTTCTTATCTCAACCAGTGGGAGTTAAATTCTTTCAGTTCTCCTCCCCGTCCTTCTGGGAGGGGGAGGGAGCGAGTGGCTGCGTGGCTGACTGGGCTTAAACCGCAACAGAACTGTTAAAAGGTATTGAAAAATATTCCTCCAAAGTAGAATTTTAAACATCATTGCAGACTTTTAAAACTAATATTATTCATCTTCATCCATTATATATTAAAATAAACCTTTGACATTTTTGTTGCTACTGAAATGCTTGAATTTTATTCTTCCTGTGCAAAATATTAGTTTTCTAAGTTTCAATACTGACAAAGATAATATTGCTAATCAAAAAACAGTTTAGCAGCAAATTCCTGTAACTTCTGAACTATTTTATATACTTTTAAGTATACAGTATTTGTGTGCTTCTCATTTAGATGATTAAATTATGACATTATAATACTATGTTTGTGTTCAGAACTAAAAATATATGCTTTTATTTGATTACATGTGTTAACCAAATATCATATCACAATTCATCAATATCACACCACTACAGTTACATGGCATTGTAAGTTAAAGGCTGTCTTAGGTTATTGATAATATTTTGAGTGGGATGTGGCTTTATTAAAACCAGTGCACTCACTGTCTTCAGCACTGAGCTGGTCTTAAATATATTTACCATAACCAGGGTTCTAATATTTGAAGTAGTATTTTACAAATACAAAGAAGTACAAACCTGTACAGCTGAGAGCACATTTGTTAGACTGGACAATCTCCCTGATGCAGCACACTTTTTTTCTGTTATAGATCCTTTACAAAGGTGTTTTTAGAGTTACACAGCTCTATGTACTATAGGTGGTTGAAGACTTTTTTTTTAACTGTCACTAAATAAGCATCTGTATGAGAGGAAATAAAAACTGTTTAGTGCTATCAGTTTTTTTTTTATTATCCCATTCAGAAGACATGAAATTACTGGACAGAACTGTAAAGCAGGCAGAAGCAGATATTACTACCAGCCTTTAGAACAGAACCCTGAGAAAGGACATGGTGCTATTAAAGTGGTGCTAGCTTTCCTGGATGCCAAAGGCCAGCTGAGGACCTCCTGAAAATGTCATACAAGGCTTCTTATTCAAAACAGTGAATATTATGGAACAGTAACTCCTCAAAAGCATAAACAAAGTTATACAAACTATGACATAGCCTTTATAGTGATGCCTGGAATTTAATTTTGCCTAGTTCTAATGAATAATGAAGAAAAAAGGAATCTGTGGCTACGATTTCAACTCCCATATGACCATACATTACCTTTCATTAATTATACTTAATGGTACCTGGTGTAAACAACTTTTCACTTTTGTGATCATGGTTCAAGTAACATCCAGTAGAGAAGTGGCTAGAAAAGCAGCTTTCTTCAAACAGCTTTATGTTAAGTGAGCCCAGAACTTAATTTCAACTCAATTTTGATGTCACTGTTCAGCGGTCTTTTAGTCCAGAATTTGCTACCTTTATACTGAGTAGTACTGGATAGATCAGGATCTTTACTGTTTGTCTCCATCACAGGTTTTGGTCATTGTGGGAAAGTTGATTTAGCCACCTGCCGTAAGCCATGTTCAAACTATAAGAATTTTCAAGGAAATCCCCATGATTACCAGATGTCCAGAAGCAAGATCAGTGTCTGGAACTCTGAGCTAACTTAAGCATCTCTTACTACATAGACTTTATTTAACAGAGTATTTACCTGGTGGTTTTCAGAAAGCTGCAGGCTCTTCCTTACAGTCTCTGGAGAAGAGGTAGATGCAGTTTAGCACTGGGCTTTCCCCGGGCTAATAAGTCCTGCAGAGAGGCAGAACATAACATCCCAGCCCTGGGACTGCTTGTCTTGGTTTGTTAACATGCAAACTGCATTCACACAGCTTCCTGTTTCCTTTATGCCCTGACCCATACTCTCAAAAAAAGTCTAACTGTGCTAAATTCTCAGTGTTACTAATGCTAGTGGAGTGGAACTGCACTTATGTGTTGGCGTGAAATTTCCCCGAGGTTAACAAATACTTAATCTGTGACTGCATGGGCAAGTGTTTTAAGCCTATTGGCATAAACTGTTTTGACAGTGCACACAAATAATCTGAAAGAAGCTAGGCAAAAGAAAAGGACAGCTGAAGCGCAGGAGCTGTTTCAGTCTGATCTTACTAGTAGCCAGTGGGATGCCCAAAAACCTGCCAAAGGCTGAGAGAGCTAACAAAGAAAAAAGCATATTCCTGGGAGGCATCCCAGTGCTGTTCTGAAGTTAAGCTGTGGGCATAAAGAAACCCCATAAAAAATCAAGCAACTAGTGTTTATCAAGGCAAAGGCACAGAATGAGGCCAGATTTTCCTTCAAGAAACTACTGCCAAGTGGCCTTGAGCTGTGTGGAACAGATAGACAGGATATGTCTCATAGAAACTTCAGAGGTAATCCGTGCCCATGGTCTTTGCCACTATTGCAGTGCTTCAGTAAATGGAGAATGAGAATCCTGCTTTTTCATCCTACATGTCACAGTATCTGAGATTCAGTATTGTCTGTTACATTAATGCTTGTTATTTAATAGCTGACATCTGGTTAGAAGTTTCCCATAGACATACTTTACTTTCTGGCAGATTTTGCTGAGTAGAATTCAGATCTGTGGATTGTTTTCAGGCCTGCATTTTCTGCTTTTCCTCTGGTTCCCAGAGAGGTCCCTATAATTGTTCCTAAGCTAAAAGGTAAGTTACTACAAATGGTTTTTGCATTTCATTTGCACTTACTGCTCTGTGGTATTCCATTTTCTCCAGTGCTGTCCCATGTAGCTTGATTTTCATTAATGCTACAGTCCCTTTGCATGATGATTCTTTGCTTTAAGGAAATGTTACTTTAAGACAAAAATAATATACCCAAGGCAGTATTGCTTTAGAAAGGTGGCAGTAACTGCCACTGCTGCTGACTCCTTCAGAGTATAGAAGTACGGCTTGGTCATTGCACTGAGCTATTTAGGCTTTTATATAACAAAAATTAAAGCGTAGTGGTTCTTTTAGGAGTTTCATGTTATAATGCCTGGGAAATATACAGTGCTCTGCTTCTGTTAATGGTAGTTTGGTGAATTACATTGATCTCTGCCATTGAGACTGTATTCATATTCTCAAGAAGTATTGTAAGGATCCTCTAATTAGGTAGCTGATGAAACTTTTTAAGCAAAGAAATGTTCTTTTCCTTTTGCCTATACCTGTGTAAGTACATATTCTTAACAGCGTTTTACCCTAATTGCATCAAAACAGGTTTCAGTTGCATTTTTTCTAGATCTGAAATGCAGCTTAGCTAGTTGGTTTCTCAACGTCTTCTCCAGTATTCTCCTTTTTTGTTATTCTCAGTTATTTTTTGCTTTTCTTTACTAACCATTAAGTGTCTCCAGAATAATTTTCATGCTCACGACTTCTGATAGTTTTTTATCAAATCTTCAGCCCTGTAATTCTATAAAATGACTTCGTTCTCATAACAATATGCCAATTCGTGTTCAAAGAATTGCACCCTGCAATACATTTCATAGTTCCCCATAAGCATTTTCTATTGATTCAGTCAACTTATTTTTCACCACCTAGCAACCTCAAAATTCAGAAAACAGAAGTGAATCTCTTCAACAGATATTTTATTAATTCTCAGCTCACTGTCATAGGCATTTTATAGTGTCCTCAGCTGAAATTAGGAAGTTATGTTTTGACTTTGAGTAATATATTTATCAGGGAAAATTTTATTCCACTGGGGTTATGGTGCAGCAAATGAAGTTGTTTGCAGTTCAGCAGTCACCTGAGATATTAATTGAAAGTTCAGAACATCTGTGTTTCTCATCAGATTTAGCTGATAGCACACTTGGATTCATAAAAAACAACCTGAAAAAAACCCACAATATTTAATTGGGCTACACATTTAAGGAAAACTTGAATTCATAATGTTGGTATTCAGAATTCACATAGTTCATAGAATCATAGAATAGTTAAGAGTTGGAAAGGACCTTAAGATTGTCAAGTTCCAACTCCCTTGCCATGGTCAGGGACACCTCACACTAATCCGTGTCACCCAAGGCTCTGTCCAACCCAGCCTTGAATACCATCAGGGAAGGAGCATTCACAATTTCCTTGGGCAACCCATTCCAGTGCCTTACCACTCTCGCAGTAAAGAACTTCCTCCTTATATCCAATCTAAACTTCCCATTTAAGTTTTAACCCATTACCCCTTCTCCTACCATTACAGTCCCTAATGAAGAGTCTCTTCCCAGCATCCTTATAGGCCCCCTTCAGATACTGCATTTATTATAGGTACTGGCAACTGATTGGGTGTGTTGGGATGGAATGATGTCTGGCAAGCCTCCTACCAGAACACTTCCCCTTGTCAGCCTCCAGTAGACCTGGCCTCCCAAATTGAGTCCCATGTTCTAAATTTCTAAACAGAAGAAAGATGAAGAATAAGATCTTGGAAAACAGAACAAAAATTCTTTTATTACTCAGCACCAGCTTTATGTAGAGTATTTTGTGGAATTGTATTTCAAGTTTAATGACAATAAGGCAAGTTTCTAAGGCTGACAAAGTTATGAAGCTGGTTGCAGAATTAGGATCTTTATATGGAATTTTAAAATTTCCAGGGGATATCCTGGTAGGGAAAAAACTCTTTAATCAAGGCCATGGTTCCATTTTCATTTTGAAGTATTAAGTTTTGTAGATTTTGCATGTTTTAGTAATTACGTAGTTGTCAGATAATTTCTGTAGGGGCTATTTTAATACAGCCATACTGATATTCTGTATCAGAATTCACAAGATTACAGCATCCACCATTATGTAATATATACACATGGAAAGAGCAGACACTTGAAAACGGGGGTCATGAGAATGGTGCACCAAAAAGAGGTATTTAGAAGACAAGCTAGAAGGAACAGATCCGAAATTCCACCTCTTTCACAAATCTCAGTGTTCATGAGATTGGAATTGGCAGATTGTAACAGCTGTGGTTGTGTAGGTGACCCTGTGGATTTGGTTGTCTTTCTCAGCTTTCTCTTGAAAAATATGAGTCCATTTTTAGAGCCCTGTCACTCAGGCAAAGGCAGCTCTAGTTTTTTATCCCCCTTAGCCTTAAGTGATCCAGACCTGTATCTCCTATCTGTCTCTGCTTGATCCTGTGTTTGATGAGCTGCATTAGAAGGGAAATTTCTTTTTTTTTGAGAAAGGGATGCTGGGGTGAAAAATACTTCTGATGCCCAATCTCAGGAATTATGAGGCTTTTTTTGTTTGGTTGGTTTTTTGGGGGGTGTGTTTTTTGTTGTTTTGTTTTGTTTATTGTGGGTTTCTTTTGTTGTTGTGTTTGTTTTTTTTTTGTTTTCTGCCATTGGAATAAAAAAAGGGGTGGGGGAGAGAAAAATGAGCAGGGGGTTATAAAGAAATGCAGAGATCAGCAGAAAAGTACAAATGTATATGCATATATATAATGGTAATTTAAGGTTTTAGGTACTTGTTTGTATTTAAATATTGTTTTCAAGCTCCCAGTTCTTCAGTTACCCCATCTATACTGGTTTTTATAAGAGCAAGATTTTATGGGTCTGAAATACTCACACTTGGGAGAATGTTCAAAAACTACTTAGACAAGGCCCATAGTGACATGATTTAGTGGTGGCCTTGGCAGTGCTGGGGGAAGAGTTGGACTTGATGATCTTAAAGGTCTTTTCCAACCTAGCTGACTCTATGATTCTAGGATATGGCCATCTGTACAGTTGCAGCTGAGTCAAGTTAAGAGATAACACTCCTGAGGCTGCCCATGCCCTCCCCAGCCTACATCCATGGTCTGCTGTCAGATTTACAGACGTTATAGTACCTCTGTAGCTCAGCTCCACAAAAACAGGCTCGGTTTTAACAAAATCCAATCAAAAGGCTACTATTGGCAGCATTTGTGCTAACCTAGAGTGTTTTGACAGGAGCAGATAAAGGCAGTGACTGCATTGCAGGCTCTGGCTGTCTGAGATGGTTGGAGAGGGGGCCTGGGGCAGCAGCGCTGCACCTGACTCAGCAGCCATCAGCACAGTGTGCCTAGCTGCCAGCAATGAGTTCCATATTTTTTTCAGCTTTCTTAGCTTTAACAGTGCTTGCAAAAATTGTGTCTCAGACATAATAGTGATTTCTGCCATGAATCAAAATAGCTGCTGTTGCAGCTGCCAATTTGTGTGGTCTCTGAAATCCTGAGCGAAATACAACCTGGTCTAGGTGAAGATGTCCTTGGTCATTGCAAGCAGGTTGGACTAGATGAGCTTTGAAGGTCCCTTCCAACCCAAACTATTCTGTGATTCTATGATTTTTGAAAGTCAGCTCCACACTAAGGAAAGAATGTGGATCACAAGATGAAAGTGGCTGGCTGGCTTTCTCTGTGTTTGCTGTATGATGTTAAATCAATGGTCCAGAATTTATTAACTTTTATTTTAAAACTAAAAAAAATTCCTCTCAGTAATGTGTTCATCTGACACTGTTTTATTTAGTATTTGGTTGGAATAGGATTCTATCATTATCAGAGATCTTTCTTTCTCACTTGTTTGACAGAATGAAAATATTGTAGTCACTGACAGCATCTTAATTTCACCCACAAAATGCATTTTATGAAGGTAACACCTAATTCTAACAAAAATAAGGACCCATCAACAGTCATAAAATTGAAAAAAAAAAAATCATCTTCATCTGTTTGTTTTTCCTTGTTTGTTTTTCATGTTCCCAACCTGTCAGTTAGTGGTGATAGGACTAAACAGAGGCAAGCAAGGAAAGCAAATTTAGCTGTGAAGCCCTGTCAGTGAATTATCTTTTTTTTCCATCGGAATAATATATGTGCTGTCACACATCCGCAGGTTTGCTGTTAATTCAAACCTTTTCTGCCTGACTGAATTAAAACAAAACAAATAAGATGGACAGGTTGTAGAGGTGAACCTACATGCACAGTTCATATATGGACTCTAATATATAAGGCATAAATTACAGAATCGGTAAGTTACCTTAAAATTGTTGTAACCTTTCCAAATAAGGTCATACTGTGGAACTTGTGTGCACAGTCAAAAATCAGAAAGGACAGTATTTGGACGATTTCCATCAGCATCTACTGTTTTTCAGACTTCTTATATGTTACTTACTAAAAAGTCACCTATGGTAGCTTCACAAGCAAACAGTTTTCTATGCTTTTCGAGGAGAAGTTGCTAGTATTTTTCATACTTATTTGTTGCACTATAGGAAATGTTTTTTAAAGTAAATTCCTTAAAGATGTGAGGATATTGTTATGAGGACCACAATGTTCACTCTTAGGGCACATCAAATATTGGTGAAGGGGAAGTAGAAAGAATGAATACAACTTTTTTGTTCTGTTTTTGTTTTTGCTAGCACTATATTGAATAATAAACAGAACATTTGGTTATATCCTGTTTTCCTAAGAAGAGCCATCTGCTTTTAGAGTCGGGTGGGTTGCATTACTGGCCTGTTTTGTGACAAGCTGCTAGCTGAGCTGAATAAAATCAGATGTTGGTTAAAGTTCACCAGCATGAATTCTATCAGATACTTTGATTTTGTTCATAATCCCAGTAGATGCCTAATCACAGAAGTCTCATCTGAATTACTAGAACTACTATATCAGAGACAGTGTCTTAGCGCCATGTCCAGACCTTTTTGTGTCAAGGAGTTCACTGGTCTGCTTATTTTCATATTGGCCTCTTAGCTTGTGTTTGCCTTATATCTCCACCAATAGTATTTCTTTTTCCTCAGTAATATACATTAAGCCACTTGTCCTTCCTGATTTCTTACACTCCTAATTCACTGTTGTCAGCTGCCTTCTGAGGTGATCAGAAAACAAGAAGAAACACAAAACAGTGCTCTAGTTTACTGTTATTCCTGTACTCTGCTGTTGAATAATGTTTTAACTTGCATTTGTACCTTCTGAATGTTTATCTCCCAGATGTCTTAAGAAAAAATATCCTTACTCTTTGGGTGAAGAATTTTGCAGAGAAAATGCTTTTGCTCCAATGACTCAGATTCATGAAATATGCTGTCCTTCCTCAGAATCTGGTTCTGCAAATGCATGCACACATGCATATGATTTCCAGTGTACTGCTTTTGCCACTGTTCTTGCTAGAACTGAACATACGCATCCATGTCCATACTTGAGATCATGCAAAAACAAAGACCTCTCTCCCTCCCTCTGACCTGTCATTGCATGGTGACAACAGATGTGAGGCTTCTGAAATTTGTCAGCCTCTGGACAAAGCAGAAATCTTGCTCTTGGCAAGTAGTCATCTTTACGTATTTTCTGTTACATTTCAACAAACCTTGGCTAAACCTGCAAATTCTGTGAAATGAAATACTGCCTAAATTAGCCTGGTAGGTACAACAGATGTGTTCTTCATTTTCTGTAGGAAAGTATGACATGGGAGTTTGAGATGCTAAAGAGAAATAGGCTTATTTGATGACTAAACCAGTTCAAATTTACATGAGATGAATTAAATCTTTGATGCTATCAGCAAGTAAAAGAATATAGTTAATAGCTTTCTGCAAGTCATTTCTTCAACTGCCTAACTTGTCCTAAGTATTTTACCTTGTTTGGTCCTCAATAGTGTGTATTTTTGCTGGCACCTGTATGTTGCATAAGACCTCTATATAGAACTCAACTGGATGAATTTTATCTGCTGTTCAGCATGCAGTAGTTTACAACAAAGCTAGCCATGCCTTGTTAAATATTCATAAAAATAAGGATTTCTGATTAACTGAAAAAATCCCCTTGATCTCAGCAGCAGAATTTATGGTTTCAGTATTCCATTCAATAATAAATAGTTACTTCTCTAACAGTTGCATAGATAATGATAAGTAAACTGAACTTTAATCTTTCAGGTAACATTCTGTTGCTTCTGAATATTTCCCTATATTTGTTTTATGATTATTAATATGCATGATAAAACCAGAATGTCCGTGAAACGTTTTTACAGTTATGAAAAAAGAGTGGAGACATGTTACTATGTGGAAGTCATACTTTTGAGAGCAAGTGAAATAATGGTTAGGATTATAATTGGACTTCTAACATTCATCTGGGTAATTGTTGCCAAAACCCATCTTGTAGCTATGCAAAGCATGGCAGATGGTCCTTTCTGATATCTCAAAAAGTACAGTATAACCTTCTTACCTGATGCTTTGCTAATCCTCATTCTTTATGAATCTGCAGAAAAAAATTGGCAGCGTTTTCACTTCCACTGAGCAGAGATTTAAGATTAGGAAAAAGTGCTGAGAGAACAATTCATGTATTGCTGGGGATGTCATTATTTTTAGAGTAGGATACTTAGTGGGACAAAGTACAGTATTAGATAGCTGACATGTGTGACATACGTCCTTATTTTCTGTTCTGCTTTTGTGCCTGATAAATTTCTAAGCTTGGTACAATATATGGACAACTCTGTAGGTACTGAGAGTATACACTTTCCACACAGAATTCTTCTTCTGTATTGCAGAACCAGCTTTTGGGTTTTTATGGGATGGAGCATTCACAACTTCCCTGGGCAACCTGGAATCTTATGGTAAGGACATGACAATAGCAATCTCCTGAGAATGCCTACATAGAATTTGTTTGATATTTAGGCTTCTTTCCATGGCTCTGGGTAGATATATGACCTTTTTTTTCCATAATGTCTAGCACTATGCTAACTTTTTGACATTTGACAGTTGTTTTTCCTAATGTTTAGACAGACTATTTGTGTTGCAGTTTCAGTTAAACACATTCTATTTTGTTCTTGTCCTCACTGAGAAGTCAGAATAATCGATGCCTGTCTTTTTATAACATCCGTATTGTTACTTCCTGACAATTATGTCTTCCCTGAGCTATCTTTTCTTGAGTCTAAGCAAGCTTTTTTATCATCAGCTTCACTTTCCTAACTTTTAATCACTCTCTGTCATTCAAGGTTGTGAACTCTCTCACTTTGTTCATTCTCTTTTTGAAGTGTGATGAAAATGTTGAAGCTGGGTCCTTAACAGTATAAAATAAAGGAAAATATACTAATTGCTGATCTTACATATAATATCCTAGTAATACTATTCAAGCCTTGCATTTGCTTTCTTGTTGCCTGTTTTGAAGTTGAGATAGTTATCCTCTGTTTTCTGCTGTTTCTTTACATCTCATTATTTGTCTCTATTTAAGTGCCTGTGTATATTTTTATCAACTACATGATTGATGGCAGTCTATTTTTTCAATTTATCAAGCTCATATTATTATTCCTTTCCTGAAATATACTTAATGTTTCATTTCCCAACCTTTAAATAATTCATAAATTTGATTAGCTTATTGCCTCCTTTCAATTCTCCAATTTAAGCCTTTATTTGAATCCCAAGAATTCCTAAGTAGCGTTTTCAAGGTCCAATTCAAAACTCAGTAGCCCAATGTGGCTTCAGTCATTAATATTTCACTATTCTAGGCTCTGCCATAAATGCGCCATTGCCAGATGCACTGATTTGTCGACTGGTTGCACTTTTCCATGATCTTTACATGTATCTGAAGGCTGTTAAAGGTAGTTACTAAAACTTCCTGAGGAGACAGCATGATACATGTAATCTTCTGTCAGTGTCAGATTGACTAAAAAAGTAAGCTGAAAGCTGGATACAGGTAGAGGAACAACATGGTCTAGTAAATCTCTATTTTGCCTCCTTTGTCTAGACACTGTTCATTTCCTGCTCAAAGACCTGTAATGTTGCACTGTGATAGTAAAGTCTGTCTTTTGTAGTTCTCCATTCCTCAACCTCCTGTAGCACTGGGTTGTGGAATTCTTGGGTAGCTGGAACCAAAAAGCCACCAGGAACCCAGGGTGTCTCCATTGTGAGCAGCAGTCACTCTTCCATATGTTACTGTCTGTTGTTGCTCCCCAGCACTGTTTTAGGCATAGCAAGGAGCATTCTCAGAGATTCTTGCTTCTCACAATCTTCATCCAAGAGCTGCTTTAGCTGGCCACTCTGGTTCTTCATCCTTTTTTATGAAACCCCAGCTTTATATGGTGATTTTCACAAAAAGGTGGGTCTAGGAAGAGCTGGCACTTTGCATGCAGTGAGAACCTAAGAACACATTTTCCATGGTAGATGAAAAAGAGGGCAGTCCTCTGTGGCCCCTTCTTGGCCTCTTTCAGACAACGCAGGAGTAAAGTAATTATGTGGGGGTTAAAGACTAATCTTCATGCAAACTTCCAATGGTTAATTAGTGTATCTCTGAAGAGTAATCTCACTGACAGTGAGAACAACCTTACTTCCCAGAGAGCCTATTCATTACAGCTGCTGAGCTGCCAGGAGGGGAGCACAGCTATTTCCTCCCTCATCTCTACTAGAGCTTTGCTGCCAGTGGAAAGAGCTGCAGCTGCTACAAAGGAGAGGCAGTAATGCTAATGGGTTTATTCTGTGAACTAAAGTCTGAGGGTCTCCTTCTGTGACTCGATTGTGAAGAAGACCAGGTCAGACTATAATGTGTTATTAGACCTGGTATGGATAATTTGTGTTAGTGCTCTCTTAGTTTTTGGGAGGAGTTTGTGGCATTTTGACTCTTTCTTCAGTACAGATTTCCTTTCCACGCCATGATGACTGAGAGGCTTTGCTGGTCGAATTCTCAGTGCCTTCCCCTCTTTATGGTAGTGCTTACCAATAAATTCTCTCACTAAAGCTACACAAGTCAGTTGTTAAGCAGAGCACTCTTTGCTTTTTCATCCATTTCCTCTTCCATAAATGATTTATTTTGATTTCTTAAGGTTTTCTTATTGTTAAAACTGTGTTAAATGCATTAGGATTTACATACCCTGCAGTATGAAACAGCAAAACCACTAGATACTGTCTTGCCAGCTATTTTTTCTTGTTGAGTCTGAATCTCCAATTGCCAATTAAAGTCTGACTTGAGAGGCAGAACACTTGAGCAAAACAATGTGCTGTGGGACTCAAGAGCAGCTGGAGGAAGGAGGTAAGCATGGCTTAGTTAAAATACACTTTGTTCAGGTGTCTTTTGTTAAACTGAAGTGACAGGTAGTTGGGCTGCTAGCATTAAAACAAGTTAGGTAGATAGGAGGAAAGAAAGGCTAGGCTAACAATAAGAGTTACGCTGGCTTTAAACATCTTTAAAGTAAAATAACAACAAAACCAAGCAAAACAGAAAAATAACAAAGGAATTGGTTTGTTGGGTTGTTTTGGGGGTTTTGGTTTGGTTTTTTTGTTTGCTTGTTTTTGGGGGTTTTTGCTTTGTTGTTTTTTTTTTGACACCAGACATGATTCCCAGGAAATTTGAGCTTCCTGGGCAAAGTTATTCTTCATATTAAACAGGTAGAACAAAAAATTGACAAGGATTTCCCTAAAAAGGAAAAGAGATAAAGAAGTTTTACCAGAAGCTTTGGCAAGTAATTAACACAGGATTTGAGTATAATGCAGTAGAAAAACTTTTCACGTAGCATCTGGGCTGGTTATTTTTTGAAATATCATAGTTATGGCTCCAAAAGTTTGAGAATACCTTTAAGGAAAAAATGCAAAAATCAATACAGCCCTTGGAAAGAATTCTTTGGAGCTTACAGTAGCATAAAGATTAATTTTGGTTTTCTGTATTCTTACAGGTTTTGGTTATTTCCATGTAAATGCCGTAGGACTAGCAATAATACAATTTTCAGGCGAGCATAAGCTAGTTATAAACTAATTCATTTCAGTAGAATTTAGGAATCTAGCTCAATAGAAAATCCCAATCTCATCTGTTTTTAATATTTTTTCCCCTGTTAGCTTAATAATCAGCTCTAATGACAACCTATTTTTTGTGATTCTTTCTGCTGTCTCCCCAGTAAGAAGCTCTATCAATAACTACCTTGTATCGATTAGGAATATAATTCTTGGTATAATAGCTAGAGGTGTTGCCAAACTCCTAACATCACTGGAACATTTTGAGAAGAATGTAACTCACAGATAGTAGGGAGTGTTCTTACACATTTTTCTTAGGCTATGCAGCATTATTTTAGATTTTGATCTTGGAGGAATATCTTTTCAGCCCTGCTTTCTGCCTAGTTTTAGAAGACTAATATTTTCCATCACTCATGTAAGTTTTCTATTAACTTTATTGGAGAGAGTGACCCGGGCCTTCATTCAATAATGTAAGAAGTGCTTACGTTATAAAGAACTATGTAAGCCTTTTCTGACACTTCTGTATGTGCCACAGGTATGCCTGTAGATCAAATTCAGTAGAAGTGTTAATCAGCTAAATATTAGTAATATATGGAAAAAACATGCTTAGTAACATCTCTACTTGATTATGAACTAACTCAAATCTTTCTGCAAAGAAAGGAGTTAAATTTGGGGTCTTTCTATAGCTTTAATTAGCAGCTTAAGCAGTAATGCTTTCTTGCTCTGTTTCATCTTCTGAAATGTTATTTTCAGCTATCTCTGTACTACAATGAAATATGCTTACTGGAAACTTTCCAAGAAATAAAAATTCTTCCTCCTAATATTTGCAAGAGGCAAGCATATAAAATGAATATAAACAAGTTGGAGCAAACATATCACCAGCAAGCATTTATTCCCCCTGTATTTAGTTCGCATGATCAGATTTTCAGGTGCTACTAGAACAGTGAGGATAAGTTTCTTTTAATATATTCATTTATCATATTTTAATCTGATAGCTTTGTTTGAGCCCACATACTCTTCTGCAGTTGAACCTAGAAAAGAATGATACTGTTAGGCCACTGATAAGTCTTAATGGCCCTGATAAGATGTACATGGGAGTCCCATCCACACCTACTGCCACAGGGCTCCATTTAAGCCCAGACCAGGGAGCTGTTTCTTCCCTAAACTATGCTATAGAAGTGCTGGTTTCTGGCCTTGACCCTGGATGCATCTCACCCATGCCCTAAAGAGCTTCTTTCTTTGACAGACCCGTTAGATGTCTCTGGTAGTCTTGTCGCCAGCCTCATCTCTGGCCAAGCCTTCTTTTGTTCTTGGCTGCACCTTGGCCACAGTTCATCCTCTTGCAAGGCCTGGGGCTGTCAATGGAACTTGCTGCTGCTGCCTGACTTTGCCCACATGGCTCAGGTAGTCTGTGCTCCATTGGTAGGGCACTGCCTTAGCTGGAGTCATCTTCCCCTCAGGAGCAGCCTGTTCTTGCTGCTTCCTGACAGATAGCAATTATCTGACTGGTGCGTCAGGAAAAGTTATATTTTTATTCAGAGAAAAGATTAAAAAAAAAATTTTTGGAAAAAAGAAGCTTATCAAATACATTCATTGAACAGGTCTATGCCCCGATAAGTCTTCTAGGTTTCTTAATTGCAAGAGGAATAAGTTCTATGGATGCAACCCAAAAGACAGTTTTTAGCAGTTAACTAACAAGTTGCATCTTTAAAAGCCATGCTGACAACTTAAGAGATGGAGATATTTGAATTATTTCAGTTACCACCATTTTTAATCTCATCATCTAGCCTTGGTCAAAGTAATAGAGTAAATTCTGTGAATGGATCAATCAAAGTGTTTAATTAAAAACATAATGCTTTTAAAATTTTTGACCAGCTGATTTGCCTTGTGGATATAGATTTGTAGCTTGCAACAGGAGTACTAGTATGACCTGAGCAGAAGAAACTTGAATCCTTTTTCTATGGGATGCATCTCAGAGGGAGACTCCTGTCTGAATATATCTGGGCCAGAATCAGGCTATAAAGCTATTCTGTAACATTATCCAGCAATGACACTGATACGTGTTGTTGAATAAGTTTTAGTTGTACTTCATCACTCTACAGAGTGTAAAGAACAGAACTACAACAGGAACACAGGACCAATGAATCTCTCTCCCTTGTGATCGACTTTAGTCGTATTTTGTTCTTGTCCAGTGGCTAGTGGAATTGCATTTGAGATAGAAGACTTCAGTAATAAATATACAGTCTTGTAAAAACAGTTTCAATGACTAAATATGCTTTTTGGGTTTGATTAACTGGGAAATGTGCCAATCCTACTTGAACAATATCCCATAGGACTCTAATCTACCCAGTCAGGTCTGAAGCAGACTACTTACTAATTATTGAAAAGAATAAAACAAGAGAAAGGATAAGGGATAAATAAATAAAGTCACAACAAAAAACACCAAAACAACAACAAAAAAAACACCCAAATCCCCACCCAAACTGTATTCAGTTTATTTAGAGGCCTAAATTGACAGAGACTTACCTGTAAATTCAACCTTGCCCTGTGAATTGTCCTATTGATTTCAGTGAAATGTCCCAAAACATGGAGAGCTAAGCATGTAATGTATCGTTGCAGGACCAAGACTTTCTTCAGCCTAAAATTTTTCATTTTAGAATAACATCTGAACACCCTTAAAAAAGTTTCAGATACATATTAAAATGTTGAGTTTTAAGGGAAAACTATCAAAATCTCTTCTATCATTTTCCCCTGTTTATCTTAGCATTAAGAGACTCCAAGATGACACCTCAGTCTGAAAAACAAAGATACACTTTAAAAACCTGTGGAGGTGATCTGTGAGACCTGCTCCAAGACCTCCAGAGAAGGTAACAATTTTAGATAGCTCAACTTTTGTGCATTCAAAGTTTCATCTCAGATAAACTTTTATACCTCTCATCTACAAAGTAGTCAGTCTACTGCTGCTAGGTCTGATGTGGAAAGGGAAAATGGGCAATAATAGAATCTTAGAATACATAGGGTTGGAAAGGGCCTTAAGATCATCTAGTTCCAAGCTCCCTGCCACGGGCAGTCCCTGCCTTACCCTAGACCATGTCCTCTAAGTCTCTGTCCAACCTGGCCTTGTCTGTGATTGCAAGAATTTGAGCCAGAGAAATAAAACATTTTCACTGAAATAAAACAGTAAGCAAAGGGCATATGATAACTGTCATGAGAAATAATGTTGGTTGCCCAGTACAACAGGTCGCACCGCAGTTTGGATTGAGACTATTTTGTGGGTTTAGTTGATACTTGCTTATTTGCTTCATGAAACTTTGTAACACTTTTCATGGGTTTAGAATTGTTTATATTTTTATTTACCGAGTTTCTAAAATCAAGTAATTTCATATTTATATGTGTATTAGACAAGAAATACTTGTAAGAATGTAGTAGATGCCAACTAGCAAGCCCCACTTGGATATAAAAAACCTTGTTTTCAGTAGGGTAATTCAGTAAGTTGAGATTCTGTGAATAACCTGTTCAGCAGTAGAGAGTTATTTCATTATTCCCTTCTTCCAAGATCTCCAAGTGCACTCACGTATCCTGGAAAAGAAAGAATAAAAGGCACGTTTCTTCCATGAACAGTATTTTTCTCTGACAGTGTAGTTCCATTGATTTCAAATAAGTTGCTCGGGTTTCAGAATGTAGTTGAATTGTGCTTATCATTTGGGATGGATTGTTCATTGACAATGAAGCTGTTTCATGTCCATTTACTGCTGTTCATGAAATATGTTGTGCTTATTAAACATTTAACCATTAATAAGTTGTATTGAAGGAATCTGGAGCAGTGTAAAACCAAAAAATTGCAAAATAAGGACTGCAGTAATTTTCTTCTTTTTTATAGTCCCAGGCTTCATATCAACTGATGTGAAATAAGAAGCTCACATGGTCTTTAATGAGACAGATTATATTTATCATTCTTGTCAACTCTACTGAAAACGCTGTACTTTAATGGTTAGAACTTTAATGGTTCAAAACTGGCCTAAGCACATCTTGACACAGAAATGAGAGAAGTCTAAATTACCTTGTGTGATGCATTTTTATTGGGAATGAAAATATTTCTGTCTGCCTTGCAGGTACTTAAGTGTATGAGAACCTGAATCAAAATATTCTCTCTACCCATAGCATTGTCTAAAGTAAATCATGTTACCAGCTGTATGTCTAGTGAAAGACTGGTTTCAAATAACTAACAAATTATTTTATTATCAAAATGCTGAGGAAATTTGTTGCTCAAAAGCGATTCCTACTAACCTCACTGATGACTAAAGCAGTGTCCTGGGTTCACCAGTAGCAGTCATTTTTCTCCTTCTTAGTAGCTGGTGCAGTGCTGTGGTTTTGACTTTCAGCCTGGGAACAGTGCTGATAACACCGATGTTTTTAGTTGTTGCTCAGTAATGCTTACTCTGACCAAGGACGTTCTGAGTCTTGTGCTCTGCCAGGGAGGAGGGGAAGCTGGGAGGAAGCAGAGACAGGACACCTGACCCAAACTGATCAAAGGGGTATTCCATACCACAGCACGTCATTCCCAGTATATAAACTGGGGGCAGTTACCTGGAAGGGCTAGATTGCTGCTCAGTCGGGCTGGGTGTCGGGCGGCAGGTGGTGAGCAGTTGTATTCTCTTCCCTTCTTATTTCCCTTATCATTGTTATTATTGGTGGTAGCAGCAGTGGTTTTGTGTTATACCTTAGTTACTAAACTGCCTTTATCTCAACCCATGGGAGTTATATTCTTTTGATTCTCCTCCCCATCCCTCGGGGGGAGTGGCTCACAAAACACAAGTGATGTGTTTTTTTTTTAAGAAAAATCAAAAGGAATCCTTTCTTTTACAAGATGTAAAGACTTGAAATGAAACTGGGCTCTGTTCCATCATTGTCCAACTCCCTTTATTAAACAGTTTCGCTTCCTTCAAAAATTATATATGAAAAATTATAGTTATGGCACATTGTGTATTTTGCCCTATAGAAACAGGTTATTTATTATTTTCCTTTTCAAATGCTCCACTGAAAGACATACTTTTCTTAAATAATAATCTGGGGTATGCCTTCAGTCTCCCTCATGTCTGCCAGTGCAGGATTTGTTTTTTATGGGATATGGAGAATGCATGCAAAAGTTCTACTTGTGCTTCAATGTTTAAGCTCATATGTGAATAGCAGTGGAAATAGAGGTCTGGAGGTATGCTCACGGTGGTACAAAGAAAGCCAGACTGTTTCTTACTGCTGTCAAATCTTTTGAGGGCTTTAATGTGAGAATTGCCGTATCTGCCAGTCTGTCTGCCTGCTTGTCTCCGTAGGCCCTTGGTCTCCTCATTAACCTAGTTGTTATGCAAATTTCTGGCACTAGAGATCAAAAGAAGGGAAGTTCATCAACATAGTGGATTTCCTTCAGTGTGCAGCAAAAATGTTAGGGGGCAGAATGTCACTAAGTTTTTAGAGCAAGGTAGATCTCACAAAGAGGCCTCTTGCAAAATCCTAATATCTGTATAAAGGCTTGACACTTAGGTAATGTCCCTTCTTCAGCACAGATGATAAATAAGTATTTTACAAATACCCAGGCTTATTGGACAAACAATTCAATAGATATGATCACATTTCAGTAATGCATGTGAATGCAGTTTTAAGTACCTCATATTTTGCCCATTTCTATTCCCTTGATAGCTTAAACAGAGATTACTTTGTCCGGCCAAGGGTGTTCACTGTGAGTCAGTGACATCTGATCTGTCCTGACACTTGATAGCAGAATCTGTATTCTGTCCCAGGGCCAGCACTCAATATATTGGTTGCTAAAGAAGAAAGTGTACATGAGTTTTCTATACCAAGATTAATGGAAGTGTAAATATGGAAGTATCTTTGGTCTATAGTTCAAAGGAAAGTACAGAAGTAAAACATGTTTGAAGAGGAAGATACAGATGACGTGAAGGATTAATGCAAAAGACTTGAGTGTACTTGCTTAGGATTTCTCATTAACAGTCAGATGTGCTTTTAATTCAGCTATCTCTTATAAGATGAAGGCTATCTTTTCATATGTTTCATCTGCATCTTCTCTGCTTTTCCAGCTACCTCTGATGGGCTACCTGGTTGATGATTACAGATCCATTGCTCACTGTTGATCTTGTTTTCCCGAGGGATGACTCTTTACCAGACTACTATCACTTCAGCTGAAGACTTTCTCTGAATTTGCTTTTCTAAAGACGATAGCAAGAGCATGGCTGAGGTTAATCTTGGATGTTTATGAGCCTTCCTGGGGTTAGTGTGTACCAAAATATTAGAAAAAGATCTTAACAGAGGATAAGAAATAGTAGAGAAGGACAAATGTAGAACAAAGGCAGAAGCAACCATAAAGCAATATATATTTGTCAGACTTCCTTGCTAACTTACTTTAAATAAACCTCCCATATTACATCTCAGAGGACTCCATTACATTCTGTACTTTATCACTACTCCGAATTATATCTTGAATGAAATGGCTTTTTTGTGCGTTAATGGTTATAAGCAATTAATGGTTACTTCACCAGTTAATGGTTACTCTCTATCTCTCAATTCCTTCCCCCCCTTTTCTCTTCCTTGAAACTAGCTGTGAAATAAATCCTTGTGCTCACCAGAAACAGATACAAATGAGAATACCTTGTTATTGCAATGTCAATATTCTAGTCCAAGACAGGTGATATGAGACACTTTGACATGAGAGAGGATTATTCTGCCACTTTGCAAATACTTTGATAACAGAGAACAGCCAGAAGTAAAATGCAAATTCATGACTGTAGATATTAAGGTGAATGAGAATTTATACTGCTAGAAGCAAGTGAAAGGAACTTTGTGTACTATACACACTGCATTTCTGTTCAGGCTCAGGTAAGATTTTTGTTGGTGATTTGCAGAGTCACCTGCAGAAATTAATGACTGAAATAATTTCAAGTGATAAATATGCTAGAGAAAGTGTGGTCTCCTTTGGGGACTTCCTGCAATCAGTCAGAAAGACAGCAATTTGGCCAGTTATGCACCTTACTCTAATATTGACTAATGTTGTAGTCTGAGGGGAGGATCTAAGGTTCTCAATCTGCTTCCTAGCTGGAAGTGTCTGCAGGATGGATATCTATACTTCACTTAACAGGAGCCTCACCAGACAAGCTAGGCTGTGTAGTCTATAGACCTGGTAACCATTTCCTACCTGATGCTGACTCCCTCGAAATAAGTAACAACATGGTACACAAAAGTAGAAACAACAGGATTAAATTTGCTTATTATGAAATCTTGTGACAAAAATGTGGAAACCACATGTAAATCCTATGGGATAAACGTCATCATGATGCATTGAAAAATCATTTGGCTGCCTCTTCCTAATACCTTTTTCTGCCTCCCCTTGGGAGCATCACACCAGTGGGATACCAGACTTCAGAAATCTAGACTTTTTATTAATGTAAGTGGAATTATTGCTTATATTCCCTCTTTCTTTTGTTGTCTTCAAGATCATTACTGTAAAACAAAATTCTCCCACTGTTGTGTAGAGCACATCATATCCTTGACTGATTTACTAGCATCAGTAATAGCTGCTGAACTCTGTCTAGAGCACTATAGTCAGAGACTGGGTCTCCACAGAAGCTTTAAAAAGCACGCCAGCTGTCACAAGCACTTTTAAAACACAGTAAGAAAAATCTTTACATATCTGTGCTGTCCTCAAAACCTTTGAGATTTGTTCTCAGTCTTTACAAACCTGAGAACAGGTTGTTCTGTTTCTTCCCCTTTTTTCTTCCTTATTTTTGTACAAAGAGATCTTAATACTTGACAAGAGCTCATATAGAGGTATTGGTAATAGAAGCAAATAAGCATTGAGATGGTCATTGTAGCTGTCAGAACATGGAAGAAGTCTAACAATGGGTTGACATGCACAATGTATCAAAAATAGCATAGAGAGAAATTGAAGTGATCCTTGTCATACACAATTTGCATGACTTTTTTTTTTTCTATATTGAGAAAATTTTGCCAGAAGATGGAAAATCCTAACAGTTTCCCCTATTACAAAATTCAGAGGCAACCCTCTGGTGATCCAAGTCTCTAAAATAGGTTTAATTATTGATAATTAAAATAATTTGCTAGCAATCTGCCTGACAATTTATATCAGTCAGCAATTGATTACTTCATAAATAAACCTGTTGTAGTTGCTTTATTTTTTCCTCCTTTTTGTGTGCCATTCTGAAATAATGAGAAATTATAAATTAAAGCAAAATGTCATCATAAATATTAAAGTAAAACCATTTCAAAGCTCAACAATATCATGTCACCAACTTGAATGGAAAAAATATTTCTTTAATAACAAACTCCCACCAGAAATCTGGAAATATCCTAATCTTAATTCTTACTCATCTCTCGCTGTCCAATATTAATTTCCATTTATGTTTGCTTCTATACTTGAATGCTGGTACTGCATTTTAATAAATTCTAACCCTTTTCTGTCTTTAAAAATGTATTTCTTATGTGCTAGCATCACAGTCTTTCTGTAAACATAATTTTTCAATGTGACTTTTCAGCTTCATTAATTTTACATGAAGAAATCAAACCATAAAAGCATTCTTTTTAATGATACCACAAGACATGAAATATACCTTGTAAAGTCAGACAAGACTCAGGTAGTCATCTTAATGAGTTGTTGTTTCCTAAGTGGGGTAGTAAAAGGTGAGGTGACATTTCAAAGAAACTATAGATGGTTGATTTTAACCTCACTGATCTAAAGATTCGTTAGGAACTCAATATTCTGAATTCAGTGTGATCTATCACTTCTAGGATGTTGTACTTCAGAGTCTTGCATGAGAACTGATACCTTTTTATGCTCTTGTCACGTTGAGACTTGATCCTTGCTAATTTGGTGTTTATAAATGGAATGTTGAATTGCAAACTTTCTGTAGAAACCTGAACTGAAAGCATGGTAAACAATCTCCAAGACAACCGCAAGCCCATATTACTTCAACTTTTAACTGAATTCCAAATGATTTTGATATATCTTTGAAGGTAGCCGATGGTCAAAAAAATGTGGAAACTTACAGCTGCCACAGCAGTTGCTACCTGTGGCAATTCATGTTTAATGTACAGAGTTGTAGTGTCTAATGAAGTAAAGAATAATGAGACATATTACTGTCCTGTGCTATTGCAGAGGTACTTCAGGAAACATATTTTGTTCTAACTTTGAATGCCTGTGTCAAAAGATGATCATCCAAATGCAAAGAACATTGCAACGATGTCTCTGACAGGAAGAGCAGGGTAAGAATGCGTGTATGTATATTCATTTATTGCTGTTTCTCGGCATATTCTCCAACATCAAGCAGCCTGTGATCATCAAGTTCCTGAGCAAGAAGTCGTATTTTTTATTTAATGGCTATGTAGCGAAGATTTTACATAGGTCTATGCAAATATGAAGACACATAAGAAAGTGTGAAGTGGGATTTAAAAGCTTGGCACCTTTTTGTTTTTATAAATGCTTTGAAGCCACAGCTGTGAGCATCTAAATGTGAAACAACTTCTTTAATGGTCTAATTAATGACAGAGGGGAATGGGGCAATCACAAAAATAGAACTCTAATTTAGACAGAGTCACAGTCTTTTTGCCAGGTTCTCTGTCAAGGTGGTTATTTTCCCCCTTTTCAGTGAAACAGAATCAATCCTCAACCCAAGAGATTATACTGAGGCAGGTGCCAGCAGATTTATACCACCTGTCTCCATAATTTCTCTGAAGCAGCCTCATCGTGTGTACCACCTGAGGAGCTGTTTCAAAATGTCTTCAACTTATATATTGCTATTTGCCCTAATGGAATATAAAGCATTTTACAAATTACATCACTTTCTTTGCCACTGAATTACAGCTGTCTCTGGAGATGTACAACAGGCTTTTTGGCAGTAGGTAGGAGAACTTGGGCAAAAAGGGAAATGTTCAGTCTGCAGGAAGAAAAGCAGAATACACACTAAGATGTGAATTTGGCCACAGCATTTGGAGTGAAGTACTACTATGAAAAATGCTTATGAAGAATAGCACTTGTTTGCAAGTACTTTCCAGATATATCACACAAACGTGCTTTCTTGTCAGTCAGGTTTTAGTGCAAGAAAAGATACTAGAGTCATGCTTCATCACCTTGCTGGCTTGAGTAAAATCCTGATAAGAGATGGTGAAGTTTGATTTTTTTCTTATTAAAAAAAAACCCACCCAAAACTATACTTTATAATAAAATATGCAACCTAAAATTGATTGAGTTTGTATATGTGTGAAATACATTTATATTATTCTCACTTTTGGTTGATGAAAAATCTTGGAGAATTCTTGATACCAGTAAAAAAAAGGGGGACCCTAAATGAGACTGGTGGACTATTTTTTGAAAACATATTTGGAGTGGAGAAAATGTGATGCTGTACACTTGAAACTAGTCAGGGAATATTTTTAGAGCTTTTAGCCACGGCACAATTGTGTAAAGTTCAATTGATAGTTGCTTCTAGAAGTTCTGTAGTGACTCAGAATAAAAAACTTACTCCAAAGTCACTGTAGTCTCATAATTTCGTCCACTACATATGTTATACTGCTTCATATTACTAACCTGTTTAAAGTTACTTGAATAAAGCTATTTTGTGATACAAGCTGCTTGCTTTTTTGGTTTTCTTTTTTTATATATTTCTACTTTTTAAGGTGAAATTAGGATAAAAGACGTAGAAATCAACATTTTGGGCAGAATTGATAGCTACACATTTGATGTCTCCTATTGTATTCCTTGGCAGGCTACAGTTTGCTGTAGGATCTAAACAACACAGATAGGAATTGTTTTTAAGTAGATTCAGGCTTCCATCCATTTTCCACCAAATTATGACTGCATTTGGGTACTTAACTGTATCTATCATGGCAGCTTCCTACTCGTTCCTCACTTCTGTAGACAGGTAGCACAAGCGCTACACAGCTCTCGCCTACTACTGCTTTTCCATGGTGTAAACTAGAGGAGGAAAAGAGTAGATCAGTTTGTACAGAACAAATGTATTTGCAGTAGACTGGTAAATTACAATTTTTCTTGTCCCTGACAGAGGAAGAGAGCTTTTTAAAATGTTATGATGCAAATCTGACTCCAGGGTTCTGTTCCTCCTTAGGTATTGAGAACAGTGTCCAAAAATCCCAACCGTACCAGTTTGTATCACTTGAGTTCCCCTGAATATTCTTCCATTCACCATCATTAGGTTTCTAAGAAGTTAGATAGGAAGGAAAACTTCTACAAATACTGAAAAATAAGAACTTTATGCATTAAAAACTTAAGAATCAATTTATGTATACAGTCCCACTGAGCAATGTGTCATTATTGAATTCTCATAAAGATACATGCTGAGCTATTTACAGGATGAACTAAAGTAATTAGCTGTATCTGTTGTAATTAGGAGTCAGTCAGTATGTCATCTGAGATAATTGTGTTGCAATACAGATCATTTTCTTGAATAGCAGATACTGCATGGGATTACTTATCTGCTAGTATAATGCTGCTTCTCCACATAAAAATTTCCATGATGACTAGAAAGCTAAGATATTGCAATGATTGAGAAAAACTTTAACAAATTGAGTTAATTTTAACATTGTTTCTGTTATCCATATGACTGTAATAATTCTACCTTTGTTTTATGTTTTCATGGTTTTGTTACAGAAAAGCAGTCTCTGTTTGAAGAAGGAGAATCAAAATTTATCTCCTGGTACAATTCCACTGAAGTCAGCAGAGGTACTGCAAGCTTGACTGTCTGGAAATTTCTTCTTCCAGGTGTGTAAGTCTACTTATACTTCATTTATTGTAGGACATGGGGAAATTATTAAGGAAATATCCGTTGGAAAATGCAAATTGTTTACACAGAAATAAACCCATAAAAGAATGCATTGGTTCTTATTGGAGGATTTTGTTCCGTTTTTGCATGTAGTCTGACTTGATTAGCTCTCTTCTACTAACTCATTTATTTGAATAAAAATTAGCTAAATGATTGTCAACCCTTTTGTTTCAAAATTCCTAGCTTAGCACCCAAGCCGAGGCCAGTACTAAGGTTGGGCTTAGGACAGAGATAAGCACTTGAGCTGCAGTGGGAGTGAGGCTAGAAAGGGGCTGCATGAGTACCGTGTAGGTTGGAAAAGGAATCATCCCCTAAGAAGTTTCTTATCCTTAGGGTCCCTTGTGATCCTCAACTCCGGCTCAGCCTATTAACGAAGTTTATGCAGAAATAGTTCTTTTATTTACTTGGGCTGTCATGCATCTGGCTGATGGTGGGAGTTTAATTTGGAACGTGGCGTATTTTCATGGAGGCTATTCTGAATGAAGAGTTCCTGGTTCCAAGGCTGAAGGGCTCTGTTTTCCTGGCAGTACTCAATGTGTTAAATTAAATGTCTCTGGGTCAGCTTCCAGCTGGTGAAGGCAGACACCTGTGGTAGATTTCAGCATTTAAAAATACAACACCTACTGCAGCAGCAGGGTGCCACAGAGCAGCTGAATTTGATGCCAGTGTCTGTGGCAAAAATAAGGCACTTCTACAGGGTGATACAGGATTATAGACTTAAGGTCTGGACTAGAAACTGCCCAGGTCTACTGTTCATACATGGTGAGTTTATTGAGCACCTATCTAAACATTAAGAACCCTTGTGAGCTTCTGGATGTTTGGTGGTGAGGTCTGTGATCAGGTGGTTTGAAAAGATGACAGCAACTGGGGCCTCTTGTTTCAATAGTCAAGCAATGGCCAGTGTATGGTGACACATTGTGGTTCTGAACTGGCCTCCAGTTAGGAAAATGTGAGTCTTCATGCCACCACCTCCAATATCCCACCTAGGTAGTGTAACAGTCAGGCTGTGACTGGGCACAAGCAAGCAAGGATAGAAGAGCCAAAAGGCTGTAGGATCCAGACACGAAGATGTACCTGTCTACCCTTAGGACAGGGCTTTGAACAGAAAAGAAGATTAAAATTGTTTTTCTGTTTTCATTTATGTCTATGTATTTTTATACAGTTTCAGTATCATTTAAATGTTTTTTCCCTATACCTTGGATATTTTGGCACTTCTGTATGACAAAGCCATGCAAGTGTTGGGTCCTGAAGGCTTCTCTGTTAGGCTGTCGTGAAAAAAAGTGAGAAACCTCCATTTGGTTAGTTATGGCTTGAGACAAAAATAATTGTACAGTGCTGCTTTTGGGGAATTAGTAGTTAGGTGTGTTTCTGCAAAAGACTGAATTGTCAAAAAGCTTAGAACCAGAATAAGCTGCTGCTGAGCATTACCTAAACCTTACGATGTGCTTTCTGAGTATGGCACTGCCAGTGATACAGGGTTGGTTTTCAGCAAGGAGGATACTAACTATTAAAGGTCAAAAGCTGACTGAAGGACTGCATGCTACACAAAGTACATCAGCATTAGCATTTCTGTAGTCACATCTGGTGGACACCTGATGCCCATTGCCAAGCTAGAGGACCAAGGCCAACCATGATGCAGCCTTGAGAGTAGCATCATAGGAAGGCTATGTAAAGCACAGATAGGTTAAACTGTTCTAAAGCTATGATGTTATTTTAGTTAAACCTGCTCACTTTGTCTGCATCTACAGTAGTAATACCAGTTGTCGAATAATGATTTTTGGTATGGACATTAATGGGTAAGTCAAACTTGAAAAATTCTGTGCAACTGAACTAAGCTCTAAGAAACAATATGTATGATAGTAGTAACTGATGAACTCAGCTGGGAGTAGTAGAGCATTAATAAGGATGCTAATTATCTAATATAAAGGTGATCCTGCCTCTGAATGGAAGTCTTTTCTAGGAATAAAATGCCTTAAAAAGTCTTTTCCAGTAATGCAAAAGCATGTAAAGTGGGGAATTCCTTCTGTGTCTTCTAGAATGGGAATTTTGCAAGAAGATGTTAATGTACACAAAGGCATGTGTCCCATGGGCCTGCTTTTAGCTCTTAAACACATTGTTGTGAGAGCATGGGGAAGCCAAATTGCATTCAAAGACTACAGTAGGTTATAAATCCCACAGTATTATACTGTTTAGCTAATTTACTTTATGAATAAGCTGCTATCAGTTTGGTTTAAAAAAAACTTACAGTATTTTGAAAAAAAAAAAAGAGAAGTGGGAAGCCTATATAGAACTTATTGGTAGGCCTCACAGATGGTTTCCAGTTACTCAGCTATATCCTGTCACCCTGACAGGAATGTTTTTTACATTAGCCTTGAATTTTCCTTTATGCATTCAATGTGAACGTCCAGTAAAATCACGGCCTACTGAAGAGTGGACTAACCTTTGTCACATTATCTTTGATTAAGTGGACTTTGAGGGAATTTACCAATGACCTTGTTTTGACTTCTTTTGGGCTCAGTTTGTGACAAAATAAATTCATACTTGTTTAGGATTCCCACTAAGAACTGCACCACATACTGTTACTGTTTTCTTTCCATTACCTCTGAATGTGGTGCTTGATACTGATTAATTGCCTCTCCTTTCTGTTTGCCAGGTGCATTTGCCAGGTCTCATCTCTGATAATAGACACCACTATCTGTCTTTATATATATTTTTATATTACTGAATTAACTGTTTGTGCTCTAAATCCCACACAGCCTGAATGACTCAGAATTTAACTGAGCCTGTGCTGCGCATGTGTCTGAAGGGCTGGGGATATGGCTGTGAAGGCTTATTAAAGTTGTTTGCTCTGCCGCTTCTCGTCCCACAGCAATGGGATTAACTTAATGAGATGCAAGCATAAATACTGCAGTGATACAGGCAGTATAAGGGTCAAACTTACGAAATCTGGTGCAACTGTAGCTGCTTTTAGATAATTCACACCACAAACATTCACAGTGCATGCTTGCTGTTTATGCTTCCACCTGCTTCCTTCAGCATTATGCTCAGAGCTAGAAAGTGGGTCTGAAATGGGTTTGTGACAACTTTTACTCTTTCTTAAAAAAAGGAAATAATATCAACCCAAAATATTGATAAAATATTTACTATTTAGTTTTATTTACTGCATAACCTTCAATACTCTAAATCTGCAGACTATGCATAAAATACAAATGAATCTTCAATTACATTATCAGAATGCCAAGATCTTTATTTCACATTTTCCTTCTTGTTAGCACAAAAACATGAACCTGATAATAATCTACCTTTATTAAAAAAAAAAGATTTGTGTACAGGTTGCAATGGACACACAATAAAACAACCTGTATTCTACGCGTCCTATCTGTTGCACGTCCTGATGAGGTTTTCCACTCTATTTTCTACTTTTGTTTAAGCGAATGTTATGTACCTAATTGTTGAATTCAGTCACTGTAAAAGATACAAATATCCACACCCCCCCTCTGTGTGGTTTCATTTACAATGACACTGGGACCAGTTTCTCTATTAATTGATGACTCTCAATCTGTTGATCATACATACTCTGTCCTGAAAAGTGGAGTTAGGAATACCCTAGTTATTTAACTAGGAATTAGGAATACCCTAGTTATTTAACAACTTCTAGGCAAATCTAGCCCATATACAGAGAAGTAGGTTTCAGTGGTTATTTGTAAAGATGATGCCTGGAAATCAGCCTGGAATCTGAAAGCCATCATTCAACCTTCCAGGCTCAGGAGCCACAGAATTTGCCATGGGAGCTTAAAATAGCATCTCACTACTTTGATAGCCACCTCTTCAAACTTCTGTAAGACCTGTATGTCTAATTCATTTAGCCTGTTCGGAACCCTTCAGGCTCTAATAATTGTGTTAATAATTTGGGAACCAAATGTATCTCCCAGATACATTATCTATTCAGTGTTAACAGAAATAACATTTACTATCTTCAGTCAAATCAGCTGGGGCATGATACAAATCATTACAAAGATGCCACTTGATGAATAAGCAGCTGTTTATTTTGGGTTTTTTTTGGTAGGCCCTTGTCACTGGAATTTTTCATTGAAAGTAATTGTAGAGGTGGTTCTGTGATACTTTCACTGAGTAAGGGACAAAGATAAACCTCTTTTATCAAGCTTTCTAGGAACAGGAGTGGTGGCCAGTGGCCAGTGGCCAGGTCAAATCTGGGTTGTTTTCTTGCTTCTAGGAGAATTGAGAAAGTTTTTGAAATCTCATCTGGTTAAAAAAGTATCTTCAGTTTAATTATCCCAAGCACAGAATACATTTCTGAGGAGGTAACAGTTTCGTCACTGTGTCACCCACGGTTGCAGTATTTAACCCTACATACCCCAAGGCTTATTTTAAACCTTTCTTCACTTTCCATACTGTATTCTGCCTGAGAAAAAATGAGAATGGAATTAACCTCATTCTGAGACTGATAAAAATCTAGACGTCTTCTTTTACCTCGCTTTCCAGCCCTATGTGCCTTTCTATTCACATAATAAACTTCTAAAGTTCTGTAGATGCTTTGGGAGCTGTCAGATACAAGGAGAAGACAATGGAGAGGAAGGGGGTGGTTGTGTCCTGTTGCTAATGTCGGAAATGCCAGCTTTTCTTCAGAACAGGGAAATATAGGAAGAGGGTGGGTTGTCACACTTAAATTTGTTGGATGTTCGTCAAAAGGTAAATACTAAAAACTACTGTGTTAGCCAAACCACCACAGAGATTCAGACAAACAGAACTTTCAGAAATGTTACAGGAATGCATTATTCAAAGCATAAGCAGATGCCTTGTGCCCTATTCTCTTTTATGGTCCTAACTTGTGAAACATGTACTATGGTGCAGAGTAGACAGGGAGTCCCACGTGGCTCTGTCAGGAAGGGACTTGGCCTGTAAAAAGAGTTATGGCATTAATGGATGCCCCCGTGGGGTATAGTTAAGCTGTTTCTTAAGAGAGCTAAGTCATACAGTTTAGGATGGAGCTTTTCAACGTCAGGTTTTTATTTTTCGTGGAAAGCTGAAGATCTCCAGCAAGCCCCACTCTTGATTTAAGGTTGGCATCATTTCTCATCAAAAATGAACGTATGTGCTGTGTCATTAGGACTTGGGTATCTCTAGAAGCTATACAAATATATTCTTCAGCTACATATCCCCAAACAAGGGGGGAACCTCTGGTATCAAACCAGGCTTTGCAGCTGCTTTCTTTTGAGAGTCTGAAACAAAAGTCTGGGCACCAAAATTTACATTTGATTTACACAAATTAGAATTACATCTCGGATCTTTGCTAGTTGACAGCAGGGTAACTTACCTGGAGTCTGACAGGGTGAGATTTGAATTAGCTGAACTTCTGAATCTTCCTGATGTTTCTCAATTGCTGTTTGACACTCCTGCAAAGCGCTGATATCCCCCAAGGAAGTTCAAAATCCAGTGGACCTTAGACAGTCGTGAATCCACATATGACAGTTTTCTCAGCATGTCATTTTAAAATTCTGAAGAAAAAATGTAACCCAACAGTTTGTGAAGGGAATAGAGAACACTAGAAATAATTAACATACTTTATTCTTTTAAAATCATGACTTTCTTTTTTGAAAGAAAAAAGGTGTAGAAAATTCTTCTTTCCAACAGAATAAATAAATATGACAAGAGTAAGAAAGTTGAGGTTGCTTTGGAACAGAAGAAAATAAAGAGGCCAAAGGAAGGAGAAATATGCAGATACCAAGAGAAAGAATGAAGGAACAAAACGTACAGCACATTTTGAAGCACTTACATTTGCAACAGCCATTCCCCAGCCATTCTGCAAGTTGTATGACTGAGAAATTTGAATCTTGACTGCTGATCAGTGAAGTGGCATGTCCAGTTTTATGAATTATCTGGCAATAGTCCCATGCCAAATGCGCTAGCGTGAATAATAACGACATAAAACCTGTTAATATATTAATTAATATAGCGCCTCAGACTGTGAAGCTTCACATAGAGTTAATTATCACCATGTTAATGAGTGGTGTGATGGTAAATACAGAGTGGGTAAGTACATTTGATTGGTGCATTTAAGAAGTTAGGTATTCATTATAGTGCTTAAATTAGAAGTGAATAACCTCCATATTCCCACAGTTCCTCTCATCCACACTGTTAGCAATTGCACTGCACTGTGGATGCAAATAATTAAAAGCTGTTCATTAACAGATATTAGCTGTCTCTGTGTTAAGGTGTCTCAAGTGTAGTGTCACTATTGTGTATCATTTCTGTACACAGGAATACTTTGCTTTTCTTTATCTAAAAAATTTGGGGAAAACACAAAGAAGAATGGAATCTTCAGTTTCTTGACTTCCAGTCTTTGATGTTTATGAACGTCCATCAGACCTAGGAAAAATAGCAAGCTGAATCTAGAAATATGTTCTTTTCAACAGTCTTGGGCCCGCTGCTTTAATTAATGTTTTCAGTACCCAGGAGCCAATTTACAAAAACAGCTTCAGCAGATTACAGGCAGTAGAGCCTCGGTAATGAGAAGATAAAGCACAAAGGACTCTTAATTTCCAGGCAACCCAATGATAAACCTGGCTTCATAGAATCATAGAATAGTTAGGGTTGGAAAGGACCTTAAGATCATCTAGTTCCAACCCCCCTGCCATGGGCAGGGACACCTCACACTAAACCATGTCACCCAAGGCCTTGTCCAACCTGGTCTTGAACACTGCCAGGGATGGAGCATTCACAACCTCCCGGGGCAACCCATTCCAGTGCCTCCCTAACAGGAAAGAATTTCCACCTTATATCCAATCTAAACTTCCCCTGTTTAAGTTTGAACCCGTTACCCCTTGTCCTGTCACTACAGTCCCTAATGAAGAGTCCCTCCCCAGCATCCCTGTTTGTGTTCATGCACTGAGTTTTGAACACCATGCTTGGTATTTAGCAAGACTGCGTGGCACATGGCCAGATAAAGGATAATGTGCCTCCATTTTTTTTTTGTAACTTATATAACTTTTTGGATTGGAAGGAACCTTAAAACTTGTTTAGTTCCAACCCGCTGCCACAGGCAGGGACACCTTCTATTAGACCAGGTTGCTCCAAGCCATGTCCAGCCTGGCCTTGAACAGTGCCATGGATGGGGCAGCCACAGCTTCTCTGGGCACCCTGTGCCAGGGCCTCAGCACCCTCACAGGGAAGAATTTCTTCTGAATATCTCATCAAAATGTCCCATTTGTCAGTTTAAAGCCATTCCCCCTTCTCCTATCACCATGTGCACCTGTAAAGGTTATAACTCTTTTGGTTTGGAGAAAGACAAAGGTGAGAGTCCCACTGGGAGTGGACACCTGAGTTGTCATAAAGGAACTATTTATGAACAATGCTAACTCAGCTGTTGCATCCACCTCTACATACATTTTTGATTTGCTTCTTGTTAGTAGGAAGACTCATTTCTTTCATTGCCTAATTTTGTCTCACATTTGAGACATTCTGATAGTCTTTAAACCAGCAATACTCTGTGATGAGTTTTCCTCCTTACGAAGATGACTTATTTTGATGAAAGTTTTCAGTCATAACTACCAGTTTATAAGGTAGATTTTGTCTTAATTTTGTTATGACTCTTTTAAAAGATTATATAACTGGCTGTTACTCTCAACAGGTCATTTGTTTTCATCGATTTGAGCATGTGGTGTATAAAATCAAACAACCTATTTTGTTCAGTTTTGTGACTGTCTCGCATTCCCCAGGCAGCTTGAATACGCTCACCTGGATGATGATGCTTAAGCCTGTTCTTGACAGCAACTGAAGTACTATATGTAGGACTTGCAAGGACTTTATTTGTAATATTTCACACTTGTTTCAAGGAAGAAGGAAATCCAGGAATTTCTTTAAATGGCTTGAGCCTAATATGAGCTTAATATGAAGCAGCAGAAGAAAAAGCCTATGCATATTTTATATATATATTATATAGTTTCACCCAACTGAGCAGGCAGCTGTAAAAGAAAGAAATCAACTTCAGCACTTAAATATTCTTAACTGAAGTCTCTTATTTCTCAAATTTCAGAAGTTTCATATGCCTTCAAGCTTCAAAGAAGGGTCAGGACAGATCTGTATCTGCAATGAACAATGGACACTTTTCTGAAGGCTTCAGAGTAGACTTTGTACTAAAGTTCATATACTGATCCAAATTGTCTGTGTTCCTAACACTGCAAATGCATGGTAATTTGAAATTTCATTAGGATCACGTATAGCTACTCTATATTTTACCACAAGATTTTAAGGCTTGATGCTGAAGGCTGTAATCAAACCTAACACTCCTCTGTTTTCAGTAGGAGGAGCTATCCCCATACATCCGGCACCGTAATCAATAATGCCTGCTTCTTAATGCTACATTGGTATTGTAGAATGGGGACAGTAAAAGCTAGAGTACCTAGGATCAAAGCTCTAGTGAACAATTCATTTTGTTCCTTTTGGAAACTCCTAAATTTGCTGCTTATTAAAGAGCAAAATATTTGCCTAAACAAAAAGAGTAGCAAACTTGTAGAATGCAGAATTTTCACCAAGATTCTTTACTCATCTCTTGATACTGTTGGATTCATTATACCTCCTACTCATTGGATTTGTTCAACGTCTTTGTCGGTGACATGGACAGTGGGATTGAGTGCGACCTCAGCAAGTTTGCCGATGACACCAAGCTGTGTGGTTCGGTTGATAACGCTGGAGGGAAGGAATGCCATCCAGAGGGACCTCCACACATTTGTGAGGTGGGCTGATGCCAACCTTATGAAGTTTAACAAAGCCAAGTGCAAGGTCCTACACCTGGGTCGAAGCAATCCCAGGCACAGCTACAGGTTGGGCAGAGAAGAGATTCAGAGCAGCCCTGTGGAGAAGGACTTCGGGGTGCTGGTCGATGAAAAATGAACATGAGCCAGCTGCAGTGTGCGCTCACAGCCCAGAAAGCCAACCGTAACCTGGGCTGCATCAAAAGGAGCGTGACCAGCAGGTCAAAGGAGGTGATCCTGCCCCTCTGCTCTTGTGAGACCTCACCTGGAGTATTGTGTGCAGTTCTGGTGTCCTCAACATAAAAAGGACATGGAACTGTTGGAACAAGTCCAGAGAAGGGCCACGAGGATGATCAGGGGACTGGAGCACCTCCTGTATGAAGACAGGCTGAGAAAGTTGGGGCTGTTCAGCCTGGAGAAGAGAAGGCTGCGTGGAGACCTCATAGCAGCCTTCCAGTATCTGAAGGGGGCCTATAGGGATGCTGGAGAGGGACTCTTCATTAGGGACTGTAGTGATAGGACAAGGGGCAATGGGTTCAAACTTAAACAGGGGAAGTTTAGATTAGATACAAGGAGGAAGTTCTTTACTGTGAGAGTGGTGAAGCACTGGAATGGGTTGCCCAGGGAAGTTATGAATGCTCCATCCCTGGCGGCATTCAAGGCCAGGTTCGACAGAGCCTTGGGTGGCATGGTTTAGTGGGAGGTGTCCCTGACCATGGCAGGGGGGTTGGAACTAGATGATCTTCAGGTCCTTTCCAACCCTAACTATTCCATGATTCTAAGAAATTTTATTCTTCCAACTTTCAGTTAAGGGGAACTTAAAGCAATTAATTAAATACTGAAAGGTTTTGTTTCAGCCAGGAGTGAGAAAGAAGGACTCTGATAACGTTTTGATAATGGAGTGGAGGCATTGAACGTTTGTTTCCTTGCAGTATCGTATCAGTGAATTGAAGACACTGAGGACGACTTCCAAGGAGCCTAATAGGTGAATTATCTGTTAAAGAACATGGATATTGCTAATGACACAGGATTTTACAGGCTAGGAAGTAAGCTCACAGAGGATCAAGTGCAGAGATGAACTACAAGAAATGTTTGCGAAGTGGAGACTATTTTGTAAGAGGAGCCCAAGAGAGCCAGGCTTGGGCAGCTGAACACACCACTAGCGAGAAGAGGTAAACCAGCTCTTCACAGATGTACGAGGAGAGAAAGAAACCGAGAAAAAAAAAGAACCGAACAACTGAACCACCATACAGTGTTGGCATGAAACAAAAATTGTGTAAAATACCTATAAATACAGCAAGATTGGAAACCAGAGGCGCTGTTCATTAGTCAACCAGTTTTGCTCTTTGGTTTCTCTGTCACAAAGCAAGGGCAGGGGAAAGGGTCTAATTCTTCAAGCTGGTTCCTTACTTCTGTGCACATTTGCTAGTATTAATAACCAAAATGCGTCCCGTCACATTCCCCCCCCCTTTTTTTCTTAGTATGTTGACATCACTACCTTTTATTTATTTGCACAGTTTGGGCAGCTAATCCCTCTTTGTTCAGATTTACATTGCAGTCTCCAGCGGACAACAGCAATACAAAGATAATGGTTGTTCTGCTGTATGATACCAACATTAAGTTATTGCCATCCTGAAAGACCCAATGAAGAAGTACACTCCATCTCGTAGAATGATTCAGGGTATTTTAGTCCAAAGGCGAGGTGACCATTTTACTCTGACGATGGAGGCACAGAAATGTGGTGAGCAGCTAGAAGATAAGTACAGTAGAAGGTGATGCCACTATTAATAAACCACTTGAGGGAAAACTTACTGTCTTTAGTATCATTCTAGAAACAGCCCCACACTTAAAAAACCAGAGTGGATATATCATACGCATGAGACTGGCCCACTGTCTAGACTAAGAAAGGTGTCTTTTTTTTTACATCATTATTCTCAGCAGTAAATCTGCAGGATATTTTTTTAATTGGAAATAATGTATTTCAGACAGGCATCTGGAAAACATTTAAGGTCTTCATTATATATGTACAAGAAGCTGGGGTGTTTTTCAACAGTGGTAAGTCAGCTTACAGTGAAACAGCATTGTAACAACATAGAGCTGCACAAAAAATTTTACTGCATGGAAACTGTAACACTTCTCAAGCAAAAAGACAGTGGGACTACTTACAAAAAAAAAGACTTAAATCCTGGATTGATGAGGCAGGACCAAGGGAAGAATAAAGTGGTATGGGGGGAGCCCATGGTGTGAAAAATGAAGTTGTATTCTATGAAGAAAAAGTATGTGTGTTTGTGTATGTACGTGCACCCAAGTGGTAGAATTTTTAAATGGTCCATCTCTGTCTTGCAGAATAAACTAAACGTTTTTTATGTAAATGTGAATTTCTGGGCTTAATGCTCTTAGTACAGGGGACAATGCTATGGAAGCTGTCTCTTTAAAAAAAATCAGCTCCTTATTTCATGATGAATGTAAATCTGACATGGAGGACTTCCTAATATCTGTTTATCAGAATATATTGGTATTGTTATTACAATAGCATTCATTGTTATTTCTGTTCATCTGTTTTTTCACTGTATTCACCTCTTTCTCTGAGTTTTCTGCCACCAATCTCAGCAAGATTCTGGGCTCTTAAAATGTTACAGCTGTAGGAAACATACTAATCCACTAAGGTCTTTCTATATTTTAGGTAATTTATATCTCCATTGGGCCCTCTGCTTCAATACAAAAATCTGTTTTCATGAGTATTATTTTCTTTCCAGCACCTCAGACTAACTAGGAGCTATTGTGATTTAGCTCTTCACATCTTTTCCCACAACTGATAGCCTCCCCAGTCAGCATTTGCATCTTCCATGGAATGAAGCCAGTAGCCTACATGTTTGGTAAAAGGAAAATTTGTTCTTCAGCTCAATAAAGTAATTCAGTTTGGATCTGCAGCAGAATTAGTCTGATCAGAATTTAGACTGACATACTTAGTTGTCAAGGGTATTGTACATTTGGGGACAAGCTATTGCAGTGCAAAAATAATAGAGCAAATACCATTTGCTTTACTTGGCATTTTACCAGTTGTTAGCATCAGTTTTCATTCAGCAGAGGCCAGCTGAAATTGCTGATGCAAGAAGCGATAATATTCTTGATGTGAGATGAATAGGACATTTTAATTTTTGTGCTAAAGTAGAGAATAATTTAATCTCTGTTAGAGAAGAAAATGCTAAAATGAAAAAAAAAAACCAGTTAATACAGAATTAACTTGTCAGAGCTGTAACTGCCTATGAATCATGTAAAGGGAATCTAATCAATTAATATCAATTAGTATCAATTAATATCATATGCTATGTGTAGCTGAAGCAATAGAGAAAATAACATTGCTGCAAAGGGCTGTGGCAAACTTCCAATATAATCCTCTTCCCTTCTGATGTCTTTGCCCAGGTATGTTTTTATCATTTTGCTTCTTAATTTGGTAGTGCTTATCCTGAATTTGGAAGTCACAATTCCAACACACCCAATGCCTGAGTTTTTTGTTGGTTTATCACTAAGTTAGTCTATCCAAAGTTATCCAGAGTAGTCAGGACCCAAATAATAGTGTTTGTAGGGAGATACTGTGCTCCCGTCTCATCTAACCATCATCTTGTCTTGCCCTGGCACTCTGCCTCTACTTTACACATATTTCATTTCTCACTTTAAACCATTCATCTCTAATTCTACACAATGTGTCCTCTTAATTTAATTTCATTGCTAATGTATTAGATCATTTGAGACCACTTCTATTTCCTGTGCTGGTATTTCTGGCCCTGCTGAGCTTCTTTCCCATTGATGACACCTCATGGTCACAGAGTGACAGGAAGGTCGCCACCAAACGCAACAGAGGTCATCACGTGCTCTACTCTGCATTGTCTGATTGCAGGCACTCTGCAGAGCTCAGCCATGCTGTGGGGCTGGCCTTTTCATTGCCAAGAATAATCTCTTTTCTGCTTAACTCAAGGCTCAAAGCTGCTTCTTCATTATATCTCTTTCTTCCTGAAATATTGCCGCACAACCATCCTTGGTCAAATTGCAGTGTAAGCTTAGGGGTGCAGTGATTAGAACCTTTACTGTTTTTTAGGTCCTATACATGCTAAATCATCCATAGAAAGATATATTATAAATGCAGTTTACAGAGCTGTACATACACAAACTACACACAGAGTGTGAATACAAATGTTGCTATACAAATAATCTGTAAATAAGAAGTCTGCAATTATTTTTTAGCTCTTCTGTGGCAAGAAGGTGTATTTGTCTTCATTATGTGAGTCTCCTGGATTGTCTTCAGACTTCATTTGTTTGCCTATTTAGTTTTTCTGCTTATGTTAAAGTTTTCAGTTCTGAGCTGAATTTCTGCTGGACAGGCACCAGGTTGGTACTTTAACCCTTTTAATCCTTTGTTTCAGCAATGTCTTGTGTGAGGAATATGCAGTTTGAACATCAAATGCATACTCATTTAATTAATTTTCAGGCAGAAGGATCACTGCAATAGCTGAGATCATCTGGTATGTGTTTCCACATACGATTTTCCACCTTGGAAGTCATACAAAGAAACCCCTGCCTTATGAAATTTCAGACTACAAACCAGGCAAAGCAGTCTGACATCAGATGGCAATGTATACTTTTCATTATTTATCACTAGCAGTTGCAGCTGCTCCTGAAGTTATGGGAAAGGACCTTTTAGTTGAGTTCCTTCCCCAGATTCCCACTGCTCAAGAAAAATAGCAGAAAGAAAGCATATGACAGTATTTCAGGCTGCTGTGTAATGATGTGGAATGTTGCTCTGGCGATTTAAGATTTAAAACTGAATTCTCCAGCTGCTTTTCCCAGGTCAGGTAAACTCTCTCTGCCTTAGTTTCCCCATCTGGAATAAAAGTACCTACCTTTCTCATTGGGGAACTCTGGACTTTAATTAATCAACAATCGTAGATTGCTATATAGAGCGGATGAGCAAACAATCTGGAGTGTGCAGTTTATTCAATGACTTTAGCCTGCTAGCAGAAAATCCTTGAGCAGATGGTGTTGTTATCAACTACAGAGGAAAAATCATTCCAGTCTGAACATTTCTGCTTTGTTTTATTTCGCTTACAGAATCTTCAGCCCCGAGGAAATATTTCTCAATGGTGAGGAACCCTTTCTTTAAAAAACTGCCTTCAAAAGCCCAGAGCTCATGGGGCTGCTGGACCTCCTTCTGCACCATTCCTAAAGCGGTAGGTGGAGGGGCCTTCCATATGCAGTTTGAGTGATTGAAAACCACAGGGGACTGTCTGCATTTCAGGGAAGATTTCACCATATTCAGAAAGATTTTAACCATCTTGTCTTGGATGAAGGCTTCTGATAATTGGACAGCCTTTCTTTGACATCAGGAACCAAAACATCTGTTTTCAAGGGTAACAGAAAGGTAGCCAATCCAGAATGCTTTTTACTTTGGTATGCTAAAAAATTCTACTTATCATGCAGTTTAACAGAGATGTATCACATAAATTCACTGTTTGCTATTCGAGAAAAAAGTTAGGGTTTGTTTTCATAGAATTTAACTTATTTCATAGGGCTGTACCTCATTTTATTTTACTTTATTTTTTCATTTGTATTCCCCTGAAGACTAATCTAAGGTTTATATGAATTTTCAGAAAGATATATTATAAAACATAGTGTTGTGCTTGTCACTTCATGGCAGCCAACACAGCAAATTAATGACCGTGTACTAGGTTATATGTATTACATCTGAAACTGCAATTAATAGCCTTGTGAGGGCCCAAGCACATAGTATTTGACAGCTAACGGTTAGTGTGATGATGTGGACTGTTACAAACAAGCAATCAGCCTCTGCCCTGACACGTAAAGTAGACAAGATGTTACCTCAGTGCTAGATGACATAAAGGATTTTGCTGCTGAGTTGGAATTTACGTGGGCTTTAGTTTCTTGAGTCTGAAACTGGATTTCCTTACCTAATTTTCTTCTGTCTACAGTGAAACATCTAATCGTCGAAGTGCCTAAAACTCACAGAAGTCCTTATCTTTGATATAGGAAGCCTGAGAAACCACTGCCTTTGGGTCCTGATTTTCCCCTAGGAACAAGGAACTCCAAATGTCTCATCGCAGATCTTTTGTTAAAGTAAGTCTTGAGCCTCTTTTTGTGTCAGCTCCTGATAGTAAATGTAGGAATTTCCTTTACTTTTCAGACTTGACATGAGTTATGCTAGGGAATATGACATGCCCAGTATCTATGGTGTTACATGTTACATTGAGATTTACTTGAGATTAAAAGTAAATATTCCAAATCAAATGACACGGCAAACATGCTTACTTGAGTTGCAGATGGGAGAAAGAGTTAGTTAAAGGCACATCAATGAAAAATAAGACTTGGAAATATATTTTGATTTTCAGTTCTTCCTTACAAACTGTCGTGGTTTAAACCCAGTCAGGTAATTCGTTTGCTCACTTCCCCCCCTTTTCTTTCCCTCCCCCTGCTCTCGGAGGGACAAGCCATCCCCCGGGTTGAGATAAGAACAGTTTAGTAACTAAGGTATAACACAAATTGCTACCACCAGTGATAATAATGATAAAGGAAATAACATACATCATCTTAGTGATCCTCCAACCCTGCAGTCTCCCAGCCCTTCCGGCTAACTCCCAACATCCTGGGCATGACGTGCTGTGGTATGGAATATCAGTTTTCATTTCCCTGGCAGAGCATGAGGCTCACAAAGTCCTTGGCCAAACCAAAACATCACTATCAGCTCTGTTCCCGAGCTGAAAGTCAAAACATTGCACTGCACCAGCTACCAAGAAGGGGAAAAATGACTGCTACTGCTGAACCCAGGACACAAGCCATCTGTAAAGGAAAAGTTAATTAGAAATAAACATAATTAGTGATTATGAGTGAAACTAAATGGATGTTTTATTTCACAGATTGGTTGAAAATAAAGGCCTCGTGGCCAAACACCATTGGTAAGATTGGTGTTCTTTGTGTTTGTTTTAAGAAAGCTTGATGAAGGCAGATATGGCTGTCTTATCTGCTCAATGCAACACATAGAATCATAGGATAGTTAGGGTTTGAAAGGACCTTAAGATCACAAGTTCCAAACCCCCTGCCATGGGCAGTGACACCTCACACTAAACCATATCACTCAAGGCCTCATCCAACACATCTTGCTAATAGCTTTGTTTCATGCAAGTATAAAATGCAATCTGATAAAAATCCAAGCAGATGTGGCCTTCAGGAAGTGATTTCCAAGAACAAAGGAGAAAGGATGAAGGGGTAATCCTGTACATTGTTTCACTGCTGTTCCTCCATCATGAAATGTACAAGTTACTGCCCCCAAAATTGCCAGCTACTGTATGGATTTATACTTCATTAACACCAGAAACTGTAATTTTTTGATTCAGCAGAGCCACTGTTTGGGGAAGGAAACTCTGGGACTAGCCAGATACTGAGTTTTCTGCTTTCACTGCATAATTGAAGTAAAGGCACTTGACTTGGGTTATTAAACTCAGCATGGAAAGGTAGGAAGAACCTTCATGGGAAAGTTAACCTGTCGTTTCTCTGACCAGTTCAAACTTTCCTTTTTTAGGCTTTAAAATGTGTTTGGATTTGTCCTTTAAAACTCCAGATCAGTCTAATTAAAGCAAAATGAATCCTCTTTATTGATTCCAGAAAGATTTAGCTTAACAGCCCTGTCTCTAGAAAGAAGATAACACAACATATTAGGACGTCTTTGCTTTTCCGTGCAGTCGTATCATGCTAGACAAAATAAAAGTTAACTTCTTGTAACCAGCATCACCCATCTCCAAAACCAGACTATCATTCATTTTACTATTCCAGATGCCTCAATGTTGTCTTAGAATGCTGTGACAATTTCAAATCAAGCTACTGAAATGATGTTAATGTATTTTGAGACTGATTATAGTTATGTGGATTTTCTTGAATTAAATTGTTTGTATTGGAAGTTTATTTGAAAAATTAATACCTGTACCTGTGATTTTCAGCATTCTCCCATTCACACTGCTGGCAGTGGTGGTAAATACACTGGACACAGAGGTGGAAGTTGATTTTACAGGAAGCCCTGCACAATACCTATTTGCTAGTTCCTTCCTCTCCACGAGAAACAGAGAAAACAATCTTTGATTGGGCCTTCCAGCATGACCCATAATAGATGAAGCTCTGCTTTCCTGAAGGAAAGGTCATGGCACCATCCTGAAGCTGACAACAATCATCAATGAGATTCTTCACCAAGGTGCATTTTATTTTCTTTCTTTTTCCCTGAGCCTCTCTCTTTATTCTTGCTTGTCACCATAGAAGTTGACAAGATGTAAATTTCATCTTTATTCAATCCTAGATGATTTTATTTGCATTTTAAAAGGCACTCAGAGAGAGGAAAAAAAGATGTTTTGTATCACAATAGGAAAAGGTAGTGGAAGCACCTGCTAATGAAATGGACGCATTTTTAAAGTCCTAAATATACAAATACCAAATAGACAACAATTCTTCATACAACTTCATTAAGATAATTATTCCCTGGATTCCAGATGTCTAAAAAAAAAAAAAAAGACTCAAAGCAAAATTCTGGGTTTGGTCACATTGGAATAATATTAAACCTTTTTTAAATCAGTGATTTAATCTTATTTACATAACTAAATTCAAGTGCAGAACTAGTTGTCATTCTTTGATGGCATATGTCATGTTAGACAAGATGGACATAGATAGCTGTAAAGTATGTGTGCCATGTTAGACACATTGCTGAGGAAGGGTTTAAATTTATGATTTTTCTAAGAACTTCTTCTGGCTGATTTTATTTTAAAATGAGCTTAAGCTTTATTGGGGGAACAGGTACTGTTAATTTAGTCATAATTTAAGGTCTAGAGAAAAGGAAATGTGTAAGATCTAGACAGCATGAGCCAATGTGGTCAGCATTTATATGTCAAAACCATGTTTTAATTCCCAGTCAGTTCAGAAAACATAAGAGCTAGTACATCTACATGGCTGATAGGGGTGTGGTGCAGCCATAACTGAACCAGCTTCCAGTTTAGTTGAGTTGACTGATCTATCACAGCGTCAATGACACCACTTCATGGATCATGTGGTGCCATGCCTTGACTTTCTGAGATACCCATCTATACTTGCTCTATAGAGTACTTCTACAGTGTGGAGAAGTGTCATTTTCATACTTGAGTCAAAGTCTAAACTGACAGTGGTTCAAGCACTGGATAGTTCTGGAATACAGGCTTTTTCCTTCGGGATG
Organism: Pezoporus occidentalis; assembly: GCF_034315485.1. Lineage (NCBI taxonomy): Eukaryota > Metazoa > Chordata > Aves > Psittaciformes > Psittacidae > Pezoporus > Pezoporus occidentalis. The sequence continues at coordinate 7,609,074 of NW_026916294.1, forward strand.
TTCTCACCATTGTGATCACAGAATTTATATCAGAAAGATGCTGTAGAGCTTATTTTAAAAAAAAAAGTTACTATTATTTTATATTGAAAATGGTATTATAGTAGGTCATAACATGCTGAACTCAAGCTCTTCTCTGCAGAAACCCTTAGAATAATCCCTAGAAATATTCTTAGAAATAAATCCTTAGAATAATCCCTCAGAAAATTTTCTGAGGGGCTGTGAATCCATTGAAATGTTTTTTTCTTGTGACCATAAATCACTTGCAAATTCAAAATATTGTCTAGAAAATTGCAGAGATGTTTTAAAATTTCAACCTAAATTATGCTAGATGTAGGACTATGGATATAGAAGGGCTTACTTGACACACATTTGCATGTGCAAGAATTGGAAACAGACTATAGCAAATGAACTTGGCAACTGAACTTTGCAAAATATTTGCTTGCAGCCCAGAAGTAATCTTTTGCTTTCATTTTGATTTTTAATTTTCAAATAATAAGGAATATTCTTCCAAGTGAGAATTATTAAGGCTGCATAAAACATTTCTCTGTGGGTTTCTTGTGCATACCATTTCATGGATAGATAAATGGGAATGAAGAAGGTACTTTTTGAGGAGCTTGCTCAGTGATGAGATTGTATGTCACATGGCTAGACATTTGGTCTTTCATGTTGATTGTAGTTCTGTCTGGATTAGTATCATTTTATGAATCACTATTGGTTTTGTTTTCTTTAAACTGAAAAAATCTGACTAGAAACTTGCACAGTGCTTTTGCAGCACAGCTCTATTTTAGAGCCTGATGTCAGGTTTTAATGGCTAAAAAGTTCATTCTGAAAAATTGCCTGAGTAAAAACTTATCAGAGTCTAAAATGTAAACTTGTGAAGACCCTTCTCTACAATATATTCTTAGCAACTTTTAAATTGCAGAAACAATTTCCTTTTTTTCTTATTCAGGTATTTGTAAGCATTTAGTGTGAAGACAACTAAAGATGCTGTGAAAAGAGATAGAAAATAGCAGCCAGCTAGTAATTTTCTTATGATGAGTTTTGGAAACAAGACCATAAGAGCCCATAGTTGTAGTTGTGATCTATGTAACGATTTACCCTGAAAGGTTCTCACAGCTTTAGGCATCCATTCTGCAAGAAACAAGCTAACAAGACCTTTAAGGCATGAATAAAATCAGTAGGGGAAAAATGTTTACCAGCAATCTATGATATTTACTTTGTCCTGAGAATTGAAGGGAAAGGAGCTATTGTTCAAACAATGCCCAGAAATTTTGTTCCAATTCCAGTTCTGCTCAGTTTGATAAACAACGTTTCCTAGTCCTCAGTGCAGCAATAGCTCAGCTTCTCAAGATAGGTAATCAGGCTCAGTTTCAGTAGCGCAAAGTGCTGGATTTTTATCTTTAATTAAAAAGAGGTAACAGAATATATCCTGACAGATTTCAGTGTGCTTATCAGCAAAAGACAAAGTATATCTATATTGCTAACACGCAACTGGCATGAGGATTGTTGATTTAAGTGCAGCCAAGGAGTTTCCGCTATCATTATGTTTCTATAAGCAAGTTTCTTATTTAAAGAGGCATTAGAGAAAGAACAGCTCATTCCAGAAGGAAAGTAGAAGGACTTTGCCTTCTGTCTCACTACAGCTGCCTGAGGAGGATGCCAGCCTTCTCTCTTCCATAACTTCAGAGGAGAAATTCTATTAGAGTCTAAAGAACTGCCTAAACCAAGCAAGTTTACACTATGTTTTAGATGTCTCTGACCTACATGAGAATATTAACACAGTACAAATATGTTCTTTCTTCATAAACAGGGTCTTTCAAGCAGTCAGTTCAATTTAAACTTTGATTGTTTCATTTTGCTTCTGCTGCTTGTAACTCAAAAGATAAGTACAGGCTTGCAGTACCCAAATGAGTGTCAAGCCACACTGAAGAGTGTGTTGAGAGTGAGAGCTGCACTCGGAATATGATTAAAAACTCACTATTTTACAAATTGCTTCAGTTTACCTTCTGAGAAAAGTAATATCTGTAATAAAGAAAGTGGTTTGGAAACCAGTGTTAGCAGAACTGTACTTTCATTATCATCTGGTGTAAATATGCTCTCACAATAACAACAGTTTCCTCTGTATTTAGCCACATCAATTTGATATTACTAGGATTTGTATGGGTGTTATTTGCAGATAAGCATGTGTAGGAGTTTTGCCTCCTTTGCTAACTATGCCCATATACCTGAAAGTAATGTCTGTGAAAGACAGTGACAAAATAATGTCTGTGGAAAGACAATGACTATTTAAATTCATGGCTGTGCTAAAAACACTGCTTGAACCTTAAAGTTCCCCAAAATCCCTGCCTACTGAGACTTTGCAGCAAATACACACCGAGATATTTTCAAGCACTTAGAAAAAGACATGTAGAAGGACCATGTTACATGGCAGAGATAAGTAGGGTGCACTGAGCATTGTTAGCATATGTATGATGAATGGAGAAGACCCATGATAAGTAACAGAACTAATTTTTAGCTGGGCAGTAGTGGAAGATTGACACCAAAACCATGCCTTGATTTTTTCAGTTTATAGGCTGGGAATTTTTTGTTGTTTTCTGACATTTTGTGCTAAAAACTAATACATCTCACACTTTCTTTCCCTAATCAGCATATACTTAAAATTGTTACCTATTGTATTATTTCTCACATCTATGTTAAACAACTTCAGTGTTTTCTGTGGCAATTCCTTGGGGGGGCAGTTAAGCCAACATAAGCTCTGCTACACTTCAGTCATAAGAAGCTGTAGTAGAAGCATAATCTGCTTTGTCGGTTAGCACCATCCTTCCCACACTTCTCCTAGTGAAGAATTCCCCTTTGCTTCCAGCTGCAGTTTAACTTGGAAATTCAATGCAAGACCTTTAAAAAAGGAGCAAATAAATGCCCTCCTTCTGCAGATCATGATTCTTCTCCTGCCTGCCATGAGTCTGGCATAGGTAACAGTACAAATTTCATGCTAGTACAGGTGAATAACGGCCATGTCGCTTGCAGTGAATCACAGTGCACGCTAAGGGAAAAAGAATCTGAGTAAGACTCTTCCCAATAATTTCGTAGCAGGAGCTCATGTGTAACAGCAAGCTCTATTAGGCTGAGTTTAAAACTGAGCTATATTGTCAGTATGAACTGGAACCTGTCAGGCACTTACCAAGCACAATATTAGAAGTCTTGTGTTGCTGATTTTTCCATTTCAGTACCTTTAAACAAACCTTACTCTCACCAATTATGTAAGTTGAAATGTCCCCCCGAGACATCTCTTGTAGAGATTGAGAGACAGATGCATTAATGTTTTGGTAAGCAGTAGATGAAACGAATGTATACCTGATTACTAAAAGCACACTGGGAAATTGAAATGAGTGATCTGCACAGAGGTGGGAGACTGATGATACTGAAAGCTAAATTGGAGGAAGATTAAGCAGTTTGTGTATCAGTGAGCACTGAATATCTAAAAGCATGCATGGAAATTAGGACAGCAGAGTGAAGTGGCATAAGGGAGTCAGCAATATGGCCTGCAAAGGCAGCTTAGGGCTAAATTCTGGCCTTATCTCCAGATACACATAGTAAATGGCTGCTGGCTTCCTGTCCAGTACAAGAGGGACAGCATCTCTGTGAGGACCAGGGAATGTGTTTATGAGTAACATGTAGAGTTTGCTCATTGGATCAGTTACAAAGGGGAATCTATCCGTTACTGGCATTGAGCCACAGGAATTAATCAGCTCAATGGCTCGGGATGACAGTAAACTTTTGGACCAAACCCCAGTGAAGTCCACACCACATCCACCGAGGTAAATGCCAAGATTTCCATTGATTTCAGTGGTGGCAGGTGTTTCTCCTAGCAGGTGTTTCTGTGCTGCCTGCACTGAGGAAAATATCTCCTTATCTCCTCCATTCCCTTTGCAAGGGAATAAGCAATGTGGGAGAGCTTCATCCATTCACTTGATTGGTAAAGGAGGATACACATTGCAGACGCCAGTAAATGAAGCTGAATAACAAAAGATGTTACGTGGATAAGTAAGAAAGTCTCCAGAGCTCAGCAGGACCCATGTCTTCTGTTCAACAGAAAATAAAGCCAAATAAACGACACCAGACATTCACTGAGGAAAGCAGAATGAAGCAGGCATCTGTCTTGTGAAGAAGTTGTATCGTATGGTGGGCCATGCTAAAACTGATACTGACGTGCAGAGAAGTTACAAAACAAGAGAAGGTTTTGGTCTCTCTCTTTGCAATAAAAGACAGCTCCTCCTCAGGCTCTGAATTAATAACACATTTCAGTTGCATCTCTCCTTGCCTGCCATAGAAAAAAAATGTGTGAAATCATGTATGAAGGCTGCTGTATAGAAATAAAATGTATGGTACTGATAGCTCAGTGTTATGGAGATTGTGGACTTGTGGACTGAAGAAAATGGAGGAAGCATGTGAATTCTTTCAGGCTTATCGAAGATCTGAATAATGTTTGAAAGGGACATGAGCGAAACTAAGGAAAATATTTTCTCCCTTCTGAACAACTTTGAGCTGATTGGAATTAATCAGCAGAGAAAAAAAGCTTGCATTATTCTGTGAGACAATAGCGGAATTGCTGGCAAAATTATGAATGGAATTCTAAAAAGGAAACCTTTGTAAAAAAAAAAATCATTTTGAAAGTTATGTAACACAATTATTTAATTCCTTCAGCTTTTTTCCCCCTATTTTTGATACTAAAAACTTCTTCAAAATGTGCCTTTTCCTTAAAATAGATTCAAATACAATGAATTTTCCCTATGGAAAGAGATTTCATGTTGGAAAAACAACCAACCCCAGACTCCAGGTATTATTCTAGAGAGAGGTAAAGAACTTACAGCAATAGGAAGAACAGCAAAATCAAGAGATTATAACGGTACTGAATTGTGTAGCTAATGTGAATAAAACTAAGGAATAGGCAAGAAAAATCAAGGCAATATGAAAATTAATGAATTATGTGTTGTCATGCAGCATTAAGAAATAACTTCATTTATATCAACCACTGTAGAAAGGAGAAGAGGAATAATCTGTAGTTACAAAATATTGAAGCTGGCCCATGAGAGTATCCCAGGGAAAGCTCCGTATCCCATTTGTCATTAAGGATGTGGAGCTCCTAAAGTTTAATTCACATTTTGTCTGATTTACATTCTGGAATTGGTCTCACTCAGGTGAAGCTGTAGGGCTTTGTGTGAGTGTTGAGAAGAGGCTCCGGGTGTCCCTGGTGGATGCTTAAACTACAGCATAATTTTAATTTTCTGCCTGACTCTAAATATTTGAACAACCTGAGCGAGAATAACAGAGGGATAAACACCAGAATCCTGACTGTGCTTGGGTATTTACTGCAATTGGGCAGTTCTTAGGGAATTCATTTAGGAAGTATGAGACCTTGCTGTTTAAGTCACGAGTCAGTAGGCAAGGTGAGGAAGGAAGCTGGCTTCCCCACCAGCAAACTTTACCTGTCTTCAGGCTCATGAGAGTCTGAATGCCCAGGGTGGTACCTAAATGTTGGATTTAGCGTATTTAACCTAACAAAGCATGCAGGAGTATCCAAACTGCAAGATAGGACACCCTGCTCAAGAGAAAATAAATCATACGTAGAATGTATTTATGAAGGAGCACACACACGCATGCACGTAATATGAAGATATGACCATCTGAAGGCTGAGGAAGGTAGCAGTAGATACTTTTTCCTTAGTCAGACTATTTAAAGATACACTTATTCAGAAAATTAAGGCCATACCTATAGTTGTAAAGATTAAAATTGTACAAAGGAGAAAAAAGCTGTGCTGATCTCAAGGGAAAGAGGGGTGAATTTTAAGGTGCTCAAATATTAAAAGTCATAATCCGGCATTAATCTTGAGAGTCTTGCAGTTCTTTTCCACATGAATTCAGGGAATCATTTTTTTAAGATGGAAGCTGCAGCAGTCTTAAGGTCTTGCACTGGTGCTCAATGTAGATGAGCTGCTCTGTTTGTATCCTTACCCAGCCAAATGATTGTCACAATTCTATTATTAACCTTTTGCGTTCGCAGCTCTTCTTAATGCTCCACTTTCATAAAGCAGTAAGTTTTGGGGTTTGTGGCTTTGACCAAGGGGTATAGCAGAACAAGAAATTTAGAGGGGCTTTTTTTTATTTCAACTATTGTTTTTAGTGGCTTCAGGTAATGGCTTTTGAATGTAATGTACCACAAGGGAAGCATCAGAGAGCGTTGTTCATACAATGACAATGTAAAAAGTTCTGAGGCAGATCACACAGGCCAAATGAAATTAAATTCTTCCAAGCTGAAGCAATCCTGCAGATGGTCAGGGTTCATCATGTGGCTGTTTTTTGTTGACATCTTACTTTCTTTCTCTGATCTCCGTCCTTGTCATTGTTCTCAGCTTCGTCAGTGCAAAGTTTCACATCTGTGGTTCTACTAAAAAAAAAGTATTTGATACAGCAGTGCTGAAAGTGGAGTTAATTCACTCCCAGAAAGCTAGAAAAAAGTTGGAGTACCTATTCTGGTTACACAGTAATTCAGGTCTTCTCTGTTTCCAGTGTGCAAAATTTCTGCTGATAGAGCTTTAGGGAGCTGATGTAGGTACTTCATCTTCTGAGTGCTATGAGATTCAGGCCCTAGTGCACCACTGAAGATCGCCTGCAGCAGCCTGCTTCTGTCAGAGGCTTGCATGCCCTCCTAACGAGCGTTTCCTCTGCTCCTCTTCCAGTAGCCACAGGACTTCTCTGCTGGAACCTAAAACACTTTCAAGCAGTAACAGAAGGGCAGTGGGAGATCATTTCACTGGCTACTGAGTGGATTTCAGGATGATCCATCACACATTCTGGACTCCCAGGTATGCTATAGACTCAGTGTAGGAAGATATCAACCACACAAAACCTTTAATTGTAAGCCTTGTCAATGAGAGTTTAGGCTGTAATCATCTCTATTGCATTTTCCATTACATGTGTATAACAGATATTGTCCTTAAAAAAGTGTATTTTTATTAAGGCTGAGAAGATCCTTATCTTGCATCTTACTCATTGTGGGATAAGAATTAAAAGGGATCACACATGGTTGTAATGGATTTTTTGCTGAATGTTGCTGTCCTGCTGAATATTGTGTGTCGTGTGTTAAGTCAAATCAGTGGTGCCCTACAGAAGTTTTGTTTCAGGATGATTTTACTTTGAACTGAAGAAAACAGGGACTTGTTAGTTTTAAAACAGAAAATGAGAGATATTCAGTTGATATACTTAGAACTTACATACTAAAGTATCTGAACCATAAGCAGGACCATATTCTATCACTTCAAATGCAATGGTCAAATACATGTCATCCGACTTGGACTGAAATCTGCCAAACCCCCACTGATTGCAATGACAGTTGATGTTGGAGAGATTTATAAACTCCAGAATTTCTTATACCGATGTGGCCTTCTTAAGCCTCATTGCAGAAGCTGCTGGACTTACATGCATTCTCCCATAGGCTTGCAATAAACAGTGACCCTGCAGTGCTTCTGTAAATCATGCCATCATCCTGCCTGTGGAATCTAAATCACTTAAAGCACACAAACCATGGAAACTATCGGTTGTCACAATCCTCCACTGGAATGGTTTTATTTTTTTTAAATACTTCTAACTTTGTATGCATGAAGGAAATTCAGAGGGTTTAAATCAGAAAGGAAAATAAAATTAACATTTAACATTAGTAACTGCAGAACAAAATTGGCTACTTATACATCTCTAGCACCAAATGGTAACTTCCAGAGTATGATGACATCCAGAGCAAGCATTAAAAACCTAGAGAAGGAACCAGCTGGGTATGCAGTGCCTTGAATGCCTCAGCAAATAAAGAGTTCCAGGTAAGGCGATACTTTCTTTGTTTGATGAAGGGAGATTGGAATTACTTTTAGTTCTCTCATTCTGTTATACAGAACCTAAACAAAAAGCCATGGGCTGCATTCAGTTGTCAGTTAATCATGAATACTAGTTTCCCAAGGTTTATTAACTCATATTAAATCCCATTTCTCGTTCCTCTATTCCTCTGTAATACTAGCAGAAGTATTAGGCATGACTGAAGTGAAGTACCATGCGTGCTTTGACATCAGGCTATGCTAGGTGTGTGCAGTATTGATCAGGGCCCTGGTTAAGCTCTACGCTCTTTTTTGCTGGGAAAATATTCATGTAAAATCTTATCTAATTATTCCTTACATTTAGGTCCACTCTTCACTGAAAAGGTTCCAATACAGAGACATTTTTAGTGTAAGTTATATAAAAAATGTTTAATATTTTGGTTTTCCAGGCGCGAATGAAGTACCATCACCTTGACGTAGTATTATTTGGCCCGAATGCAGTTATAATGTTTGTTTGTAATGTACGTGCCCACATTTTTTTTTCAGGGAAGAGACAAGTAAAATGAGTAGAAATCAAGTCATGGAAAGAGAAAATCCATTTATTGGAACTTAACCACAAGTCTCATCACAGGTAGGAATTTGGGGGAAAAAAACCTTACTATTTCAAAGACTTTAAAGAAATAATACTGAAACACTGTAAATTGCCTTTAAGTTTTCTCATACTATACTTACAAATACCTAAAAAGAATATAATAATAATAATGTTGCAAACATTTTAATGGCATTTCTTCCAGCAAAATATGCTTAGACAACTGAATTAATGTTTTCAATAGCAAACACATCTCAGAAAATTTTGAACCAGCTCCAGTTAACTGTCAGCCTTGCTCAGTACCAGTAGTCTACCCTGGCTAAGTACTCATAAACTAGACTTTTGTAATGGGATGATTTAACACGCAAAGGCTAGGACAGGCTTAGACGTGGGGTCTGTAATGGACCTCCAAAACTTTTTCACACTTGCTATTTTAAAGCAGAAGGTCAAACTTCTCCCACTGTCTTTAGGGGTACAAGATTACAATAAAAGAATAATTGTGACAGATGTTGTTAGTGCTGTTGGTTAATGTTTGACAACTTTTAATCTGATATATCTGCTGGTGGTACTCGGGTGCACATGAAGAGGGGTTTGTGCATGCCTAGAGGTGTCCTGACTTCTGCTGCCTATGTTGTGTCCAAAGGGTATTACAGGTGCACATTCCAAACTCAGTTTATACTATCTGAGAGTTTCAGGTTTGTGGTTTTGTTGGGGTTTTTTGATAGGTTGGAGTTTTATTTTGTTTTCATTAAAACCAGAACAGTTGATACCAATTCTTTCTTGGCCTGATGTAATTCTGTAACAGCTCTACCACCTGAGCATTCAAAAGTGCAATTTAGTCTCTTTTTCTCTTTCTCCCTCTCTGTCTCCCCCCAATCACACATGCACACACACTTTAAACTGCTTTATTAAAGCTTGTAACCACCTCCATTGGCAGTTTTGGCAGAAGTGCAGTGCTGGCAATCACTCTGATGAGCGATGACTTGTGATTGCTGTAACGGCAGTGACATGTGAGCATAGTGACAGCTCAGAAGTCTAAGGTGTTGATTGAAAATATGCATTTAAAAGATGCAAATTGTCAAAAGAAGTGACAGTTGCTGTGTTGAAAGCAATTGATACAGCACTGCTTACCACTAGAGCTGGTTAACAGCAGGATTTTCAGTTCATTGGAAATCTATTTTTTTTTTAAGCTCCCCAGTAAATGACCCTTTCTTTCAGCTGGTGATACAGAGCTTTTGTCTGCTTCATTGCTGACAGCAGCAGTGGAATGCATTTATCAAGTTTACTGAAGCTTGTCAGGGATGGGCACGGTGATTTGAAAGATACAGCCTCCTTTGGACCCCAGCTGGCCAAGCTGTCCTCTGCAAACTGTGCTACTTGTTAGTGCCCAGCAGGATGATAGCCACAAAACTGTCTTTCCTGCTACTCACCTTGCTCTTTTCTGCCATGCATCTCTTCCTGACCTTCTCTGCCCTTTGCATTTCCCTGTCAGAGTCTTGTTCAAAGTAGAAACTGCACATTATTGAAGCTATGCACTATTGAAAACATCTAGGGACTATTTTGTGTCTCTCTCAACTTCCACATGTTTAAGTCTAGCTCCTCCAGTTTCTCAGTCACCCAAACTGGTCCCGCTCCACAGTTCTGGCACCTGGAGATAGCAAGGTATCAAAACTCCTAGGTGTCAAGCTGTTTGTCCTGTTCCTTTTCTCTGGCTCAGCTTTCCCATTAGAAGGTCTGTCATATGTAGGAGTTAGAGACAGATCTGCCACTTCTGTGACTCTTCTGACACTGGGTGGCATCTTGTATGGACATTAGAGATGTTCACACTATGCCCTCCCCAGGAATGGTGCTTGCTTCTTTTAACTGTGGTATCTACCTGTCCTAACAATGTTTTTCCTCTCTAAACATCGAAAACAAAAGACATTTTAATTAATCATTGCTAGACCTTTCAGGATGTGTGAAATCAGCTGTGGTACTAGAGATGACTGTAAAGCCACTTCTTAACCAACAAGAAGCTCTCAAGGCATCTGCTAGACCCTACCCGTAAGATACACTTTGTTATAGCTCATTGTGCAATTGCAGGCAGGAAGTGCTGATTTTTGAAAGGGCAGCTACTCCCATTAGTCTTCTTACAGCTCTTCAGCTGACTTCTGGTCACACTGTGATTTCTTATCCTCAGCACAGTGCAGAGCCCATCATTACCTAGGTGGTAACTGCTAGGACTGGAATTAGTACCTATGTACTAGTAGAAATTCCATTACAAGACATAACAAGACCCACTTTCTTTCCATCACAAAACACAGTCAGTGTGTCACTGAAGTACTGTAGCTGGTTTCTCATGGCCTGGGGAAGACAATGTTAGAGCTGTTGTTAGTGTGCTGGAGAACACGAGGTGCTCATGTAACTGCCCTGGCACCTCCTGCAAGTGCCCATCGATCGCTTTTCCCGTTGTACTTCTGCCTTGGCAGCAGTTGCATTTCTAGCACACAGGGAACACAAATGGTTACAAATGATTTAGTGTGATAAGAAGAAATGGCTGATGTAACTGGTATAAGAAGCATTCTCAGACGTGCTTCTGCAGCCATGTCAGAGAAATTGTACAGATAGATAAAAATGTGCCCTTACATTCTGCACGTGGTAACAAGAATGAAATACTGATTCTGAACACGTGTTTCAGGCATGTGTCTGTTTACCTTTGAAGAAACAAGGAAAGATGTTTGTTAATAATATTTCATCTTAAGTGTCCAAAACACCAAGAAACACCAAAGTTACATCCCCAGTATTCTATAGCTGGCTATGGTGGTATATTTTTTTAGTCTCAAGATTGCTTCAGCACTTGTATATACCAGCTGCACTGCTTATTTGAGTCATAATGCTACTGTCTCTGTAGCCAAGCTTTAAACAAGAACAGTGTTAAATATCAGATTCGAAGGCTTCTTGAACGCATTTCACACCTCCAAGTGAGTTACCTTACCTTCTGCATCATTGTTATTATAGTAAATAGGCACAAGAAGGTGACATATAAAAATCATATATGGATGGCTAAGGAAAGAAAACAGTGCCTACAGAGATGTTCATGGTAAAGACTTAAGTTCTCTAGAAAAGGAGTGATGTACAGAAATTAACTCTCTGATTAGTGACATGTATTATTCCCTCAACCAACAACTGTATTTTCCCTGAATCAACAGTTCAAGCTTAATGGGGAAGGGGGATGGAGGAAGAAAAACTCGACCGTTAAGTTCGTAGAATCGTTATTATTATGAAAATTACTATTTTTAGTACATAGGGCTAATATAGAACATATATACATATATGCATCGATAAATATCTATGCATATATACATATATACATATATATACACATATACATATATACATAGAACTCACTAACAGATACAACTTTCAAATCTTCTCTTTAAAAAGATTTTATAGAGGGTTTGATATTTTCTGAATGAATGGGAATTTGAAACAGATGGTGTGAAGGATAGTTCCTCAACATGAGGAAATGATGTGGTATTACCTCTACCAGTGTTCCATATCTGAGCCAATCACTCTACAACTGTGTCGTTAAACATTAAAACCAACAAAAATATGCTACCTTATTGTGCCGATTGTGACACTAGTGCAAATGACACTGAAAAATCAAAGGATTCTCAATTTTGAAGCTATTCTGCTTTCCGATTCAAGAGCAGGGATATCTGTGGGAAAACACATGACTTGTGATAGGGGTTATAATAAGGAATGATAATAATTTGTTAAGTGTACTAAGGAACTGCATGGATAATGTGATCACAAAACAAGCACTTCCGTGCATGCACATCCCTATGGGAGTGACAATCCACTACTTTGAGTTTTGTGTCAAGACCACAATTCAGAAAAGTAAAATAAAGACTTTTGAATCAGCAGTGTGAAGAGCTCTGTGGGAAGGAATGAGATGAGGGCAACTTTGCTGGTAGAAGCAAGAGCATAAAGGAGCAGAGGTTGTGGCTGAACCAATTTACGAAGCTGTACCCTGGATTTAGGGGTGGTATTAGTTGATTTTCTCATTAATGCTTACTGCTGGACTTTGTCAAACAAACACCTGTAATCATCTCTGTAATCATCAGATGATGATACGAAAGCCTTCACTCTATTCAATGCACAGCACACTGCATTATCAATTCTAGTCATTTTTGAATGTATTAAAAATCCAGTGGTTCTTCCACTGTGACACAGGCAGGTTTTCTAGTCCATCAGACCTTGAACAGTAGAGCTTCGTGTTAGTTACAACAATAATATGTGACTTGTGTAATATACGTATATCCTTTTCAGGAAAGACAGGCCAGCCAGGAAGGGTGGTGGGGTTGCTCTTTATGTGCGGGAGGAACTACAATGCACCGAGTTCTGTCTGGGGACAGATGATGAGCGAGTTGAGAGTCTGTGGGTGAGAATTAAGGGGCAGGCTGGCAGGGGCGATACTGTTGTAGGTGTCTGTTACAGACCCCCAGATCAGGGTGAGGAAGTTGACGAGGCCTTCTACAGGCAGCTGAGAGAGGCCTCACAGTCACAGGCCGTGGTCGTCATGGGGGATTTTAACTTCCCTGATGTTTGCTGGAAGGACCACTCGGCAACCCAGCCGCAGTCCAGGAGGTTCCTCCAGTGTGTGGATGATAACTTCCTCCTGCAAATGGTGGATGAGCCGACCAGGAGAGGAGCACTGCTGGATCTCATCCTCACTAACAAGGAGGGTCTGGTTGAAGCAGTAAGGGTAGAGGGCTGCCTTGGTTGCAGCGACCACGAGATGGTGAAGTTCAGGATCTTGTGTGGTAGGACTAGTAGAATACCAAGTAGAATTGCAACCCTGGACTTTAGCAGGGCAAACTTTGGCCTTTTCAAGCAATTGCTAGGGGAAATCCCATGGGCAAGGCTGCTTGAAGGAAAAGGGGCCCAAGATAGTTGGTTGACATTCAAGGACTGCTTTTTCCGTGCTCAAGATCGGAGCATCCCGACACGTAGGAAGTCAAGGAAGAGGGCCAAGAGACCTGTGTGGCTAAATAGGGAATTGCTGGGTATGCTCAAGTGGAAGAGGAGAGTTTACAGGTCATGGAAGGAGGGGCTGGCCACTTGGGAGGAATATAAGGCTGCTGCTAGGGGATGTAGGAAGGCAGCTAGGAGGACTAAGGCTTCCTTAGAATTAAACCTGTCAAGAAGGGTCAAGGACAGCAAAAAGAGCTTTTTCAAGTACATGGCAGACAAAACTAACACCAGAGGCAATGTAGGCCCACTGATGAACGGGATGGGTGCCCTGGTGACAGAAGATGCAGAGATGGCAGAGTTACTGAATGCCTTCTTTGTCTCTGTCTACTCTGCTGCAGGCAGTCCTGAAGAGCCCTATACCCCTGAGACCTTAGATGAAGTCAGGTCGACGGAGCGACTTGCCTTAGTCGATGAGGAATGGGTTAGAGATCAGTTGTGCAATCTGGACGTCCATAAATCCATGGGTCCAGATGGGATGCACCCGCGGGTGCTGAGGGAACTGGCGGAAGTCATTGCTAGACCACTCGCCATCATCTTTACCAAGTCCTGGGAAACGGGAGAGGTGCCTGAGGACTGGAGGAAGGCAAATGTCACTCCAGTCTTCAAAAAGGGCAAGAAGGAGGACCCGGGTAACTATAGACCGGTCAGCCTCACCTCCATCCCTGGGAAAGTGATGGAACACCTTGTCCTTGGTGCCATCTTAAAGCATATCAAGGATAAGAGGGTTATGAGGGGCAGTCAACATGGCTTCACCAGGGGGAAATCATGTTTGACCAATCTCTTAGCCTTTTATGAGGAAATAACACGGTGGATGGATGATGGCAGAGCGGTGGATGTGGTCTACCTTGACTTCAGCAAAGCCTTTGACACAGTCTCCCACAGCATCCTCACGGCTAAATTGAGGAAGTGTGGACTGGATGACCAGGTAGTGAGGTGGACTGCGAACTGGCTGAAGGAGAGAAGCCAGAGAGTTGTAGTCTATGGGGCTGAGTCTAGTTGGAGGCCTGTAACTAGTGGAGTGCCTCAAGGGTCAGTACTGGGACCAGTATTATTTAATATATTCATCAATGATTTAGATGAGGGAATTGAGTGTACTATCAGCAAGTTTGCTGATGACACTAAGCTGGGAGGAGTGGCTGACACGCCAGAAGGCTGTGCTGCCATCCAGCGAGACCTGGACAGGCTGGAGAGTTGGTCAGGGAATAACGGGATGAAATATAACAAGGGAAAGTGTAGAGTCCTGCATCTGGGCAGGAACAACCCCAGGTTCCAGTATAGGTTGGGGAACGACCTGCTAGAGAGCAGTGTAGGGGAGAGGGACCTGGGGGTCCTAGTGGACGACAGGATGACCATGAGCCAACACTGTGCCCTTGTGGCTAAGAAGGCCAATGGCATCCTGGGATGTATTAGAAGGGCGGTGGTTAGTAGGTCGAGAGAGGTCCTCCTTCCCCTCTACTCTGCCCTGGTGAGACCCCATCTGGAATATTGTGTCCAGTTCTGGGCCCCTCAGTTCAAGAAGGACAGGGAGCTGCTGGAGAGAGTCCAGCGCAGGGCAACCAAGATGATTAAGGGAGTGGAGCATCTCCCTTATGAGGAAAGACTGAGGGAGCTGGGTCTTTATAGTTTAGAGAAGAGGAGACTGAGGGGTGACCTTATAAGCGTCTATAAATATATAAAGGGGGAGTGTCACGAGGATGGAGCCAGGCTCTACTCAGTGGCAAACAATGATAGGACAAGGGGTAATGGGTGCAAACTGGAACACAAGAGGTTCCACTTAAACTTGAGAAGGAACTTCTTCTCAGTGAGGGTGACGGAACACTGGAACAGGCTGCCCAGGGAGGTTGTGGAGTCTCCTTCCCTGGAGACATTCAAAGCCCGCCTGGACACATTCCTGTGTAACGTTATCTAGGTGTTCCTGCTCTGGCAGGGGGATTGGACTAGATGATCTTTTGAGGTCCCTTCCAATCTCCAGCATACTGTGATACTGTGTGATATTAACATACATATATTAAAATACATGTATATTAAAATATATACTATATATATTTGCCTCCTTTATCTTAGATTATTACTATCATCACATATGCTTTGTAAGGGATATGTGAATGGAACTTAATCCAATAACCATTAAGTATGGTTAAAAAATATCATCTGCAGTTAGATGCAATTGTATAAACATCCATATGTTAACTGTGCAAATCTATAGCTCGTTCCTTGGGAGTTATAGTAATGCACGCACGCCACTTCCTTCGTCAGTGAAAAGCACTTTGAGTTTTGTCATTTAATTCAGTCTCATAGACTAAACAATACACAATTGTTCTCTGTACTGAAGCAGCTTTGAATTACTATATTCAGATCCTAAAGCACAGAGTTTGCTTTCAGTCACAGAAGAGTCTCAGGATAATGCTGCAGATGTTCTTAGAAAATGCTGGGTAACAGTGTAGACTGTGTCTGTAATGTCCCAGCCAAACTCTGTTCTCATTTACATGCATATGTGCACTTGCAAAGAACAACAGGGCAGTATTTTCACAAGTGAATTTCAACATCACATTGTTTTCAGATGGATAAAATGTTCAGTAGTTTCTCTGAAGGGTGCATATTGCCTGTCAGCTGAAGGAAGAAGTTACCCTACAGAAATACCTTGCCTTTTTCTATAAGCTATTTATTTAGTAAGCATTCCAGGATGTAATCTCAACTTTATGGTAGTTGTGATACAAATAATTCCAGTTGCATAATCCTAACTTAAATTTTGTTAGTCTGTTTAAATGCAGTAGTATGATGATACATTCTTACAGCCTTTACTTCTAGATTCAATGCAATGCACTGAAATCTGCAACGCTGTTGAAAACGAAGTTCTTGTCAAATGTTCTTCAGTATGAATGTGTACATAATTTCATACCTAGAACATCAGAGGCCATGCATAACCTCATCTTTACATAGAAACATGAAGGCAAAATGGAGCTGATACAAAAGAAACATTTTGAAGCTGTCGTTTGCAGGCATGTTTTAAAGGTATCTTCTGCACCTCCAGAACAGGTCTTGATAAAGGTTACTTTATCAGAAATGAGATCAACTGAGCTATTGAACAAATTTGGTTGAAAATACTTATACTTTTTTTATGTGCTTAGCATCATCAGCAATGGGCAACCATGAAGTGCAGTATGTTGATCAAGGAGAGAAGTAGTGGCAAGTTTTCTTGATAAAGAATAAATACAGATAAAACACTTTTTTTCTTCTGAAAAGACGTATTTGACTGAATTATGTTTTGCAGAAAGATGCTGCTTTCAGTGCAATATAACTGTCAAAACTAAATCTCAATTGGGTTGAGATCTAAAACTTTTCAAGTGAGTTCACATGGATTCCTATATCCACCTGTGCAACCTGATTGTCTCAAGAGAAGACAGTCTTCTTACAGTTTGGGTTCCTATTCAGGCCAGGCTTTTCTTGCATGAGAGGCACGCCTTCCTACAGTAACCAGCCTCCCCAGATATTCCAAAGCTTACCATACATTCCAGGAATATGTTTTTCTGGAAGGCTGGTTTGAGAAGGGATACTATAGGGACTTTATGAACAAAGTTTCAAGAGGTACCTCAGTGGCTCAGATGGCTAAATATTGTGGTTTACCTGAATCAATATTAGATGCTTCATTTCTGATTGGCATCAATGAGTGAAGTTTTTCAAATGACAACCACTGAAGCATCACACACAAGGGCATTCCAGCATGGCTGAAACAGATATCTTCTTAAAAAAAGGAGAAGGGAAACAGAGGTTCCCAAACATTGCAAAAGCCATTTCTGAATTACCTTTATCCTTAATGTAAGTAAGTCCAGGAGACAGCGAGTTAAAATAATTTGACAGACCTAATGCTCTCTTTCCTCTTACAGTAATGGCTCCTTAGGGTAATGAGGCGATGTTTACTAATATCAACTAACCATGTTACTAATGTTGTTGACTTCAAGGTTGAAGATTAAAACCTCTGAAAGTGTATTCTTTTGTGAGAAACATACCCATCCTTTACCAAATAAAATGTTTCAATACATGGTGTGCCCAGGCTGCTAAAACTTTTGCCAGTGTGGGGTTCCAGCAATGTTAGTGGAAACTTGCTTTTTTTTTTTTAAGCAAGTCACAACTTTACCCAAAACTCTTCACCCAGGAGGGGCTGATGCAGTGTAAATGAAAATATTTCTACTTAATCTGGTGACGACTTGAGCAGAATCATAAGGATCTAGACTATTTAGATACGTAGATTTGCCTAACTGCTTTTATGTCTGTAGTTTCCATATCGGTTAAATAGGAATAACACCAAATATATTGTACAAATATGAAACTATTTACCTGTTATATACAGGCAATATTCTTTTCCTTTTAACAGTTATTGAGAATTATACTTAACCATAGTGGCGTATTGTACAGCAGTCAGTCTGTGTCTAGTCTCTGTTCATCATCATTAAAGTAAATGTTTTACCTTCTATATATTATTGGTAATGGAGACTGTAATACATGCATCAGTATTTAGGAAGTTTCTGCAGTGTCGACTTTTCATCCCAATGCATTTTAGAAGTGGATTTATCTATAATAAATCTATGAAACAAATGCATGCAGAAACACATTTCTGAATTTATTACTTCATTAAGTTAAGCTTCAGTAAGGTTGCTGAGGTAAAGCTAATATCAGGGCATGCTCTATTGTACAGGCTTTCTAGATTTTTCTGAGCAATGGATATAAATCACAGAAACATTCCTTGCTGTATTGTGAAGGCTTATGGGTAATTACCAGTGTGACCATTCTCCCAAACTCCAGCGTTTTAGGATTACTTCTATATTTCATTTTTCAGCACTAAAAATCTTTTAGCAGCAATAAAAAAGTTGAATCCAAAGAAAAGTCTAACAGCCCATAAAAAGAAATTATTTTTTTTTTTTTGTGAAGCAGTCATATTTACTTATGATTTCTCATTTTTAAATAGGCCTTTTTCATTACTAAACATTACAGAGATGGGCCCAGGCTGCAAGCTCTGTAACGTCCAGGGACCTCCTCACAGGCTTGTGAATTGGGGTCCAAATATACAAAGAAACTCCTAAATCCTAGTTAGAAACCTTCCTTGTTCTACAATCCTACCCAAAACTGACACACTTCTATGTCATTGTCCTGGACCCAAGTTCTTAATTTTTAAAAGCAGATAGTGCCTTGAGGAGAAAGCTTCCTTTCTTCAGATTTGTCAACTAGTTAATGCAATTGTGTGGAAGTAGCCTTGCTTTTCCAGCCTCTTTGGTCCAGTTTTAAGGTGCTGAAGTAACTTACTTAAGAGCCTAATTAATTAATTTAAAATCCTTCGAACTGTTTCTAAAAGTCAATCAGGCTTTAAGGAGTTTAATTGAACACTGGCAGATCCGATCCCCCTGCTTGTGGCACCTAACCAAGGCAATGGAATCAGTATCTGTGGTTGTTCTAGACACCTTATATTTGCAATGGGGAGAAGCAAGAACCCCTCAAATGTGACTGTACCCCCATCTAAAGGAGAATATTTTAAAGTCCTTTTTTAAGACTTCTGTAAGATTCCAGTTTCTGTAGTCTTACAGCATCACACGATAAACCCAGTTCAAGTTTTAAATATTGTCTGGAAACATGTTTGACAGCTAAGTAAAGAATTCAGCACATTGTTAGAGGTTATCTGCATTTCTACTGCTAGAGCTGTTTAAGGAGCAATTAATCAGGGTTTTTTTTTCTGTTTGTGTGCTGCTAAACACCCATCATAATATGTAGTTGCATTTTCAAGATCAAGATTAGAACTATTCAAGGATACCCTATTTATCTTTCTGTCCTTGGAGACAAAGTTATCAAAAGTTATGGATGTCTGTGAATTATCAAAAGAAAAATGCCTGTAATGAAAGTTACAGAAAAGACACGTAATGAGTAAGGAAAAGTAATCTAAATTCAAGAGAATGAAACTGCATTCCATAATGAAAGATGCTGTCATATTATAGGACAATTCTTCAAGTCATCTAATGTCAATATATTCTCATTGCAACAGAGTGATCTGAATTTGTGTAGAAGTGGAAAATACTGAAGAACTGCACAACTGTGGTGATTCATCATGTTCCTTTTTAGATGAAGACATACTTCAGAGCTTTGAGTAGAACTGATGGTTCTCTGCGCATCTTTCAGTGAGTTTTTTGGATAGGCTAATTACAAATGTAACAATTTTAAGATCTGTTCCCTTCCAAAAAAAAAAGTGTGGTTTTTTTTTACTACAAACTGCTTATTAACCTGCAAGAGATTGCTACAGTAAGAAATATTTGTTTGTTTACTTGTTCTTTTTGTATCCTACACTATTACTTGTCTACTTTTAATGGTATAGATCATTAGGAAGATTAATTACATGCATTGTTTGCACAATAGCACAGCACTGCATTTTATGGGGATATGCATTTTTGTGCACGTTTGCATCTGAGTGTGTTCCACTTAGGAGTCTGTGTACCCACTGGAGCCCAAAAAAGCTGTTAAAAGATGAGAGCAGGAAATCGGAAGATTGATAGCAAGTCCTGAGCTTTGAGTGTTTAGAAAAAGTTCTATTCTTACCAGGTGCAAAGGACAAAGAATGAGGGCAGGGTTAAACATATGCTTCAAATACAACACAAAGCACCATCTGGGAACCTTATTGCTCAATTAGAGCGACTCTTTAGTAGGGCAAATTCACTGTCCGTACAAAATTAATGATTTCAGTAAAAGACATTTGATTTATGGTAATTCAAACTTCTCTTGTTTAACGAGATTTTTCTTCAAAAGCTGTTCAAAGGAACATTTTCTTAGGACAAGCAAAGATGAAAGAGTTTACTTCTATTTTATCTCATAGCATCCAAGCTCTAGCTTTTTGGGCCAAGAAGAAGTCTTTGGCCTTTTTGGAGTGAATTCCACTAATGTATTTAATTTAATTTAGTTTAATTTAATTTATACATGTAAAATTACGTATTTTTGAAGACAACTTTAACATTCCCCAGCAAGAAATTCCTGGTGGTAAGCCATACCTTTAGTAATGCTGATGATACTAACATACCTGTCTTAGCTCAAGCTGATGAAAAGCACACACATGCACTTATCTGCAGGGGGAAAACACAGTAGGTTAAGCTACAAAGATTTGTGTTTAATATCTATTTTGCCATTACCATCAGAACTGGAGTCCTGAAGTTATTTGGGTTAGAAAAGTTTGTGTTAGTGTTTCTTCAGTGCCTCTTGATTCAGTGAAAAGGCAGCTCCTTCAGAACGCAGTTGTTATTTCTTTCCCTTTAGCCTCTCTCTTGGGGAGTAGATAAACTAATCACGAGGTTGGAAGGAACCTCAGGAGATCATCTGATCCAACCCTAAGATAGGGGCACCTAAAGCAGGTTACACAGGAATGCATACAGAAGCAGAAAAGGGGCAAATGGAGGAGAAGGTCTTACTTTCATCATTACTGTAGTTGTATTTTCAGTCTTCATGACATTACATTAACTGATATTCTGGACATGTTCTAAAACATTAATAATATAGTAAGAATTCCTATATACTGTCAGTGTTCCTAAGGCAGTTGGGTTTGCTACAAGCATTGCAATGTGAAATGCTTTGGGCTGTGTCATGCAGGAGATGCTCTGACTTGAAGATCAGCATCAGCCCATGGCCTTAAAAAGCAGGATTTTAATGAATAAACAAGCTATTTTTATGCTAACCACCTGCAAATGGCAACTGCAGTTTGATCACAGATGCTACCAGCAATGTTGCAGGTAAGTACTGAGTTGCTAAGCTTACAGAAACAATTTAAAATGTTTTTGTTTGCTAAGCAAAATAGCAAAGAAATAATTTGATCCCTACCTCTAAATAGACAATGTAAAAGGCAGAGTTTGAGCTCTATTGCCTGCTGCATTTTCTATTCAGTTAAGGAACTAGTACTGAAATTTGCCTCAGTATTAGTCTCAGTGAAAGACAGATACGAAACTAAGTTAATGTTTACTAATCTGATCTGGAAGAAACATCATTATGTGGTGATTATTTGTGCTAAGGTGCATATAGGTAACGTTTTTGTTTTATTAAAGATTCACTGTGATTTATTTCGCATGTAGTTTGAGTCTGATCCTGTACATATTAAGTAAAAGTGAGTTTTATAATTAATTTCAGGGGTTTATGTTGGTAAACTAAAAGCTTTGCAGTTCAGTCTCAGCCACTGTTCACCTAAAATCAAGTTTTCGGCTCACAGTTCTAAACTATATTGTACACAGTTACTTCGTGTTCTAGATTTCTTATGTGGACTACTCAAGATGATGACAAGAATTACTATAGACAAGTCATTTAGTAACCAGTTTCTTTATATAAACCGCCTTACTGTTACAGCTTGGGGACGTGACAGGGACACATCCCCAACTACTAGCTTAATCTGAGTACCTGTTTTAAGTTATATGCAGAGCAGGAGCTAGGTAAGTTTTATTTTAGGGAAGTATCTAAAATAAAAGAATTTCGTTTCTTTCTTCCAAACATGACAACTCTATATATTATTGTGGAAGTCTAGATATTCTTCCAGAATGACCACTTGGGCAACTTGTTGACTTCCTTGTTTTGCTGACAGTATGAAAGGCATCTGGAAGGGGGTGAGAGATCGGGCTTCCTATATTTCAAGCAAGAAAGATGCTTACCCTAGTATAAAAGTCAGCAGTCAACTGATACAAAAAGCCAACTTCCTGCACTAATAAAACTTACGTTAATGAAATCTTTCAGCACTTCTTTGCTAAACAGGATCCAATTCTGCAATATTTTACAGCAGTTCATTTCATGGGATGACAGCTATCAAGACCAATAATTTTTCTAGACATTTATGGACAGAGATGTTTTGTTGTTCTCTAATGTAATCTGATCATCTGATTTAAAACAGTATGGTGACCTGCAAAAAGCTTACTTGTCTTTGCATGTTATTGATCAGCACTATGTAACTAACGATTTTGCTTTGTTTCCCACAGCGAAAGGTCTCAGAGTTGCTGAATATCATTTACTAAGACTAAGATGAAGTGTCTTTTAAATTTCATCTCACGATTTAGAGCTGCTGATGAGAAAGAAATATGGAAGCTCCACAATTCTTGAGAACCTATAAAACACTGTGCCAGCTTTAGCATTTATCAATTTTTAACTACTGCTACAAGGCTTCAAGCAATCAATTATTTCCCAGCTCCGCGACAGACTCAGAGCTATACCAGATAAACCAGAAATCAATTTTACTGCCTTGTGGCTGGTTTCTAAATATGTTTCTCCTTACCACATTTAAGCCCAAACAAAGCTAGATTTGTTTGTTTGTTTGGGTTTTTTTTGTTAGTACAGACATGGCTGAATTTTCTTCATACTTCACTTGACGTTAAAAATTCAGAAGGGGATAAACGTTTTCTTGGTTGGGATATAGATGCATTGTCCTTTTATTATTGCTTCCTAAAGAAACAGAGAAACAAATCTCTTTCATTTTCTGAGTCTAGCAACAAATTTGGGAACTATTTTTCACAGTGAAGTAAGTGTCTCTTGGCTCTTTTTTTATATCACCCTTCTGGAGTTCTCTACCATAAGGGAAGCATTTGATTTGCGTAAAATGTGCAGTATTCTGCTAAGGAACCATGGGAATTTCCAGTACGTTAATGAAAAACATAGTTTCCTCCAAAGGATGAGCAAAACTTTGCATGAATTTCAAAGAAAATGTTATGCTTTTTAAAGAGACTTCAATATGAAAATACAGCTTTAAGTTTTCTTGTGCCAGCCTCCTCCTGTGACTGCCTGGGTTTGACTCCACTTGACATAAGCTGAAGTGCTGGGAGCAGCACCAGGCCCGTCTCCACCAGGAATGTGAGCACTTTGACCCAGTACTTAGATAAAGCCTTGCACTGTCCAATTTGTAAAGCGGTGCTGAGGAGAACTGCCACCCAAGGTACATTATTTCACTGTTCTTTTCAATACAAAGGGAGATGACAGTGTTTGACCCTGAAAGTAACTGTCACACTTAGCAAATGTGGGTGCTTTTAACGGTAGACTGAGCAACTCTGCATTTAGAGGGAAGTCCATAGCCCTGAAGGGCCTTATTCCTTCTCTGTTAGCTTATCACTTCGGATGTATCATGTATCTTAGACTTATTTGCATGGAAGCGCCATGGAGATATTGTTTCTGTATGGGAAAAAAGTGTATTTATTTCTACCTTGGAAGATCTGAAGCACATATAACTTCTAAGGGTCATTATTTTTATTCTTTTCCTGTTAAGTGGCGCAGGAAGCACCTGTGTTACTGGATATTTTTTCACTCCTGAATCACAGACCACCACAGAATGGTTAAGGTTGGTAAGGACCTCTGGTCCAGCCCCCTATACAGCCAGGTGCCTAGCACCATATTGAGACAGCTTTTTGGTATCTCCAAGATGGAGGCTCCACAACATCATGGAGAAAGCTGTGCCAGTGCTCAGTCACCCTCACAGTAAAAATTATTTCCTGATGTGTTTCTGTTTGTGCCTGTTGCCTCTGGTTTTTGTCACTGGATAGTACTGAAAAGAGCCTGGCTCCATCCTCTATGCACCCTTTCTCATATACATTAATAAGAAAGATCCCTTTCTGAGATCTCTGTTCTCCAGGCTGAACAGACCCAGCTCTCTCAGCCTTTCCTCATAGATGCTCCAGTTCCTTCATCACCTTAGTGGTCCTTTGTTGGACTCTCTCATGTATGTCCAAATCTCTCTTGTACTGAGGAACCCAGAACTGGACACAGCACTCCGGGTGTGGCCTCACCAGTGCCAAGTAGAGGGGAAGTATCACTTCATTTCACCTGCTGGCAACACTCATCATGGAGCCTAAGATACAGTCAGTCTTCTTTGCAGCAGGTGCACCTTGTTGGCTCACCTTCAACTTGGCATCCACCAGCACGCCAGGTCTCCGACAAGCTGCTTTCCAGCTGGGTGGGTGGCCCCCAGCACAAAATGCTGCATGGGGTTTTTCTTTCCTAGGTGCAAGACTTTGCACTTCTTGTTGAACTCCATGAGGTTCCAGCTTGTTAACATCCCTCTGGATGGCATCAGCATGACCCTCTGGTGCAATAGCCAGTCCTCCCAGTTTTGTGTCTCTGCAAGGTTGCTGAGAGTGGACTCTGGATCCTTCATCCAGACCATTAAGGAAGATGTTGAACAGGATCAGATCCAGCCTTGACCCCTGGGATCCACTGACAGTGTCAAAAGCCTTACTAAATTCCAGGTAGGTGATACCCCTTGCTCCCCTCATCTACTATACCACTCATTTCACCATTACAGGTTACACAGGAAGAGAGCCTCTGCATGTAAATGGTATAGAGAAACCTGTAAAGTAGAACATAGTCTGTCTTTCACAGCATTTTGCAAGTGCTTTTTATCAACATTAAGAAGTCAAAATTTCACAAAGTTCACTTACATCACCCTGGTCGACACTGCTCCTTTGCCTTAAAAGTATACTAGTTTATGTTAAATGATAGAAGCAACAAATTTCATGAAGCCTGAGGAAAGGACAGATCAATTTTAAAGCCTGGAAAATGTAACCTGCTTCCTGTATTTTCCTTCTGAACCCCTTCTGGTTCTGACTGTCTCAACCTGGACAATGTCCAAAGGGACATTTTGACCAGTAATGAAAGCACAGGAGACCAACAGCAAGGACTGTGTACAACCGTTAGAACCATTTTCACTGGAAATGAGTCACAGGTTCAAAGGAGTATTGCCCTGAACACATTTCTAATATAAACTAGGACACGTTCAACTGTTTAAGCCTGTCTTATCAGGAGATTCATTGCCACTACAGAGTCATTATCTGCTCTAGCAAAGGCATAAAGCACATGTTGTTTGCCTGCAAATATTCCTACAGTACTCTGCAGTGAGAACAGTTCTGCTTTTGCCTTTTTATAAGCTGAGCCATTTGCCTATCAGCAATAATTCATTTGTATGTTCCTTCTACTCAGCTTATACATAAACAACCCGTCTCTGGTCTGTGCTGTAAAGGTATGTTTTGAGGCTTTGCCATCATATTCCAAAACAAGTTTATTTTCCTGTTTACATTTTTACCTATGAAAACTTTATTACATAACTAACATACAGAGAAAGTGTAAAGACCTACTTACTTACACTTTTCCACATGTACAAAGCAGGGACTTAAAGTGCTTTCTGCAATCTGTACCATATTGGATTTCATTAACATTTAAAGTAAATACTGGTGATTTACAATTCCATACATAAAGCCTTTTTTTCCTCCAGAAACATGTATATACTATTCTATCAAATTTCACACTGTGAAAAATGAAGTCTTTTAGTACACTGAAACCTCACAGTGCTAGTGGCTACAGCTGCACTGTAGTTAGAGTGCCTTGTATCATACTGCAACCTGAAAGGGGCCACCAAGAACAGAAGCTTCAGTATAGGAAAAGCTGACTAGATCTGTGACAGCATTTTGCAACCTGGTTGTTCTCATGAAGTGATTGTGTTCATGAATACCCCCCCTCCCCGTACATCGGTTAACCCTTCGCATTATGCTTACCTGCTATTTCTTTCATAGGACTCAAATCAACTCATGGGACAGAGTATGCTCAGTTAATGAGCAGATCCCTACCTCTAGATTTTTATGTCCCTTATTAAATAGGTAATCCTATGCCTTCTTCACTTTACTTGATAAAAGTCCTGTTACTGAATTATGAATTTCCTCAAGGACTTTCTCTACATTAGTTGCTGTGACCAGTTCATAAATACACATTTATTGTGCAACACCTGCATGAAGACTGCACACCAGTCACTTCACAGAAACAGCGAAGTACAAAGGTACTGCATTAGTCTGGAAAACAGAGCTGACCCTACAGTCATAAAGCCTGGATTTTGGGGAAAAAAAAATTGAAATTTTATATTAAAGTGTGAAATACAGTTTTCGTATTTTATTGACATGGATAAAACTGACTTGATTTTCTGTCATGAAGCCTTATTGCACCTGCAATTCAGGACCATGTGTCCATCTAGATTCACATAAAATGAGCTAGACAGCTTTGGCATGGCAAAATTGAGTTGCCTCAGGATAGGTCTAGTCATAGGATAATCCAGATTGGAATGACCTCTTTGATCAGACCCTCCAGCTCAGAGCAGGGTCAGCTCTGTCATCAGACCATGTTGCTTAGGGCTTTATCCAGCTGTGGCTTGAAAACCACCATGGATAGAAATGGCATTTCTCTGGGCAACCCTGACTGTCTTCAGGATGAAAAAGGTTTTTTCCTTAGATCTGGTCTGAACCTCTCCTGTTTAGATTTATGCACATTGTTTCTCGTCATCTCTCAGTATCACCAGAAGACTAGCTCCACCTCGCCACAGGTGCTAGGGGCTGTTGCTGAGGCCCCAAGACACCTCTTCCCCAACTTGAACAATCCGTGGTCCTGAGCAAAGCCTGTCCTCCCAGGGCTTTCCCTGCACTATCTATCTCCAATCCAAGCCATGAAACTAAATGCTTTTTTCCTGTACTGCGGAGAGGTGGGTGGGGAGGGCACACTTGACCAAATAGTCTAAATGCAGTCTGTTGAGTGCTAAGTAGAGGGCAATAATAGCTTCTTTCACTCTAGTAAACTCCCTCCCTCATCATTCCTGGTTAAAAGCTCTCCTCAGCCAGTTGGCTAGCCTCTTGGCAAGGATGCTTTCACCTCCATTGTTAGGTGGATACTACATCTCCCTATCAGTCCCTGATACTTGAAAATGTCCCTTGATCCTGAAAGTAAATTCCTGTCAAAAATACCAGTAGTGAAGCCATTTGGTGACCCAGAGGATCTGTCTGCTCCCAAGTCTTATCCCTTCATCAGCAGGACCAAGGAGAAAACATCCGTGGCTTTCATCCTCACCCCCAGAGCTGCAGTCACTCCTGATGTGTTCCAGGTCTCTTTGAAATGTCTGGGTTAGGTACTGCTTATTTTTAGGCACCTAAATCCTGCTTTTGGTGATCCCATACAAAAAACACTGAGTGATTTGATGAGGATACTATAGAAACATTGCACAGAGGTACAGCCAACAATCCTGGGCTAACATCATATTATATTAATATCCTTGTATGAAAGTCTGGTGTATTTACTTCATGGGACCAACAACAATGTAAAAAAGTTCTTGGAAACAATACACTGCTTTGTTTCAACCCCAGATAAAGACCATCCTCTCTGAACAACACACATGAGGTGAGGAAAAGAAGACAGTAACATAAATCCTATTAAGACTATTATATATTATGTTAATGTGCTTATATTTAACAGCTTTTTAATGTTTAATTTCTTCAGTTTTTACAAAGCTGAATTTCCATTATATTCACTTCCATATGGTTTATGGGCAACCTGGGACCTCAACAATCTCCTCACAGAATTCTGCTTGTTTTCTGACAGTATTAAAAATATTGATTTCTGCAATTCAGAATTTTGCTAGAAATATATAGAAAAAAGATGGCCAGTAATGAGAAGTAACATGCTTTAAGTGTTGTTCCCTATCATCTCTGTCCTAAACAGGGAGACTGAGACTGAAGTTCTTTGGAAGCTCCAAAGTCGAGCTGGCTATTGTTGACATTGAAGAAGAGCAGCTTTTTTGAGAGCTGCTGTAATACTTTTAGGACACTGAAAAAACAAGACAACCACAACGAAGGAAGTTTGTTTTCCAAGGTGGAGAGAGGCATTGGCCTAAAGCCTAAGGGTAAGGATGGTATTGTAATTTCACATTTTATCTGGGAGGTCTACATTGGGCTACTTTTGTATCAATCAGTAAATAATTTTACCTGACAAGGATACAATTGGTTCTGTACTGCATCAACAGTGTCTGGTCAGTGAAGAGAAAAAAGCATAAAAAAGTGGATTTTTCCGGTAGGGGCAGACTCAGCCTTACCTGTGTATTATAATATCCTGTATGCAGGCGATGAAAGGCAGGGGAGAATGCAGTTGACGTATGAAGGAGATGAAATTCGCCTTGGGAGTTTTCCCTGAAAAAAAGGACAATGGCAAGATCAAAATATAAACTTGAAGAACTGACAGCTCCAATAATGGATCCAAATTTGAAATCACAGAAGCACAGAATAGTTTGGGTTGGAAGTTTGGGACTTTCAAAGCTCATCTAGTCCAACACCCCACAATGAGCAGGGACATCTTAAACTAGATCAGACTGCTCAGAACCATGTCCAGCCTGGCCTTGAATGTCTCCAGGGATGGTGCATCCACCACCAATCTGGGCAACCTATGCCAGTGTTTTACCAACCTCATTGTAAAAAACTCCCTCACATCTAGCCTGAATCTCCCCTCTTTTAGCTTAAAGCTATCACCCCTTTTCCTGTCACAACAGGCCCTGCTAAAAAATCTCTGCCCATCTTTCTTACAGAAAGAACCCTTTTAAGTCCTGAAATGCAATCAGGTCTCCCCAGAGTTTTCTCTTCTCCAAGCTGAACAACCCCAACTGTCTCAGGCTTTCCTCAACTTTTCTATCCCTCTGATCATTTTGGTAGCTCTGAACATATTAACTCCATTTCACATGACATCCCTCTAATTCAGGTCAAGTTTTTGTTAGCCTTCTATAGATTCGTTTTGAGTCAGCTTGACACTGTGTCCAGCATGTCTGAGGAATTCTCCTCCTTCGAAAGTTAAGTGGTCAGATGCACCCTTCTTGATGAGCTTACTTAGCTGTGTGGTAACATGTACCACATTACCAGGAGTCTGTCCTTCCAACACATGACAATGAGACCAACCTAAGATACTGTCTAAAAATAGAACAGAGGTGGGCAGAAGCAGAGAGACAGTGGATATACCACATTACTTTGAGCTGACTTGTAGTAAAGTGCTCTGAGTTCACACCAGTGACAAATGTTTGGAATTTGATTATGTATGTAATTACTTTGATAGGAGGAATGTAAAGAAACCATCTTTCTTGGAAAAAAAATAAGGAATGTACATTCTTAACTGGTTATAGGTACTGTGCCAACAAGCCTACCCAGACTTACTATTGCCATCATGCAAGAGGACTTGAAAGGACAGTGTATCTATTTTGAGTTCTTATGCCTACTCTTAACTCTTCTGCCATTCTACAGCTCAAAAAGGCACAAGTGTTTGTTTTTCTAATTACCAATTCATTTTTCTTCCATGAGTCAATGAAGCAAAAAGCCTTCCACCATCAATCCCCACATTCTCAAGTGATATCTTGCCCAGCCCTTGTAGCACAGGGGCTTTTCTGACTGAGCTGTGCTGATCATCACCAGTGCATGCCCTTGATTCATGACAGTGATATCATGGCAGTGACTGGAATGTGCAAGAACACTGACAGCTAAAGATACCACATTGTGCAGGCTTGTGGGGTTGAAAAATATATTCATTTTCTGAAACAAACTTCAAAGAAACTTCCAAAATTCAGATATATCAATTTTATTTATAGTGGTTTTGGGGGGTTTGTGGAAACTAAACTGTTTGCCTGACTAGATTTGTATGAGCCTTTTCTGCTCCATGCGCTAAAACATACCCTCAAGTCAAGAAGTATCTGTATTCTTTGATTGCTTTTAATCTCAGTTTTCAAAGAACCATTGAAAAGATGCTTTTCTTCAGCCTATAGCATTTATAAGAGTCAGTGGCTAAACTAAAAGTGAGGTTTTGTCACACTGATCAGTTAAACTGTCAGTGAATTAAAGCACTTGAAAAAAGGGGAAAAAAACCCCACCAGTGTGAGAAAAAAAAAACCATGCTGTTTTGATAGAGAAAGCAAAACGATCCCACAGTATCAACAGCCCAGTAAGATAGCACCTTATCTACAGCAGTCCATCCCATAATATTAAAGCTTACAAAACAGTTTGAGCTTGGTCAGTTCTTTGAACAGTAAGACCGTTTAAACAGTAAGAAGTTTAGCAATAAAACGGATGGAAAAATCACAGTGTCATGAAAGCTGCATATTCTGAATTTAAGTTTTTGGGTTTTAAACAGAATAGAAACAGGCAAACCGTAGAAAATTGTGTTCTTTACCCATAAAAGAATTGCAACAATATTGTGCACAGTGACACTGGTGCAGTGATACTGCATGGATGAAATCCTCAGGTGCTTTCTCCTGTTGAAAACAACCACCATGTTCTGTGAACAGAAAGACCTAACCAGGACAGTTAAGGCATCCTGGTTTCCTGGTAGCTATAAGAGACCTGAGCCTATCCTCCATATGGAACTTTTACAGCAAAACTGGGCTCCACACCTACAAAGTAAAGGAGGGGGCATGTTAATCTGGTGAATCTCTGCAAGTTTCACTCTTAATGGTCAGAAAATTTGGCTTATTGGTGCAGATGACTTTTACTTGTGCATCCTGCCCACAGATGCACAAAACAAACTTTTCTCACTCTTGGTCCCTGATCAAAATGTGTTAGTCCTTTCTAACATATTCCTTGAACCTGAATTTTTGTAACGGTACCACAGTTTAAAACTTCCTGAAGGCATGGTAGTTTCATATAAAATATAATGAACAAAGTAAGGCCGATTCATACCAACACTCAATACTTGGGCAAACCCCCTGAAAAAAACCCTCCCCACACACAAAACCCAGAAAATTCACTGATCAGTCCTACAGTGTTAGGAATTAACATGTTGACAGAGTAGATCACTTAAACTGGCTTCTTCCAGCTCATAGATTTTTTTTTTCCTGAGTGGTTGAAGAGAAGAGATTCAGAGCAGCCCTGTAAAGGACTTTGGGGTGTTGGTTGATGAGAAAATGAACATGAGCTGGCAGTGTGTGCTTGCAGCCCAGAAAGCCAACCACATCCTGGGCTGCATCAAAAGGAGCGTGACCAGCAGGTCGAAGGGGGTGCTCCTGCCCCTCTACTCTGCTCTTGTGAGACCTCACCTGGAGTATTGTGTGCAGTTCTGGTGTCCTCAACATAAAAAGGACATGGAACTGTTGGAACAAGTCCAGAGAAGGGCCCTGAGGATGATCAGGGGACAGGAGCACCTCCCATATGAAGATAGGCTGAGAAAGTTGGGGCTGTTCAGCCTGGAGAAGAGAAGGCTGCGTGGAGACCTCATAGCAGCTTCCAGTACCTGAAGGGGGCCTATAGGGATGCTGGGGAGGGACTCGTCATTAGGGACTGTCATGATAGGACAAGGGGTAACGGGTTCAAACTTAAACAGGGGAAGTTTAGGTTGGATATAAGGAGGAAGTTCTTTACTGTAAGGGCGGTGAGGCACTGGCATGGGGTGCCCAGGGAAGTTGCGAATGCTCCATCCATGGTGGTGTTCAAGGCCAGGCTGGACAGAGCCTTGGGTGGCATGGTTTAGTGGGAGGTGTCCCTGACCATGGCAGGGGGTTGGAACTAGATGATCTTAAGGTCCTTTCCAACCCTAACTATTCTATGATTTTATGAGTCTCTTCCAAAGACTCACTAAATGCACCTTCACTAGGCATTTGTTAAGGAACACATCTGCCTTTCAAAGAACATTTAAATTCTTGGGAAGATTTCATGGATGTACCTTGCCCCCACCATACTACTATTTCAAAAGTATCCAACCACCTGTCTGTGGGACAGATGCATATGATTACAGCACTTCAGTTCTTTCTTTTTCCCTTTCTCATCAATAACTTCATCCAAGCACCTCCTCCCAAGAGGTCAGCAAAGTCTCCTTTACACGTTGGTTATATAGGTGCTCTACTGTAAAACAGATGCAGGAATCACAGAAAACACAAAAACCTGGAAAAAAGTTTGATACTCATGTTGTAAGGACCAACATGAACCCTGCATGGCTCAAGAGCTCATGGCAAGCTGGAGAGGGTGGTTCTTTCGTAGCAGCTCACAGCACTGGCACGAATGATACTTGAACTTCCTTTTAAAATACATTGTTATTTTAAAATATACTTTAGAAAGGCTATTAAAGAAGCAGCACTGAGGGCCAAAAACGTATGGCTGTGTAGAGAGGGCCTTAATAAATCTAATCCTGTTAGATTTCCAAAGGCAAATTTAGAGATGATAGGTTTTATCACTCAGAAAGAGTCTGCCATTTACAAAAGAACCAGCAACTTGCAATCTATCTCAGTTAAACAGTTTGTAAAGAGAAATCACACATACTGGCAACCACTGAAAGAAAATTCTGAAGGGAAAGAGTATCCTCCACCTCCAAACTCTTTTAATAGGGACAAGATGTTTTTCTGAAGCCTAAATACCACATAAACACAAGGATCTGTGTTCAATACAGAAATAACTGGACAATATGCTATACTACAAGAAGGAGACAAGACAGCCTGATTTCTTATATTACGTGCTTAGTTCCCATTTGTCTTTGTTAAAGAAGATAGGGTTAATGTCACTGGCATAAGTGACTACTCACCTGCCTGCTGCATTCAGCTCATGTAGAGTACTTTTAAAGACATGATTTTGTGGAATGTTTTAGTCCGATAAAACAAATGAGAAAAGGACTAAACTCACAAACCAAGTGAAAAAGGCAGGATAAAGCCCAGTGGTTAGAGAAGACCTAAGAGGGAAACTTCAACAGTACCATTTTACTTATCAGTATATTCAGAGACTCCAGTGACATAGAAAATCCTTAGCTAGTCAGGCAGAGTATTTTAATGCTTACCTTCCTATAAATGTCAATAGATCAATCCATTCTTTAAAATGATCTAGCATTAAATAGTAAAGCAGCTACACAAACTGAAGAATTATCATGGCCTAAGGACACCAAACAAATGGACAAAATGGCCACACGTAATTGTATTAATCCATCTTCATTTTGCCTGTTTCTCCTGATTTTTGTTACTTCTTATTGGTTCTGACTAAACTGCCTGCTCAGTTTTCAAAACATCACTGTGGTCTCAGTCATGTTCCCATGGCTCCCCCCTCCCCTGGCCCCAAGAAACCTTTGGAGATCCCAAAGTGAAGGCGACCACCCAGTTTGGCATGGTGCAGAACAACAGGGGAGGTCTTCTCAAAAGAGACCCAGTGCTAGCCAAGGGGCTGCAGGTTAGACCAAATATTACTGGCACTGCTACTTCTAGAAGCTTATTCAATGTCCGTCACTGGGCATGGCGCTGGTGTCCAGCTAGACTGTTTTATGGGGGTTTATTCCTAATTTCTTTTAAGCCTTTGCCAGTCCTCACATTATGCTTGAGTTGCTTCTAATCAACAAATACTGAAAATGTGCACAATTAAAACCCATGTCAGAGAGGAAATGGGAGTGTTTTGACAACATTCACCTTTACATCAGCAGGCACAGCTTAGACCAAATAACCACTAAGAACTGAGGGTGAATCCTATTTCAAGTCTTAACCATTTTTCTAATACAGATTTATGACCAGGAGAGAAGGTGACAGCCAAGGGCAACAGAAACCCTTTACTGGTTTTGGTGTGACTCTGTTTCTGTAGAGCTGTATCACAGTAGAGTCAGGACCCCACAAACTCCTTTCTGTGCTGTGAGCTGCTTGTAAGATCATCTGTAAAATGAGGCTAATACACATTTCAAAATAAAAAGAAAGCTTACAAATATCAAGTCTAGTTCAGATTAGGAAAGCCTTTTTATAGTTACTTTGGAATTCAGTTGTTTCCATCTATGGCTTAGCTATGAGTTACTTCATCCCCCATATTGTTCCACTGGTTGCAGCTGTGATAGGAATGGGAGTTTTAATGACATAAAGACTTAGCAGAGAGAAGGATGGCAGATGAAAATGGTATTTGTGAGTTACATTCACCAGTCCTTACGAATCAGTAAAATACTGCTGTCTTAGAGATTTCAACAGTTCCAGAAAATATCTAGTTAAAGTCTAGGAAAATCCCTTCAACAGTCATACTCACACTATGGTTCTATATCCATTTTCCTCAGAGGGCTATATTTTGGGCCTAACTTAATCAGCTGTGATATTTAAACAAAAGACACTGGGGTAAAGCTGAGAGTTTTTTCACAGTGCCTATCTGCTAAGTGAACAAAAGAAAACTCAAGTTAAAATCAATGATGCTTCCTACTGTCCTGAAAGTTACCATGCAGGCAATAAACTACTCTGTAAAATGGTACTAAAACATCAACTGAATGTGGGGCTCTGATGGCTTTCAATCTTTGTCATATATATCACACATCTTTGGAGGTAACAAAGCAGAACTAAGGTCCTGAAATACAGCATTAAAAATGCCCCTGTCCTCTGCAGATACCATCCTTGGAGACAAAGACAAGAAGTGAATCTGGAGTTGACATTAAGCTAATTATACTCAAGGCTGCATCTAACTCACAACCCACTTTACATGTACTGGAGATTGCTGGTGGGGACTGGAAAGTAAGAGGGGGTTTTTATTGAAAATCTTAAGACAAAGAGGTGGAGACAGAATGCAAGGAACACTATGTTGGAAGTGTATGACATGGGTGCATATGTATCAAGTAACTGTTTAACATTAGTCTGTAACTCCTAGGGACAGGCTGGTGAGACCCAGTGCAGTGCTACAGAAGTCAGTATAGCAATGACCATTTGCATAAACTAAAGATATATTGTCTCAAAGGAAAAAGGCAGAGGTTGTGGCACGTGCAGAGGTTTGATCCTCTCCCATACCCAGGAAATCAAGCCTGTTTTGCCCTCTTTTTACACTGGACAGAGTCAAAAAGTAAGTTTAATGGAAGCTGAAACATAAGACGGTATCACTAGTACTTCCTATGGCATGTAA
This sequence comes from Pezoporus occidentalis, assembly GCF_034315485.1. Classification (NCBI taxonomy): domain Eukaryota; kingdom Metazoa; phylum Chordata; class Aves; order Psittaciformes; family Psittacidae; genus Pezoporus; species Pezoporus occidentalis. The sequence continues at coordinate 7,644,179 of NW_026916294.1, forward strand.
AGAGCCTTTCAACTAACAACAAAGCCAGGAATTTTCTTAGACTACAAATTTTCAGTTAGTAGATGGCCTTTTTGTCCTTTTTCTATAGACTGTAGGTGCAACAGAGGTTGCATTTCTGCTTCTACTTGCTACAGCAGTATGTTTAGCACCTGACATGAAGAGGCAGTGAGCACCACCTGAAACACAGGAGGGTCTATCTGATCACAAAGAAACACTTTTTTCACTTTGAGAATGACTGAGCACTGGCACAGATTGCCTGAGAAGTTGTGGAGTCTCCTTCCACAAGTGTCTTGACTGACACTTTCTTCCATCAGCCGTGCATTTCCTCTTGTTGTGGTGCATCAGGTGCACTTGACTTGGAGGGCTGCTTCACACAGTTGAATTCCTCATGCTTTTTGCATGCACTTGATGAAGAAATAGCAGGGCTGGAGGACTATCAGGATGCCTAAACCCTGACCCGTGTGGTTCTCTTCACTTGCTAAGGTTAGTGATGCAGGAGAAAAAAAGAGTGAAACCCTTCAGAAATGGACTGCAAAATAACACTAACATTCCAAATAAAGCAGAATTCTGTTTTTCACCTGCCTGTTTCTAGCCACAGAACAGATCTGGGTGCAGGATGTACTCTGCTTTTTTTTATCTGATCTGCCAAGCCGGCGTTTCATTTGTGGATGAAGCACTTTATGTAAAGATAGTGCTGGGCCATGAACAGCCAGCACTCGTTTCTGTTCTGAGTTGAAAATGAGCAGTCTGCTGGAAATTTCAAATCAGGAGGCACGCAGAATATGTAAGATTTGATGGAATGAAAGAGCACAAACATGCAATATAAACAAGTTTCATACAAGCATACGTATTCTGATATGAAATCGTGAGATGTAACTGTCACTTAGTATGTCTTACAAAAACCACCCTGCAGTGAAAAGCTTGGTGGAACTGTTTAGCAAGCAGATTAGGGTGGCTACCTTTCTTTTCACTCAACCGCACTTCAGATCATTATGTAAATATCTAAAAATGCCACAGCAGAAGTCACGTCACTTACTGCCAAATGCATAGTGAACACTGAAAGAACCATGTCTTCCTTTTCAAACCGAAATAAACTCTTTAGTATGTGCCTCTCCTGCTGAGATGACTTTTGGAATTTTATATAGACAGTAGGGTGAATTCCAGCGTATTTGTCGTATGTAATTATGGCTTTTCCCTGGAACTGAACCGAAGAAGAACTGATTATTATTTCAACATCAACCATCTTGACAATTACAAATATTTGTTTCATTGGGGAAGTGGATGCATCATGTCCTATTTATACATAGCTTCACACTACTGGAAATACAAGCTGTTCGCATTCTCTGTAGGTTTCTTGTTTACTCCTCCTGTATGAACATTTTACTAATTAAAAAAGAGAAGACTCCCAGATGTAATGTACATTTGTACATTAATCACAAGTAAAGTCAGGGAGTGTGGCTACTAGTTTCTCAACTGTGAAACCACTGCAGTGAAGTTTCCGTGACTTCAGTAATAATTATGTTCCTGGAAAATTGAGAAATACTTATAGTGTCTTCCTGAACTAAGGCATGAAAATGGAAAAATTAAGTCACTCAAAGAACTTTTGCTCTAGCTAGGAGAAGTAATATTAAAATTCCAAGTGAGAAAAAAAAGGGTCCTTACCATTATTATCTGAAATTGCAAACAAAATGTATGTTGTTCTAAAAAGCACTGCATTCATGTTATATATAAAGGCAAGGATAAATTTCTTAAGCACTTAAGAAATACATTCCCATTAGGTTACAATATATTTTCCTAGCTTTTTATAATGTTTGGCTAGAGAATAATGAAAGCTTCCCATAATGCGTGTGTCTTATCATAATGGCACTGCACAAGACAGCTGCCATTTGTGTTTCATGTTTGCCTGTATGAAAACACTCACGTTACGTGAGTTATCCTTTTAACTTAATCAGTGGAAATTTTGTTTTCCAACTTCTGAACGTTTTGCTAGCTGAACTTTGGCTTGCCCAAATTCACCTTATTTATGAAGCAATACACAGCGTACAAACCTTTGTATTGATGGAAGATCAGATTGCCCTTCTCAGCCATATTCCTCTTTAGCAACAGGCACACACAGCTTACCCAAATCTAGTGCAGAGCTGAATTTTAAGCATATTTCATCTTTGGGGAAGGTGAAAAAAGTAAGACTTACTTTAAGAAGTTTTCATTTTGCAGCAGTCATGCATGGACTGTAACTCAAGCTCTTGTAGAATTGCTGCATTCTGGTTTCTTACTCCAGCTCCCTCCTCACGGATCTCCTAGGCTGGTATAGACAAAGAAAACCAGGCCATTTGTAATTAACTTTGATCTTTCAGATTATTTGAATGTTCTTTAGAACTGTGAAATACAGTGGATTACAGTTAGAGTTTTGCTATGGCAAAGGCAAGTCTGTATTTGTCAATTGAGCGACAAAAAGAAAGCTAACATGCTCCATTCAGGTAAAACCAAGTCATGCAATACAGGATGCTTTTAGTATACCAATGTAACAATTATTTGTAAGTACTGAGTGAAAAGGAAATAACAGAGTATTTATGTATTCAGCTGTGAATACTACACAGACTTTTAGTATTTCTAATAGATGCAATATTTTACTTCTAACGTGTAATACTGAACAGCTTTACTTACTATGTATAAAACAATATTCAGGATTGATAAAATTTCTTTTCTTTCAAAAGATCCCTTTGAGGCAACTTTAATGAGACACTTGTTGGTGCTATCATGTGGAAGTATTCCCAAAATACACACAACATGCAAAAAACCAAAACAGGATATTTTAAATTCTGTTTAGCAGTTAAACGATTTAAACTCAGAATATCTGTCTTGAGCTGCTTTGTCCAACCCTCCTCCCTTTCCCTGCCTGCTTCATCACACCATTTGGTAGACAAACAAAGAGAACATCCACCATCAAATGTGTGATACTTCAGGCACATCACAGATGAATCATGAACTCTACACCAGTTTCAGTCTCCACACTAATGCACGCTACATCCTATACCTCTTTATCCAATTTTTACCTCTTCTTTTATACTAGGGCTCCATCAGATCTGAGCTAGGGAATGGGAAAATTGGCTGGATTTGCTTCACCTTACCCACCCACACAGACAAGCTGGACAATCCATATGCATACTGCTACATACGGTGTAAGATAAGCAGCTACGCTTAAGGCCTGTGAATCTAGCATTTTGCTGTCTTTCATCAGATCAAGAGAAAAGGTCACAGCCAGATCTAGTTAGAACTTGAATTTCAGTTTTTTCATGCTGCCCACAGGTATAAGAGAACTGGATGGATTCTGTGTATTTTTTTTACCATTTTTTTAAATTTGTTTTTATCTCAAAATTCATTGTTAGGGGAGGAGAAGGAATATTCAAAATTATTCAGCTCAATTAAACAACTGAATATATGAAGTCACATGAAGCTACTCTTACCAGTTGCCAAAAGAAATCACTGGCCAAAATGGTCACCAAAATCAACACAGTCTTGTTACAAATTAATTTAACTTCACAAATTTCTGGGGAATGAATCATAGAATCTCAGGCTGGCTTGGGTTGGCAAGTACTGTAAAGCTCATGAAGGGGACGCCTTCCACTAGTCAAGGTTGCTCCAAGCCCTGTGCAAACTGGCCTTGAACACTGCCAGGGATGGGGCAGCCACATCTTCTCTGGGCAACCCATTCCAGTGCCTCACCACCCTCACAGGGAAGAAATTCTTCCCTATTTCTAACCTGAATCTCCCCTGTTTAAGTTTTAACCCATTACCCCTTGTCCTATGATGAAGAGAACCCAGAGGCAAAGCCCAGTTAAATATCTGTTATCACAGAATGAGACTTATGCCAAACAAGTGGAAATCTCTATTCAAGATAGAAGTATTTAGAGTACCTCCACAGTGACATCCAGTGTCTAACTTCTTGCCATTGAGTTGGCACCAGTACTGAACTCTGCTGAAGTCCTTATAGTGTGCGTTCAACATTCAGGTATACTTCACACCGGCCTGGGGGATCATCTGACCTCCTTCTGCCTCTGCACTTACTAAAATACAGGTTAAAGAAGTTAAATAAAAAAGGTATGCCAGGAAGAGTGGGACTGTTGCTCTCAGACTGGCTGTTTTAGAGGTTTCTGCCCTTCTGTGGTTACTCAAAGATAGCATTACAATGGGTGGCTGAGAGGGAAATGGTTTGGTTTAGTTGACCTCAAGTTTAAACCCAGGAATTCATCAGGGCTTTATTATCTTTGGACCAGGCAGAGGGGCATACAACATATATTGTCAATGGGAATAAAACAGTTTGGTGAGAAATTTAAAATCAGCCCGAACTGCCAAAAGAGCATCAATACACCAGAGCTGAGGAAATGGAGTAGGGGGGAAATAGGAGCGGGTCCAGGGACACGGAGTGATCTGTTATTCTAATTGTTCTGTTTATTATTCTGTAAACACTCCATCAAATGTTCTCCATGGTTATCAAGCATATGTTTTGAATGCATTATGTGAAACAATTAGAAGCACGTGCTTCTTTTTCTGTTCACAGAAAAATGCCAATATTAATCTTATTCTTGCAGCCTTGCCAGAGCTCTTCTTTGGATAAACACTCCCCATACAGCTGTATTGGACCCCAATCCATTTAACCTCTTGCTATTAAGTTCCCCTTTGCTTTTGCAGGTTGTAAGACTGGCACTTCTGTTCCTTCAATAATGACCTGGTATAGAAAACACACAGTCTTCCAGAGAACCACGATCATATCATAGCTTGCTCCAAGTACAAATATGTCAGCCACTTTTTTTTCCCCCAAGATTTTGAAATTTGTTGTTGCTGGTAATGAACATGGTAAAAAGAAGTGTTCACAGTTTTCATAGAGGAGATGAAGTCCTGCTTCTCTTTGCCGGTATCAAACCGAGTGATTTAGGGGAGAAAATGTCGAAGTAGATTTAAACTATTCTCCTTGCTTCTGTAACAGCCAGTCTTTTGCCAGTCTACTGGCAATATTTATATTATCAAACAAATATCTCAATAGTATAATCATTAATGTAGTAAATATTTAGGTAAATGTATTAAATAAATACTTAGATTATTAAATAAATGTGAGAATATATTACCCATAGGTCAGCAACAAAAACACTTCTCAATATAAAAAAAAGAGTGGTAAAAGCACAATCCAAAGGCAAATCTGAAGCAGTATTCTGAACTTTGAGGTCCTTACCTTTGTCATGAATTTTCTACAAACAATGCCTTTGCACAAAAAGAAAAATAAATAATAAATACTGTGCTAATATGTGTATTATTTAAAGTGCAACAGTTTTGGTAATGCAACGTTAGAAAATATTAATGAACTTTTTGTTTCTAAATTAGTTCCTCCAAAGCGTATTTTTACTGAAGAGTGTGATGTTTCTGGTTTCAGAATTGTTGGAGGAGTTCAGTGACGTGGTCAATCCTACTTTTATGATTATACCAAACAAGGATTGTTAACAAAACTCAAAGGTAAATATCATTTTTGAAATAATACTGATTTTGGTATTAGTTTCCTTTTCCCTTTAACTTTTACACAATATTTTTTTTTTAGTATAGTTTGGCAAACCTTCAGTAAAATCTACTCTACTTAAGACTATGCCTTAAAGAAATCATCAAGAATTATGGGGAAATAAACTTCTTGAATGAAGAAATAGGTTATGATATTGAAGCAGGACAACAGCAGATGTCCCAGTTTTTGAGACAACAGGAGATGATTTAAAAATTCATCTCTTCCACACATGATACAGTGACAGACCAAGAAAGGTTTGACACAAAGAGGACACAAGGAAGAATCCCTTCAACCAACAGCATGCATATCCATATAATTCATTTATTTATTTTTCCCTCCTTTCTTTTGTGAGGACATAAAACTCCACTACAACGACCACACTGGATGGAAGCTAACCCAGGTACATGCATGGGAGCCCAGCTGATGCTTTTATACAAGGCTCTGGCAGCCTGGTCCTGGTCTCTCTTCCAGGCATTTGCACACATCGCATTCCCAGCAGTGCTTGAGGTTCTCACCTTAATATGGTGACTTTACAACCCAGCGTGAAAACAAACACCATAAAATCAAATAAACTGATTTGCAGTATTCATTAGTAGGGAAAACAGTTACAGAGGAAATGAAATATATGGTTTCTAGGGTTTTGCTGGCATTTCTCCATGTTAAATGCTCATTCCAACACTGATATGGGAAACAGTTTACTGACACCTACACTGTATGATCCACATAACTCAACTAATAGCTATTCTGTTTGCAGAAGTAATCCTAAATAGACAAAAACATTTAAATTTTTTGCACTGAAGACAATGTCACTGTTAAATACAAGCTTTTATTTCAGATGGAACTATTCTATGATTCCATGTATCCTGCAGCATTTTGCAGGACAACACTATATGGTATTACAAGGAACCGTATTTTTCCTTTAATTCACATTGTACTTTACACTGATGTCAACATCACAAAGTTGCCTCTTCTAAGACAAAAGGTCATTTCCCTGGTACACTGACCACTGACTGAATAAACTCTCTGCATATCCTCTCACATCACTATACTGAAATTCTGCTTCTTTAGATCAGTCAAACCCATATGAAAACATACTGGTGACAGGATTTGTTTCTAAAAAGGTCCAGAAAGGGTACTGCAATTGCAGGGCTCATCCTCCACTGGCAAACACTTAACTATCCACACTACCGATGTCAAAACTCATCTCAACAGAAGAAAAGTTTGCACACACTGGTCTGAATACTTCTGTGGGCACTAATCTGGAGCTTTTGCTTCAAGAATTATCAGAGATTTTTTACCATTTAGTTTGTCACAATGCAATAATAAAGACAGACCAAGAGATCAGGTAATTAGAGCATTATAGTGATAAAAGCACTACAGATAATTTACTATTCCCCACTTCTGACACCATATCACTTGTTTACAATAAAGGAAAAAGGAGCAAAAGTAAAAATTGCCCTTGCCACCTAGTGGCAGTGAGCTTAACACAAGCAGCTACATCAGCCGGTATGACCTACTCACAGAAAAGCAGTGAAAAGGGCATCCAAATGCAGTATAAACTATCTGCTAACCCACCATTTCTCTGAAGTCTTAAAAGAAAGCCTTACCAACTTTTCTGGTTTTTGTTGTTTGTCGTTGTTGCAGAGAGAATGGAACCCATGACAACACTGAATTGTGAATATGCCAGCCATGCAGTAGAATATTGTGGAAGCTGCCCAATATATCATACACAACGCACTGCAAGAGTTAACCCTGATGTTAAGCAGAAGAGCATTCCAGTTTGTGCAGCCTCTGATTTTGTAACGGTACAGCCCTCCAAGCATGACTACACCTTTACCTTCAACATGACTGCTGAATGCAGGCTGATCAATGTCCATCTGCATACTGCAAACTGCCTCTGAAAAGAAATTAGATGATTAAGCCAATATTTACACACATAACAGAAAGAGATCATTATACATATTGCTCAGTTCATTCTGCAGGCAGATGTTTGAAATAAGTTCAGTGCATGGTCCAAAAAATAGAGACTATGTCAGATACTCATGATTCAGGTTAATGATGTAGTTACAAGGAGGAGAAATATCCTATTAAGTTGTTCAGAAAGTTGTTTTGAATACAGGAATTGGTATTTTGTGAAATAATCAGTGGATATGAAGTTAGCAGAGTCATTCGAGATTTGGGGTATGTAAATGAGATCAAAATGTACCAGCAACCAGCATTCATTTCCTTGTGACAGGAGGAGGGGAAAAAGGACACTTTAAAATACTAACTATAAATAATAAATAGTCAAAGATGTGGCAGAGGCCAAAATATGTCATATATATAATGGTTATGACAGGACTGACAGAACAGTATGTCCCCTCACTCTGACCTTCAGGAGCCCCCCTGGTTGGCCTGTGGTAGGGGCAGGATCTTGAAGTCACAGGAGCTTATTGAAGATTCATGCCAGCAAGTGCAATGTTTGTACCTGAAACATTATACATTTAAGTGCAGTCTTTATATACAGACTGTTTTCAAGAGGTCATTATCACAGAATCACAGAGTGATTTGGGTTGGAAGGGACCTTCAAGCTCATCTAGTTCCAACCCCCTGCCATGGACAGGGACACCTTCTACTAGATCAGGTTGCTCCAAGCCCCTGCCAATCTGGCCTTGAACACTGCCAGGGATGGGGCAGTCACTGTGCAACCCGTGCCAGTGTCTCACCACCCTCATGATTATATCATTTAAAGTACTTGCAGAGGGAATCTCTGCATTTAGCAAAGCATGCCATGTTTCAGCCCCACAAGTTCCTGTGGTTGAACCTGGAGCATTTAGTCCCATTGAAATTATTCTGCAAAAGTGAGCATTTAGGTAAAAAAGCAGGCAGCGGTTAGCAACTCCGTCACTTATATGTTTAATCTTGTTCACAGAAGCTGGGTCCAGGCATCCAGATGTATTTAAGAACATACCTTCCTCCATGGTCAATAGCAGGTAGCTGCAAAGCATCCTGGCCCAGCCAACAAAATCTGGACCAGTGCACTGCAGGGATCATTTCTGGAATGCTGTTTTTGTTTCCACGCTGCCCTGTATGCCAACTTCAGAGCACAATGGTAAGCTTAATGGTTGCATCTGCCAAACTATGTAATGGCCATGACGACTGTGCCACCAGAGCGCGAATAGCATGTAGTAGTGCTCTCTCATGGATGACAGCTCGAGATAAAAATGTGAGAAATATTCAGATGACAATTCTTGTGACTTCCAGTTAGGTCTTGTGTTAAAATAGAGTGCGCAAAAACAAATGCAAAAAACTAACTTAGAACAACTATATGCGTAGCTGAAAACCACATCCTGTTTGTGGGTTCTCACGTTTCAAGAGCAGTTTATCACACATTTAGAAAACATACATTTTCATTCTAGTAATTAGCAGTCAGCGTTCTGCCATATAAAGCCCTCACACTCAAGGGGAACTCAGAGCTGCTGTCTCCTCACAACTTTAAAACTGCTCCTGGAGCTTGCATATGGAAGGGAATACCCTGTCTTGTTTCATGTGTTTGTAGGCTGTGATCTCGACAAGCTCATGAACATGTCTGGGGATGACTGTAATTTATCTTGATTTAGCAAGTCAACTACTATAAAGTGTTCAAAATAACTACTAAGTTGTCCTCCAATTTCCAAAGGGCATTTTTGGTGACACAAAAAATAGCAGAAATTCTGAAGAAATATTAACAAAACAGGTTTTTCACTAGAAATAGTGATTTTTTTACCCATGGTAAAAAGGAAAAAAAAAACCAAAAGGTTGCACTGCATACTGACTTAAACAGTGGTGTATGTCAGAACTTCATGCACATCATGGAAAAAATGTATTTCAAGCATAATTTCCATTAACTTTTATGTTACCATGTAAACTCATAGTAAAATTCACTCATATAGTACTGCCTCAACAATTCTAAATTAAAAATCTGATGTCAGGCACTAAAAACAATCTTGGACTTTGCTTTTTCTAGACTTTTCCAATGTATGTTTTCATTCTTTTATGTTTTTTTTTCTGACTTCTAAACCTGCAATGGCACACATTTTCCAAAGCTTGTTTTGCAGCCACATGGGGAGATTTTCAGATGTTTCAGAATAAAAGTCAACAGGCTTTCACATGCCCATGCCCCCAGGAACTACTGCTTTAACAAACACATCTAATAGCCTCATACTCTTTAAGACAATGTAAGTTTGTTACACAGGTCATAAAATACCTGCAAGAAGTGTCTACATAATGCTGACGTCTTGCTTAGATTAAAAAATACAAGTAGATTTGGCAAAATGTTTCTTCTTTGGTGTATGCCCAGGTATTGTAAGTCATGTAGTGTACGGAGATTAACAACAGTTTGGCTCTATAGGGTATCTTTTAGTGTCTTCTCTTGGCAAAATGCCTTCCAAGCTTAGTATCACTGAGACCGTAATATCTAGCCTTGCAGGTATGTGAAAAAATATCAACATGCCGTTACCTCCTCTGTGTTTAATGTATTTTAAGAATACTTTTTTTTCACTTAACACACACCCCCCACACCCCCCCCCAGCTACAATAATAGTACAGGAAGACAAAGCATGGAACAGTGAAAACAGGTAAGCATGTCTATTTAAATGAAATGCATGGAAGAACATCCTCACTGCATGGCCAAGTATGGTCTAGCTACCTGACTAATCTACTATATGGCAAAACTAAATATATGATGTTTTTATCCACATTTATATGTCAATTTTATAGCTTCAAATGCCCAAGTTTTACTGGAAGTTTAAATTGACCAAGCAGCCCTTGGATAAAGCCTGTATTAATTACCAGTATCAACTGTTTGGGAAATACAGGGGAGTGTAGAAGTGCTCAATTTCCCTAGGTTTCAGGGCTGTCTAGATTTTAACTGTGTGAAAGGATAAAGAAAACACCCTTCTCTGTGGTTTCAAGAAAAATCTTCATTTGAAGCTATGAAATCTTCCAGTGGTTTCCAAAACGGGAATGAATTCAGCAAGTGTTTGCATTTTCAAGGCAGGGCTTGCAGCATCTCTCACCACAAAGAACAGAAAAGACCCAGAGTTATAGAGGAAGCTTTAGTGACCTATGGATTCATTGCACCTTCCCAGGCTCATTAGTTCAGCTACCAGTTTCTGCTTGTTAAGAGGCTCTGTGGGTAGCAGCAGCAGCAGCAGTCAGTGATGCTAAAGAAGAGGTACCTGCAGAGACCATGGTTCAGGCTGCCTCTTGGGCTGGAGATGACACTATAATCTGCTTAGAGAACATTCTGGTTATTTTCATTTTATTTACATAGTCACATTATGATTTTGTTTTCACATTCAGGCCAACTTCACACCTCTCAGGCTTGCCTTTTGTACCTCAGATGAAACTGGAGAACTACCAGTTGCTTTTACTTACATCCCTTTAACCTCCATTCAGGCAGGGTCATATAGCTGTGAGGGGAAAAAGATGCCCTTCGTGTTAGCATCCCTCTGTGTATGATTTTTCATTTGCTTCTATGTTTAGCCATTTTGAGCAATAATACAAACTGAAATCTCACCTCCTGAAATACAGTGGCTTAAACACTTGAAATGCTTTTGCTGGAGGGTGCTGTTAGCACTTCTGTGCTTTTTTTTTTTTTCAACTCTGAATCCAGTATCCATTTCTTACAGTACTGCATAATACATATGAAATGTATTTTTGATGGACATACAGTCAACCAGCAAAATCTCCACAGTCAATAATGAAACCAACCACAGATCTGTAACTGTATACACACATGTATTGCTTTTGCTCTTCTACAGAACATGGAATCTAGTTGACTTAAAGTGGGGGAGCCTTTATAAGGTCCCAGTGTCGTGTAAGATTGGGCTGTGTGGGGAAGATTTGAGTGTGTCCAGAGTAACCTACACACTCTCTACAGCAGTAGTAGCTCTCCTTAGAGAATTAAAAAGTTCCAGAAGAAAATCACTGGAGTAAGGGGACTGATCAGCTTTTCCACAACTGGATCAGTTGGTAACTTGAGCAAGCTTCTGCTTTGTTGAGGGAATGAGAGATATGTTTTACCACCTCCAGATGGTGGAGGTAAAACTCCACCATTACTCTGCCACAGTAAAAGTGCCAGATCCCAGGGAATATGCTTCTGTAACAGTAAGTCTTTGTCCTTCCTTGTGCCTGTGTCAGAGACAGGAATCACAATCTTCCTGTCTTCTTTGAGCACTCCACGGAAGGCCAGCTAAGAGTTACAAAGCAGATACAACATCAACCATGTAAAAAAACCCACTATATTTATATACATGTATATGTAAAAATGACATTTCCACATACCTTCTCCATGTTTATGGCACTAGCTGGCATGGAGAAATTCAGGCTGCTCATTCTCATGGAGGGATCATTGCAAATACCCTCTACTGCAAGAACTGTGTGTTCTCCCCATGTAACAGCTTCCAGCTGACAAGATGTCACGGTTCAGGGGGCAGTGCCAAAACTTCATGTCAGTTTGTAGCATATAAAATAGCTATGCATGACATAGCCAGAAAGGAGAACACAAGTGCACCACTTAGACAAAAACCTATGTGAAAACAATAAAACAATGGACAAACCTCACTTTTTACAGTATTTTTTTTCCAACTTCCTCCCCCAGAACTGAAACCAGAGCAAACGATGTTGCCACTGGCTGCACTGTATAATCAGAACTTGTCAGTGCGCTGTCCTTTGCTCTCTGTGGCTACTGCCTTTTCTCATGCCCGAGAGAAAATGGATGATCCACCAGCCAGACTGCCAGGACAAGTCATTTGAGAAAATGGAACCATTCCTCTCACTGCCAATAGGACCTGGAGCAAATGACGCAGACCAAACTTGGATGTGACGGTAGGAGCCCAGACATCTCTAAACATCTCATTAGCCATCCCTCCATCACTGGGACCCTAACTGCAAACAAAAAATACTTCTCTGTGCTACAGTGTCCAGTTTGTAACATGGGCATAAAGACATTTCCTACCTCAGACATGTATTTTGGAGTTTAATACATTAAAGATGCAAACTGTAATGCAGGTCCCTGTGCTAGCTTCATGGAGCAAAGGCTGAGATAAAACTGACATCACTTAATTTGATATCTGTGCACAAATCTAACAAATTCTAACACACAGATGTCTCAAAAGCCTATAAACTCTCAGGAAGTGGAAAACAAGCTTTATATTTTTATATGCTTATCTCTATAATATCTGAAAATATTGCACATATCCAAACCCAGAAATAAGACTTTTAGTCTTCCTTTTCTCTCTCATTTTATACTTCCTTGATTTGCCATAGTAAATAACTCTTGGTTTGCGTACTTCGGCTTGTGTGTGTGAATGGATGTGCTGTCTGACAAAATGCCACCCAGTCAAAACCTGGTAACTTCATGCGCTGTTCTCAGGGTGAAAGGCACATGGCCAGTTTTATCTCCCACTGCACTGAACTGCAAAGTAATTCATTACCTCTCTGAAGCATTTGCTACTCACCTGTGTGAGCTCTCCTTGTCCCTGACAGTTTCAATTTTAAAGCTAAAAATTCCTCTCAGGAAAAATCTCCACAGAGATTTTACATATGAGGATAAAGACTCTAAATCAGCCTGTATTTTCAATATTTGGAGGTGTGTACAGAGGAGAACAATGGGGTGATCTTTCCTTTTCTTTTTTTTTTTTTTTGAGACCAAAGGGATTTCTGTCCTTGAAACTATTCAGAATATTTTCAGCGTGTGAGACTTCATCCCTAGGTGTAAAGAACTCATCTAATTAGTTCTCAAGGTCAGGAAAGTATGTGTCAGTGTGTCCTACTCTGTGCTGGCAAGGATAACAGGCAAGCTTGGGGTTTGCCTTATCTTTTATAGCTTGTAGTGTTTGGGGGATGGGCTCATGATTAATTGTTTCAGAATCCCCCCCGTGATATCATCGAATCATTTAGGTTTGAAATGACCTTTAATATCAGCAAGTCCAACCATAAACTGCCAAATGTCCCCTATACGCCACTTCTACTCATCTCTTAAATACCTTCAAGGACGGTGACTCCACCACTTCCCTGTGCAGCGCTGAAGAGTAATGAAGCAGGATGGTAGTATATGGTGAGAGAAGGTATGGTGGAAAACAAGTTTTCCTTTTATGCTTTAATCAGTCAACATTTGCTAACCATGTGGCTTGAAATAATGTGCAAAGCACATTCATACAACACATACAGAGATACAAATTACACACCCTAAAATGCTGGCATGTGCACCACTTTTGTCCCAAAGCCTGATCCAAAAACTTATTGCTGAGCTCAGCCTAAAAGCCTAAATCCTTTACTTCACTTTAGGATCAGTTGCTTATGTACACGTGTGAACAACCACATGCCGACCACAAGGCAAGTGATCTTGCAACTGTGTTGTTAAACTACAGACAATACATCCTGATGAGAAAAAGAATATCTTAAAGGGCTGTCATATTACACAGATCAAAGCTGGATTTCGTTCTTCTAATCTCAAAGGGAAGGCAGAAAGCTTGTTTCTTTGCCTGGCATACCGTATCTTAACTACTTCATGGACATACTGAATACTGTCTGAGAAGATGCGATATCAAATGATCACTTTTCATTTGAATACAGAGGAAAAAAAAAAGTTGCTGTCATTGGTGCAACCAATTTTTCACCAATTGGAGATATTCCCTGAAAACAAAGGCAGATTTTAACAACAAACAAATACTGTTATTAGTTAAAAAAGAAAAATGCTTGGAAAACAGGGACTCTGTTTCCCAGGAATCTTTGCCACTACACCCACTTTTTCTTTAGGAAACAAATAGTTTCTAAACCAGATATGACTGTGAAAGGTAGCTACCACACATTGACTTTATTGTGTAGTTTTCACTCTGACAGATGGTCAGTAGTTTGACAGTAACCACAGCTACTTACACTGCCCTTCTCTTAAGCTTTACCTTGGCATTGGTATAATTTTCAAGATGAAATAATGAAGTAGCAGGCTTAATTAGCTATTAAAGTATCTAGTGTAAAACTGTCAATTTTTACTTCATAAAGCTACCACCAGTCTTAGGAAATGGAATAGACCGAATTCAAATGGTTGCAATTACTATAATGAACTCATGCAGTCCCAGTAGGTTATTTATAGTGGGATACAGTTCTTAACATTTCCTTTTGCATGTCTGAAGTCTGCAAGCAAACAAATAATAGTCACAGTCCCATCTCCGCTTTGATAAAGCTGCAGGAGCAAATGAGGTCAAATTCTGCCTTAGCCAAAATGTACTTACCATGTCGAGGATGCTCTGCCTCTGTTCATATGGTTGGTGGACAGTGATCCCTGCTTTCAGTATGGAACACTTCTTGTATTTATAACCTCGATATTTTTTTAAGGATACATATTCTCAATGAAAAAACTGGAAAGAACAAAAATTAAACCCAAAGTCACTGACAATTTCTCTTGGAGAAAAAGCAACACAAAACGTCTATCAAATTATCACATCCATTATAAATGGCACAAAGAAAAGAAGTCTTACTAAGGGAACATTTTCTACACCTAATTAGAATCTCCTAGGTTTTAACTACGGAGGTCATTTGCATTAAAGGGATGACAACAAAGGGATAAGGAAATAGGTACAGTTGGGCAGAATGGGGTGCACCCTTCTAGACCCAGGATGAAAGACTCCCAGATGTCACAAGAAGCCTGCTATACCAACCCAGTGTGACCTGTTTGGTGTTTAGTGAGCTGGAACTGTCATTTGCTGAGGATTTTCCTGTGGGCTTTGCTCAGGAAGGAAAATTAGTCAAGGAAAATTAGGACATCCCAACCTGCAGAGATTCTCTGAAAGCTCAAGGAAAATAAAACCAGAAATTCTAAGGATGAAGGCTATGAACTACTGAGACAAGATTCAAAGGGAAGCATTGATTTTTATCAGTTGATGTCTCCAGAACAGAACTATGCAATTTTCCTCAGAATGGCTTTTAATCTAACACAATTTAGTGGTTAAATAAACAAAACGTTCACTTATTTCAGATGTTAGTTTATGTATGGCATCCAGTTTTTACTAAGTTTTTTTTACTAAAAAGACTCTTTTACTAGAAAGTATTTCTATTTACTTGTTACTAAATCCAAGGATATCAAAAGGCAAAATAACCCATGATGACTTTTGAGATGCATCATCTTTCCTTACTTAGCCAGCACTTAAGTGCAACTATAAACATTAGCACTGATGCACAGCCTCACACTGCATCCCTAACCAGAAAAATGATCATTAAACTATCCAGATATCTGTAGACATGTGATTGACAAACACATTTCACCAGCTGAAGCACCCAGATGTCTTTGAAATCCAGGTTAAGAATAGGAAGTTGACTTTTCAAAACTGCTGACTAAGAGTGAATGGCAGCATCTTACTCTAAAGCTCTTATCCTTTCTGATAAAGAGATGAGACTCCATTTAGGGCAGGGAATCAGAGGTTTTGGTTTTGTTTTTTTTTCCTCTTAACAGTCTTAAAACTGTTGAAACGATCATTTTCACCTTCTTGTGCTTTATTTTATCTGGCAGTGCAGCAGCAAGAAGCCAGGCAATCAGCAAATTACTTTTCTTTTTACATGCTACTTTTTAAATTGTGAGTTCCCTAGGATCTCATGGTATTAAAAAAGCAGAGAGGAAAGAGACTCACACGTGACAGAGATCTTTACTGATGGTGACAAGTTTATCTTGTACATAAAAGTGGTTTGCAGGTTCTCAGTTACCGGGAAGAGCTCAGATCAGCATTTGGTGTCTGAAATCCCAACAGACACACACTGTTAGATTTGGGTATTAGGGAGAACGACACTAATCTCCAACAATGAGTACTGCTTTTAGGGTGACACCGAATTCAGTTGAAAGGCTTGATCCAGCAGTCTGTGGACCCTTTCTGCCTCATGCACCCAAGACCTCTGTAGCCAACTGATAGTGAGAAATGTAATGTACACAGTTTTCAACCACAGGTATATTGGCCTGTTTATGGATATGTTAGTCTTACAAACACAGCCTCTTTAACTGAAGGGGTGGATCATAAAGAGTTGCATCCACAGATGGCAGGCAGCCTGGGAACTGTCAAAGGGACTCGGAAGAAAGAGTCTGTGGTGATGAGTGTAGTGTGAAAACCTAAATGGAGGAGGAAAAACAAAATTAAAAAGTATAAAGGATGAATGAAGCCCTAGCTAGAATGTGTATAGAAAAGCAATTGCTGAAATGTCTATTGAAGAAATTATTCCTCACAGGGAAGATTTCTAACAGTACAGGCTAACATAACACCTGTAACCTTATCCCAAGGCACACAGAAGAAATTAGCATTTTTCTTTGTCTTAAAATGTTCCCAGATTTTCTTGTAGCAAGAATTACTATCACCACCAAAAATCACTTCCTAAATGGCATAATACATAGACTCTTTTGAAAACTACTGATGGTAGGAGTCTGTCATTCATGCCTACATACTTATCTATAGTGAAAGAACATACATTATCATCTTTCAAGAGTTGAAACGTTCACTTGTTTACCATATGCAATGCAATTCCTGACTAAATATAAGAAATTCAAAATTTGCAATGTACTCCATCATTAAGGTAGTGATATGCAATTTTACTACAGTTGGGACTTCTAAATAAGGTATAAACCACAGGTTTAAGCCCCAAATTTCAAGAGGATTAAACATAATTTAAGTCTAAGACTCTGCATGTGAATTTTAGTGTAAAGAATAATATCTATCATCTACTATAAATTTGGAAACAATGTTGTTAACTTTGGTCAAATAACTACCTTCTATTTTTTCATTTAATCCTGTGTTAGCTTATAAATACTTGTTATCTGTGAGTTGCACTGCTGCACATCCCATGTAAGTATTATTTTAATCATACTAAAATAACAATGTCTATTTTTCCTGAAATTAAACATACACACTTTGATGATTTCTGAGCAGGGCACTTACCTAACAAACAAAATCACAAAATCCAAGCAGAGCTTTATAATCCCATGTTTGGAGATACAGCGGAAGCAAAGTAAACTGCAAATAAGGCCTAACAATCTGTTTTCCAATGCACTCATTTCTTACATCTCAGATGATCCAGGACACTGGCTTCTCACTCTCTTCTCACTCCTAACGATTTTAAAAATGCATAAGTAGATGAAAACACTTCATAGTGTTAATTGCAGTTTATTAATGTACTCATTCCCTAAGTCACATAATAAACTGAAGAAAGAGGTTTTTTTACATGCTATCTGCAAAGATCATATTGTTGCTGTTGGGCAACTGGATAATATATTTCTACAGCGTGAATTCTAGCCACTGGCAATACCAAGCCTTAACCTGAATCTTTGTAAAACTGTAATTCCTTGTAAAACCAGTACGATTTTCTGCATATAAAAACTTGCATAACAGCACACTGTGCCTTTACTTACCTCTTCTTGAGTGATCCACATCTGTGACAAGAATTTTTGCCTTGAATTTAATCTCTGTTGTCGGAGGAGCAGCTTTAAGCAACCCTAAGGACACTTAAATTGGCACTCTGCAGTGAGGCTCTCCATGGCACAAGGGCAGCGCGTGGCAGCTTCCTCACCACCATCCAGCCGAGCTCTTGGGGTGTGTGTAAAGGAGAAACAGTGTCATGACCGGTTACAAATTATGGTTTACAAATTATGGATTACAAGGACCTTAAACAGCCCACATGATATGTAACTGCCTTCAGGCTCTTTCTACTTATTCTAGGGATCAAAGGAGCACAGTATTGCTCAAGGCTATGTTTTAGATGGTATTTAGATACTGTAAGATTCAAGTGGTGCTTGGTGAGGTTGGTAAGAGTGTGTAAGCATCTGAAGTCCATTAGCCTCATGTTTTAATCTGTGAACCTACGCACTTCCGTAAGTTCACCCTATAAAGCTATTTGTGTTTGAGGGTGTAAGTGGGTGTACTCATGTACCTACTCTTCTGAAGCTATGCTCTTCATTGCTCAGCTACTGCTGAGAAACCCAGCTGTTTGTGTCTTTCAAACAAGTAAAATGGTGAGCAACTATGTAAAATAACACCCATTACGTTCAGCCAAACAGTCAAAAAGTTAACAAGCTGAGAAACACTTGTCAATAGAAGACTGAAATTTGTTTGTATAAGCTGGCACTTAGACATTTCTGAATCTAATGCTGAAGGCAACCATCTCGCTGAAATGCGACGTGCCGTATGACAGAAACGGTGTGACAGATGTGCAGAGGGGAATATTAACCTGCCAGTTTACCACTGGTGGCAAATTTAAGAGAAGGAAACCAGGAATGTGGAATATTTATAAAGCATTTGCTTGCTTAACTCTTTCTTCTTTTGACTGCCAGAACTAAAGCACAGTTTAAGAATTCTTTTAATGTTTCACCAAGAAAAAGTGCCAGATCTCATTGCTATGGCCCTGACCACCGAGTCCGCTGTGAGAAAAGATTAAATGAAATGAGCAGACAAAGAACACTGTACGATTTCATCTGAACTTCAGAACCCAGCAGCTCTATTTTGCAATTTCAGATCAGCACACCCAGCACTTTATTTAGTTATAAATTGCTTTTCCATGTTGTTTAAACTACACAGGGAACAAACGTACACTATTCGCCTATGTTCCAATCAAAGTCAACTTCAGTTCTTTCTTGCTCAATTGGTATTTATGTGCTGCATTTCTGCAAGCAATGCAGACTACGGTCTTGGGTATTTGATTGTATTCTGTTTCATTTGTCATATACATTACTATGCCAGTCAGGAACAATTACACAAAATGGTGCAGTAACACTTGGTGGAAACAATGCGTCTTTGAATGTAATGGTTATATTGCCAATAACATAAATTATATGCCATGTACACAACACTTGGTATTTGTAAGGCTTTGGTACCTAGGTGCCTCTATTAGGATTAATATGTTTCAAGAAAGCCAGAGCACTGCAGCAATTAATCAAGTTTCCATAATTAACGTAACCTTGATTTAAGCAAATTATCCTTAAAGCTCTCAAGAATCAATGGTTTAGATAAAACTGCTAAGTCAGTAACTCTGTGGTCTGTAACTGGATTGTTAAGAGTTGATTTATGGAATAATTTTCATACATGAGTCCTCCCCTCAATACCTTTAAAATTTCAATCTCACCAGTCCATACAACTACTTTGCAGAAGAGAGCCCTGAAAATATGAGTAATGTCTTCTCAGGGCCTTTGGGACTGCAGTCACAATAACCCTTAGAAGCATCTTCTGATGTATTCCAACAGGAGTAATACTGGGGCATACAAAACCATCCTATAGGTTGAATTAGCAAAAACATGGTCCATCTCTGGAGCCTGTTACACACGCTGAAGAGCCATAAGTGCTTAAACTTGCTAACCTTTTTAATTAAGAAAAGAGGTAAATATTTTAGGTAACTTAATTAATGATGTGAAATGACATGAACAAGGAAACCAACCATCATCACCTTTTACAGGAAGAGTAAGTGGCAAAAGGCGAAGTAGAGAACCGTGTTCATCAGATTGTCCTGCATTCGCATGATTAATCTCAAAAAAAGAAATACAAACCAGGAATGGTAAAACAAATACTACCTGCCTTGAAGAGGTCTGGTAGAAGAAGGGTCTAGGGAAACAACAGTTCAAATGCTCGCACAGAATGCAGCACAAAAAAAAAAACAAATAAAAATTAGATTGTCAGTATGATTTGATGATCTGTGCAATAAATTTGTTCAGGAATTTCCTCTACAACCTTATAAACATGTGTTTACTTTCAGAGCTAGACACTGCTAACCAAATTGTCAGGTAACAGAGGCTGGCCTGTTGTGTTACAATGGCTGGCACTACTGCTTTGTTTCACCTAAAAGGACTCACAATCATTATCAAGCAATTCATGAGTTCCAAATTCCTTACTATTCACACCCACTGAACTCCAAAGAGTAAGAACAAAACAAAACAGAATACAATAGCAAATCCTGTGAAAAGCAGGATGAAGCGTGAAGCACTTCTTTTAACAAGAACAGCAGTATTGCAATATTCATGTTTCTTTCATAGAGATGTTTACTGAGTGAAACAATAGTTTCACTCCTGGGGAGACCTGGACCTAATCCAAAGTCCATTAAAATAAATACAATGTCTCCTATTGTATCAATGGGCATTGTTTTGGGTCTTGTGTATGAAAAGTGACATTTCCTAGGAAAATAAGCAGGCCATGTATACTAGTATTATAGCTGATAATGCTCTCACAAGGGCAGGAAAATGATAAAGAAGCTAGCACAAACAGCTTATGATTGTGCTTACGCATGAGAATCAGTGATAACTGCAAAGAAGATAGGTTACCTTCCTTCCAGCCACACTAGGGTTCGTTGTTAAGCACATGGTGAAATGAGGACTGACAGAATGGATGAAAAATTTCTGAGATAGATGCCATCTATACATAGATGCTGAGACTGAAATGTGTCTGAAAAATGTTGAAAAGCTTAAATTTAAAAAAACATATTGTAAGCTTTTCAGAAGATCATCTGCTCCATGTTCTATTTCTTCTCCCTTGGCCCTAGATCTCTGCTGCATATAAATGCGAAAGCACATTTCTGATCAGATCAAATCAAACTCAGTATTTGTCTTTCCAGATGCATCTGTGCAGGTTGTTCTATCTGTCTGACATCTTTGCCAAGCAACACAGCAGACTTAAATGACCACAGTACTTCCCTCACATATGTGAGCCTGGAAAGTATGATCAGGACCTCAGAAAGAAATAGCATAGCCTGGGGTGAGTCAAAGTGGATCTCTGACCAGGTAATCTGATGGGCAAGGGTGATTTGAGGACCACTCCTTCCACAGAAGTTGTGGATGACACACATGCTCCTTAAAACCTCAAAATGTGAGGGCTGAAATTGTCAAAACTGTACTCAAAATCACAAAGTCTTCTATTGCACATAGCTGGTTTCAAGGAATTTGAAGGCCCATATGCTGGAATCTCAGGCTGGGCTTTCTTATTCTTGAGCTGGTCTCTTTCTACCGGAGTCCTTTTGAGTCTGTCAGATTACACAACATGCAGAGAAGCCGTTTTATGCATGATCTCAAAACTGAGACACTGAAGTCAGAGAACAGTTAATGAGATTTTCTGTGACATCAAATAGAAACATGAAGCAAAACTCCCAACATTTAACAGAACTCATTACTTAAACTTTATTTGGAATCTAACAGCAGCTCCTTATTGTGTCTTTCGGTTTGTATCTGAATGTAGTGTTCATGCCAAAAGAGCAAAAAGCAGATGCCTCTTGAATTCAAGTCTTAGAAATGGCTCTGCCACATTCGGTATCGTATCTAATGCTGCATAAAGCGTAAAAATAATGTATATGTATTTTGTCAGTTGATTCTAAAATGTATCTTGAAGTACTTTCCAGGAATATCCAAATACAGCATAACGAGCTTAATCCTGAAATAGGATTCACAATGACAGATCTCTAAAAGAAGCCTTGGTTCTTCAGAGAAGACGAAAAAAAAACAAAACCGCAAACCCCGCCAAACAGTAAGAAGCTTAGTTTCATGATCATAAACTGCCTCCACTCTTCTGACTGGAGTTTATCAAGGATTTAAGCTCAGCTTTGCTGTAAATGGAGTTATCAGTAAAGCAGAAAGACGCACAATAACCATCTCTGGTAAGAAGAAAGTCTCATCAGCAGAACAGTGAAATGGCAAAGCAAAGAAGAGAATCGCTTAAAGGTGAGAGGTGAAAGCAGAATGGAAGCAGTTCAGGAACATGCTCAACAAGTTAAAGCTCAACTACAGCACTTATGACTGGTTTTGTAACTGAATTGAGAAGACAGCTGAAGGCAGGCGGGAATAGTAACGTTAAAGTGAATGACTGCACTCTATAGACATGGAATCGTCTTCGGTGTTTGTAACCATACTTGTCTGTTTAAAAGCAGGTCCCATTTTATCATGCAACAAAACTACTTTTTTGCATTTTAAATTCCATTTCTGCTAAGAAGGCATCATCCATACTGGGATTTGGCAAACAGTTTAGCACAATTCTATCCAGAATTAGATATATTATTTTTAAAAACTGAAGAGATGCACATATAAGTAGAGATGTGCTATTGCTCTTCATGAGTGGTTCACAATCTGCCTTGATGGAAAGATCATTTTATATATTCATAATAAACCAATGACTTTCAAGTGCAGGAAGACATGAAAAAAATTGAGGATTTCAAGCCAAAGAAGGACCTAACTTGGTTTCAAGATCAGAAGTAATCAGTTATCTATCACATCGCTAGATAAGCCATTAGGTTAGTATCCCTCATTGCTAAACACATGCAGTTTATTTATAATCTGAATTTCTAATGTTTGGGGTCTTTTCCTCTTCTTTTTTTTGTGACCTTTAAACAGTCATTTGCTATGAGGTACATTTGAACACTTAAGGTTTACCTGGAAAAAAAATGCAGATTGCAGTTCTTAGGCTTCTAATGAAAAGAACTTTGTCTTTGGAACTTCTACTTTGGATCAGGTAGTTGGTAATTCTTTTCTGCATACTTCCCAGGGGTTTTAACATCAATTAAAGGCAATTTAGGGTTATTTATTTCACATACATAGATAGGATCATACCGACTGCTCTATTCTTGTTCACATACATAGGAATCTTATTAACTATCTTAATTAAACCACTGAAATAAGTGCACATGTTCAGTTGCTATTGCCACTATTTTGCAAAACCTTCACATCACTAAACTCTTCCAACAGTTTGTATATTAAGTTTATCTAAATTTCAGTCACAGGGAACAAAGAGCTCCAATAGCACAGTGACCAGAACTCACCGATGCGCAGAGACATAAGGGGCTACTTTGGAGTAGCTTATAGGCACTGTTCACTTAAGCAAGCAGCAAACGTGGGAGTCAGGATATCAGTTTCCTCCTAGAGAGAGAGAGAGCAAGGGTGTCATTTTGACTTAATTATGACCTACTGTAGTAATGGAGAATTTTCCAGTGGGAAGAAAATCTTAGTCCCCTGTCTGTCACTTCTCCAGCATTAAAAAAAGCAGTGTGATACAGCCCAGATGTCCTGTAAAGATTTGCTGATAGGCATGTTGCACAAAAGCAGAACTGCTGCAATTTTAAGCCAGTCCATCTAGCCCTGCGTCATTCCTGCAACCTTGATACCTACAACCCATTAATCCTGTCATAGCTAGAGGACTCAACAGGAACCTGACTTTCTTCATCCACATCAATGGAGTGTTAACCTTGTTAATGTTAATCTACAGTTAATGCTGTTACCTCCACTACTCCTAAACACAACAATAAAAAAACTCAGACAGTCTTATACAGGAAGTTTCAGCATCCTCTGAAAAATGACCTTGGTTTTCAAGTGATGTTTTATTTTCCAACACTGTGTAGTACTATGACCTACTACTAGAGTGCAGAGTTAACACCTGCTACTTTAGTTTTTACGCTAAAATGATCCCTGTCATCTGGTTTGCATGATGTGTCTGAGGACTGCCCTTTTACTACACATACATAAACTTCAGGTTATAGATGTTCTTTAATTGTAAAAGGAAAACTTAAAAAACCAAAAGGTATTTTGGAAGTTAGCTATTTTGTTTTCACAGATTTGGGAAAAAGAAAAAAAAGAAAAAAAGAAAGAAAAGACATACTACTAAAATTTTCAGCCTTTTCCATCTGCTTTCTGTCTAGAAATAAAGCAAGAACACCTTTCTGCATGGGATTCTGACACTTCCTTCTTCGGTTTTAATGCCTGATAAGGAAAACTGAGATGAGTAAAAGTTAATAAAACATGGAAAGTTATACTTAGAATTTTCCTGACTTCAGAATAAGTTATGCTGGCCAAGCATTTCTCCTTTTGTCAATCACACTTATTCTAGTTTTTATTCCTATTTCTGCATACTGCCCTAAACCTGATTTTTAATTATTTCATTAACAAACTAATACATGTGGAAAAAAAAAAAAATCCTGAAAAAGAATTTTGCAAAATGAGGTTATATATTTAAACATAAGCCTAAGGCAAATAAAAGTTTGACATCTCTCAAGTCCTACCGCAAACTAATACGTGGTCAGCAAATAAGTTCCCATTTATTTCATCATTTGTAGAAGTATACTTCTACAAATTACTTCAAAAAACTCTCATTAGTTAACATTTCCCACATGCACTGAAATTAGATCTGTTAAAGGTAAAAGGAAACATTAAACCTCTCAGGTTTCTGTGTGAAAGCTTTGATAAAAAGCTATGAACTGTTTTAAATTGAAAATCTATATTAATTAAAGGGAAATGCAAGAGACAGGGCAAAGTTCCAGCACAGCAACAGAAGTGACAAATTGTAACAGAATTTGTGTCACCAGGTAAGTGCCTGCTTATGTGTATATAGGTTAATGACTAAGTGCAAAAAGGATTTGTACTTTGAATAATAAAACACTGGAGCAGAGAATTCAATCTCTTAGGTAACTTTCTTCCCTTCAGGAAAGGCAACTAGAATGACACCTTGTGCTGACTCAGAAGTCATGCAATTCCATATAAAGCCTCCACAAAGCCTCCATAATGTTAAATAAAATTATTAGATGTACTACTGGATTTTCTTCACAGGGTATAACGTTGAAGAGATGGTGGCCCATCACTAGTCTGATCCTGATAAGTTTTGTTGGCTTTAAGTAACCTCCTGTGATGTCCAGCCCAGTGAAAGCCGGTATGAACACAACTGTTGTTATGATGAGTTACAACAACTAAAACATAAGTCCAGTAAGAGCTCCCATTCACAACCATGAGGATGAACAGCTGGAAAAAGGCAAGTGGAACACTCCTCACACAGCTCTCTTGTTGCTAGAAAAACTCAAACTCTCCCCTTTTAATCCCTTTCCTCAGGGCGTTGTCTGAGGAGCTTGGGCCAAGTGACAAAGAGCAACAAAGCCCAGACAATCAGCTGGAGACTGGCTGCAAAGGGACTGCCAAAAGGGACAAGCTGTCACTGGAGAAACTGCCTGCAGTTCACCTCTTCCAACTCCACTCTTAGCTGAAGCTTTAAAATGTCCCTCTCCCAAAATGAATCATAAACCTAACCCCAATATCAGGCAAGTGCTTGAGCCTAAAACCAAAGACCTGCCCTATATCAAGATTTCTTCAGGGGAAACCTAGTATGAACTGGGTTTACTTCGAGTGAAAGGTATTTACTAAAGCTCCAGTTGGAGTGGGGCCGAAAAGGGATTGCCAAAGGAAGGGGTAAGCTGCAATCACGTCTCTTCCCTGAGAACTTCTTAATTTGGCTTGTGTACAGATGCTTTTGCTAAGGCTGTCAATGGAAGGCACAGCCTGCCAAGAGTTCTCCATTGAGAAATTCCTCATTAAGGACAGAGATGAGGGACTTGTGCTGAGGCTTAGACTGGACCTAGAGACACCATTTGTCTCTAATTAGGGTTTGGTTCGGCTTAGGGTTTGGTTTGAGAGAGAGCCTAGAGCTCTAGTGGGAGTGGAACTATAAAGTGGCTTCCTAAGAAAGGGGCAGATTGTAAAAAGGGCTGTCCCTGGAGAACAGGTTAATCTAGGAAAGACTGCCAACTACTTGCTATAAACCTTGTTTATCTTCCAATTCTCCATACAGCACATCTTAAAGTTATCCCTGAGAATTTATATTGAAGAAAACATTCATTTACAGGGTACACAATGAGCTTACCTTGTAGTGATTCATCATCTTCTCATGCTGTTAGATACTGGGATCACTCCTTCCATGTCAGGGAGGTTGGAACTAGATGATCTTGAGGTCCTTTCCAACCCTAACCATTCTGTGATTCTGTTTTTCTGCAAACTTTAATTTCTATACACAGTTATAGTATCAAGGGTTGTTTGGACAACTGATGTTTCCTCCCGACAATCTGTGAAAACAATTACTTTTTAACCTAGATGTAGACCTCAGCAGTGCACACTGTTTATCTTGTCAGTGCTTAATAACCTAGAAGGACATACTTAATACTACATACCACTACAGCAAGACCACTTATAGGTATAATCCTACAAAGCCTTATGAAGAGGAAAGCTGCAGCAAGGAACTGCACAAAGGAAAGAAAGTTGCTGAGGAGGGAACTTCAGTGTGCCAGCAGTTTGTGCTCAGCAATTTTTTCTAGCTTTTTCTTACAAATAAATATATGAAGAAAGTTCTTCCCAGCCCCAATGTAGTTGTAATTTACACCTTTGTGCTGCTATCTGCAGTGAAGAAGGCCCCCTAATAACTAAAGGCTACCAAGCCATGGGAAGCAAAGGTAACTAAGTGTCCTCAAGCTCAAACAGCAGACTTTCATACAAGTGTAGATATTCCCAGAAAAACTGCAAAATCAGTACCTGACGTATTTCCTTACATGAAAAACTAATGCCAAAAGAAGCACCACTGTCTATATGTTTTCTGGAGAGGAAAGATGGGTAAGTCATAGTGGGCAACAAGAGAGGTACAGCCTACAAGCTTACAGCTGTGTGTACAGAGAGGTAATATGACCGGTCTAGAAGCAATGTAGATAGAATCATAGAACAGTTTGGGTTGGAAAGGACCTTAAGACCATCTAGTTCCAACCCCCGTGCCATGGGCAGGGACACCTCACACTACATCATTTTGAGCAAGGCTCATACCCTGTAAAACCAAGTTCAATGCAAGGAGCTGAGCCAGAAAGTCTTCACAGATGATCCAGTGTGTAACATATTGTTTGACTGGCTTATGAATCATGAGATGATTGACAAGGAGAACTGCCAAATGGATAATTACATCAGGTTTTGTAATATGAACTAAAAAGCAGGAAAATATGAAGCCTCACAGAAGCAATTAATAACTTTTATCACTTGTCATGCAGCCTCCATTAAGTGCAATGCCAGAACGTATATTATTTTGCTATAAAGATGCTATAAAGATCAGCATTAACTGCTGCTGTAGAACAACAGTAGTTTGTCCTCCACACAATTTTCTCCTAAGTCACTATCAAATTGATTCCAGCCTGATACGAAACATTAATTACACAATGGTTCCCATCATCAGTATGGGAACTGCAGTTCTGCTTTGCTACATAGCTTATTGGGATACTGGAGCATGGGTGCAACAAGATCTGAGTATCAGAAAAACATGATGGTAGCTTTTCTAACAGATTCTTTACAAAAAAAGTATGGTACTAAAAGCCTAGGTTTGTTCAAAATTGTTCTACCTGCAACAGTATTAAATTAGGAATTGAAGTTTTTATAACAGACTTGGAGTAGCAAACACCTCCACTTGAAAAATCATAGAATCATAGAATGGAATCACGGATTAGTTTGGGTTGGAAGGGACCTTCAAAGCTCGTCTAGTCCAACCCCCCTGTAATAAGCAGGGACATCTTCAGCTAGATCAGGTTGCCCAGAACCACATCAAGCCTGGCCTTGAATGCCTCCAGGTAAAGCGCAGATATGCTAGTACAACAAAACCTTTGTTCTCAAACCAGGCTCTGTTCAAGGGCTACAGTCCCTACTGTTGAACTGAATCTATTTTATTTTTTCAATCAGCCTATGCATAGACCTTCTAATACCTCTCAAAGGCAAGGTCTAGTTAAAAGCAGAAATCTCCAGCATGTGTTAGTAAATCAAATCCAATCATTCTCCTTCTTCCTAACATTCATGTTGTCGTCAGTCACAATTCCCCCATCCCACCCTAACATTTACTTTGGAAATACAGGAAACGCCTTAATTCAGTCCACGGTAAAGGTGTGAATGTAACATTCTAGACAAGGACTTTGATAATTTTACCTTTCTGTTCTAGATAGAAATTTTTGAGCAGACACATGACTTCTACAGACACATGATTTGCATTAAATTTTACAAGTTAGAAATAAGTTTTTACAGGGGAAATAAAAGTAGAATTAAAAAAAAACCTACAATAAGGAGAAATAGTATGAGTGCAAAAAAAAAGAAACATGCTTAGTGATGCTTACAAGAAACTGAATGTTTCTGCTTAAAGAGGAACAAAAAGGTGTTCCACTATCTGCCTGAATTGTATTAGTTATTATATTCCCATGTCTGTGTGCATTTGCATTCCTGGCCTGCTAAAAATACACTAATTAAAGCTGCTGACCTAGAATTGAAGTAAACGGAGCAATAAACAGACCCTATCTAAATCAGAAATTAAAATGCAGAGCTGCTACGCAGGGTTTCTCAATTCAGTGAGCATGGTAAAAACTACAATATGACAAAAAACCACTTTGTGAATCGTCAATGTCATCAGTTCCTCACATGTGACCTGTCTCCAGAGGAACAAAAGAACAAAACACCCTCAATTTGTTCCTGCAGAGGTTTTTTCCCAAGCTGTTACACTGAAATCAACAAGATCATTCATGATAACAAAAAAATTATTGTAAGCCTTGGTCCTTTGGAAGAAAATCTGTGACTTCACATTTTCCATCATCTACCTTGTACCAAGCTCACAGGGAAGCTAATGATCATCTTAAAGCTATGTCCAAAAATGATCAACCGAATGAACCGAAAGATTCCTGCTGAACACAGGTACAGAGAAAAGAAAGTGGGAACAGAAGGTCAGTGGTTCACTCCATGCACAGCCTAGTTTAGATAATTAGGATTAAAATAAATAGTGTCTTCTAGGAAAGAATGAAATCTAATTCTAGCCAGAAGAAACTGAGTTCTGAGCATGTATTACTGGGGAACCTGATCACTTAAATGAAGACATGATCATTCAGCAGGATTCGGGCAAACATTCACAGAGTTGTAGTCCTCAAACAGAAAGACGTCAATGGCAGAAGGAAGACAAGCCTCAGCATATGATATGCCGCAATACAAAACATCTTTTTCCACTGGAATACACGGGAGAGAGAACAACAATGGGAAGTGGCAGGTCTTCACTGTCTCAAATGAACAATAGCTGGAAGGAGCTGAAGAAGAAATTCTGTCAGGCACTGCACCATCCAGATCAAGCAGGAGGTGTAAGGGATTAATGGGCAAGTGATTTTTGTGGCAGGGAAATACAAAGCAAGGACTGCAGGAGCAGCAAGACTGATACTTTCTTGTTAGATCCTCATATTTCAAGGAATTTCAAAGGAGAAGGAACCTCCTACGTGTTCCCAGACTCTCCTGCCTGCAGCACTTGCATGTCACCTCACTCTCCCTAGCATGTGAATTCCAGCAGAATATTACCAAACGCCATAATTCATTCCCTGCTGTGGATGGCTGCTGTGCAACATCATTTTGAATCATGGTTAATCACCACCTGCTTGACCACCACCACTGTGTTATATAGCTACCAGATGGCACCTACAGAAAAGACACATACACCAAAGTCTTTCTTCTCTACCTACTTACTAATGCCATATCCTCCAGACAAAAAGACAAACAATAAAACAAAATGTATTTGGATCCTGTCATTTGTATGCATTTTCCTTTTTTTTTTGTTTTCACTTCACTTTATTAACATAAAGCAGATAGACTTATGACTGTGCACTGTATTTCCCTATTAGGATACTAAGCATTTTCTTGACCTTAAGTACTTGTCCACTTCCCTGCAGAAAATATCCTACATGATAAAAATATGTAGCAAAGAAAATACTATTAGTCAAATGCAGATATTCATAATCAAAATATGTTTTTACACACCATGGCTGAGAATTTCTCTTATCTATGGATCAGTTAAGGTGTGAAACGACATTCAAATACATAAGATTTGAGATTTCCAACATCTAATGCAAATCTTGAAATCAAGACACCAAAGCTACTTCCAGAAAAGGCAGCAGTGGTGCTCTCAGAAAAACGCAGATCTGGAATTATTACTGAATATGCAACCAGGATCAAAGATCCAACCCTTCTCAAATTGCCTTCAGAAGAGACTATTCGGCATCCAGAAGAGATTTTGAAAATGATGAAGCTGTGATGTTTAATTAGGCCTTTTCTTGTCTAAGATCAGGTGGGATCCTGTAGCATTCTCACAGCAAAACAAAATACACTCGCCACCTTACTTAGAGCATACTATGTTGTTTTCTACTTGAGGAAATACTTGAAAACAGTTGAAATCTAGGTGTAAGTAGACTTCTGGGTGCTCTTACTTAAAGTGATATTGCAGAGCACCTTTGACTTCCTGTGAAAATATGTAATGAATGTTCACCTGCCTCTGGAGAAAGTCAAGATAAATGTTAGCCACAGTCTTCAAAATTGTCCTGATGGCAACAGAGCACTAAATAACGCATGTGCAGCCAGGCATGCAAAGGAACTTTGGTTGTTGAAATGCAGAATGAAAAGACAGTTAATCTTGCATTTAAGATCTCCCTTGCTCATTGATCACTGATGCTCCTTAGATCAGGCCGCTTACTTTATTAGTTTCCGAGATCTTTCAAACAGCCATGATGTAAGTACTCATTTTTATTTCTACCTCTACCAAGACAGAGAACTTTCAGGAACAAAGGCAACTTTGTTAAGCTATACAAATGGTATCAAAGGGGCTGTCAAGAAATATTTATTTCTTTAATGTGATCGGTACTTTAGAGTTAACCATGCGAAGGGACAAAAAAGGCTATTCAGGGTTTCATTCCATACAACACTGACAACAAGGGCATATTCAATGGTATAAACAATAATGAACCCATTAAAGGATTTTTAATTTATTTATTCAAGGTGTACATTACCTGTGTAAGTAACTAGCATGAAATCATGGCTCTGCAGTTATTTAACTCATGGGACTATTTGATGGATAAACATCCTGAAAATTAACTGAAATGAATGGAGATAGAAGAGCCAGAGATTAAAACCCTGAAGGATTTGTATTCTGCTTGCCAGTACTAGGAGTATCTTACAAAGGTTTAATAGTGATTTGACATTAATGGTAATAACAATTTTAATTAAATAGAATAGGTAAAATGTTATGTATATAAAATATTTACATATATATATATGAAAACAGATTTCAAGATGTAGAATAAACTTTCACCTAATGTAAGAATGATTTCTGCCAATGAAGTTCAAAAAAGTCTGTTATTTCATATTTAGCATTCAGAATCTGTATTGGTGACCCTGGCACAAGACGTGTTCTAATGGAATGTGTTGATTCTGGGAGGCATCGTGAGTACAGAAAAGGGACAATGTTTGCAACAGAAACAGCAGAAGTGGGATGAAATTTCACTCAAATTTGAAAGATTTCATGTTGTTCAAACACTGGTAACAAATTTCTAAAAATGTATATTGATAATTTTGAAATAGCAGAAAATGCAGTGAACTTTTCTGGACAAATACTGATCTAACCTAAGACCTAACATTTTTACAGCAGTCAATTTATTATTTTATGTCTGGCATTTCTTCAACCCAACATGATGAGCATGAGGAACTCTGACCTATTAAAAAAGAATAGCTACTATTAATTTTGATTTTTCACACCTCTTACTTTCAATCAGTGAATACAGCAGCAATGAAACATCATCTCAGCACAATCTTTTGTATCACGACATCAGCTGCATATTTCAGAATGGGAGAGAAAGATACCTAGATCCTTGAGCCTTCAAAAAATTTTGTGTTTTATTCCCAGACATTGTGCATAGAGGTGGCAAGGAATGGTTTTTATTTATTTAAAAAAAATCCTCTGTTCCTCCTTCAGATGCTACTTGATCAAACTAAAACATCTGATCAGACATTTACCTTATTTTCTGATTTGAAGGCAGGGGAGTTACATCAGCACATCTCACAGTTTTTTTACTAGAAAATTTTGGGCGCTTGGTAAAAACCAATCCCTTCTCATTTTAAATTTAAAAGAACTTGACTAGAGTTTACACCTAAAGAAAACATTTCACCATTTTGTGTCTCACTCCATGCTCAAAAGGAGCTTTGCATTATGGGCTAAGATGAAGGGCAAAACTTATCTGAGTTCCGTGCTGCACAGACAAGCCCCATGGAAAATGCCTGGAAAAGGCAGAATAAAATAAAGCCACACACAGTGAGTACAAACTGAACAAAAGGACTTTGAAACAGCATTCTCTGATATGCCTAGTCTGGGGAATGCTGCTTATTTTAATATTGTGGGGAAAAAAAAATGATTTTATTGCAACTCTGCATGTAGTAACAAAAATAGTACCCATCATTCCAGCAAGTTGCCTGAATCTGCATTTGAAACACTCATAAGTGGAAACACCTAGCACAGTTAAAATCTGCTATTCTTTGACTATAATAGTTCTACACCACCCTTCCATGTACTAAATGTTAACTGGCTTATCACATGAAAAAGTCTCCCCAAGTTAAGAGCAGTTTAAGAGTTAACTGTTACAACTTCATAAATTCCCATGCAATTACAAGGACTGTGTAATTTTTGTTTAAATTACGATTTCCATAATTTCAAGCAAAAGTAACTTCCTCAATCCTCTTTTTAGAACTGCAGTGAGGGATAGGCTACATCAATTTGATTGGAGGAATATTTTCCTTCCCTCGAGATTGACTTCCTACACATCTCTTGCAGAATGATTCATAAGGCTCAGTCATTTAGAATTGCAAATGTGGTAAGGGACTTCTTGTCAGTTGACAAATGGGTGTAGTCACATTTAAACAGAGAAAGAAAAGACATGAAATCATACCATGAAAGAGATTCAACTTTACTAATTCTATCCATCACAACTCCAGTACTCCACGCTCACTCACTGTTGTGATTACTCTAATTAAGGAATTTCACTGCCTTACTGGGTCTCTCAGTTCATACACATGTTGTCAAAAGCGTATCTTGCCTATTCATGGTAGAAGAAACTGAGACAGAAGCCATTTTGGCTCATGAAATGCACTGAAGTAGCTGCCTGCATTGCTTCTGCTTGAAATTTTGCTGTACAGTGTATTTAGTGTGCTTGGAACAGCAATGTGGAAATGTCATTCACCTGTCATGTAAGCTGAACTTAATTATACTGTAATTGCACATCCGATACACTGAAAGGGAAAGGAAGCAGCATTTCCTTGTACTTACCATGAAACAAACATGTATTATTCATTCACCTAGTTACTATACTGAAGTACCATTACAGGCATTACCATTTTGCTTTAAGGTACAATGAGTAATTTATTAAGTAGTGATGCAGATGTTTATAAAAATGCTTAACTGAAGTTCTGAAATGAACTATTGCAAAGAGTACATGAGACTGACAGTCTAATTCATGGCCAGATAAAATTATTAAGGTTGGGTAGGACTGCTCAAAGGAAATTTTTGCGCTTTTTCACAAGCCAAGGTAAAAATAAGGTGTCTGTCATTAAGAAAAAAACAAAACCACAAAAAACACCCAACAACAAACCCCCAAACAAAAAAAGAAACAAAAATTCTCCTGAAAGTCTGAAGAAATAAATGATCAAAAGTTCACAATACTTTGTCAGCAGTTGCTGATTTGCTGAGGGTGAGCACTACCTCGCGCCTCCTCTTGCCATTTCCCTATCAGGATTTATGATGATACTACGATTTACTCCAGAGCATTCAGAGTGGTCTCTACTGGTGCCACTTCTGTAGCACTTAACAGCGATGCTTCTGCCTCTGTGTAGTTGCTTCTATACCCTCCCAGTGATTCCCATGTAGTATATAGTACTGTGCTTTCCACCTCTCCACAGCTGAATCTTATCCTTAAGCAATTGAATATTGTTCTGCAATAGGAAGGACTTCAAGGAAATCACCATAGAGATGACAACAAACAAACAGGAAGGAAAAATAAGCAGTTGAAAAGCAAACATACACATAACTGCTTAGAAAAATTAAAGGATTTGAAGTATCGCTTTGTATTTGTACTATAAACATCCATAACTAGTTCAGCATGCACTATTTCATCTTCAAAATAAGTTGCCTCAGTTTAATCTAGTCCATCCTGAAACAACCACTGTAGAACACGAAAGAAATATTTAAGATAGAAACACTAGTGAAAATCAGCACGAAGAGTATTAAGCAACTCTCAAAACATTACTAATATACCTACTTTCATCTTACAAGCTTTTATTCTGCCTATTTGACTGAAACAGAAATGAGCAGCTGTACTCTAAGTGACATGACATATTCAGTTGTTTACGTCAGAAACAACAGGCCCTGCATAAATACATATGCATCCTTTTTCTAAAGGATCCCACAGTGCTTGAACGTGCCACAGGATGAATGTCTAGCCAGCGTGGAAAGAAGCTGCTCTTTACAGAAAAACTGTTCAGAGAGTGAAGTGAGAACAGCCTTGACTAAACATGGACCATGGATCTGCAGCTAAACAATGAGTCAAATCCAACCTTTATGGAAACTTGAAATCTGTATGTGATGTGCAGGGCGTTACGGATGGTGGATGCTCACCACCATGAGGTTAGTGTTTCCAGTGTACCAGGAAATTTAAGTGTCACCCAGTGATGAAATATTCCCTTTTCTACTGTTATCACCCTCCAGCGGAGATTTTTCTCTTCCTTTTTATTCAAGAAACTAACTAGTCACAGAAGAAAAAGGGGCCTTGCCTGTTGGCTGGCTCCTCTACTTTAAATCTTACCTATATTCATGCTGTCAGAAGACCTCTTTTAGTCCAGTTTGAGAGAAGTTTTCTGCTAAGATGTAATAAGACTGTCAGACTAAAGTAATTTTAAACAAAGCATCACAGAGTCAGCATACAGAAGAAAAAATGACTAGGAAAAATACCTTAATTCTTCATCAGCTCACTACAAAATTATTTCCCTTTAAATTGAGGGGGAAACATAAGCAGCTTCATTAGTTTGCATGCCACACGAAAATGCCTGAGCAAGCTGTGACAATGGACATTTCCAAACAATTTAGACACTTAGTATTGCAAGTAATTAAATGATCCTCTATACCTTCCCCACTTCTCTTTTCAGACACACATATAACAATACACTTCACCAGATAAAAAAGATTTTTCTATTTATAAGAGCGAATGTAAATTGTGTCAGGGCTGAACAGGATATTCACACTGTCGACCTACTCAGTTAATACACATGCCTGAAATAGATCTTTGCCTTTTGTACAGTCAGTGACACCTATATGGCACTTGAGTGCTTTGACTCATCCTCTGGGAAGTCCACTGATAAATCCAAAGGTCCCTAACTCAAGCACCCACTTTTATTGAAGTGGGCTGAAAGAGTAAGGTCCTTTTCCGTGATACTCATCAAAGCTCATCAAAGAACACTGGGGTTTTGTGTACTGCTGATTTTCCACCCTAAACCCTGTAGGCTTTTAGACAGACAGAAAATTTCACAGAACTTGTAACCAGCGTTCCAGAATGTAGCATCTGTAGTATCCCATTAGAAAGACAGTAAAGTTTCAGGATCAGAAAACCAACTGCACCATAAAGCCTGTCATTCCAGAGCTAAATCACAGTAACTGGAAGATTTACCCAACAATTCATGTTCACTAAAACAACCTGTAAGCAGCAATATCCCCCTGTAGTTAGGTAGAGCTTGATTAGCCAATATCCTTCAATAAAAACGTCAGAATATATTACAAGTAGTTAGACTTTGGGAATTCACTGTACTAGTCCTGGTCTAGAAGTAACACATAGGAACCTTTCACTATGCACACAGTAGTTCTAAGACCCTGACAATTATCTTCCAGTCTCTGTACATGAGATGAATTTTTTTATGACTCACCCTATTTGGCTTGCCCACATCTATTTTAATATCTAAAGTAAGTAACTCATTCAGGACAAGAAGAAGGATTTACTACAGACTTTGCAGTACCAAACCAAACAGAGCAAGCAATTGAGCCTGGGTTGTTTGGGTTTTTTTTCCTCTAATGGTATGATACATATGCAAGGTTTCCCAGTGCTCTGCACTGACTAATGAGTGAAGCGTCAATTCAAGCATACAGAAAAGCTTCATGCACTCAACAGCAGCTCACTCAGGGGCATCAATTTCAGAATTTCTTCTATTCAGAAGGAGTAAATACAATATATGTAAATACAATATGTATATAATCAGTTTCAGATGAGAGCTAAAAGTGGAATGCTGGGCAAAAGAAATGCCTTTAGGTTTTTCAAAAGCAATGAAAAACATTTCATAACAAATTCTACAGGGGTTA
Source organism: Pezoporus occidentalis (assembly GCF_034315485.1). Classification (NCBI taxonomy): domain Eukaryota; kingdom Metazoa; phylum Chordata; class Aves; order Psittaciformes; family Psittacidae; genus Pezoporus; species Pezoporus occidentalis. The sequence goes on from NW_026916294.1 coordinate 7,680,692, forward strand.
AAAATAAAGAAAATGCAATCCCACTACAGCATCTATTAATTCAGCACAGTGTGCTTATCTCTGTGCCCAGTCACTTTACATCTGCAAGGGTGTAGAACAGAGGACAGATATTCCCTTCCCATGCTTCTTTAAACCTGCAGAAATTCCAGAAATGCAAATGTCAGCATGCTTTCCTACAGCTGCTAAATTGTCACAGCTGATGTATTCTTTAATGATATTAGCAGAGTGAACTAAAGCTACTGCTACTCCCTAGTGCCCACTGCTTTCTCGACATTCAAGGACAGACTTACAATCTAGGAAAGCATCAGACAGTGGGGGTGTGAGCTGGGAATAGTGCTATGTTCTGAATGTTGCCCACTCTTGCAATTTTATCATGCATTTTTAAATAAATTGTATGTTTCCCAGCAGTACAAATACTTGTAGTATCTGCATGGAGAAAACTGCAACTACTTGAGATTTGTGGTTTTCATTAAGAAAAATAAGAGCAGTTGTAATCTCAGATCAACAGGACTAGTAAGAGAGAAGGGCTAATGAGAGAAACTAAGAAGGTATTTCAAATTACTGTTGAATGTGGCCTGTCTCACAGTTCCACAGAGGGGTGCCATCCCATGGATTATTAATTTCTGTGAACGGCAAACTACATCATTACAAACTCCACCTTGGACAGGGAACCACTTAGAAAAGGTATGACACATGAGACGAAGACTACCATAGACATGAAACCCCCTTATACAGGTTACTACTGTGACTCTAGGCAAGGGGACTGCACTTAACTAACATTCTGCATCAATGCTGAGTTTAAGTCATCACTTTAAATCAGATTTTCAAAAGACAGAGTAAGAATGACTAGCAATGTGATTCAAAGCTCTTCCAAAACACACTTAAAACTTGAGAGCATTAGTGCCTATCTAGCAAAACTCAGTTTCTTTCTGGCGCTGCTTTAGTAGCAGGTAAATATTAAGAGTGTTAGAGCATGAGATTTCTCTCACAAGACCATGCAATATATTGAACACCTACCCAAGACACTGATTTAACCTGTTCCTAAAGGTATGTATAGATCATATCACACTATGTAAAAATTTATAGTCAATTATTATTGATATTTTCTTGATAACACCTAGTTCCCTTCACTTGCAGGTCCTCCAAGCACTTTACATGTGCAGTGTTTCTACTTACAGAGGAGTAACATAGAAAGCTCTAAATGCCAGGGGGACACAGAACTCAGAAGCCATTAAACAACTTCTCTTTCTTAGCCTGCTAGGTAATTGTCTTCTTCTTTTCTCAGAATAATACCTTATCATCAGGAAAATTATCCATTCAACTACATACATGATATAAAAATCCAGGGCATTTATTACCTGCGTTTATGAAACTTGCTATGATGTTATCTTCTATTCTGAGTACTAGGACTACAGCAAATACGGCGAGCTAGGACATGTCCTTTTCCTTAAAGGGACATGCTCACAGCACAATGAAAGTGACAGGGTTATTTATTATTTTTACATCAATGGAAGATGCAAGAAAACCACACTAAAGAAAAGAAGTATCTATTTTTAAACTTTATTATAATTCTTTTTTTCTCCTTTAAAATTCAGTACTTTGCTTCCTTCAAAAGAGGCTGCACATGTACTAGTTATGGTGTCTTCTTTAAACTGGGCTTATAATTTAGAATATAAACTGAGAATACGTGCAAACTGGTAAAAGACTCTACTCTCCAAGATTATTTAGAGGACCAGTATATTTCTATGACAAAGACAAACTCTCAAGAAGCCAGTTTTACTTACTATTTCCTGTCTGAGTTGCAAAAGACTCTTGATTGTCAAACCCCCACCTTCTTAGCTGAGGCCAGTCAAAACATCTTGACCTTGATCCTCCTTACTCAATAACCCTGCCTCACAGATGTACCTCCTCGCTGTTGCTTCTTCACATTTCAAAGACCACATGGAAAACAGTCTCTCAACAAAGTTCTTTTCTACTGGGGTATCTTAAGCATGTCTTTGTTTCTTTAATTTACAATATTTTATCATCACTGCAGCAAAAACCTCACAGAAGGCCATAGCAACAGGCTGACTTTATGTGCAGAGTGATCAGTCATCCATGGCTGGAAGGAACAGTGAATCCCAATCTCATTTCAAAATCTAATGAAGTTGGCCTCTCAAATCCACTTGATGTATCTACTAATACTAGGCTTAGATTGAAATTTAAGATTTCTTCTGCAAGACTTGTCATGATCATTTGAATTGGGGTTGTTTAGAGTAGAGGAAAGAAGGTTAAAAAGGGGAACATGGTAACGCTTTCAATGACACAAAAATCTGCTGGAATGAAGGAGGAAATAAACTTGGTCTTCAGGTCCACAGCAGAGAGGGACAAAAAATGAGCACTGATTAGACAAAAGACACAGGCTACCGGTTTTGATTTAAAAACAACTCAGTTTTCAGTGACAAAAATAACAAACTACTGTCACAGACTGCTTGTTGAAGTCCCAGAAAAGGGAATTTTTAAGAAAAGGAGAGCCATTTGTAGCATTAAGAATGGAAAATCCATCAGTTCCTTGCAGTTCTATGCTTCTCTGATTCTGTCAACTTCTACTTATATAGCACATATTACACAAGCAATCTAGTAACGTATTTGTCACAAAATACTTATGGAAAGGCATATTCATAGACAACTACAGAGTTGAAATGAGAAAAAAAGATCAACTTGGACTTATAATGGTATTTGAAAGACAAATGCAATAGAGTTTAATCCATTTCCCCAAAACTACTGGAGCATTTAGGGTGCTGCTCTTTAATAAACTAAAGCCAGCTGTGGGGATTGAATGGCTGTGATAGGAACACACATTTATTTTCCTTTGCAGCATTCATTATTTATTTCCATTTAGTTTACTACCGCAGCACTAAGGCACTTCTGCTTTCTGTGTTCTATTGTCTTGTTACTACTGGGACACCTAACCCACTGACTTCATTGACTGTTTTATCAAGGACTGACTATTTTATTAAGCATCAAGAATCACTGTATATTCCCCACTCAGTTTTACAGTCAAGTATCCTAGTGCATTGGTCAAGCCCCAGTGTTGTTACAGCTGCTGGAGAACTACTACAGCTTACACGCTGTACGAAACAGAAAGAAGCTGGAATAGGAGTGGGTATTAATCACAAAGCTCTGCTGATGTTTTTCCATTTTCTCTTTTGGCCACTCTTTGTCTTGTTTCTGATGTCAGAACTGAATAAGGAGAGAATACAGGGCTACTCTGACAGCCCCATGCTATCCGGAAATGCAAGCATGTTCCCTGGAAAGTCATGTCTATCCCTCACTGTAGGCATAACTACAGCGGTGTGCTCAAAGTGATTTAAAAATAATTATTTTAATGAAATGGTTACTGCTTACGCTTTTGTTAGCTGTTCAGATTTTATGGGTTGAGAAAGTATTGCATCATTGAGCACATACAGCAACTAAAGTGAAAAGCAGCTGGTTATGGTAAGGAAACAAACTACTAACACAAAGAGCAATAATAATTTAGCTTGTGACTGGAAAAAAAAAGTAATTGAAGACAATGATTGGGCATAAGCCTGTCATTTCAAGTAGAATATTCAATTGTCTGCTAAAGCTAATTATCAGTGAATTTCAGCACATGCCTTTCCCACTTCTATGGCCATATGGCGCCCTTACATGCACTCTGAGCACATCTGAGAGGTCTAATTCAAATTACCTCAAGCCCTTACATAATACTTGGTATATGCAGAAATCTGTAAGATTCTTGGCTGGTCTTTTCAACACTATCACTAGAGAGAGCATCAGAGCCAGCCAGAACCTCTCTCCTAGCAAATTATAGCTGGTCCTTGCACCGACAGAAGGTGCAGGTGCAGAAGCTTCTATCCCGAACTCTGCTGCTGTGAGACAGACTCCAGCAGCAGCTTAACCAGGAGTCTGAGTTTTGATTCTGAATGGTCTATTCATGAGTCCATCTAGTGGATAGTATGAGACAGTATATACCTACATACGTATAGATATATAGAACACACATATGTATCTCTAAACTCTTGTTTTCCCCTGTTTCAATCATAACAATGTTAAAAAAGATTAAAGATGTGACGGTTTGGCATTGATTTGAAGAACTTCCTAAAGTTATTCAGAATACAAAAAATACTAAAATATTTGTTGTTCCTTGCTTAGAACAAGGTTGCAGAACCTAAGTAAAAGCTCCTTTGTTCCAAATTGCAGGGAAGTTTTGGAGATGATGTGAGCTGCAGAAAACAACTGTTTCCCTTTGTGAATGATATTAATTTCCCCCAAAGGATTTTACAGAGGCTGGTATTCTTCAGAGCATTGTGCAATATCCCACACACTACCCTTGAAGTTTCCCTCGGTGCTCAGAATGTTCAGGGCTGCAACTGGTCACCAGCATCCAGGAGCAGATGTAAGGATTCTATTTTTAATGCCCAATAATTTCTCTGTGAATACATTTTTATTCTGTACATTTTTTGCCCAGGCTATTCTTTTCCACTGCTTTTCTTGCCCCATGTGTTCTTATTACTGGAAAAAAGTCTAGTTACACGGGATGCAAAATAAATATTAATCATTAACAGTATAAGAAAGTGGGTTAAAAGCACCATCAGATGAGTAACACACCTTGCACCTTTATATATTTTGCTGATCTCTGGGCGAGTGCTTATCATGTATTGAGCGAGTATTATCATGTATTGAGGACCGTTCCCTCTTAAAAATAAAAGCACACATAACCACCTACAATTTTTGAAAGAAAATATTTCTTAATAGTTCTGTTCTGGGAAAAGCTGAGGAGGAATGAAGGTGTTCCTTCTCCACTTCTGTTTCATCCCTGTCTCTGAACTGCAAACATTTCCCACAGCACCACCTGCAGAACTATCTAGCTGGAGGCTAGAATTATAATATATCAGGGGGAAATCTTAAGCATTAAATCTAGTATGATACTGAAGGACAACAGCAGTGCTATCATTGCAGATAGACTAGCAGCGCACTTAATGCATGTAGGAATTCATTTATCAGTTTGCATCCAGACATATAGACACTTTGTGTCTCAAAAGGTGGAAGTAAGACTTAATGCTCTTACAGATGTTTACCTAGAGGTAAGTTTGGGTTAAAGTGAAAGTCCTTTATGATATAACACTATCTTTGGACATTGATTTTTGAAGAAAAACCCTAACTTGGATTTTAGCCTTCTGTTAATAAAAATTGTGAACTAAATGTTTCAATGGAGGAGAGGCATCAGATACCTCTAGGAGAGGGAACACAAGTTATTTACTATGTTCTATGCCATTTTATATGGCTCTCCCATCTGGCTTCTAGCAGCTTCTACAGAAGTACATCCTGGAAGACATCTACTCCTGTAACTGTCAGCCAAGCTCCTCAGATGCTCAAGGACATGAAAGGTGGCACTAGATGGCTATGTTTAATAATCTGGATCCATTCCCAGATTACCTGCTGGGCTTGCTGAAGAAGTGTGAGTGTTAGTATCTGAGATCATCATTATTCTTTACTGCAGGTAGAAGCCATTTTAAAATACATTCTCTGGCTGAAAGACAGTCTCAGCTTTGTAGCTTTGTATCAGCAACAGCAGACTACACCAACTGGCTCCACATTACTGTAAGAAGTATTTTTCCATCTCTGCTTTCTCATGCTTGCCACTCTCACTTTAGTGTAGAGCTCGCTGCATTTCAAACCCTGCTTCACTCTAACGAGGTAAATTAAATTCTCACCCAAAATGCTTCATTAACCCATTTAATCATACCTAATATTACCTTTAGTATTCCTCCTCACTGGTCTTAAACATAACCCACTGCTAATTTGTTTATGTGCCATATTGTAAGTTAGTGTAGATGCCAGCAGCATGACAGTTTTCAGCAGCTGATAAAAGAATCTTATTTGTAATACAGGATTTTTTGAATAGTTCTTTTTTGTCTTGTAAGAAAAAAAAGCACAATAATATTGCTTGTCAGAGACTAATCAGACTGAACTATTGTGTATTGTTCTTTAACTTGAATTAAAACCTTCAATTTTGTAAACCATGATGAACTGATGGTGAAATTTTTATTCCATATTGACTTTTAGTGTGTGATTTCTACTTCCTTTTCTAGTTAGAAATTCCCCACATACTTCGTTTTCACTGAGGTTTGAAAACATTGTGTGAAGAATTGTTTCAGGTTTCCTTCATTTCATTTCCTTAATTCTATGGTCACCACCTCTGCTCCAGAACTAGCCAAAGTCAGAAGCACTGAACAGAGACCAGTGAGGAAAAGTGGCCTTATTTCTGATCCTTGAAATGGGTCCCTCATCCTTTGTTCATCTCATCTCTCTAACACCTTCTGGACAATGCCTGTTGAGAGCTATTATCAAGTGGCTGCCTTCAGTTCTTCTAATGTATATGCTTTTCTCAGCAATAATGTCTAGAAGCTATAAATCACCAAAAACCTCTGCAGTATCAGGCTTGAATCCTCCTTTGCCTATGGAAAAAGATGTTACTGCTAATAGTATCAATCTTCTGCTCTTGTGGTTCTGATAAATTTTTGCAGTGTCACAGCTACAAACTCTACCCTTTCATAGAAATAAAATAATGTAATCCCTTGGGAAAAGAATATGGACTTAGAGATGAAGGGGGTCAGAATATACTGTGAAATCACTAAACAGCCCCTGCTTGTAGATGTCTCCAATTATTTTCACATTCAAACTATCACACACAGTGAGTGAAGGGTGAGAGAATTGAGGTCATCCAAGGTTTGCATTGCATCTGCAGGGATTTGTAAAACTTTAGTCTTTACTGAACTGTGGAAAACCTTAGTCTACATGTACTAATTCTCGAAAACTTCCAGCGCTGATGAATAGTTTAGGTGAAAAATCATGTATCCATTCTTTTCCCACACATAAGACAGCCATGCTTACTTGTAAATAATAATAATGGAATATTGCTATTTATTCAAGGATGACTCTTAAAAGAACAAAAACAAGAAAAAGAACAGCATGGGATAGGAAGCATTATCCTGTCTACTTCACAAGAGGGCTCCTAGTTCTACAGAAGCTGAGGAACTAGAAATTAACTACACAGAACAACAGCAGAGCTAAAGTGTGGCTTTAACCATTAAAATAATTGTATTGATTTTTAATGAATATGCTTGTCATCTGATATTATAGATAACCACTGTTTTTTGGAAGAGCTTTCATTACAATTTTCTTACGGTCTCAAATGACTGGAGCTCACATTGCTTTTATCACTTGCCAGCACAGAGAATACATGCTAAAATACACAAAAATGAAGGAGTATACTTTACTTGCTCATACTGCCTGACAGTTACTCCAGCACAGGTTCTCCAATGCACACTGCTACTTTTGATTTGTGCTTTAAATACAACAAATTAATCAATGAGTCTACATTTGACATACGCATTGCATTTTTCACAGCTATAAGCTTTCCTCAAAAAATGGGAGGGTTTTTGTAGGTAAAAAGGAATTGACAGGTATCTTACACAGAGTAGTTCAAACAGGCTGGCATTTTCTTTCATATTCAAGAACATTTACCAGATTTAGACTATTGGATTTATAAAGCAAAACTCTGTGAGCATGGGGCTGGGCAAAACAATGGTCACAACCAAGCACATGCATGACTGGGTAATGATTTATCAGGGAACCAGTAGAATTCTCAATGTTTACCACAGGCGATTTAGCTGCAAATGGGTATTTCATTTTGCTTGAATGTGTGTGCATTTCTCTGGAAAAGGAGACAGGCACTGATTTTGGTTCTCATGGGTATAGGCACAGGAGCAGATGGGGCCTTTAATAAAGAAGTATTTATAGAATCATAGAATCACTAGGGTTGGAAAGGACCTTAAGATCATCAAGTTCCAACCCGCCTGTCATGGGCAGGGACACCTCCCACTAAACCACATCACCTAAGGCTCTGTCCAACCTCGCCTTGAACACCACCAGGGATGGAGCATTTGCTACCCTTAGTCTCTACTCTCCACAATTTAAAAAAAGTATGTTGCTGACATCCATAGACAAGTATTTGAACGCTTCTTTAAGCTTCTTAAGATTGTAATCTTAAGATTTTTAAGATTACAGGATGGTTTAAACTTACTCCTTAATTTTATTCTCACCTGTTTACCTACTGCTGCAGGCACAGAATCAACTTTCTGTAGAAGTGACTTGTCTCAAAATGATTTCAGTAAGGCCCAAGGGCTACTTCTGAAAAATCTCATCCTAGTTGGTTCAAAGGTAATTGCATTAGAAAGACCAGAAAGGGGATAACGGTGTTCTTTGTTTGCTCAACAGTGTCCTTTTAAATAATTTAGCCTTCAAATAGTTCAAGAAACCTCACATATGGGTTAAGCCAAGCAGTGCTAATTTTCAGTAAAGGAAAAAAAAAATGTCAAGAACTGTAGTGCTTTGAGTAAATGGAATAAAGAAAAGTGAAATAAAGATTAGACTTGTGATTTCAATAGTGCTTTTACCTGTTTAAAATTTAAAGACAAATGACAAAACAATACGAAAGAATGAATGATCTGACACATTCTCACATACAGACACCCTTCCATTTCATATCTTTATAAATTCTACTTCGTTATAAATGTGCTTGGTTCATCAAAACGTATCTTGCTTCCAAGAGGAAAACAGGTGTCACATACATGTGGATGAGACCAGCACAATCAACTCATGTTGGGCACTGAAAGCCCTTTAAACTACTTTAACAATCAATACACAAGTTATCACTGCTTCACAGCACAATGCACACTGAGATAATTATTAATCCTGTTTTATCCAGATGCACATCCTTGATCCTACATACGAAACTTGCCTGTTCCCTCCACTCTCCCTCTTGCAAGACTATATCAAATGAGAAGACAGATAATTCATGAGATTTTCAATGTCTCACAGATGACCAGAAAAGCACATACATGTGAGTAGGATGCTAGGGGAAAACGGGGAATAAATTAAATCACATATATACATTCATACAGATACCATAACTTCAGCCCACATATCTCAGCTTTACTTACCACGGAGAACTCTACAAATAATTGCCACAGCTACCAATACTACTACAGCTTTATCAGGGCTGGCAGCCCTAGTGTAGATGACACCCTAGCAGCTGTCAGTAGCATCATGCCTATTAAACCAGCTCAGTGCCAATCTAATTAACACAGTGCTGAAACAGCTGCTAGTGCTGGAGAGCTGTGAATATTGCAGCTCCTCATATCACTAATGTCAGTGGAGATGCAATACTGGGAATGTTCTGTAAATGTTCCCCAGTGCAGAACAAGCCTACGTTGGCAGTGCCCTGGATTTCTGTCCTTGTTGGACATAATACTTAAAGGAAGGTGTCAAATTCAACTCTGTACTTAAAATCTAATTAAAGGCTCCCCATCCCACGTTTCCTTGCAAATTTTGAAATCCTGGGTTTCTGATGGCAAACTCCTTAATGGACTTTGGCACCATATATGATCCTCCAGTTATAAATAGAGCTGTAAGGACAGTGCAACTGAAGAAGGCCTTGTGAAAGGCCCACAACTATTCTGCTAACAGGTCTCAAAAGGGCACTATCTAGTTTTATCATTCCTTAATGAGAGAAGGGGAATTCACTATTTTTAGACTACTGCAATGAAGTACAGTTGTACACACCTCAGTAGAGGGCAGGGACAATCTTCAATCACCTCCCTTCTCTAGTAAACTATTAGGATTAATAAACGTGCTATCAATGTTCAGAAAGACTTTCATGACTTGTCTGAGAAAATCACTATAATCGCTTTCGGCTTTTAAAAATGGCAATTCTGGCACAATGCTTCAGGAGGAGAAAAACAGGTGAAGGATGAAGTAAATATAATCAACCAGACAAGAGTGTCAAAAAGAAATATTGCTGTAACCGTGCTTCCTCTCTGGGGGAATGGCCTCTACCAATCTGCAACTCATCTGTTACACAGAGGGTGGGGGGCGGGGGGAAGACAGGTCAACAAGCTCATTAGAAAAGGCAGGTGAACCTTTTAACTGATCTAAAGTCATTTTGTCCTTGAACAGAAAGGAACTGGGAAGAAGATCTCCGTTTCTGGGGCAATACCTTAACAATCTTCCCAAAGACAGGGCTCATAATAGAAGGAAGACATGAAAGACAAGAATCCAGAAAACACTTAGGAGATTTCATATTTTGCAGGATTGAATTCAAGAGAAGAAAGCTCTGCCTGATGTCTTTAAATTAATCAAAACAACCTTTTCTTTCAGCATACCGCGAAGATACAGCTCAGGTTTAAGTATGATTTATTGCAGTGGAAACACATTCAAGACAGGCATTTCCTCTTTTCCATACTTTCATAGCTTAACAGGACCCCCTTGAGTACTGCCACTATATAAACATCTGATGAGACTTTACTGTGGCTGAAAGCTTCTGATTTTCCCCAATGAATTGCATAACTTAAGTAATCCACCTAAAATTTTACTATGAAAATTTTCTTCCAAGTCACTCATTTATTTGACAGTACTTAGATGAACCAATAGAACTTTCACTTAGTTTCTGAGGGTAGACTCAGTATGTCCTGTATCCCCCTCCACAAAATGTGAGTAAATGGCCTCAGCAGCAGTACCAAGATATGTGAGACCTGCACCCCTGCCACCTCTGCAAAACATAATGGCTGGGATTTCTGGACACAGAATGAAATCTCCATTCCAGTACATCAGGAATTAAGAGAATCTGTCCCAACACATAGCAGCCAGTGCAGATGGCCTTCTTCTAAAGCTCCTGCTGGCACAGAGTAGTGGCAGATTGTTCAAAGAGGAATAGATCTGGGGAGCAACAAAGGAGCCAAGGATAAAAGTTACATCCAGCTTTGTTCCATGTGCAAAAGGAAATCTATTATGTGCCCCTTTTGTTTCCTGTGTTTCAGGAAGCAAGAGATTTTAAAGGACTGAAGGTTAAAGACAGATGCTATAAAAAAAGTAAACATTACTTCTCTTCTCTTGGCTCTACAGAAATCAGGAGCTGTCATTCTACTGGGATTCCTTGAAAAGAATTTCTAATTTGGGGCTCTAATGTTTATGATACTTCACAGATATGAATACCTGTAAAGTTTAAACTTCCATTTCAATTTTAATCCTTTAGCAGACGCATTGTTGCTGAGAAAACAACAGCTTCTTTAAGCTCTTCTCTGTGGGAATACTTGTCTGACCTTGTATTTTTGTATACCTAGAAATCATATGCCCTTTTCTGCTAGCTGTGTACTTTAAGCACAGTTATGTTTGTATATGAATGTATGGATCTATACACACAAATATATTCTGTCTGTTTATGTCCACACACACTGATCCTTGTTATTATACCCACAGAAACAACAGGGCTTAACATGCTATTTGCCTGCGATATATTCCAACAATAACGGTTTTTATTCTGATGTTTAAATTGGATTCAATGACAAAAAAAATCCTATTCTGAGGGACTTGCACACCATTCCTCTCAACCTCACTCTCTGCTATACCAAGATGCTTTGAAAGTCAAAGGAAATGATCACATCAGGAAAATTCCCCACCAACAGCACTCCCCTGCTTTTAAATAAAGTTTTTGTTTTCTTACACTGGCATATTTAAAAAGCAGAAATAGTTTCATGTTCTAGACAGAACCAGCTGACTGATACAATATGCCAAGAGCTTCTTTAAAAAAATTATTCTAAGTTGTATCATTTGTTGCTGAAGATAAACATTGCCTTAGAGGAAGCCACAGTAGCTATTTAAAAGCCTACCACAATAATAAATAAGACAGGGAGTGAAGCAGAATACATATTAAATTTCATCTTCATCCAACATGCTGTACCATGGCTAAGCAAAGGGAGAGCATTGCATCTATAATTTAGCCGTCATAAATAAAGTATAACCACATGGCTACTCTGACCAAAAAAAACTACACCATATTAAGACAAAAAGTACACAACATTTACAACCAAAATCAGCATTGAATTGTGAATTCTGACATGTCAGGAAAGTTCCTTATTTCTGTAGCAGTGTCATGACTTGTCCAATCCTTCCTGTTTCACATTGATGTCACTTAACCAGTTAATATATTTTTTGCTGTTATTTGCAATTAAATCTAGCTTTATTTTTAAATACCCTTTAAATGCACATGATTTTTGTTATTAATTTGATGTGTTAGAAAATATAACTGCATTTGTTGCTTATGTGATATTAACTGCACGTCAAATAGATTTACCTATAATTACTGAAATATAATGAATATTCTTTTTATATTTGCACTGCAGTTAGCTTTTAGATAGCACAGAAATGCCAAAGCAACAAACAGCCTAAAACTAGTTTTTGGCTTTTTTTATTGGCAGACCTACATAGAAATATCCTCCAGTAGTGCTAAGAGTTGGCTTAAAACTGCATCTGGCAGCTAATCTTTATGATAAGTAAGTCAAAACATGCTAAAAGGGACCTACCTTAAGAAACTTTTCCTTGCCATCAGCTTGTATTTTGAATTAATAACCTGAGTATAAATGTCATCATTCACCAATAAAGTACAAAAGGAAGAAGACATAATTAAAGCCTTTTACTTCTTTTGGCAGAGGAAGGCAACTGCATTCTAGTAATTTGGTCACCTGCACTGTCACCACAGAAGAAGGTAACAGAGGTTTATTTATTCTCTCACCATATGAAAATAAAAGCAAATGTTCTAGATTCCTTGGAATAAAGAAACAAGCTGAAAGTGCATTCATAGTAACATACACTGGATTCCAGCCAAGTTTTTGTTTTACTAGACTATACAGAACTATTCCTTGATTGTGAAGGTTTTTTTATTTATTTACTTGCCCTGTTTCCCCAGGCGATCTCCTTTTACCTGGAAAGGTTGTTTATAAAAAAATATAATGACAGGGAATATGAAAATAAACATGCAGTAAGGAAAATCAAGTGTCTCTTGTGCTTGCTACAGACACCGAGTCCAACATACAAAGACACTTTACCTAAAGCAACCAGCACATGGTCTTGCTACAGTTGGAGCAATGGAGCAGATGTGCAAATGATGGGAACTACAAACGAGTCACGGACAGTGGATATGCACTCTGACATACAATAAACACAATCTTCAGAGCTTATACAAGGAATTATACACCATCATCCTACCACACTTCACCTCCCTATTTGTTCATTGACTCTGGAGTCCAAGTCAAGATCCTAGCAAAACACCAAGCCAGTTCACAGCTCCTGTAACTTAAGCCCAGAGGGAACCACAGTGAAATACGGGAATCACTGACACAGAAGCCACTTCCTTGTGGTCCTGGCCATACACAAATCACTTCTTCATGTGGACAGATAAAACACGGTTCCGTGAGATGCCACTTGGGATCACTCGGGTTCAACAGGGAACGTCTGGCTGTGCAAACTATTACCCAGCATGTTGCTATGAATGGAACAGTTCTTAACAGAGTATCATACCAATTCCCAATACAGCATCTAAGCAGGAGAACACATGAAGTAACTGGACAGGAAGAAACCTAAGCCTGCATAAGAAGCTGCAGAGGCAGCAGCAACTGAAGCACTTTACTAATGTGACTTCAGCAGGCCTGGTTGATACTGTCTCTAGTCTTACTTGTTGAGTAAGAGTGGATTTTTGTTTACGTACTTACATTTCCTACTCACTGTGCAACTTTCTGCTCACAAAAGCTCATTCCTACACTTTGCACTCAGGCTGAAAAATGCATTACTCCTCTTTAGTATGTATTTTTCATTTTCTTTTTAAAATGCATTATGAAAGTTATTCTATAAATAAGAACAATATATTCCACCAAGTCATTTTCTGAATGGAACAATCACTTCAAGGGTATTCTTTTCTTCCCATTCAGGGAAGGGTGATGGAGGTTCCCTTTAAGAGACTTCCAGAGAATAGAGTTATGCTGCTATAAATTACCTGGTATCTTTATAATTTCCTATTTAAAAATACAAGAAATTCTTGCTTAAATCCTTCCCTCATGCTTCAAAAATGTGACAGAATGGAAATAATAGCTGAATGTTGATGAAGGGAACTGACCTAATTTGGGGAATATATTACGTACCTGGCACTAATAAAACATGCACAATTTTGTATCCATGAATCCATATTTTATGGCATACAAAAATCCTGTTCTGACAAAACAGTAAAGAGCACTGGGAGAAAGGTTTTTAGTTCTGAAGTAGTCCTCTGCAGACTCACAGCTTCTCTGGGCAAACTATTCCAGTGTCTCACCACCCTCATACAGAAGTAATTCTTCCTCATGTCTCATCTGAACCTATCCTCTTTCAGTTTAAAACCACTCCCCCTTGAATTTTATACTTCTTTTTCTGTTGTCTGGCATTTTGAAGTGAGATTGTCAATTTTGTTGGCCTTACTGAAATCAGGGCAGTCATCCAGATGTAGATGAGTTGAAGACCTAGGTCCTTGCTTCTACCAAAATTTCGGTAGCTTTAAGACCACCCAAAGAAGAAATGACAGAGACATCTTCAACCCTCATCTCAGCCTAAAGCAGTCAAATTGGTATGGGCCAGACCACTCACCTCCTAGAAACTGCTGCAAAGCTACATGGCCACCACAGTGTGCACAAGGACTTCAAGGGAAACCTATTTAAGGAAGTGTAGATAAAGTACTGAGTTTTGAAAGTGCTGGGTTTGAACCTGTAAATTATTTAATTTCCATGTATGGCTGTAAATCATTCTTCAGTATGCATATGTAAAATTTGAGACTTGTGCCATGAGTCTAAGCTCATTTGGCCATAAAAGTAAGTGATGCATCTAAGCCAAGAAGATAGCACTAGTAGGAAAACAAAATACCTTAAACCTTTTTGCACTCAGTTTAAAGGCTAAACTCTAGCCTATGTTCTCCTACAAAATGTCACTACTGCTCCCTTTCACCTCATAAGTGGGCCATGTATTAGTCAAATTAGTCATCTCTTTATGACATTAACTACTTACATATTAAAGTCCAGATTCTTGCTAATTCTAGCCTTTAAAGCAAAACCAATAGAGTATTACTGCAGCATTCAAAAAGATAATGACGGGATGAGCGACAAGATGTTAGGGTTTGTTTGGCTGAACACACATTCTGACAAACAAGCAGGTACAAGAATCAGCAAAGGGATGAAAAAGACTTATCCTAAGAGAGGAGAAGGTGTGCTACAGCTTGTAAAAAGATCAAGCAAATTAACTCCCCTTGGGAAAATGGGGTAACAGGCATTGAATTACAACTGCTGCAGCATAGCTGCACATTGCTCAATCTAGAGAGATGGACAGACACAGTGTAGCCCTAATTCAGCAAACAGAAGAGGAAAAAGAGAAAAGTAATTCCAGTCTCTGTCAATATTAGCCTTCATCTTAAATGCCTGCTTATCTTGTAGCTCATTAGGTGGTATTATTTCATCATAAAGTTCCTTAATATCACTGAACATTGCTCCCAAAGATGGAGAAGGCTGCAGTAACAAGCAGGTGCTTCTGTGCTTTGGTTGATGATTAAAATAACTTGTTAGTCTGCAAGAACAAGACTACAGCCATAAACTTTCTCTTCAGTGATTTCCTTATTTCATTAGAATTGAAAACGTTGTTCCAGACCTGTGGCAGTGAATCAGGAAAATAGGACTTCAGCAAAATACCGAACATTCAAAACCACATATGCAGTGGAATGCTTTTCTTATGCTTTGTCGAAGTAAAATGATATTAAATATGTTCTAAAAATCCACAAAGAACGGTTGTACATTAAATCAGATCCAGCATTATACTTCAGAGAGACAGTCAAAAAAACCCAACCTACATTAAAAACCAATAGACAACAAAGCTTGGGAAAAATATCCAAACTGGCTCTTACCACTTTTACTGATGACTCTTCAGAATTTTAACTCTCCTACTAGAAAACTACAATTCTTAAGAGGTAACTTCTTTTTGCCTTACTTTGTTTCAGACTAGTGATACACCCAGGCAGATAGGTTTTTTCATGTAGAATCAGGGGGAACAACAACTATCCAAATGCAGAAGTCCTAACTTGAGTGATGTGGCATGGAAAACTCACAACAGATAATGGCTACTACAAGCTGTAGCTGTCACCTAATAACAAACCACCTGCGCTGATAATACAATCATTTTGTGGAGGTAAAAATCTCATTACTATACCCATATTAAAACAGGTAACTCAACCAACTCCCCTGTAACAACAGAAATCTAAAATATCAAATCAGTTATAGAGAGATACAAGTCTCAAAGGATTTTTTCAACCTGATGATTATCATCAGGAAGTAAGTCAACCTTGCAAAGACATAAGTACATACATGTGTTGAGCAAGCTAAGGCTTCCAGTTCAGCTTAAAGGGGTCATTTTGCTTACATCCACACTCCAAGCTAGAAACTATACTGAAATAACTTTAAAAGTGTAAAAACCACAAAGAAGTACTCATACAATTGATATGATCCCTAAACAAACAAAAAAAAAAAAACAAAAAAACCCAACACTCCCCCCCAAACTCTTTTGATTTTAATGGTTTTCATTTCCTTTAATCTTCACTCTTTTAGTCAAAAGCTAGTTTAGTGTATTTTATTCTAGTTCAGTTGCTGTTCTCTTCCTTTGAAAAAGGAATTCTCTGTGTTCCCTGTGTTTATTACTGCAGTCAGATCTGCTACACCTTCAAAATTTCTTCTGAAGCCTTGCATACCTATTAAGGCCTCCCTAGAAATATTCAAACCTCAGACTTGAAGAGTTCTTTGTTTAGTTTCTAAATGACCCTTACTTGGTAATACACTGCTGGATCACAGCATGTGATCAGCTGAGTATTCCTGGATGAACTGTGCAGGATCTAGGGGACTCAAAATGAGTATTGATTGTTCGGTTAGAGCCTGGACCATAATGGTTCTCCCTCTGCATTGACGTCCTTGCTTTAACCCCTTCTTGACTCTTGTTGTGACACAGAGGTGAGATTAGTTTTTCTAAGGGATTTTTTACTCCTGAATGAAAAATGGCATATAAGAACATACAATTACTATTAAAAGTATTAAATCTGAACATATTGATCGAAAATAATTGTTTTCTGGATAGACAGTTACAAGTACTAGTAGTTTTGGCACTATAGAGGAAGAACATAGATTAAATTCTTCCATCTCTCTCAAAACATTCTTCTCAAGTAGAACAAGACTCTAGTGTCTGCATTGCAAGCGGTCCTTGTCAACACTATTCTGTGAATACATTATTCTGTAAATATTGCCATTTTTCACTGAATATAATTCAATCAATATTTTTGCAGTATTCATACTCATAAATTATTCAGGTAACAATGGCAATATTTATTAAACAGTTAAAAATTTCTAGTGTTTAACCAGTCTTAGCTGCAGTTGAAGGAGGCAGAATGTTTCAGTCTATACAGAGCAAGCTATCATTATGATTGATCAAATGTGGGCATTTATTTATCTCATTACTTATGATCCCATGACCCTGTTCTTACTATGAAGCCTCCTCCAAATCTTCTTGCAGTTAGTGTGAATATTTCCACTGATTTTCATGGTCAGGAATCAGATCCTGGTAATCCTGATGGGACACAGGTAGCCCTGGTTTTCTGACAAAAACAAACAAACAAAAAAACCCAAACGAAAACCCAAACACACAAAGGAATTCATTTTCAAGTTCAGAAACACATCCCTAACTCATGAAAAATACTAAACATGGACTTAGTTTTAAGCAGGCATTTAAGTCATCTCCCAGGAAGAAAGAACAGGATTTAAGCTCATTCTAACCTAATAAATGCATGTGCCACTGTCAGAAATAATCCTTCATGAACAGATGCAAATAGCTGCCTGACCAGTCAGAACATCAGTAATTACCAAAACTAACTACACTTGTGTTATAGAACCAAACTGACTAACTCAGGTCACTTAGTAACAGTGATCTGCATTGTGTTTTTCTTTTATCTGAATTAGCCTTGGCAAAACAAGTCACTTCTTTAGGCTCCTGTTCTCTAGCTGATTCAACTTCCATACAGAAGAATAGCACACTTAAGTTTTCAAACAATACTTTTCAAATCACATAAAAAAAAGCAGGTATTTGTTGAGAAGTAAACTTCCAGATTCAGATACCTATTACAGTGAGGAAAACAGATACCACCCCTCTCCCCCAGATCAGTCTCAAATCCCGCTCCCCTAACCTCAGTCTGCACCAGCAGCCAACTCTCACAAAAATTCACTTGAAACAGTGAAGTTGTGCAGATGTTCCTGTTCAGGGCTTTCTCACACAAACGCATTTCAGCCTTTGTATTTTAGCTTCTCACAGAATTGAAGAATTTTCTATTTGCATACAATGTATGATGCCTTCTACAAGAAACAAGCTGACTTTAACTGGAGTGCAGTCAGGTTCCCTTTTCCACTCAGCATGAAAGACCTTGGGAGATATTTTACTGTCACTAAGAGCCCCCAAAACATTCATCAAATGCAGAACAGACTGATACACTCAATCTCACGTATAAGCTAAGTAAGAGAGATTTTACAATAGGTGGTACATTTTCAGCCTGTATCTCAAGAGAAGATGATAGTTTTTGTATTTGAGCAATACAAAAAACCAGGACTAAAACACCCTACCAAATATCACATGATCCCAGATAAAAATCATGATTATTTGTTAGGTATCATCAGCACCTTTTTTTTTTTTCTTTCTTGAAAAACTTCCAGTCTTCTACCAACTGTATTATATTCTCATGGAATGTAAGTGTTCTAGATGCTTGTCTTATAAAGAGACTTCAGTGAATAACTCTAGTTTTAAAGATTACAACCAAATGATCTTTTTTCTTCTTTCCTACTGAGATTCCTGACTTTTGTAAGCCTCTGGATTTCATCTCCACTAAGGGAGAACAATAAAATTCTTCTCACTTATGAATTTTTAACATATGAAATGCAAGTGCAAGATGAATAGAATTTTGAACATGTTATTACACTATGAGCAATTACCCAGAAAATGTAGGGAACACATACAAATACTTATGCATTTAAGATGATTGCTATCCCTTTCTCACAAAGCTGTTTTTTCCTGCTGTTTCATTCCACATTCTCTAAGTCATAAGTGGGATGCATCTTGCTTCTCACTGTAGTTGTTTTCTTCCTTCAGAAAGGAGGGAAAAAAACCTGTGCATGTTCTTTTCTTTTTATCCATTGGCTTATTTATAGCACCTCTGCTAATTTTTGTTAGGTTTTTTTTGTCTTGAATTCATTTAAAGTGCATGGTCCATATAAACCTCATTTTCTCTTTATAAACAGCAAATAACTATTATGTCAAATATTGTTAACTAGATTTCTGATATCTTGATTTACAAAGCACAAGCAGCCACCAGAAAACTCCACAATGTATGATTCATGTCTAATTGACTTAGTTAACTATTACCTAACTTCACTTGATATTTAAGGCTCTATATAGTAATTAAAGTGACAAAGTAGATTACCATTATATCTCTGTATGAAATTTTAAGCATTCTGTGTTTCTCAGCTTTTACAAATAATGCTATATTTACATGCAACACATGTTGCTGATAGCTGCTGTTCTGAGGGAGGAAGTGCCCCTGATGAAAGTGTTTTTATCCTAATAAGGATGAAAATCGAGGCTGCACCTGTCCCACAGAATAGGCCAGGCCAATGGCTACTGTGGCTCTGGGCACATGCTGGTGCCATGTCTGCAGGGAGGAGAGGCAGACGCTGAGCTGGAGGTGGCCTTCTTTGGGTGCACCGAGGCAGAGCCCTGTCCCTGACCCATTCTTGAGATGGGTGCTGGTGTCCCTGCCGTGCTCCCAGGGACAGGGCTGGGGGAAAGGTAGCTGGGCTCTGAGGGTCTTACCACACCTTGGCGATGATCAGTTGCTCCTGGAGGAGGAGCAGGCACCTCTTGCTCCTCTTGCGATCCTGGGTCAGCCATGGGACTGTGCTCAGCACTGCTTCAGCATCAATGAGAGCCCCCCCTGGAGCCACAGCAGCTGTTGGCCTGGCCCATCCTGCCTGGACAGGAGCAGTCTTGAGTGCACCATTACAGCGGTGCTCAGACAGGGACAGTTATGGAAGCAGAAGTTGTTGCCAGTGCTGAGGGAGTGATGCTCAGCCAGATCCTGCCTCCTCCCAGCACTGCTCCAGGCCAGCACAGCTCTAATCTCTGGCACTGGGGGCTTTTTTTGTCCAGCAGACATTGGGAGAGGCCATGGGTGGGTGCAGGACTTGGGGTTCTCTCCAGCATGGCCAGGTCTGCCTGAGCCTGGAGCAGGACACAGCACAGTGGAAGGACCACCTCTCTTCATCAGATGGCACTACCCCTTGCCTTGGGGTTTACTGCTCTTTGCTGGCCTCCAGTTAGACTTGGTGCCATGGCTCACCACGCTTTGGGACTGTCCTTGCAGCTGGTTTTCCATCTGCACAGCCCACATCAGGTTTGCTTTCTTCCAGTTCTTAGGCATACCTCCCTTTTGGAGTGGCCTCACAAGGCTTCTATCTGCCAGCTACCTCAGAACTCCAGGGTGCACTCCACAGGGGTCCATCAGGGACTTGTGCACCTCCACTTTGCTGAAGTGTTCTGGGATCGCCTCTTCCACCTGATCCTCCCAGATGCTTTTGCTCCAGCCTTTCCCCCAGGTCTCCAGGGTCTGGGATGTGTTTCCCTCTGCAGCTCTCCCTGTAACACTGCAAGTAGGATGACAAGTGCATCTTACCTCCTTCCCAAATGGGAAGGCTACTACCTCTTGTAAGGTGACAGGGAGAAGGAGTGAACCTTAGTGATGGAGTCCAGAGACAGTTTTCCCAGAACCCCGTCTCTGTTCCTTAACTCCCATTTTTGGACACTGCCTCCATGTTTTTGCTTTCTGCATTGCTCAATGCGCATCTCATGTTGACTGCATCCCATCACATGGGAGAGATCTCTTCCATTTATAGGACAATATACCCTGTCAAGTCAACTGGATCTTAAGAGCTCTTGAGGAAAGAAAAGCACCAAGCATGGCAAACAAGGATTCTCTTCACTGTTTATAGATTTAAGCACAGGCTGAAGCCCTACTATCTCCCATTGGGCTTGCATAAGTGATTAATACGCATGCTGAACTCCATTTTGAGTAGCACTTATGCTCTGAGTCCAGGCTCTTAGTCCAATTTCAGATGAGAAGCATTGCTGAAATATCCAAGGGAAATTCAAGTCAAAACTGTATGTCTATGGGGAGTCTATTCTTACTGATAAAGAATTTGTAAAGGTTACTGTTCATGCTTTTTCTTGTAACAGTGCAATCTTTTTTGACTTGCAAAGTACTCTATCACACAGAGAACTCCAAAAGCAGCTTCTAGCTAAAATCCTTAGCTATTTTCAACTGGCTTTATTTTTAACGTATCCAAAAACTAAGGAACTGTGAGCAAGAGACATACGGTGTGTTCTATAAAGAGAAAGCAATTGACTGCCAACAGAGTTGTTATGATTAATTGCCAGTTCAACAGAAGGTAGGAAGTTCTGAAGCAAAGGAGAAGGGGGAAAAAAAATGGTCTGGGAAAATTTAAGAGGGTCAAGAATTTAACTGGCTTGAAAATTATTCGGTAACCAATTAAGGCAGAAGAGAGCATGATAAAGGTGGGTTAATTCACTATGCTGGGTACATAATTACAAGTAACTAATGCACATTTCAGATTACAAAAAGCTTCTTAAATTTCTTCTCTCTGCAGGTGTGAAAGTCAATAAGCAGACTGGGCAAAATCAGACTGATCTAAAAGTAACAAGAATTACATATGTTCATTTATAAGAGTCAATGCAAGAGAATTAATATGAAACTAAAAACAACTTTAAGAAATTAACTGCTCCTCACTTGCTTCAGTTCACACATACTCACATTAAAAGCGTATCTAGCCTACAAAGTCAAAATTATAGTCTTCATCCCACCCTTAATTCATATGTGCTATGATCTAGTCTGCCAAAGTGCTTTACTTCATAAGTTCCCTGCTTTTACCCCTCCACGAGGTCTGTGATAGCTTTTGAATAAATGGTCAGGCCTTGTCCTTCTCCTCAAAGTAGCCTGGAGGACTGCAAAACATAGCCAAATTTAGGTTGGAACGGACCTCAAAAAGTTTAGTCCGTGCCTAATTACATTGGGTTACTCAGGGTCATGGCCAGACAGGTTTTGAACATCTCCAGTGATGGAGATTCCGCAGCCTCCCAGGGTAACAAGAGTTGCAGACAACCAGTAAGGTCCCACTGAAACATCTTCTTCTTAAGGCTGAGTGAGCCCAGCTAACTCAGCTTCTCTTCATTCACCATGTTTCAGGCTCCTGACCACCCTGTTGGCCCACTGGAGCTCCAGCATGCCAATATCCTTTTTTACAGAGGAGCCCAAAACCAGACACAGTATTTCACATGCAGTCTCACAAGTGCCAAATATAGGGAATGGATGACTTTTCTGGGTTTGGCTAATGACTAGATATAAGCAGTTAGCTGTCCTCAAAACATTTTACAATGGCAACCACACTTGCAATTTATTCAAGGAAACAGGAAAAATATCTACCTTTCTTATTAATACACCCCAGGATGCAGCTGGCCTTTGCTGCAAGGACATGTTGTTGTCGGCCCATGGTCCACTTGCTGCCTACGAAGACCTCCAGACCCACATCTGCAGAGGTGGATCCTCTTCCTCATCAGAGAGACCCCAGCCTGTAATGTTACATATGACTATTTTATGCAGATGCAAGACTTCACACTGACTTTTACTGAACTTCGCATGTTCCCATCTACCCTGTTTTCCAGCCTGCCCTGCTAAACACATCTTCCCCTGCACCCTAAGTTCGAGTGTCATCCACAACTTTCTGAGAAGGTACTCCCATCCCATCATTCAGGTCATTAATGAAGAGATTAACTGGAACTGGTCACAGAATCTATCACAGGGGTATGCTACTAGCTACTGGCCACTGGCTAGACTTTACACCACTGACTCTGGGAAGTACCACAGTCTGGTCAACTTTCCATCTTTGTTGCCTATTGATTCAGTCTGCATCTCACCAACTTGCTGATAAGCTCATGGGATGTGGCAAAGACTTTACTACAGCTTCAGCACAGGACATCCCCTACTCTCCCCTCCTCTACAGCATCAACCACCTTGTCACAGAAAGCAAACGGTTTGTCAGGCAAGATTTACCAGATTTGCCCTGCTTAAAACTAAATTCATACTGGCTGCTTCTAGTAATAATCTTGCCTTTCATGTGTTTAGAACATCTCCCTCACCTTCCCAGGGACTGAAGTGAGGCTGCCTGACCTCGGGGGATCTCACGGTTACAGAAGGCAATGCCCTGCCTGTGACTATAGCCAATGTTGCCTGGAGGAGTCCACTGCTGTTTGAGCCTTTCCTATTCACTGGAAGGATAGAGGCCACCAATTGGTCTCCCTGTGCTTCACCCTACAAACTCTTGACCCACTGCAGATTATCTCCAGTGGAATTAAATGGTGCTCACATAGAAGAGAGAAAAGTGCTAATAGAGCAAGGGCTAGACAAGCCTTGGCAGTGTCTGCAAAATCCCAAACCCAAACCCTGGCAAGGACCAAATGACAGGATCAGCTAGATTGGAAAAGGCCTTCAAGACCAAATCCAACCATTCTCCAGCACTGTCAAGTCCACCACTAAACATTCCAAGGCATCCCATGAGCACTGCTGCCTCTGTCTCCTATAGCTATCACCTGCCTTTTTCCCCCAGCACAGGGATGCTCAGGTTGGTGACAGCTGGCTCTGATACATCCTCTGATAGGTCTTGTTCATCCTCACCAGGCAAGGTTATCTATTCTGCAGTTACAGCTCTGCAGACATGGGGCTTCCTCCTGTTACTCTAAGTCAGAAGCTTCCAGCCCTCCCTACTCCAACAGCTGTCCTTTTGTTACCCTTCTGACCACGGCCTGATGCAGAGCCATTTCTTGTTCAGGCTCCCCTCATTCTACCTGAGCAAATATGTTCTGGGTCACACCTCCCACACAAGAGCCCTCTCCCTGCACCGTCGTCATCCCCCCCCCGAAAGGAAGAAGCCCTACACCAGGGTGCCCACTGTGCCAGAAGCATCACCACAGCAGCACGTTCTAAGACTCCATGAGCTCCATGGCGTGAGGAGGCTGCACCAGGCCCGACACTCGGGCTCGGCAGAGCGGAGGGAGGCCGAGCCCCGCTGTGGTAACTGCTCCCGCCGGCCCACCATCGCCCAGAATCCACCTACCCCAGCACCAGCCGCCGGCACCAGGCGACCCTTGGGGAACTGGAAGGAAGGGCCTAAAGCAGAGCCAGAGCAAGAGCAAGACCAACACCAACACCAACACCAACACCAACCAGCCGCAGTAGCACAAGAGCTACATGAGGCAGCGCCGCTCCCACTGTAGCTGCTGTAGGGCGCCCACTGCACATGCGCGCCAGAGACGCCATGGCGAGGAGGAGAGCTTTGACAGTGCGAGTTTAATTCTCACTTCGAAAAGATCGATGTTGCTTTCAGATGAAGCGTAATGGGTGCTGCGTGCAGCCGGCAGCCTGTCAGAGCATCCTGCTGCAGGGAGAGAGGCTGTGAGCCTGGGTGCGACCCGTGAGAGCCGTGATTAACCGGCAAGTGGCCGGTGTGCTGACACCACGCTTCGGTCAAGCGGCACGCTGCAGGGCGGTTGAGATGGAACATTAAGTTCTTCCCTGTGAGGGGGCTGAGGCCCTGGCACAGGTTGCCCGGAGAAGCTGTGGCTGCTCCACCCCGGCAGTGTTCAAGGCCAGGTTGGATGGGGCTTGGAGCAGCCTGGTCCAGTGGAAGGTGTCCTTGCCTGTGGCAGGGGTTGGAATTGGATGGGCTTTAAGGTCCCTTCCAACCCAAACCGGTCCGGGATTCTATGAATATGCAGAGAAGCAAACCATGCAGAGGCGCAGGAATGCACGCGTACCCCTCATTGGCAACCGCAGGCTGAGGAACTGGCACACTGAACATGAACCTGTCTTTGAGCTGTCACTGTCGTGATGTGCTCATATTTAACTTTCAGCTTTGTAAGATCCACGCTGCAATAGAGGGGTTTCGGTACCCTCAGCTCCCACGGCCATCGCCCCCTCAGCAAGACAAGGGGCTGAGTCCTTGCGCAGCAACAGTGGCCAACGCTTCATGTTCGTAACCATTTAAGACTTACATGCTACAGAATAGCCCTGCTGCTATGTCGCACGGTTTCCCTGGATAATCCACATCTGCACACGGTAACATCTATTTGTGTAAATACAGTACAACATCATGGTCCCATTGAGCTTTATGGGACAGAGTTTTGACAAAAAATTGACCTTAGGCTAATCAGAGGGCCACCTTCAGCAGCTGGTGCAAGCCATAGATGGAGAGGTCTGGAGTTTGCCTTGTCTTTCAGTTCCTCAGCTCTCTGAATCAAAAGGCAAAATGTGAAAGAGGAATATGCTATTCATTGACAGATGAAACTGATTATCCTGTCATTTATCCATGATGTCACCATAATTTAGACATTTCTTGCATAGGAGTAGCACATTTAGGAGTTGAGGATGAAACTAAACTTTCTCTTAATCCACTGATGACACTTGTAATTTCTAAAGGCCTTCTCCCTTGTTCAGAAACAGTGATTCTAAAGAAATATAATAAGGCAAACTAGCTGAGGTGGAGCATGAAATTACATTTCTCAAATATCATTAAGATTGGGTTAATTTTGTACCACTGGCAATTCTTGACTTTAGTCACAAGAGTGGATTCATTTGCTGACTTCTTGGTCACTGGGTTAAATTTGGTCATGATGACTTTAATCATTCCTTTACTGTGAAAGGTTGGTATTAGTCAAAGGTGATGGGAGCAGCAAGAATAAATAGCTTATTACTAATTTGTGTCAGTTATATATGAACTCAGTGCTTTCCTTCTTTTTCACCCAAGTGAACTCAAATTGCTTTCAGCAGGCATGCCCCTATTTGCTATTTAACATGGCAATTACTCGCTTCTGTCTGCCTGTCTCACAGCTGTGCCTTTCTTTGCAGCTATCTTTCTCCTCCTTCTCTGCTGTGACACCAGAGATGTGTTTATTTTACAGACAAGAAGGTAGCTCTTTGCCAGAAATTCATAATCCACTTCTGTCAGTACTTCTCCATTTCAAACTTCTCTAATAATCTCCCAGTTTTCTACATTAGACTTGCTTATACATATATATAGTAACCCCCCACCTTACTCAACTATGTAAATGACACATTTTGCAAACTGATTCTCTAGAGCTGAACAAAAAAGTTATTATCAGCTTGTCTACTCTATGTCATGGACAGTACAGCTGTGTTTTCATGCAATATGCTAACCCTGACTACCTTTAAAGGACATAATACTGTTAGTAAAGGCAGAACTTAATCACTGGAAGGTTTTATCACGTGAAGTGGAGGATTTTTCATCACTTGGAAAATTTAAATCAATGTGTGCTTTCTTCTTTTCAATCAGTAGTTAGTCAAGGAAGTGACCAGTTTACATTATCAAGCCTGTAATTTGCAAAATTTGACTTGCAGTTATCTTTCCTGGGCTGAAAATGTCCCCCTCGAAATGAATGAGGAACGTACATGGATGATATAAAGCAGGAAAATAACTATTCTTACCATGATTATTTGTATGTTAGATTTTTTTGAGTGGTGAGAAGAGTTGCAGCAATTTTTCAGTTTTATTAAGAAGATAAGAAATTCTAATTGCAAAACTTTCCCAAGAGAAATTAACATTTTGGGAAAAAATGCTGTTTGGGTTTGTTGTGGTTTTTTTTTGTTTGTTCAGTTTTTTGCTAGTATGGAATGATGGATATTATTTTCTTAGTAAATGTACAGTAGTGCAAGTCTTTGAACTCCAGATCTCTTGTAACAGTGAACTAAGATTCCAACAACGCTCTATTTTAATTTGGTCTGGATCAATATAAGTGGACACTGAATATTTCTACCAGTTTCGTCTTAATCAGGAAGGAGAGAAGGACCCCCACACTTTGCTCGTAAGTCAGATAAGACTAAATTCAAAACTGCTTTCAGATCTGATAAATTTTGGCAATATTCTCTATTTCTAATTTTGAATGGAATTAGGTCCACAAGCACAAGCATAATAGACAAGAACTAACTTTCCTATTCAACTTATTCCTCTGAAACTATGGAAACTTTAATTTTAAAACGAAGGCCTAAGAATGTATCTTCAGCCCATTTTCTCCAGTTCTCTTTAAAGAGCTCTTTGAAAAGCATAGTTAAATTTCTGTTTCATATGTTAATATTGTATTAAATTGCCTTATTGCTTTGTGCTGTACAGAAACTTTGACATTGGCTTTTCTATTTTATTTCAAAAATTCTTCTTTCTTGTAAGCTTGAAAAAAGGATCTTCCACTTAAATAAGCTGATTGCAAGCAGTTTCAGTAATTGAATCCCTAGATATTCGTCTTTATGTTGGGAGACTTCGTTTAACTTTTAATGGATTTTTAATGCTGAAAGAGTTTCATTTAAAACTGTTGCCATAAAACATGTTACAATTTTCTATTTTTGTTGCAGGATTTTTTTCTCTCAAAACCTTTTTAAAAGCTGAGGTTTTAAGATGATGTTATTACACTAAGAAATACTGTAAAACATTCTGAGAAATGAGAAAGAGTTCTACAAGATAGAACTGTTAAGGCTATCATGCTGTCAATCTGTTGCAGAGTGTTCACCAGCACAAAAATTTTCACATTTAAATAATATTACTAGTAATTAGAGTGTATTTTCAGTGGAAAGAAATATCCTCTGAGACCAAAATGTAAACTGAAGGCCTACCTACTGTCACAAAGTGAAGAAATCAGTGGCTGTACAGCTGCACAGAAGTCCTGTCATCAGAGCAGCTTACCTAAGCCCACCACTCATTAAAGGGGGATAATGAATTTTTGCCCCTTCCTTGCTTTAATTGCACTCTCTGTAAAGCTAGTACCATTTCACCCTGTGCTATTCTCTGGTATAAGGTCAGCAGGATGCAGACAGCAACTTTCTGCATTGTGCACTGAGGTCTAATGCATGAGCAACCTGCAGAGGGGCAGGAAGGCTACCAGGGATGACAATTCCCCTTTGCAAGCCAAGGACACACTCAAGTCTAGGGAAAGGTGGGGCCTATAGGGCAGCATTTGGGAACTGAAACATGTTGGTGAGGGCTGTCTGCACAAGGATGCATTCCGTTGTCTATGGAGGGAAGAGGTTTGATGACGATGATGTTTCTCAAGGTGAGTGCTTTATAAATTCATATACCCAAAAACTACCAAATGAATTTTTTGGGATCAGAGAGCAGGAACTTAGTGGTCCTAAGCCACCAAGCTAATGCAGCCTAATACTACTACTTGTCAGGTGAGTTATGGTAACAAGGAGCGTGTTCTGATCAGCCCAAGCTGCAAAGCAATTTGGCTAGATAAGTATCTTCTGATTAAAAAAAAAGTTTTAAGGATAGAAGAAGCCTTCCACAAGTGTCTCCTGTAATTATCATTCACATAGATCTTCTTTTTGACAAAATTTTGAAGTGTTCCCAAGGTATAGGACAAGTGACTGGATCATAAGAGTTTGGATGTAGGTAGGTAAATGTCCAAACTACCTCAGGTAATGTAAAACTGAAGTTTTGTTCCTCACAAACCAATCACAGAAATGAAAAGCTACCTTTAAGTCAATATGACAATAGGAAAGTCAGTGATATTGTTCATATAATCTGGTCCTTAAAGATAACTCCTGTTTTCATTACTGTTGCAGAGAAATTGTTCCTTTATACATCTTTCAAACTCATATATATCGATGAATGTCAGATCACAGTATAATCTTCAAGGAAAAGTTGGGTAGCTCACTCTAAAGCTAAGGTGAAAAATGACTAAATCAGGACTTAAACACACATATTGACAGGGATTTTTTGTGATTTCTTGGGGGTTGGTTTGTTTGGTTTTGTGTTCTGGTGGCTGTTGTTGTTTTTTAAAGAAGTCATTCCTAGAGGACTCTCAGCTCTTCCTAAGTTCTTTTCCCCTGAAATCAATCCAAGTTAAGACATTCAACATCACACAGAATGAGGTCTTAAGGCCTGTATTCTGTTCAGCCATTATCCTATGTCTTGCTTCTGAGCCATGGGAAAATGCTGTGTTACCTGTTCCATGTATCATTCAGCTAATCCTGTGATCATCCTCAGGAAGGTCCTTCACTGAAGTCAGAGCAGGTACA
Organism: Pezoporus occidentalis; assembly: GCF_034315485.1. Classification (NCBI taxonomy): domain Eukaryota; kingdom Metazoa; phylum Chordata; class Aves; order Psittaciformes; family Psittacidae; genus Pezoporus; species Pezoporus occidentalis. Next base: position 7,709,853 of record NW_026916294.1, read on the forward strand.
ATGAAATCAGAATTCTGGATTTGGCTTCATTGTGCACGTTCACACAGTGTCTGGAAGATGAATAAGCCAGACTGATACTTAAAATGATGCACAGTCATTCTCAGACAGTTTAGCATAATACATTATTCCAGAATCTTTTGAAAATACCAACTTCTGGACACATTAACAAAGAACTCTCTAAATGAATTTAAAAACATTTTAAGCCTTTTATCACTATAAAAGAGACCTGAAAAATTAAGTCTGTGTGACTTTGCATTACTGGCCGTGACAGCATACATTTATTTCTGACAGTTTCTGTTATCCCTGTGAAACCATAAATACTGCAGACAACTAGCTGGTTGATCTAACACTGCATAGCTTAGCTTTTTCTAGAATGTAGGGGGTTTTAGGTTAGGATTTGAAAAAGAAAAACTTTTAAAACATATTTATTATTTTGCCATCTTCAAAAGGAAAATCACATACCTCACCCTGTTCTGCTCCATCCAGTGAACAGTTACTCAAAGAGCAACGATCCCTATTGTGGCTAGTTGGCTCTATAATATTAGAGAGTAATGGGGACTATTGTGACTCCTATTTATGTCCCATATGATTTCCTTCAACCTGTTTTGGGATGTATCATTTAATCATTCAAGGCCATCACAGGCATTGTGCGTCTTGCAGCAATTAATCCTATGGTCTACTTACAACAATTCTAAAACATGCCTCTTCTTTCCTTTTCTTTCTCTCTATTCAAACTGCTAAATAGTACAGTACAAGGAACTCTAAACTTTATTTTTCCTGTTAGCGATATAGCTAGTCCCTGTATCTTAAAATCAATGAAAAGACATTTAGCAAAGCATGTCAAATGCAACAATAGGACTGAAGGACATAAAGATGTTGCATGTTTGATGGTTCTCCACTCATTTAAAAATGGTATCTGTGTTGCAAACTTCTGATGGAGGCTGGGCAGAAATTGGTATTGCTGTTTATGTTTGCTTCTATGGAGAGGTTCTGCTTTCCCGGAGCACAGTAATTGTGCTCAGTAATTGAAATATGGGATAATTTTAGGCTAATGTGTGATTACTTCAAGTTAAAGTTCATCTCTGCTGTTTCTATTTCATCCTGAAATGCTTCTCAGTCCTCCATAATTTTCACCATCTCTGCTGAAGAATTCTGCTCCAATAGTATTACTGACTCTGTCACGTTTCTGTCTTCTTTCTTCCTTTCCATAGCAACAAGTAAAGTGGAGTAATTTTTTAAATTTTCAGATGCCAGGCATTTTGAAAGTTGTAATTATTTAGGCTCCTCTCCCTAATGAGGATCAATATATGGAGTCTCAAGAGCAGCTTTGCGGGTCTTACTCCTAGTAAATTTAAGATGATTGTGCGTGGAACAGCTACAATTTCATACAAGTAAGAAGGGCAGAAATGTACCATGAGTATGCTTTATATTTTGCTTCTAGAAATAAGCAGGTTCTGATCCTGAAGAGTTCAAAAGTTGAACTTTTCCAAAAAGCTTGAGAATTAAGAACTGCTCTTTTAGCGAAGTCGTATCAATTTCAGTATCATCAACACAACTGAAATTTTACACTATCCAGAAAGGTCAGACAGTTCTAACTTTGCAGAAACAAACTTGTTGGGAGACAAGTTCTAAATACATTTTTTGCTGTTTATATGCTTTAATCTCTAAATGTCGTATTTTAGATTTTACAAAAGTGATAAGCAAAACAGCTGAGAAAGAACAGGCTTTCTTTCATTTAAGCTCATCCAGTGTAAAGGTTTGCTCTTGAAAATCTTTGTGTTACCCATTGGGATCTTTGGAATGTTACATTCTTAATGAGTTTAGTAATTTTAGCACCTTGGTATAAATACAGAATTAATTTATATTAATCCCAGTAAAGTACAGATCACTGCCAGACTACTACTAAATTCCTATTTCACAGTGTACTTCATTGGCAAAATTTTGAGCTCAATGAGCTAATAAAATCTATTTTGAAATACGGCCTTGATTCCGTGAGCAGCTACCCAGCATTGTAATTGGACAAAATCAAATTCAGTCTATATTTGTCTCCCTGTCTGTAACGAGAGGATAATAATTTACTTTACAGGAGGTATATAAGGACAGGACTGGTCCTGTCAGTTCCTGTATCTATATTTTGCCCTACAGTCGGAGGAGCTCAATACCTGGAGGAATGCATGGCTGAGCCCAGTGTTAGCAAGAGGCTTTGGAGATGAAAGCATCAAGTGCTATTTTTAAAAGATACACTATTCAGCCTTCAACTGTGAAATCCCTGCTGCTATGTAAAGAAAACATTAATTTTCCTTTAAAAGAACAGTGTGTGGGTTAAACATTTCTGATGGCAGGACTATGCACAGCATGTGGGCTTTAAGTACAGATATAAAAGCTAGCCTAGAATACTGTTTCACATATAGTGAGAAAACTTAAAAGTATTACAAAACTTACAATGAACTTTGAAGCTGACAACTACAAACGTACCTTGACATTCGGTTCCTACTGCAACCAGTGGGCATTAAGCACCCTAAATACCTCACAGGAGCTGAACCTTCTCTCTTGTGGCTGGTTCTCAGTTGTGATGTAGTTTTAGAGGATCAAAACTGCTATCCACAGAAACTGTTCAACTGCTGTCTAACTCTGGACTTGCCTTGAGTCCCTGAAGAGGTCAATTTTTAACAGCATTGCTCCAAGATGACCTCTGGGCATGTGCAGGAATTTCGTCTTAACCAGCTAACTCAGTATTTTCCCCATACAAGTTCCAGCCATGCCTACAAATGAAGTGTCCCATTTCTTTTCCCCATGCTAATCTGACAAGTAACAGCAAACAAGCTCATACTGCCTCAAATGTAGCCTTTTAAGACAAAGCCGAAGGAAGGAAGATGGCGTTGTTCCCCATTCCATCAGTTTAAATAGCAGCTTCATTTTTAAAGCCTTTATCTAGGAAGACCACAGTTCAGTTCTTCCTGTCTGGTGGAGTCAGGTCCACCTTCTCTGATTTCAGCAGTCAGCCAGAATAGTATGTGCTGAGAAACATGTATTCTCAGTATCGTAACAGAAGTTATCTTATTAGCACAGAATACATGGTTAACTGGGACAGGGTGTGCAGGCTCTCTAGCCTAATACTAAAACCGTGTACCTGTAGGGGGAAGTCCTAGGTGCCTGTGTAATTTCCAAGCAAAAGGTCTGTATTTTGCTTGTACATTTTAAAATGCACCAACAGTCATTAGATCTAGGACTTGGACCAAAGATTCCTCCTCGCAGGAGAAAACGGTAACTGTGCATCACATTTCCATGTTTTGAAAATTCAAAGCCATTTTCCCTGGTTTTCTATTGGCAAATTAGATGGTTCCCCCATCACTTCACTAGTTTTCAGGTACTCTTGCCAGAGCTGCACAGGGAACCCAAACACTTAGTGCAGTCCTGTGGATTTTGCTTTAGCAGAGCGGTCATGGAGGTCACAAATCTACCAAGGAGATACTGAGGCATTTAACTTTCTTTTGATACTGCTCCCCCCAGAAAAACTACTTAACTCTCAAACTGAAGATCCTGGAAATTTCCAGAGACACCCGTACTCCATTCTCAGCAAACCCCTTCCTTCGTTAAATAGTGGTCTTATTTCTGGGCAGGCTCCTTTCCTTTCCTCCTCAGCTAATTCAATGGAAACCTGCTCCTAAATGTTCATCTTATATTTATTCTCTACATAGAAGACCATCCCCCAGTATCATGTCCAATTTTGTCATTGTTTTTCCTCTTGCTAACATGAGATACAATCAGCCATGAGTCAGAGTAGAGTCCATATGTTCACATTGTGGCTAAGGGAGAGGAAAACCAACTGTTGCTAATTTTCATCTGTTATCAGGTTGATTAACTTCCAGTCACAATGATATCACTGACCCCAGAAAAAGGGGAAAAAAATAGCAACATAAAAGCACATTTACATTTCAGGAATACAGTCATGCTGAAACTTTGGGCATGAATACACTGCAGACAACCAACAGACATTTGCAGCAGAGACAACTCATGCTTTGTGCTGCTGCTGTTTCTACCGGGACTAGCCCATTCAAACTACTTCCCCAAGTTATCCTGCCCCTGGCCATCACATGATGTTTTTCAATGCATATATGTTTTTTTTTTTTTTCCCAAATACAGAGTTTTTCAAAGGCAGACACAGAAAAGCAAAATGCAATCAAATTCTCGATCGGCATATTTTGTTCTCCCAGTGTTTTGTTCTCTATGTCCATGTTACACTTGAAGTGACCTGTCACTTCTAATGCTAGAAACATTTGAAAAATCGATGAGAAAGACATTTATTTTGCTCTCTGCAGCTGTCTGGCTCTCATTTAGGTGCAAAAGGACTGCTGGTACTAAGTACCAGAAGTTCTGTCTATTGTTATATTAATGGCTGTGTGATCTCTTCTTCTGTGGTCAAATAGAGTGTTCCTCTCTCTCAGACTTTGATTATTGTGCTATAATTTTCCCATAGGTGTCACTCATCTGACAGCATGCATTCAAATTGCACTTCACTTATTTCTGAATGAAAAATAACCCAACAAAAATCTCGATTCACACATAAAATTTTCATGTCACAATCTCAGCAGAAGTAATTGTGTCCTTAAAGTTCACCTCATCACCTCACCCCTGCGGGTTGTGTATACCAGTTTACATGGTATACACTGTTTTCAGCCACCACTGTGGATTAAACACAACTGCTGGTTTGATTTCTAAGCCCTGTCACTTTGTACTATATGAATATATATCAGCGATGTAAATTGTCTGAAAAGCTGGTATAGCTGATCTCATTACATAAAAGGTTTGGTTTTTTTTTTATTAAGGGAACAACAGAAAATTTAAATGTCTAGAAAGCTTTCTTGAGAGCTGTCAGGTAATCGTACTCATGGGGAAGCTGGTGCACAGTCTTCCTTGTGTGAAAATCACGCCTTTCAAATCTGTCTTACCTATGTAGCTCAGTATGGAAACATACATAGCTGCTGGGAACCAATACAGCAGCCACGAGCAATGTGACCCAACTCCACTGGTGATCTCCAGACCTCACTGGGATTTCAGTCAGGTCTGTGATGGACCAGGTATACCAATGGGTTAGACTGCACCTGACTGTTTAGGAGGGTATGTGTGGTCTTCTCCATCTGAACCTAAAGGGGAGTTGGAACTAGATTATCTTTAAGGTCCCTTCCAACCCTAGCCATTCTATTCTGTGTGCACATTCTAAATCATGTGCAGATGTCAGCTTCACTTTTAGGAACAACAGCTTGATCTGGGTACTTGGATAGGGTAGGCAGAGCTACCACTGCCTGCACAAGCCAACAGAGGAAAACACATGTGGTACTCAGCGCTTCCAGGACAAAATGGTTTTGGTTTGTCAGCCTGTCATCAGCACAGTAGCTCAAAAAATTGCTTTTCTCATGGCTAGCAGATCTGTCCAAATATGAAAATGTTGGCCCTCCTTACACTTGTAAAAGCTCTATAGTATTGCCTCTGTGCAGCCTGGAATGTTCTGCTATCCACCCTTTAACCACTGTCTTGTGTGTGTCAGTGGTTGGTGACGCTCTAGTTGGTATATATTCAAATTCTGTCCATGCAGCCATTCACTTCACCGATGCAAATAATCCTGTGTGGCCTCACCCACTGCCCCAAAACCTTTGACTCAAGCCCATAAATGCTGCAGTTCACCGAGCTATGCTTCCTCTTGTCTAACACCCACAAATACAAAGCAGGAGCATGCTACAGCTCTGCTGAAACATTAGAACTACTATTAAACCGTATTGACACAATCAGAGCCCAGCAGGGTTTCATTCTTTACCAACTGCTATGAATAACAGATACCTTTAATTCATGTCTCTGGTTTCTAACCAATTCCTTATCCATCTTAATAATGTATTACCTCACCCATATTTAGAGAACTTTTACAATAATCTATCAAGGGAAACTTTGTCAAATAGCTTTCTACAAATCCAGACATACTAGGTCTATTAATTTAATTTAATAGCTCCTCCACATTGTAAAAGCAACCACTTCCTCCTTCTGTAATGGTGAGGAAAAAAACCCTTCAAGTCATTAGATTAGCCTCATTCTGCTCAGATTATAAGATGTGACTGCTTCAAAGAACATTTTTTAATAAAAACTGCCAGTTTGTACTTGCAGAAAAATTGTGCTTTGGTGGTTGGTGTCCTTACCTCCTCCGTTCCCATTGAAGCTACAAGTGCATCACCTTAAATAGCTCCTTAATGCCAAAAAGAAAAAAATGGTGAAGAAAAATCCCACTGTCTCCACCTTCTTTTGCGGGACAAACTGAGAGATCAAACTGAGGGAGCTCATGGATCACACTCAGTCTTGTATTTTATTACAGAATAATGTATTCCAAACCTCTGCAGCTGCAGAGGGAAGTTTTAACATGTTATCTGGATGTTTTCAAAACTCTGAATACAAATAATTTAACTCTAAATTCATTATATTTCTTAAAACCCATGCACACGGAAACTGGACTCGTTTAGTCAGCTGGGCAGTGGTATTTTTCATCAAACAGGAGCAACAGTTGAGATGGTCTGTTTCAAGAGACCAGCTCACCTGTCCTTGAAGGATAGGTGAGTAAGCAGCTATCAGTAATCAGCTGAAGATTTGGTTAGTGTTGATTAAAAGAACAGTATCTTGCATTTTTATATACAAAGCTATTTATCTTGTGAATCTGGAGTTAGCAGACTCCCTACTGCCAGCATCTGAGAACTGAAAATAACATCAAGCCTTGTAATACTGTTAAGTAGGCTTGATACATACCACATTGAAAAATATCTTAATTCTTGTTCTCTGTTTAAAGTGAGAAGACTCAGGGACAGAGCAGCTTCTCTTTCATCTTGAAAAGCCTGCCATACCCTTTTTTATATTACATACTTGGAATTGTTGACTACTACTGTTAATTCAGATTTTAAAGGGGAGTTTTTGCCCTGAAGAAGTTGGTACAGTGATTAAAATTTCAAAGAGATCAGAGCAAACACTGTTTTCCTCTTTATGTTGTGTGATTTGTTATACTACTTATATAGAACTTGTTTAGCATTACTTGCTTAGTAGCTTTCCGAAGTTGGATTCTGCTCTGAATCATTTCCTGCAGAAGACAAACTTTAGACACTAAATAAACAGAACACCTAGGACGACCAGGTTGGTAAAACACCTAACTAAATTAGGTGCTCAGCAAAGTAACTTTCTCTCTGAAGTATTCAGCCTGGGCATAAAGTGGTGGTGCCTGAAGTTGAATCCTCAAAGGAAACAAGAAGTGCTTTTAGACATTAGTGCTGCATCAAAGTATAAACTAGCTAAAGTAGTTGCTTGGTTCAAAAGTACAAGAAAGAATTTTTTTAGAGAAAATAGGAAACAAAGGAGGAATGGACAAAGGCCACAACAAAGCTAATTGTTTATTACAGTTTGATCCACAGCAGAGGAGTCACAGAGTGTAGAGATGATTTTCCCTCAAGTCTTCCCCTAAAACAAAAAAACACTCACTTTTCTAAAGATCAGAAAAGTTTATTTTAGCCTTAAAATCCAAAGATTCCAGGAAATCCTGTGCTTGTTCAGCTCTGTGGTTCAGCTATTCCACTACTAGTATCTTTTACAGCAGGCAATACATGATGCTTCAGACGGAGCATAAAGTAAATGACTTGCCCAGAGGGATTATTTTTTTTCTTAACAGCCATAATTAGTGGGCTAGGTTATGTTGGAAGGCTTCGTGTTTACAGCCTATAGAAATGGTTTATCTTTTGCTTCATTCTGTTATAGCTCTATACTTCTGGGACCAGAATCAATACAAATAACAAAGCAGTAAGAGAGCCTGCAACTAGTCTGGCTAGAGAAAGTTTAAGTACTAATAAATTAAGTAAAAACTCTTCAGATTTCCAGATGAATTCATTGACAGAAAAGCACTAGAGAAGAACAGGCTGACTGACATTTGATCTGAAATACGTAAGTCTGCATTCTTCTTACCATATCCACCCCTGTCCTACTCTGCATCACCAACATGAGCAAGAAGGCAGCATACCATCATTCCTTCTCTATTTGCAGCAGTGGAATCACATTCTGTTCAAGTGCTTTTAAAGTTGTATTTTTAGCAGATGTTCTTTCATTTTACAGTAATCCTGTTAGGAGTGTATCAAGGGTGCCATGTTGCAAAACTCAGCTATTTTACTTAATGCCAGAACCATACCAACAACAGCCAGAGCTGCAGGAGGAGAGGCTTTTTTTCTGATCATGAAAGCTGAGGATTGTTTTGAGAGAGCAAGACGAAAAAGAAAAACACTGTGATTGCCTTTACTTCTCCTTTTTCTCTTCTTAATGCTCTTGGAGTTAAATGGCATCTTTCTGTCCTCTCTGCCCTTGCCCTCCCCCCCCCCTTTTTTTTTTACAGTTAATAATGAACAAATGAAGGCAAAGAAAATACTCTGCTTTTTGGGGTAGATTTCCAGAGGTGTGAGAATAGAACTAAATTCATCTCCTATGAAGAGGCTGTCCTCCTAATCAGTTGTCATCAGTTTGCACTGTATTGTGATAGTTAAGCCTTATCATCCATCTGTCCGTCCATCCCTCTCTCCCCTCCTCCCTCCCTATGGATGCAAGATTTCAAACATCCCCTACTTAAGTCTGTCACTCCTGTATAGATAAACCTGCAGAACGCAGTCCTACATTTTAGCATGTATACCCGTTGTCACTGCATAAAAGTACATGAGAAAGCCATAAAGAATTTCAGATATCAAGCAAAAATGATAAAAGAGAAGCTTGTAACTTACTTTCAACTAGTTAGCCACCTCATCCATCAAGTCTGAAAGGGGAAAAAGAAAACAGGGAGAAAAGCAAACACAAACCTCCTGGAACTCATGGATTTCTGTAAATATAAAAATATGTTGCACTGCTTTCTAAACAAACAAGAATTAGTTCATCATGAACCAGAATCCCTGCTAGGAAAGCGGAACACTAATACAAAAAAAAGAGGACATTTCAACTTTGCTCCAACAGGAACTTAAGAAAAGCGTTTCTGATGTAAAAGCACTGATCAAACAAATGGTCTGACCTTGCATGGCAGAAATTGTGTGAAGCAAAATCCTTTTAAGCTTCTTGACTAAGCTGATCAATTTGCTCTCCTGCTCTTCCTATGTTTTTTGGATATGCACTTCCTTGTAAAAAAGCAGGGCCAGACAAAAAAGGAAAAAAGTGATTCGTAATCTAGAAATCCTTTAATGGCAACATGTATTTTTCTAGCACACAGAAATCCACTTCACATCCTATCAAGAATGGAAAAAAGGTAACTTCTCTGTGTTTAGTCCACCTCATTCTGGAACTACACAGTCTTTGGGGGATTCAGCACTTAACTTGGCACAAGGAGCAATTCATTTATTCAAGTCCTTCTCCGGTGTGCCTTTGAAAAGAGAACAAACGTATTTGTTGCTAAGGAAGGCCATACAAATATTTAAGGTTCTGTTTGGATTAAGATTTGCAACATGAATATGAAATTAATCTTATTTTTTTCTCTTTCGGTATCTGAGTCCTGAAGAACATCAATGAGTAGCAGCTAACTTATGAATCTGCACTGTAGCACTTAATGGAGAGATAAAGGAAAGATACCAGCACAGCCAAGATACATTCTGCACTGATTTACATGCCACAGAGTTTTGCACTGATGCAGCAAGAAAGGTTGCTCTTGGTTTCAGATTGATTAACGGAAAACAATTATCGAGATTACAGTTCCAGTAGAGATCTCACCCTTAAATGAAGTTCTATTGTGCTAAGCAATGGGATACCGTAAGGAGTTTCTGTTCTGAAAACTTGCTACAACATGTAGGTATTATTAAGTAAATTACTGCAAATCACAGAGCACAGCTGGTGCAGGCTCTTCTCTAGAGTCACAGTTCAGTGTCCCATCCAGCGGGCTACTCAGGCTGGTGCAAAGGTTTTGGATTGTTGGGGGCTTTTAGTTCCTTTAGTCTCTTAGGATTTTTCCAAAGGCTGAGCTTGTGCTTATTAAAAGTTGAAAAGAAGGGTGTTCATGTGAGCTGAACGATGAACCAGTTGATCAGTGTACCACGGCAAGATTCATTCCTGTGTGAGACTAAGTTACCCATACAGATCCAATTATGTAAGTCATGGTTATTAAACAGCTACTGCGTTTAGATGTACAAGTGCGTGGTACTGGAATAAACCACTCCATCATTTCCTTTTCAGCACCTTCAGCAACACTTGGCTGTCACTGCAGCTTATAAATATTGAGAAAGTGGTACTAGTTAGAAATAAATTTGCTGTTGTAATTTCCAGATGAAAAAAAAACCCAAAACCAAAAAACCAACTATTAAATTCTGCAGCAACAGAGAAATTATTTTTTGACACTCTATGTCCTGTACTAAAGAAGAATATTATCAGATATGATAGAAAGGAGCAAAATTTAAGTTTATAAGTTTGGATCAAATGTTATGAATTAAAATAAAATTGAAATCAACAAATAACTTAGTGCATGCCCACACTGTCCTTTTAGTCCGTTCCTCTGGACCCCTCCCCATGAGCAGTACAAATGCAAACTATGCCCCTGTTAACTGCCTTTAGTATCAATGCTATGATCTGACATAGCTAACTAATGTGGCATAAGTAACCATAACTGCGCAGAGACTTCACTAAAAGACAGTGCAAATGTATCTTCAGATAGTGGTTTCAGGATAATAAATCCTCTAAAGCATCAAGAAAAAAAAAATACCTGTTTTTTTAATGGAGAATAATCTATGAGAAAACTCTCTCTGAAAAGAAAGAACTGCTGCTATGAAAATAGAAAAGGAGCTGATGGAACCTGTCCTGTATTCCTAAGGCCATGCCCTTAGCTGGTATGAACAGCTTTATGCTGAAGCTGCACTCTGACAACACTGAGCTCCAGAAAAAGACTGCCCTGTTGTAACACTGAGCAAAACTTTCAGGAGCATTCCTGCCTAATTTGCCTTCATCTCCCAAGCAGTCCTCAAAGGCTTTTGAGATGCAAAGGATATTGAGATGCAATTTACAAGATATTATACATGGCTGGGGTAAGGGGGACAGCAAATGCAGTCAGTGGCAATATGCCCGTGTAGTTGTCTAAAGCATACATTGACTTTCAACGTGAGGGCCAGATCCCCAAAGGACATAGGTGTTTGCAGTAGGAAGAATATAAACGTCTAAGAACAAATGAAATTGAAAGGGATGGGAAGGGCAAGAATTTGAGAAGCCCCAGTCATCCGTGTTTTCCTACAAGTTACATATTGATCAAACTTCTCGTGCTGATCAGACATAGCAACGTTGTCTCTTTGGTTGACCTATGGTCAGTTTTCCTTCTCCACCTTAAAAGATTTGCAGTTATGGTACCAGCTATTTACATGCCTGAAAGCTACTAGGGACAGTCCATTGAGTAGCAAAAGACACATAAAATAGGAGAGAGTTTGGTCAGTGTGGTGTTCTACAAGAATGGTAGTGGTGCTAAAGGTTCTGATAAGGGGCATCCTTTGATATGCCACCCATTTGGTAGAATAAAATGTTGTAGCTCTTTACGCAGGCACCCCTTCATGTTAAGTCTGTCATTAATCCAACGTGATTCAAAGCTGGGAAAAGAAATTGTGCTTCTCTGTCACGTTTGCTTAAACGCTCTGCTGTCAGCGTTTAAGTGTTTAATTTTTCTATTTGTCTCCAGGAACTGTCCTTCTAAACAGTCACGTGGCAGTTATTAAAGTTACAATAGGGCATACTGCACCCTGGCACCGCAGACATAAAACACAATGCAAGTTCAACGTTCTTTACAGAGAAAATCAATAGATCTTCTAACAAAAGAAAACCTTCAGCAGTTTCTTATCCAACTCACAAACCCCTTTGGTTCAGCAGGTACAAGATGAATGACAGATAGCACTGAGTTAATTTCAAGAAAACAGCACCAAAGCAAAATCCCCAGAAGGCCTATTATTCCTGTAACCATTGAATTTACACATCCATCTGTCATTATATATGGGGCTGTGTCCTATAACATGGTTTGGAGAGTTATTCTACTGATTAAATATTACATCAATAAAGCAAACTAATATATAATTATCAAAGCTTAACTTTGCAAGTATGTTAAAATATTGGCATTAATACATTCTAAATTAATGAATATTTTATTAGGAGAGAGGCTTATAAATGTACTTACTTCCTGCGCAATCCACACTTCCTTTTTATTTTCTTTACTTTAGCTTCTTTACTGCTCCAGTACTAAAAAGATGTGCCCCCTCCCAAGTCTGTGCCGAACCACTGCACTGCCACCTTATACTTACTATACATGTAAGAAGAGTTCAGTTAAAACTTTGTTCAGACTCAGTTAATTTTGGCTTACATACGTGGAAGCTCTGATACTGGCAAAAAGTACAATCGAGTGGTTATGGGAAAGGGCTTAAGTGATCATAGTATGTCAGTCTCACTGACTATGTGTTTAAATACTTAAGAGAATCCCAGAACACAAAATCTTCTCTTAAAGAGTTGCAGCCAACTAATACCATCATTGCTGGTGTCTTAGGATAACTTTGTCTTCTTCTTCATTTACATATTTCTTCCACTGTGCTAGCAGACTGCAGAACATCATAGAGGAAGGCTTTGTTTTCCTATGAAACATCTTTAATCCATGTAATAAAGGTGAAGTAAAGCTGATGCTGAGATGTTGATTTCAGTGAGGTGTGTATAAATTGTTTATTAGATGACTACTCACAACTAGATGTTAAATGTGAACCTATCCAGTGAGACTGAATTCAGCAAGAACGGCAGTACCATGAGGATAGGATGCCAAGGAAAGTTCTCACTTTTCACTGAATAGCAGAGAACTATGGTTAATATAGCAAGAAGTCGTGAAGTAAAACAGATGGAAGAAACATTCTAAGTGTTAGGGAGGAAGCCAGAGCAGGAAGTAGTAAAGGGTGATGACTTGTTTTGCATGAGCAGTCAGCATTCTGGTCAGATATCTGGGTTAGATTTTATATATATTCATTTTACAATCCCATCTTTTTTACTGTTAAGCCAATAATGTGATTATAGTCTCCTGTTAGTCCTTGTGCAGATAAGGGGGCTGGCAAAAGGCTGGAATCATCAGAGGTTGATCATTCACTGAGCTCCATCCCCAGTATTCCAAATTTAATTCAAAATGACTTATCCATGACCACTACGAAAGCCCTTTCAGATAGTATCTGGATATAATGGCATAAAAAATCAAGAAGAGAAATACAGGTTTGAACTGAAACCCACTCTGCTGCTAGGACCTGATACAGAAAAACCTTTAAAAAAGTGCTTTATTTCAATGGAGAAAAATTCTTGTATTTGATGTGCTAGAGGTGATGACACATTTAAATCTGTTGATTTAAGAATGTGAGGAGCCCCAAGAATGGGGGTTCTGGGCCTACCCATTAGTTTTTACAGTCCTGCTGATTCAGGGACTTTGGGATTTCTCCTGTTTCCCCAAAATAACGGAGAATTTCTCTCCTGATTTGGATCAGCATGTGAACAGACTAGTAATGAGCAGATACATTCACTTGGAGGGATCACCTTCCTGAGGGGAGGCTCTGTTCGGCCAGCCTTTCAAAGACCTTGGTTATCTTTTATGTTGCTGCTTTTGTACCGTACCAAGTGCCAACTACTGCAGCAGTAGAAATGGCAAAGAAAAATTACAGTCTTAGTGCTGTATGTTTGGCAGAGCTAATGTGCCTAAGGAATCTTTCAGGCAGTAGGACTACAGCATCTGGGCGTTTAGAGAGAAGCATGTTGAAGTATGGGTAGGATGGGGATCTGCCGCTAAGCTCCTTCACTCTGTTGTAATGCTACTACATTAGGATGAGGTCCTGGAGGACGCATCATCAGGTTCTCCAGGTGGGGCTGCTAAATGCTTCAGTGGGCAGCAACCACAAACCCCAACTGCTGACTCCCATGTGGAAATAAGGATAATGTGTTCCCTACCTAACAGTTCCCTTGTACCCACTGTAATGAACTGGCAGAGAATCAGTGCTAATTTGGCAGAGTGAATGCTCGTGGACTTGAAAAAAAAGCCTTCATCTGCTTTTCCAAAATGCAAAAAACCGTAAATCATGCTATCCTGTTTCAAAGTCTATTAGAAGGTAGCAGTGATGTATAGTTCAACCTAGCACCTTTCACAGTGACTAATACGCAGCTTTCCTGGTGTTCACCAGGATGACTGGTGATAATGATAATGATGAATACCCATGCAAAATAGCCGAGGTTTTTTGAAAATGGTTCTCTTTTACTCATTAAATACACAGGCTTCAGCAGCACGATAATGTGTCAGAAGCTATTTCTGAAGAACACAAACTACTACTTCGTTTAAGCAACCCAGGATAATTTTAAAATGACTGAATGTGCCTGGGGATTGCAAATGTAAAGCCAAACTAATTTTTCCCTCCTTTAAGACTTGTCTTTACATTAGCCAAGAAAACATTAAGATGACTCTCGCTGCAGTCATATATGAATCTTATGCTCATAGCATTTCATGATGGTGATACATTCTTTGAAATACTGGTATCCCCAGTATGAAGAACTGCAGATGATGTGCTAACTGCATACAAAGAGAACCATGACAGTTCATGTGTAGCTTTTAACCTGGAGATGTACGAAATAAAGTAAATCATTCACTGTGTAATCCTGCCATAAACCAAAATAGATGCAAAATAATAATACACAATCAAATCTGGTACATGGCTACATGAAGCAGCAAGTGTATGTGACTTGCTCTAAACGGAGTTAATGTGTAGGCTGCTTCCTTCATTGAATCAGATGGCAGACAGTTAACTTCAGGCATGACGTGTCTCAAACATATTCAAGCTTGAAATATAATGAAATGAGAAATTGCCATTTGCCCAAGAAGTGCCTTTATTAAATGGACACTCAGAAGAAGCAAGAGGTATAAGCAAGCATAACAACTAGCAATGTCTAGGTGATGCTTTTTTCTCCTAGGGAACTGTAAGAAGTTTGGACAACAAATGAATAAGCAGAATAAAAGTGTGGAAGCCAATGTCAAGTACCACAGTAAAGGGGGAAGGATGGGGAAAGGAAGGAGGAAAAAAGATAAAAGCAAATAAAAAAATTTAAATCCTACATCAATAATTGTGAAAAATAATCTTTTATCTAAAAGGAATTTACTATAGCTAGCCATTCATCTTCTGATATTGCCAACACATGTTTCTGCTTCTGTCTTAGAATAGCTTCTTTAATATTTAGGAAGTGCCACTGTCATTTTCCCCTTCTGCCTTGCTGGTTGCATCCCTTATGACTGACTGTTTGTTGCTAATGTCAGTGTCCTCAGGGAGAGGAATCGTGTCCCGTCCCCGTCCCGTCCCCGTCCCCCCCCAATTCAGTCTCAGTCTGAGGCTGATGAGTGTGAAGAGAGATGGCAGTCTGAGGGACTCTGCAGCACAGAAACATGTCCAGGACAGAAAACGAAGAAAGACTGCTCAGTAATCAGATGTTTGATTTTTTTCTGCCAGTCTGATTAGGGAGACGGTGCTTACATTACTCCTAAATGGGAAACTAAAGAGCTATCACACCTCCTTTTAATTGTTTCAGACAGAAAAAGAATAAAAAAGTTGTGATATTCTTAGAATTAAAAGTACTGCATCTACAGTGCATAATAAATTAAGCATATTTGACTTTCAAGTATTGCACTATCCAACTCCATCTGCCTTTCACCAGCCATCGTAAGTGCATTAATAAAAACAGGCTTATCAAATAAGCTGACAAAGCCTAGAGATAATAACAAAGTACAATCTACCCTTACAATTATATGGATATGCCTGCACAGCCCCCCTGGATTGCAGCCTGCCAGTTAAATTATGAAGAGTTTTGAAAAGGAAAATAGGAATTTTTTGGAAATGTTCCTGATAGTAAATGAAAGAGAACTCTCTGCATGTACAGCAACAATGCCCTCATCTGCCGTCCTGCTTGCAAGCCATAACCAAATACATTTACCAGGTGACCAAGAGTAACTTGCTATTCTTGGAGGAACAGCTTTATCCTGCTATGCTAGAGGCTGCTTCAATGACACTAAAAATAGAGGTCTCGTGACTACAGGCTAGGCTAACAGAACTGGGCCCCCACTACATTATGGCATAAACTTAATATGATAGATGATGTCAAAGCTGGAAAATCATTGTGTTGCTTAAAGTGGACAGGAGATGTGATTTAAACTGCCTGGGTTGGAGTCCTATAATCAGTCATCCAAAAAAAATTTTATTCTTTAAGACTTACTCAGAAGCAGACAAGCTGAAAACCTATTTTTATGCAATAAAAAAGTTTATAGGCTCTCATAAACATGTAAATTACTTCTTCATACACATTCTGCACACTGATGTCTTTTGTTTCATGTATAAGACTTCTCCGTTGTGCTTTGTGACCATGCTCAGCAGTTTCTATTTGCAAATACACCACCGTGGGTTTTACTTTGTGAGAAACAGCACTGATCTAACCTTGCCCACTGGATGATGAGCAGGAAGAAGAAGATTGCAAATGATGTTGCAAAGGCAGGAGATAAAATACACAGCCTAGCAGCAGATAAATGTATAAAGATTACTGTCATGAGTATTTACTCCTGTGTAATTCAGAAATGACTGGAATAATGACAGCATTGTACAGATGTTTATGTTTTTAAACATTTGCTTCCTGTTATTTTAAAGGATTACAGGCAAACACAAATAAATGCTTTTTTCATGCTATCCTACTAAAGTGAGCAAAAATAGACTTTAACTGCTCTTGTCCTTTTGCTTCCAGGTAGTAATCAGGCCTCATCTCAGAAACTTTTCCTGTTGACAAAGTTCCAGTTGCCCTTCTCCCCTTTGTAAAAATGTGGAGACCCTAGAACTATGATCACATCTTAGATATCACTCTCAAGACTTGCTCATATCCCGGTTGGAGTCACTGATTTGTCCTTAGTTAACCAATTTCAGGTGATAAGAGTTATTTGTGATGATGCTTTCCTAGTTTCTGATAACAGGAATGAAAAGGAATTTTTTCCTCTACTCAAAGAATATGTATAGCACTGGAGCAGTTCATTCCTGGGAAATGATGTGTTGGGTTTTTTGGTTTGGTTTGGTTTTTTCCAAACAAATTTTGGGGCTCACAAAGTTGAAGTGAATTTCCTATCTAAGATGCATTGTGTAATCTTGATTAGGCATTAATGCTGAACAAGAATCACTGCCTCTCTGTGCTTATAAAAAACAGTTGTCCCTAGAATGTGTCATACAATTGTAATCTTTTTCCCCTTTAAGATTGATTTAAAGACTTTCAAATATGACATCAGCTTTGAAGCTTTTCAAAGGAACAAATGCATATAGGTCAGGAGTGTGTCAAAACGACATTTAAATGTCAGATCAGCACTTATTTTATTGAGATACAAAGTAATGTCTGCCTATTCACTGAAAAAGTGTTTAAGTCTGCTTCAAGTGATCAAAACCAGTACTCCAGTAATGATGCCTTTGAGTGGCTGCGAGAAGAAGTAGAATAGAAACCGAGATAGATTTGATGGGGAGAAATAGTAGGGAACAAAATCAGGAATTCTCTACCCGTCTGACATGAAGTCAACATGACCACATTACATCTGTAGTTGCACACAATATGAATTAAAGCAAGACAAAATCAAATAAAGGACTTACTTTTGTGAAACACCGTAGCTCAGAAATAACAGAAAATATCAAATGCCACAAAGTTGGGGATAGAAAAGACTTCAACATAGCTCAGCCAACATTGCCTCCACCCATTCATAATGAAAAGTAAATGCAGAGGGGGCCAGGGACTTCTGTGCCAGAAATCTGCAGGCAGAGATGACAGAGGATAGGGAAAGGAAAACAGTGCTATTGAAATGTAAAGAAAGAAAACTGAGTCTAAAGACTAAGTGAAGGGTCTTGCAGAGAGAGTATTATGGAAAGACAGTCTGATTTTATTTCTCCCAAATGAGGTACTGCCTCACTTACAGCTTCACTGTAAGTACTAGTTTGAGGTGAAGGCCCTCCTCCTGATGCAGGCCTTCCCAGCAGAAAGATGAAATGGGCATCAGCTCCCTCAAGCATTGCTCTGGTCACAGGACAGGTTGGGGAAGTGATGGGTCACACACAAGGATTGTACTCCTGGGCAACAGCTTTCTTCATCAGTGCCATCAGCCATCCCTACCTCTTTCTGTCACTGTTTTAAAAGCATATATCACACTCTGGGAAGGACCTGCTTGGTGAGAAACTGGAACAGGCTGCCCAAGGAAGCTGTGGCTGCCCCATCCCTGGCAGTGTTCAAGGCCAGGTTGGAACGGGCTTGAAGCAACCTGGTCTAGCGGAAGGTGTCCCTGCCCGTGGCTGGGGCTTGGAACTGGATGAGCTTTAAGGTCCCTTCCAACCTAAATCATTCTGTGATTCTATGATTCTGTGGAAGAAGTGAAGAGTTTCTTCTGCATTCTTCCAATGACCTTGCATGCATGTGTGTGTTGGCACCTTGGGGTGAGTTCTGTTTCCGTGGCTGGCATGTCCTTGGCTGCTGCAGACCACCCGGGAGGGCACTGACTCGTTGTGGATGAGATGCAGGTGCTTGGCTGCTAAGAAGAAAATGGACTACACTCATTAGCTAATTTCTCCTACACAGAACAGCTGTCAGCTAATTACCTTCCCTGACTGGTTGCTTAAATTGAATTTGGAGTCTGCAGGTAAAAAAGTTTTATAGTCTATTCCAAATTTCACACTTTTCCCTGCATTGTTGGGGATGGGAGAGGATGGAAAGTTTCCATGGTTTTGTCTCCACAGATTGTTAGCTTTCATCCCAGAAATTCAAGCTTTAAAGTTGTTGATTATTTTTCAGGCAATTATTGGTGTGGATTTTTATGATGTACTTAAGAGCTCAAAACCTGATCTTGCTATGATGTACAGTGCTTTTAAATTAAGGGACAATCCGCATCATGTGCTCTGGGTTGACAGTATATGTGTACCTTAACTGACAGGACAAGACTGTCCTTGCAGGCTAGCACACTTACTTTATGCTGGCTCTGTCAAATACAGCAAGCAGACATTAAATGCTGCAGGCATTCAAAATACCCGAAGTGCAGTATTATTTTTCACAAATATGCTTAGGTGACAGTTTGTTTAATACACACTGAATAATATGGGTCATGGTGTTTGCCAGCAAGTGAGAAGCACCACCAGCAAACATTTTAAGAGGTACATTACTACTTCGCATCCACGCCATCGTAATATTAACATTTCCTTTTTACTTGGTGAATTACCAAGGGCTATACTGTGGCATTTAGCTTAGCCCTACATTAGGGGCTGTGTAAAAAAGAGAAGCACCAAGAGAAACATCCCTGAACAACACACAACACAATGGAGAACACAAAACAGTGCTTCTCTTCAAGGGTTGGAAGCTCTACCTTATATATTCGGTGCCTGAATCCAAAAAGTGTTATGGGCACAGAGGGTATTAGCTTGTGATCTTCCTTGTGACCCTACCAACACCAGCTGCTTCCAACTAGGAGAACCTCCTAGTCTAAAGCTCCTGCATTCAGGAGGCAATGTGCTAAGGAGGGTCAGCCTCAGGTTTACCTGGGCATAGGTTTCTTACATGTAGGTCACTGGGCTAAGTCATGATGATGATTAATGGGGGCTAGAAGAGGCAAAGGCCTTTATGCCTACCTTCTCTCCAGGAGAAACAAAAACATGACCTTACAGCTAAGGGTAAATTTAAGGAGCACAGACACACAAAATCTATTTAAGCAAAGCATCCCAACGTCAGAAATCTGGAGTTCTGGTTCATCATATTGACAAACATATCCCCCCACAGGTGCCTGTAGGTTCATCACCACCTTATTCAATTGTAAATAACTCCACAATGAGCTGTCCACAGTATTTGAAAGACTACAGAAAGAAGATATAAAACATTCTCTCCACACATTTATATTCTGGGTCTGTTTATCTCATGCAGAGACATTCTTATACTAGCACCCATACAAGATGTTGCATCCACATTGCCAAGAGCAATGCTATGATGAGATGCTCTCCCAGAGACAAAGCAGCATAGACACGTTAACAGTGTGCCCCATGCACACTAATAAGACCTGTCACTTGCCAGCACTAGCTAACACAGACTCTGCTTTGGGCTGACATAGCTACATTGCTCCTGAGGACACTTAGAGCAGTCTGGGGATCTCTGTTGCTCAATTCAGACATGACCACAGACGTGCCCATCAAAATGGTACAGTCAGGATGTACTTAAGAACCCACAGGCAGGGTGAGAGGAAAAAAAACCCCACTAGGTTATGCTATTTTGTAAGCATGGTTCTGACTGGCACCATGTTCAGACTCATCGCTTATCAAGTACTTCAGATGATCTGCCTTTTTTATGTATTGTTTTCCATTTCTGTTTTCTTCCATTCACTTTTGCTAATGTAACAGCATGGTTCATGTTCTCCTATGCCATCACTGGTTTTGAGCATGTGTTCAACACAGAACCACAGGTCTAAATTTTCAAATTCAGTTCTCTGCAATCAGCCCAGCATTAGGATTTTGAATTTGGGTCATAGGCAGCTTTTTGAACCCAGTTTGCTTCTGACACAACATCCTTCTGAAGACAAGCAATGATTTTTTTATTTGCAGTGCAAATTAAAACCTGATTTACTGAGCCTTCCCCACCCTGTGACACAGCTCTGCACCACGACAACTGCCAATCGGGACACTGCCAAACTGATTTTGGAGCTCAGCATCCCAGCAATCAGCAGCGCTGAGGGTAACAAGCACAAAGCTCATATTTTTTTCATGAGAAAGATGCTTCCTGTACATCAGTGCTCAGCTGAGTCCTACTGTTTGGACCTTGTAAAACTGGACCCATTTAAGGAGAGGGCAACAGACTTCTCATGCTATTTGTTCTGCAAAGTAAGCCTCCAAATGGAAACCACCAGTACATCAAGTGCTGGACACTGTATGTCAAAGACTCACACAAACATAGTGGCATCTATTACTTCACAATGCCACATTACCATGGCAAGATTAGTCTTCTGGTGGTTATTTGCTCTTAGAAATATTGGGAGTGTGGATCTTAAATGAATCTCATCCACACACTGAGATAAAGTTGGGAACTGCATTGCATTCATCATTATCATCACGACCATCATACTTAGATCAGTAGGGTTATCAAAATACATTTCAAAGACTATCAAATAGCCTTTTTCTATTCCTTTATACCCCTTTTTATTTCACCACTACTACCCATCTTTTAGAATGCCAATTAACAGGTAGAGAACTGAGGCAAAGAGAGTGAAATGCTCTCTCCCCCATCTAGCAGCAGCAGTGACAGAGGTAGAAAAGAATTAGGTCTTCTGGGTACCTGCTGGCCACCCTGCCCCAAATTCAAGTCAAGCCTACTTGCATAGTCATAAAGTCTCCTGTTTTCCCTCTGATCTCTTCATGGTGAAGTCAGGATTTCTGTCCAAATCAGCATTTCCATTCTGGAGGTCTGAAATATCTGTCCTGACAGGCAGCTGACAAGTAGTTGAAATAGTCTGATACATATTTTGAGGGCAAACTGAAACCAAAAATTGTGACAATCCACTAGCACTTAAAATGTCTTTGTTGCTTTATTTGGTGGGTCCTGTTGGTGCTTGGGGAGACTAAAGCTGCCTGAATGCTTCCCTTCTACTTGAGAAGCTGGTTTGACAGGAATTGACTTTAGGCAGTTTTGATAGGCAGCTTAGCTCCTCTTTCTATTTTTTCTATACACACACATGCACACCCTCTAGCTTGTTCAGAGAGTCCTCCAACCTTGCCAGTCTTCGACAACCTGCCCCCTGTACCTACACATACACCCTTCCATCAGAATGCCATGATCTCTTCTTCCTAAGGATAATCATATTGAATCGTGCCTTGCCTGCCCGGGTCACCTACCTCATCCTCCATCTACACTCATCTGAAGCAAGATCTCAGCTTTCTTGTAACATACTATTTTTCAAAAGAATTACAGAAAGAATACCAGATGCCCACCCAGATCCTTTCTCATTCCCAAACCTCAGCAGGGCAGGAAGAGAAAATAGGATGAAAAAGTTCATGGGTCAAGTGTCAGGCTTTACAAGCCTGTCTAATCTTGTCCCATTTCATGCTTCTTTCCATCTCTAGTCCTTTAAACATCAATACTTCAAGAAAATCTGTACTAGAAGCTAGGAGTATGCTCCTTTCATTGGTCTCTGAGGGGACTGTCAGGGGTAAGATCACAGGACAACAGACTGACAGACACAAGGTCCTCCTCTCCATACTTTCAGCTGGCTGGACACAAGCCCCAAAACCTGTATTAGCAAGGTGTCATCTTCATCCTGTGTCTTATCGTAACCGCTCTCCCTCCTCTCCCCAAGAGGCCTAAGCTCTTACAAGGTATCTGATTTCATTTCTGTCTGCATCACTATAGGCAGTTAATCTTGAATAAAGTTAATGGAGATTTACATTAGTACTAGCAAGAACTGAATCAAGTAATATTGGCAGAGCCAGGCCCAAAAGAAAGCCCAGAGGAACTAATAGGTTCCTCCAAGAGAGTGATAGAACTACTTCAAAAATTCAGTTCCTTTGCCAGATTTCTCACACCAAGTATGTTATTACCATCTATTATTTTCTTTCTTGAAACTTTTCAGTTTCTGGGTATAGCTTTCAAACATTAGGCTCTGTTGAACTTGTAGGTTCCTGGAAGCTGACTGACACCGATGATGAAAGGTAATAAATACTGTAATTATAATTCATAAATGAAATGCTACAGCTAGAAGATGCTAAAAAAAATTAATTTGCTCTTAATTAACTTTCAGAGGCAAAGAATAAAATAGTTTATAAGAAAGTTTGAACAGAAATTAACTTGTAATTTTTTTGCTTTAGAAATAAATGACGAAAATCAATTATCTTTGTAGAAAAGTGCAAGATTCATGTTTTTTATCTATCAATGACGATCTGATTGTACCAAAGAAACAATTAGAAGTAGGATAACAGATATAAACCAGCGGTTTTATTAGTTTTTCTAGCATAGAAATGGAATGAAAGGCAGCACTGTAGAACTTAGTGTTTAAAAAGACTCTTGTTCTGTCACAGAGTAGAGATTCAATTCCAAATAGAGGACATAAGGACTTACCTGCTTATTCTTATTTTTCCGTCAGTGTTGGATAAATATGTCCTTGCAGCACCCTATCTGCAAAAAGGCAGAGTTTGAGATATGGCTATAAAGTGTTTTGCAGATCATAAAAGCTCCTAAGAGTTTCTTAATAGAACAGTTATTTATCTAGCTCTACTGCCAACATTATGGTGAGACTGTAAGTGACTGCAAATAACCTATACATGGGATAAAGTGTAAGAGCTCTTTCTTTGGGGCCATTCAGACCATGACATGTCAATAACATGACAGTCAATGAAGCCTTTGCACGTGATTACCCACTTCTGGTCCATCCTACACAACCGATGGACTTTGTTAGGGAACAGAAAGGGGTGCAGCAAGTAATGGGCAAACAAAGCTCTCCTCTATTAAATCCCTTTTAAAAAGTGTATTCATTTTATAAATAACCTCTGCAGAATATGTCCAAAATAGCCCTCCTGAGAGAAAACCAAACTAACAGATCCTCAAAGTTACAGATTGAAACTTTCCAGCTCCACACAATTTGGCAAAATTCAGCTGATATTTCTGACTGCTGGAAACAAGTGATTAAGCCAGTATTTAGAGACAGACTTTTGTTTCCCCTTAAAGAACATACAGAGTTTAGTTTCAGTCTGCATACCTCCTTGTCTTTCTTGTCTTGTTTTCGAGAGTTGGCATCCAAGGGCTGTCATGCTGCTGTTTAATAATTCTGACGTCTGGTCAGGTCATTTTTCAGAACTAAATGACATGCAGCTTTCACATTTTCCTTTTTCATCCTAGATAAAGTAATGAAGCTTTTCTTTCACATATGGCAAAAGCATTTCCGTATCAAGCTCACCACTATTTAACTAAACTGAAATATGACTGGGAGTCATCACAATATGCAGTATCACCCACGTCAGCAAAAAACCCTTTTGCTCTCAAGAAGGTAGGGTATGCACCATTTAATTAGATGCTTCCAGCATTTGGGATTTTTTTGCTCCTGCTTTGGAGCAAAATCCCAACCTCTATGCCTAGAGGATTGCCTGCTGAAGGTGTGTGCTTGGTCTTTCTTTTAACATACCCTTGCAGACATTTATAGGTAATCTGGTGAACTGATGCATTTGGCAAAAAAATCATCTCCATGATTGGCTAGCAGTCACCGATGGGAACAGAACCACCATGCCTTTATAAACTAAGTCTGCTACTAATGGCAAGGCCAGCTTGAACCTTACCATAAAATTTGATTCACTAGTAGTAGCAATATAGTTACTTGGTTTGGGCTGATGTAGACACATTTCCATATTAATACAATTTTTTCAAGAAACAATGAACAATACATTGATTGATCATCTTAAAAGGTTCAAAAGAAAACCCCCTTGGATATATATAGTTTAACATGACTCATAAGTATTTCTTAACAGGGAGCACTTTGGGACCCTTAAAGTGTTACCACTAAAACCAATTAGTATCCTTGCAGTGGGAGCTCCCATTCATCATATGAAAACATCTGGGATCTATACTTATATGATTAGCATGCATTTGTGATGCTGTAGATACTTTTATTTCCATGTAATTTTTATGCTAAAGCTGGAGGCAGAGACACCAAATGCCTTGCTGTTCACTTTCTCGCCATGGCTGAAGCCTCTCCTCCAGTTCAGCTGAGAAGGGGGCCAGCAACATCTCTGGGTCTTCTTTGGCATAAGAAATGTCCACAGGGCACAGTGGAGCCTTGACCTCATAACACAGGGCCATACTGCTGCTTGACAATCAGGGCAGTATGGAGACACTAGGCATCTTGACAACACATTTATGAATAAACCAGTTTGTTGCACTTTTTGGAGGCAGAAAGGAGTCTTTTCAAAGGAAGGAAGAACCTTTCTGTTTCCCAAGCTTGATCTGATTCTAAGGGGAGAATACAGCCTATTAAAAGACTATGCGAATTCCAGTTTTCTTTTTCAAATGGCAATTAGTCAGTGAAACTCATACCATTATTTGCACTGTGTGACATTAAGTTAAATTCTTTTTCAGTTAAATTACTGTTTGCTACTGATCTCTAGCGCCCTTCAGACACTCTTGAAAATAATTATTTGGGGCTCTATTAAAATATTTTAATGCATAAAACCCCTGAAGTACTAGCTGATGACCAACAGCAATATTTTAAACAGGAACAGGCTTGGGGCTTTGGGGTTTTGTTATGTTTAACATTACTGGAAGAAACTGGAACAAAGCTAATGATGAACAAGCTTTCTAATGCTCTCTAATCTTGTGAGTCAAAAGAAAACTTAATACATTACTTTAAACACAGGCACTGTTTTGAAAAGCTCTTGTCTGACTGCTGTATTAAAATATGGAAAAACTAGATTAACAGAATGAAACAGACGTGTTAGTTCATCTTTCCGCCAAGGCACGGTGTGTTTTAAATCCTTAACACCTGAAGTACCACTTTGATTGTTGTAAAGCAAGGTGAGGTTATGTACAATTTACAGTGCAAAAGATACTGCTTTTGTCCTGACTTCCTTTCAAGCATGGAAAGTCTGATGTCACCAAATTCTCAAACATAACTGCATTAATTTGGATAAATTAGAGCCTGAAATGAGGACAGACTGACTATTCCTGATAGGACATCCATCTAGGACGGGGGGAAGAGAAGAAGGGAAAAAATAGGTACCCTTATTTTGGATTCATTTAATCCATTTTCAAAAATGGATGGAAGTAAATTGAAAGGAGATGGTTTTAAACTGGAATTAGGGTACCCGCACTCAGAGTTAAGAGACGTTTCTCAAAAATCAGTAATGAGAAGTAGTTTCTTCTAGTGGCAAATTTTTGCAAACAGGTGTGGGGAAACTGCCTTATATAACTCAGAAATTCCAGATAATCAATAATGCAGGAGCTAGTTTTAGCCTGGCATTTTTCTCCTTATCTGTTCAGCTGCTGCTGCAAACCATTCTCACCCCCTGCTCTGAATGGCAGAAGATGAGAGAGTTAATGACATTACCAACATATATTACATGATAACATTTCTGCTTCGCAGCATGTTAGCTGTACTCATTCAGCCACCTTCGTCCTTCCCTCCCATTTTAGGTTGTGCCTCTAACAACATACAGCTTGAAAATAATATTAACAAACAGATTTAGTCATCATTAAGTTTCAAAACTAGAAGTTTCCTGCCAATCTGAGTGTTTCTGAACTGCATTCTAGATCACCATGTTAAACATGAACATGAACACTTTCTGCTATGACGGTATCAACTAAAATAATGTGATTTATTTGCCCTTATTTTCCTGAAAGCAAATAGAAGTATGCCTTATGTAACTAAAATATGCTTGTGAATGGTTATGTATACTCATAAAGCCAACACCTTCCTTGTTAACTTACTGCTTACATAAAATGTTATGAGTACTTATGGAGTTAGCAAGGACAAAGTCAGCAGTTTAATGTCCTGTTTTCTTCTGCATCACAAGAAAGCCTATATGAAACTGGCATTCTTAAGGAAGCACATCAACAATGAAGTACCAAACATCATTACATTGTGACTAATGCTCCATTTTATATCTTAAATATTTTAATCTTGTACTTATATTGTGCTATCTGAAGTTAGGTTTCTGAGTGGGTGCTTCAGAGCAAATACAAGCCTTTAATGCTTCCCTGCAGTTTGAGAGCTTTCTTTTCTCTACAAATCCCCTCCTACTGCCTCCTTCCCATTTCCTCAGTGCCTCAGCCTCTCATGAACGGGACTCCGTAAGTCATTTAACACCACTCTTTGAAGAAGACTCAATCACCCTATATATGTGAAACAACAAGATGCCTCCTCCAGACACTCATGAGCTAATCCCCCAGCTCTGGGAATCTTAGAAAATGGCATGCATCCATCTTTAACTTTCCTTTTTATCCTTCTATCCCCTTTGAGACTTCTTTGTCTTCCTGCTCTTTTAGCCCAACAGTGAGTTTGATAGGTTAATGCTCATGAGACAAGTTGTATGGAAGACTGCAAAATTCACCCCCAGGGCTTGACCAGTCTTTCAGGTCAAGAAGCCCATCGCTGAAAAAGCAGACGACCAAACATCACAACTCCACTGCAGTGGCAGGCAATCAATGAGAACACAATAATAATCAATAAAATACGTACAAATACTCTGGCGTTCACTGTTTTGGACTGCATCATTGATGTCAGTGACAAAGCACTACGAGCTGCCGCAAAGCTGTGTCACATTGATCGTCAGAAATTGGGGGGGGGGGGTGTCTGGCTATATTTCTATTAAAAACCAAAAGAAAACAGGCACTTGAGAGCTGCTAGCTAAGGAGTCAAGTAACTCAAAGTTTGTGCTGTTTAATTTTGGCATTGCAAAGTACCTTAAGCTCCCATAAAATAAGAGCTCATTAGGGCAAAACTGACAGTGGTGGTACTGTCTGCAGCTAAGTTTCAAAGCCAGAATCCTGTATCAGAAAAGATGAGGGTAAGGGCAGGAGAAAGCGTGCTAAAAAATATCTGCCCATGTCTTCTATATTAAAAACAGCTTAATAAAAACTCTAGAGCATAAGGTTTAATCCCTCTCTGATGCGCAACGTTACCTAACATTTTAAGGTGTGAGATTTTAAGATGCAACCATGCTTCCTTTCTGAAAGTTTTCCAGATTCACTGGAAACAACCCAATTTGCCTATGTACTGAAAGATACTAAAAGATTCAAAAATTGTATTTATAACTAGAGCCAACCTCTCAATGCTCTAGCTGTGAATGGAAGAAATGCAATTAGCATGTGAGAATTAAAAAGGGAATACAGCAGTGTACGAATTTGACACCCTTGTCTCTGCTCTGAGATGATATCTCTGCTGCTCTGGCAGAGTTGACTCTTGACTATGGTTCAATGACATTCTGTTTGAAAATACCCTGCTTAACCACCTCCCTGTCTGTGCCCTGAAATTCACTTGGCTTCTAAGAAGAGTAGAGATATTCCTGCCATCTCTGTTATGTAGTCATCCTTGGGCTGCGCCACACTAGCAGAGGGAAAGACTTAGCAAATCTCTCTTCTTCTTCTTCTTCAGAGGCATTATTTGATCCAAATATATATAAAGGTTATTTTTAGAGATGCAGATTATTACTTTTTCTTTTTTTTTTTTTTTGTGCAGCAGCCTCCAGAGGGTACCTGAAAATGACAATATAACTAGGAAAAAGCTGCCTGAGTTAGGGTGGGCAACAGACAGAGCTGCTGTCATGCAGGCCAACAGAGTTGAGACAAGCAAACAAAGGGAGTCAACAAATGCCCTCAGTCTGTTCTTTTGGAAGAACTGAAAAGGAGGAAATGATGATTTGCCACTTCTTCCATGAGAAGTCGTCCAACCTCCATTTCCTGAGAACAGCCTAGTAGTGTACCCTCAAGTCAGTATTGTGCTATTATTACATTTTAGTCAATTTTTCCAGGCTCAAACAATATTCTGAGATCACTCTTGTAATGCCAGCAAGGTCTTTACTTGCTGAGCATAAATACGTCCTCAGTAGTCCTTTGATGAAAACACATCTACCACCAGATCTGAAATTGTGGAGCTGCAGCAGGAACCAGTATTTCAGGGACCCATAACCCCAACAAGATTAATACTAGGGTCAAGACAGAAAAAAAACCCATCGCTTTTAGAGAAAAAAATAGTATATGTTAAAATGGTCCTTGTTTTTCAACACATTCTTCTTTCTGGTAAGTTCTCTACAGCCTATTATTGAGACATACTGGTTGAGAGAAAAGGAAATTTGAAGGAGCTAGAGAGATACTGACTGACAGCAGTATGTTCAAAAAGCTTTCTTTCAAAGGAAGCTCATAAAATATGTAGCCCAGCTGTTCCTTCCTTTCTAATCAGACTTCCTGATATAATGAAAGTTCATCCAGAATGACACTTCCTCATTCATGCGATGATAATGAAAGTTCATCCAGAATGACACTTCCTCATTCATGTGATACTTCTGTCAAGAAAAGGGAAAAGGAAAATAATGGGAAAAGAAGATCAATTTCATCTATTTCAGCTTAACTGTGCAGGTGAATTTGGTAAGAAATTACATTAAACTGAAATCTGTGACATTTTGGGCTCTTCAAAAAAACCTCTTTTAAATAGCAAATATTTGGTTAAGATTGCCTTGTGTTACTGATGCAGCTAATCAGCTAACTGCGGCTGTGCTGCAAAAACTGGCACTTCTATCTGCTTAAAACATAAACAACTGTACCACTGTCCTCACAGTGTGATTTTGTGCCACGTGCCCTATGTCATAGAGAGTACAGCACTGCAGCACCCTCACCTGCAAGCATCAGACAATGACTGCCAGTCTGCTGGACAGATTGGTTGTCCTCGTGGCAAAGGGTTTGCAGAACAAGCCGGATATGCAGAACATGCCAAGTTTATTTGTCTATTTGAGCATCACCTTGCTGACAGCTACAGTGAGATATTCAGGGCAATTAGAATGGTGTTATTAACGGTAATCAAGGACTGACATCGCCTCCTGCTCAGCCCATGTTATTCAATATAAAAAGAAGCTCAATTAGTTCTGCATTCAGAGTTTGGGTTCATAGAAGTTGTGGCAGCAGCAATTAATTGGGGCTTCTCATTTTGGTGGGTTAAAAAAAAAAGAGGCATTTGGGTAGTTTTCATTTTTAATAAGAGCACATTTTACTCTTAGGGTCGGGAGTGTGAAGTGTTGTAGCTCATGTTACAAAAATAATGATGTAGGGAGTCATCTGAGATATATAGGGATGAAGGAAAAAAAAGGAAAAGCAAGACAGACAGCTACAGGCCTGCTGTTGACATATGATGGTCCTTTGCTGTGCAGCCATCACTAAAATGCCAGGTTGCTAAATACCTTGGAAAAGAAAACAACATATTAGAAAAGAATAATTTATTGTTTTGGATGGTGAAACAAAACTCTTTCCTAGATCAGGCATTTTAAATAACTGTTTTGATATTCAGGCAGTACCAAGCAGGGGAGACAGCTTGTCAGTGCCTCCTTTATAAAGCACTCATTTCTTAAAAAATATTGTGTTTCTTGACAGTTAAAAGGAAAAACGTTTAAATCAGCTTCTCTGTTTTTGAAATGAAGATCAGCAAAAATCAAAACCAAACAAACAAGATGTTTCAACTATTGCCAAGTCCTATTTATACTTCTTCCTAGCAAAGAAACACTTTATCTTCCAAAGGAAAATCCAGGAAAGCCTGTATCAGGAATCATCTTATTTTAAACCTGGTACTCCTAATGAGGCTGTTTTGTTGGTTCACAGGCTGAACAGTGAAGGTGCATCAATTTTAAGAGTTAGGAAGGTAGTATCATTTCCAACTGCTTTCTGGCTAGCACACTGAGGAGCATAGCCTCAGTAATCTTTTTTCTTCCCATAGAGAGCACTCAGTTTCTGATGGTATTTGCACACCCAGAGGCAAAGTAATCTGCAGGGCCATGTCTCATTGTACCAGATTTCCCGGAGTGGGCAGATAACCTGAGTTGCTAATTTATAGTTACCCAAATGAAGTACTGCAGAACAGACTTGAAGAGAAATTCTCAGCACCTTACTCCATGAAATCAATGAGCTATTTGCAGAGTAAGAGGATGGGCAGAGAAGCAAGTTTCTGTCAGGTCAATTGCTCCATCAGCTAAACTGCTTGAAGGAATCAGAATGAGCTTGCTGATGGACTCTGACCCAGCGCACTCCGAGTGAATTGGTTGAGTGCCCATCCTGTATCAAACTGGTTTTGGAGGTGACTCACATACTTATTTAGAAACACAGTATCGTCTCTAATTCATTGACACTGGTGTTCAGATCAGCGCTGTCACAGTCAGTAGGTTACACAAGGATGAGAAGGGAATCAGGCGAGCAGTATTCCACAATGAAAGTGATGGCTAAGACTAAACCAATACAGCATCCCACACAAAAGGCTGCTCAAGAAAGTATTTTTAGTAGCTTGCAGATCTGCCACTGTTGAGGCACCTGTTGAACAGCCTGTTTTATGGTAGATCAGATCTGTCTCTAAAGGCCAAGTCTGACAGGATGGCTGCTAATGCCAAGCCAAGAAATGGAAATCTGCAGGGCTGTCTCTACTTCTCATAGACTGATGACCTTTCTGAAACCTAATACAGAACACACTGTATTGATGTTTGGGGATTGTGTGTTAAGATTGCATGCTGCCTATTTGCAAAAACTTCTTACAGTAACTGTTTCTCCTTGCTAAGTATGTTATATTGTATTTTGGTATGATGAGTGTAGTATGATGTAAAGCACAGCATTATGAAATAGTGGCATCCATTGAGGAATCAGTACAGCTACTGGCAAACAAAAAGGAACAGAGAAGCCTGAAGAAGACAGACTAAGAGAGCTGGGCTTGTCCAGCCTTGAGAAGAGAAAGCTCTAGAGCAGCTTCCAGTGTCTAAAGGGGCCAACAAGAAATCTGGATAGGGGATTTTGACAAGAGGCTGTAGGGACAGGACAAGGGGGAATGGCTTTAACCTGACAGAGGGGAAATTCAGATGAGACATTAGGAAGAAATTCTTCCCTGTGAGGGTGCTGAGGCCCTGGCACAGGGTGCCCAGAGAAGCTGTGGTTGCCCCATCCCTGGCAGTGTTCAAGGCCAGGTTGGACGGGGCTTGGAGCAACCTGCTCTAGTGGAAGGTGTCCTTGCCTGTGGCAGGGGGTTGGAACTGGGTGAGCTTTAAGGTCCTTTCCAACCCAAACCACTCTATGATTCTATGATAAAATCCAAATGCATTTCTATTTTATCACAGTCTTCCAGTGAAATGTTTGACAAAGAGAAGAGGTTCCTCAGGTTGCTAGTGTGCTTTTGTAACAACTGTCACTCCTGCAGCTTCCATCAGTCCTTGCTTGCCCACAGAAAACTAAGGAGAACTGTAGCTTTCATTGTAGATCGGAGTATGAGATGATAGGGAAAAGAAGAAAAGACAGTAAAAATTGCAAAGTGCTAGCCGAATTCTTGGGTCAGCCAAATTACTAAGCTTGAGAGTATGAGCCTTATCTAAATATTTCCTAAGATCCGAGTTCAGTCCCTTAGCAAGCAGGTGGTATTAATTCCCATCTCTTCAGATGCACCAGCGTTGCCCTGAGCAGCACCAGGCAAACCCCTAAGAAGAAAATGAGTTTGCTCTTTCTCCAGTTTCTTTTCCACCAAATAATTATGACAGCTGCCAAGTGAAGTTCTAAAATCTGGGGATCATACCCTTTTTCTTTTTTTTTCCTTGGAAATATCTGCAATCTGCTTCTTATTCTGAGTCCCAAGAAGGAGAAGCAGCAGCTCCAGAAGCATCCCTGTGTACTTACAGTTACTGTGGAAGTCCCAAGAGAACTGGCACCACTGACCTTCCTGCTGTCTAATCCCCACCTAATCTAAGCCTTGACTTGCATTTCATCCACCATTCTTAAATCTAAGCATTTAAAAGCACACAAATGAAGAAGCATGTAAGTGAACGATCTAAAAGCATGGATCTAAAACAGGTCAATGGAAAGTCTTTGTCAGGGAAATATGAGGAACTTGAATCATTATTGTCATCTGAGTCTTACTGCACCCTTCTGTTATTTTTTATATCTATTATTACATTATCCTGTATCTATTATTTCTATGTATTATTTCTATTATTTCATAGATGACATTTAACTTAACATGGTGGTATTACAGCTACATACAGCCTAGACTTATGAAATATGAGAACTTCTTGTTTGAGCTAACCTGAGGATTTGAGAAATTGGGAAGTGGGAAAGAAAACTTGTGATTATTTCTAACTATCTGCCTCCTTCTATTGTATCTTTTGTATTATAAATTTGTGCCTGCAAAGCGATCCCCACTATTTCTGGTTCTGGGTTATTTTCTGTACCCTACATTGTGGTGTCCAAAAATCTTATTTCTTCCTGGTTTTGAATTTTGGAAAGAAATTAGTACCATTTATGGTGAGCTAGAAGTACAGCTTGCAGCCAGGGAAGAGGGCAGTGGAAACAGTAAGCCAGTAAGAAAAAACCCCATCTTTGGTGTGATTGTTGCCTGAAGCTTCACTGGCATTACTAATTTCTGATAAGCAGAAGGTTTAACTCCAGAGGGCATCCCAAATAACTGTCACCATATTTCTTCCGTTGCTGCTACAGCTGCATGACATTGCACTGCACTAGGATAACACAAAACAGAACTAAGCAGAAGTCTGTTCTACCTGGGGATTAAAATCTGTTGTTAACCAGATGCCCACTGGTTGTCAGAGCTGGAATTCTGAGCTCATTCTCTATCCCTCCTGAGCATTGCTATGGTTCAGCCAAATCCATCGCTCCTAAGACAGAACGACCCCTTTTGAGAGAGGATGTTCTGCATCCTCAGTGACGTAGCAGCACTGGGGCTGGTAGAGGACATGGGGCATTGCAGCTTGTGCAACGGCTTTTACCACCAGTGGATGAAAAGGTGTGTACATCATTCCCAAAATAAAACAAGAGCTTTAGAAAATGTTTGGTTTTCATCTGACCTATAGAAAGAAAGCAAGCTGAAATACAAACCAAATCAGCTATTTTCTTTATGAATATTTTTCTACACTAAGCTTTTTATCGCAATCAAGTCTCCATCTGTGAGAAAACACGTATGTTGAAGTTTTGGAGTATCCACCAGAAGAGAAATCTTCCTTTTCATTCAGCGCCAAGTCACTGTAAAATGCAGTGAGGAAGTAATTTTTTATCTGCATCAAGTACAGTTATGGAATTCAGAAATTTTCCCTGCTGAATTGACAAAAAAGATGTAACTTACTCAGTATAGCTGTTCAAAGGAACTGTTTTCCCGAGTTGGCATTTCCTGGTAGGAATTTGCAACTGCCACTTTCTAACATCCACTATACTACTATGTATTAAAAGAGCCCATCCCCAGTGCACTCTAGTAATGTAAGTGTATCAGCTTTTGCACACATTTATCCAGCAGTCATTTATACAAACAACATTGTGGGTCCCAGCCCTGCTTTGGCACAGAAAATACTGCCTGTGATGATTATTTTTTTTTCCCCAATTCTTTTTCTTGCTTGTTCCTAACAAATAAGAAAGTCAAAGAATAATTAAAGCACAGGCCAGAACAGAAATAACCTCACAGTAAATAAGTGTGCTTGAGCAATATAAATGATAATTCATTTTACAAGTAGAGATTAGAAGAGCTTGGCTTGTTCAGCTTCTCAAAACAACAGCTTAGAAGGGATATGACTGTTCCCTATAAATATATTTGGGTATGTAAACATGAAGGGAGAGAAAAATTACTTTAAGCAACCAGTAAAATATTGGCACAATGACAAATGAGTATAAACGAGCCATGAATTAATTATGGGTAGAAATTAGGATACGCACCTGAAAGCAGAACCACTTGTCCTTTCAGGCTGATTTATTAAAAAATGAGCTGCCTACTTGCTCCGTATTCAGCCCGAAAAGGAGTATAGTGGTCTTATGACTCCTACCAAAGTACATGTGTGGGAATGCATGAATATGTGTGCATTCAACATGTATCCCATAACATAAGCATCCTGACATGTATCCTCTAACATTTACTAGAGACTATAAACGTTTACTTCATTCTGCTTCTGAAAAGAACAAAATTAAGTGAATATCCTTATGCCATCCATTTTTTATAGAACTGATTTTAGATTCTGTGGGATCAGGCTCTTATTAACCTTCTTGGGGTGGAAAAGGATGAACAAGGAGCCTGCCAATGGGCTTACATACCACCAAAATCTCATTCTGACCGCACGCTTCCCCAAAACTGAGCTCACTCCCCAGGGAGGAAAACATGCTCTGATCCTAAAAATAAGATAGGTAAGATCTTATTGTGGCACATCTAAGAGACATTATGTGTCCCCAACGTAGGGCAAGTCCTTATTTCCCCTACCGTGAAGCATGTTTGAGCTTCTTTTTAACAGCTAGAGGAATTGGCGGGGAGGGTTAAAACAAGTATTTCTTAAGCTTGAGTCTTTATTCCCCACCCACTCGTAAGCTGTCTGTAACTGGATTTTAAAAATGACTGAGCTCATTTTACCCTTCAAATTATTCACAAACATGTCCAATAAATAATTCTCGTTCTGCAGACTGTTTGTAAAATGCATATTTATCTGGAATTGAAAATTCATGCTATGCAGCTAATTAGCCTTCACACAGGGCTTACGCAGGCCTGAAGGGTGCCGAGGGTTCCTGCTAGCTTGCAGCACAGGATGCGTTTCCCCTAACTGCATTTACATCTCTAAATTTCTTGGACCATTTTATCTGGAAATCAATCCCCCTCCACCTCCTCCACTTCTGGCTTCCTGCTTGGATCTCGGTATGGTATTTGTTTTGATCGAGTATGTCCTAGAATAATGAAATGCACACATCCCTCTTCCCTAAACTCAAGCACGCTCAAAACTGTATCTCAAATTCAGTTTAGAAACACGTTAGCCAGCAAAATCAGAGTATAAAGAAAATACGTCTTCCACTCAGACTTTCTGTTAGATGTTCATCTTTGACTTTTGTCCAATGAATGTGAGTTTCTCCATACCAACCACTCTTAGCTTATGTTTTTTCTTTTTGCATCTACTGTGTGTTGGTTAACATTTAGACATCTTCAAACGCAGAGAGATTTAGCCACTATTTTGCATGACTATTATTCTTCCAAGACACATTTATGGATGATACCACACTAGGTTATAATGATAAGATAGATAACTTATGAAAAATGAAGGAAATTTGTTCAGCTCCATAATCTCACAAATCACTCATGACCTTCAGATGAAGGTTCTAATTTCTGCCTGCTAGAAGACAATACACATCATATACGAATGATTTTTGATTCATCTCTCATAATTTTTGTAAGTATTTAGAAAATTCATTTATCAACATATTTTACTTCTCAAGACGATGCAAATACTTTCAATTGTCAAAGCACTGCTAAACCAGTTTTGGCTGCAATACTTTTGAGGAGTGTTGGATGGTCTTTGAGTGGGAAGCTCTGGGACCTTTTAGATCTTCTGGATGTGTTATACTTTCAGTGTGCCAGTACTGTGAAAATTTGGCTGATAATACTGGAACACATCTCCACTGCACTGGACTTTGGGCAAGCTTCAAAATACTGACCAATATTTATAAGTATGTATGCTCAGTTGTGCATACAAAGATGAACCCTTAGTGTTCAGAGAAATCAGAGGCTCTGTCAAATAGCCATGTGCACACCTAACTGAATTAACAAAAGCTATCAAAATTAAAAGAAACTAGTTTTCAGATCAAGTGAGCCAATATCACAAGACATTGCTATCAAAACCCAACTCTGTATGACCACAGAAACTGAGAAAGCTGTAGCTGTATCTAGATTTAGGAATACCTTTTCAGCAGAGCATGTGATACAGCTGAAGATGTCCCTGCTCACTGTAAGGCGAGTGGACTAGATGGCCTCTGAAGGTCCCTTCCAACCCAAACTATTCCATGACTCTACTGATACTGCTAGAAGTACTGGGCTGCCTGCAGAAACATGATTTTTTAAGACAGAATAGCTGACTAGCACATCCTATGTAGTCCCACCTTACATTAAATACCCACTTTTAATGGTGGCACTTTAAGGAATAAGTCACAAAGTAGAAGCTGAACAATGTAATTACTGACAAAAGGCAATGTAGGTAGAGAGTGTCCAGACCCCACCATGTTTTATTTCTGGAGCTGAAGAAAGCTGCAATTTGTTACTTAGTTAAACCTGATTAATGGCCTATCAAATTAGAGATGCTATACACTGCATCAAAGTCACAACCAACTTATTCGGATCCCTTACCATTAAATCAAATCTATAACTGAGCAAACCACTTCACTAGTGAAAAGCATTCCCCGATCAACTACACCAAGATGCTAATTAGCACTGTCATCCAGCCATGGACTTCACTGTCTTGAACTCACACAGGACAGCTATGACAGTGCCTTATGGATGGATGAGTTACTTCAGTGTAGTTATGCTCTTCCTATAAACATGCTCCATAAATATGCACCATTTGGTGTAACTATGCACCATGCCTATGCTAGCCTCCGGAAATAAAATGAAACTCCATCAATGACTACTCAGATCATGAGATTATGGATTATGAACCCCAGGAAATCCTTGGTTTGAATACAGAACACATCATCACAAGGTATCAGAGAGAGCTGTAAAATGCATTTCTACAGATTAAGCTCTCTTCTGTATAGCACACGTGCTGAGTGTGATGCAGAAAGACTTTAAACCAGCTGGGTGAGGTAGAAGCGTCAATATTCCTTTTGCACATACACAGCCTGCACAGAACTTCATAGTAGTCCTTGGAAGTCAAGCTCTAGAAGAACAATTTCCAGGATTAAATAGTTAGGTGCAATATTAATATTGCAGGCTTAGTCTGATTCTTAAGTTTTGATTTGGACCCACAGACAGGCAATTAATTTAAATTAGGTAGTATCAGAAAGGATGCTGTAGAAGATTTTTCATCTGGTAATTTAGAACTAGCAGCAGTAGTATCCAGTCAAGTTTATTTCAATTTATGGGCATATTCAGTCTTCTGCTCAGAAGGAAGAGCAAACGTGGAACTGATCAGACTTTTTCAATGTTATATTTCTCCTTTTCATTTTTCATCACTTGCTTCCAAATGTCTGGTGCACAAACATAGCTGAAATGAATGGCAGAAGCAGTGAAATTCCCAGATTGTTAAATCTCATCAAGATCTGAGTATCCTGGATATTGGTACAATTTCCTTCCCTTTTTTAATGAGCTGCTGATAGTCTACAAGTAGGGATCTTTTTTATTTCTCAGAATAAGTGAATTCTGCTGGCTACAAGAATTATGTCCTATTATTTGAAATGCACTTGACTTTCTTTCAAAACTACATATCATTTCAGAAGGGGAATGTTAGAGGTGATAAATGGATAGCACTATCACATTAGTTTTGTGGAAAGCCACATCTAACTCCAAGGGTTTGGTCTACTGGTGTACTAAGGGCCTTTGCCTCAGAACTGCATCCAAAAGATTGGTTTTCTTAACTTACTCCAGCATCCCCAGCAGACAGTAAAAGCCTTACACAAGCACCTAACACATTAAGGAAGGATCTTCCTGACTTGCCATTCATTTTTCAGATGCTATGTTATTGAATCCTGCCCTCGGAACAGGTTTTAATATGCAACATTCCCAAGACTTCTGACTCACTTAGCTGACCTGGACCCCTGAGCTGTTCTGCATATATCTTACATCTCCTCATGTGAAGGGCATGGATTTTGCTAGAATGAAAGCAGGACCCTTTCACAAATTTCGTACACAAAAAATGAAATTTGTCAAAAAAAAAAAAAAAAAAGCACTGAGATTGGAAAATGAATCATTTTAAGTAAAATAGTGCCATCTTAAGCCAGACCACCAAGGCTGTTTATGCCATGAACATAAAAATGAACACACCACAGACAAAGTCCTCTTTTCCACAGGAGTTGGGGCTGCATTTCCGAAGCCACTGCTTGCTGTGTGGTCAGTTTATTGTACTACCACTGCCTGCACCCAACTTCTCACACATGGGTTTCTGCACTGCTCTCTACTGAGCTGCCCTGCAGCTTTATATGCACTGAGGAGCCTGTCTGTGTGAGCAGGGCCTGTCACTATTGCTTTTGGGAGGACATAGGGAGCCGAGGAACAGAAACTCAGAACACAGTTGCAGTGATTGTGGTCATAACAGCTTAGAGCTAATGAATCCAGGTACCTCATGGCATCCTAAAGACTCCTGCACAGCTTCAGTCAAGCATAAGGACAGGACCACGTTAGGCAATCAGGTGAATAGAGACAAAGCTAAGGGGGAGTCAGGGATTTGTGAAGCATGATTTGAGAGGAAGCTATCTGTAGACATCCCATGAAATGCTACACACCAGGCATCTGTAGCCTCTTGATTTTACAGGAACCAAGGCTCTTGATTAAGTACTATACAGGAAGAAACCTCTGGGCAGTCAGGAGTCAATTTGCTGAGTCTTCCACTTTGGATGAATTCCTAGCTACAGTGGGCGCATCCTTACAGCATTTATGTAGCATCTCACTAGTGCAAACAGATACATAGGAAGAGTTCTTAACATCTTACTTCTCAACGTGACTATCTCAGTTGTACGTATGTTGCATGTTAGGCACAGAACTTTATTTCTGATCTTACCTTTAAGTCCTTGAGATATGAACTGTCTTCCGGAACTGAGCCGAGACTTCTCTCTGTCAGATCACTTGCTCATGTTTATGAAAGTGTTCAGCATTGTCCTTTCAGGTACTTAAGGCAGGCATACACTGTAGTAACACAGAGAAAAAGAGAGAAATGAGGCTGAAGGAAAGGGACTCAAACTGTCATCACCAGTCCTGACTGCGGTTTCAGAATCTCTGAGGCCACACATCTTGCCTGCTGGAAAAAGAGCAACAAACAGACATTCACAGTAACCTTCTGTGCAGACAGAACCCCTTTAACAGGAAAGCTGACTCAGAAGAAGCAGAATTAAACTCTCTCCACAACTATTATTGTGCCTCACAGGCAGCAGAATACCAAAACCTGATCTGGGAATTCCTAACAGTTCCCGTAAAGAAGCTTTCTGATTTTATAAGAAGGCAACAAGGATATCACAGCAAACCGATACCATTTTGGGTCACTAATTTTCACCTGTAAACTTTTATGCTATTTTGGTCTTTACTAAAGGAGAAGTTACTTTTACTGTGCCACTTATATTGACTAAGATTTATTACAATCTTTAATAGTGAGCAATTTCTTTAATGCATCTTTAGAGCATTATGTGAGAATTGAATAGGCAGAAGAGCTGGCTCCAGAGCTCAATGCAAACAGATGTCTTGCAGTATCTTTCCAAACCTCTATCCCCTGTTGCAAATATCAAAGCTACAATGGCCACTCAACGAGACTGTCAAGGTCACTTCTCATCAGCAAGGACAGCAGGACACAGTAATAACAACATCAACCCCAAACTAGGCCTTTGGGTAGCAAGGCAAACAGCCAAGTGAATGTGAGCATTAGGGAAACAAAATTCCACAATCATGCCCCATTGCTGGTTTTAGAGTGAGAGAGATCTCCACCCAGTATTTCTATGAAGGTTTTGATTATATGCAGAGTTAGGAGAGTTTGTTCTGTGTTTTTCCTGAGCTCAG
Source organism: Pezoporus occidentalis (assembly GCF_034315485.1). NCBI lineage: Eukaryota > Metazoa > Chordata > Aves > Psittaciformes > Psittacidae > Pezoporus > Pezoporus occidentalis. The sequence continues at coordinate 7,750,093 of NW_026916294.1, forward strand.
GATGGAAATGTTCTGAAAGGCACTAAATGACCTACAGCATTCACTTTTAACCTACACGACTTAATGCTCCAACCCATTTTGACACATACACACTGTTCTTCAATATTACATATGTACTGTCCAAATAATTCACTGATCCTGTGTGTCAGTGGTGGGAAAGCATGTACAAAAGGATGCATACAAATACATTTGTTTGACAGAGTTATCAGATATTCAAATAAGCTCAGAGGAAAGAGAAGGCATGCTTCCCTTAAGTGACAGCTTATATAAGGAAGTCACATGGTTAAAAATGGTCATTCAGTGAAATACTGAAATTACAGATCAAACAGGGAAGATTTATGACATTCCTTATTCTTAAGAAGAAGTTGCTATAAAAGTTAGGTATCAAATAGATGATGGATATACTTAATTTGCCAAATATTTGGGAATATTTCTTCTGTGCCTTTTTATTTGGTTTTGGGAAATGAAATCATTAGGCAAGCGGTACTCAGAAGCTCTGTTATACATCATACAATTGCTCTTTAGTGGCCTTTTTATTAATGTATTGTAATTACTATTTCAAAAGGAGCCTACAACATAAAAAACCCCACCTGTCAAACTCCCAACTCTTCAGTGCACGAACAAGGACAGAAGAGCACCCAGGTCAGGATAAAAAGCTAGATAAATAGCTTTGTATTTCACAAAGGTTCTTGAGATATTGAAAATGGATAGTAAAGGAATATAAAAGAATTTCTTTGAGATACGTGCTGCTTAGTTTAATAACCTCTATAATGCTGGAAATACTTTTTTTTCTCTTTCTTTATTAACTGAAGTATTGTACCTTGTACTTCTTTTCCTAGACAAGTTTAAGATGAGAATTAACACCTGAGGAAAATCTGCATATGAATTTACGGTAGGGTACTGCACTGGCTAAAGCTTAGCAAGTAAATACCTTAGTATGGTATCCAAAATACATTGTTACCTTTTCAAGTTAGTAAGTTTTTAATAAGATATTATCAGACAGTCTTAAAACTGTAACATGAGTTACAGGCTGCCATTTGTTGTACCCCACCATAAATTCATATGTAGATTCTTCTCCTTGTTAATTTTTCATCTTAAACTTGTCTAGGGAAGAGAGGAAGAAGTACAAAGAACCATTCTTCTGTTAATACAGAGAGAGAGGAAAATAGTATTTCCGGCATTAACAGCACACTCAGCTGCTTAAGGGTATCTCTAGAGGTAGCTGAAAGATAAATCTTAATATTTTAACGTATGTACATATGTAAACAACTAAATTTATCTTTTGATATTAAGAGCTCTATATTTGAACAAAACAGTGCTTAGAAGCAGGTAATTCACTGGTCCTGAATGTATTTGAATTAGGATTTATTTGATTTTCTAGGCAATGTATTTGATTCCCTGTTTTTTTATTTGATTTAGCAATTGGTAATTTGGATTCTGCATATGAGGTACATGGCATGGTAGGTGAAATAGCTGATAAAGAGGAAATATAACTGAATAAGAAATATATTTCATTTCACAGTTGACTTTCTGTCTAAAATACTCTTGTTCAAGGGGGAATAAAAAGTGCCTTAAGATGGCCTCGTGATTTCACCACGTGCTGTCCTTTCCAGATACTGTATGTAAATATTTTAATCACAAGATGTTTCCTCAGATTTTCTCTCCCTATTTCATTGTCTTATCCATTTGATACCAATTTCTGAACCAAGCATCGTTTCCCTCCTGATTCTCCATCCTGATTTTCCTCTTCCCAGCTTGCTCTCACTCTTGACTCAGACTAGAGACACTTGCCCGGACACCTTGTGCTCACCCTCCATCTCAGCCAAATGATTCAATGAGGAATGGATTATGAATTGGGAATTTCTCACCAGCTACTTCTCACTACAGATATTCTCCTTGAAACTAAATAAGCTTGTGCTCATTTCTCTCTTCATCAAAGTTTAAACCTGGAGTTAGATGGACCTGCATCCCACCTTCATGAAAGGGAAGGAACTGGGGAACACAAAGGTAACTTCAGGAGACTGTTCCTTATCCCAAGACTTGGGTTGGTCTGCTGGGGCTGCTGTGCTGCCTAGGACTTCAGAGAAAGAGGGAGTCTTCAAGACTCTCCTTGAAGTCTTCAAGAAGGGAAAAACTGGACAAACATAAGAGGAAAATGAAACCATCAGGGAAGAAAGTCTCATTTAAGAGACATCTCTGAAGAGATGTGGGGTCAAAGGGCACAAACACTCCAGCTGCAACAAAAGAAGCTCCAACATGGACTGGGAGGGCGTCTCTCCACAGGAATAGCAAGAGGATACAAGCTGATTTATAAGCCCAGAAGCAGCAGAAAACATAACAAAATACTTGGAAGTAAGCAACAAAGAAAGATTAAATGTTTCCTTTAACCTCTTCAAACTGTATTAACACAGCTGCTGACAGGATTTACACCACCCAAAGTGGACCAGGTCACTTCAAGCTATTTCATGAGCCAAACCCAAGGCTGAGCAAATCATTTTAATAATATAAAAGAATTCGTATTCTGCTGATGTTGGATTTATCTCTGAACCAGGAAAAAGAAAGAAAGGAAGTATGTTTGAAAGAGCAAAGGCACTGTTTGATGCATACTGCTCTGGGAAACCTGAGGCAATCACTGGGGAGAGTGAAGAAGCAGTGGAGAGGAGAAGTTAATATGGTTATTGTAGTACAGCACACCAAAGCTGTTTAAGAAGCCAAGTAAAAGCTACAGCAGAGGTGTGTGGAGGTTACAGCAGGAGCCTTGACCCTGGAAAATACATTTTCCATGAAACCCCAAGAGCAAATAGCATGAGTTGGAGAGCAAGCAAAACCCAAGAGAAGAAGAAAATGAGCTCAAAATAAATGGAGATCTGGTCCTTTCAGGTCGGATGCTGTATTTGTAATGCTTGCACTCCTATCTCCCCTACCATTTCACAGAGGGACGAAAATGAACCATTTTGAAGGGCGATATGGTTAAAAAGCTGATAAATGCCTCAGATCCAGGTTTTCAAAGGTATCTATAGACAGAATAGGTACATTACAAAAAATTAGGAATTAGTGCTTTCATCTCTTCCTCTGAAATTCCTAAGTGCCATGTAGGTGATTTTCAAAGTCTCACTAAAAGCCCAACTACAGTTTTAAGTACTTCAGCACCTTGGAGGACATAGGCCAACATTTCTTAGGCTCTTTTCAAAATGAAATGTAATTTCTCAGGTTCATGGATTAGCAGCTTTAATCCTTCCTTCACTGAAACAAAGACTTACGGTGTTAAAACCAAGATTTTAAGTAGTATGTTCCAGCTGTAGGATTCTGCATAAATAAACAAAACCTTGAAGCAATACCAGTTGTTCTGAAATGCCTATCAAGAAATTAAGTGGACCTAGATAATACACAAGAAACAAAAAAAAAAGATGCATTTATCCAGTTATATTTAATTATGTAAAATTATGCAAGGTGACATGGAATCCCAAAAATTCGTTTTTGGAATTCCATGTTCATCACTGGACTATATGGACATCTTCTACATGACGTGTGGATCTTCATTTTCATCTTTTTCTGATACATTTTTCATAGTGATGACTTTCAATAGCAGTTGACAGTTTTGATGGTTAATAATGTTAGAGGAAGATATATCATGCACTATTTACATGTAATCAGGCCTTTTAGCACCTTATCCCTTTATTTTCCCATACCAGTTTCTCCCTAAATAACCTAAACACCTCCCAAAATTTCCTCCTCTAAACATACCATAAGTCGTCCTGCGCAATCCCAAACTGCTTTTTCCCTGCATCCCATAATACATCCCACAGCCCAGTGATGAGCCTGGCAGCAGCTGTCAAGGTATTACTTGGGTTCCCCCTCCTCCCAGCATCTCTCTGAGCTCCTCAATGAGTGTGTGGAAGAGCTTTCATCATATAACCTAACAGCTGCTTTAAATAAATCTATTCCTAATGTTAGATGCAATTATGTTTGACACACAGCTACAAAGACCCAGTAAATAAAGTCACATCTACATTGACTGCAAAATTACTTGTATATCTTTATCTATTAACATTCTAAAAAGTGCCTATAAAGTGTTTAAATTGTCACAAATATAAACTGATGTTATGTATGTTCACACATGCATGTTACTCTTGTATCACTGGAAGGCTTTATTACTGTGCTACCTTGACATCCACAGCAAAGGCACTGTGCTGTGGTGTACCTAAGTATTCAGGAATTCACATTCGGAATTGCCACACACTTCAAGAATGTGGCAGACCGGCCAACGTTTTCAGCTTAAATGCCAGTCTTCTGTATTTCTGATTAATGAATTTTACTTTAGTGGTCACTCTATCTACTACCTAAAATTTAAACCTGTTACCCAAGTCAGTAAAGCATTTCCAGTGTTCATTATTCAACTCACAAACGCTTTTTCCTCCCTTACTAATTTTTCCCTGTCTTCTTTAGGTATATTAAGCACTTTGGAGATGTGCTGTAAAGGCTCTAGCATCTGACAGAATTACTTTTCAGAGTTTATGTTTAAATTACCTGTTCTTGTACAATCAAAATTAAAATTCCTCAGAGTCACAAATGACAAATTAACAGCACGATGTATATTCAAACAACTTATGTGTTCAACTTAGATCATCCATGTCCCCTACAGACTGCATATACACCTTCATAAGTAACAGTTTTCCATGAATTATTTTGTGATAGGTCACTGTTTTGGTTTCTAGGTTGTCCTGAGGCTTCATCCATATTTCATGCCCTGTTTAAAGAAGACGTAACCATTTCACCCCTGTAGAAAATATTTAATCTGAAATAGATTGCAATGCAATGATATTAAAGTTGTATATATAAAAATATGTATCATAGAATCATAGACTGGTTTGGTTGGAAGGGACCTTGAAGCTCATCCAGTTCCAACCCCTGCCATGGGTAGGGACACCTTCCACTAGACCAGGTTGCTCCAAGCCCTGTCCAACCTGGCCTTGAACACTGCCAGGGATGGGACAGCCACAGCCTCTCTGGGCAACCTGTGCCAGTGACTCACCACCCTCAAATATACACACCCTCATATACACAACTTTACATATATATTTTTATATATATATATATATATAAATATATATTCCTATACCCATCAGCAAGAGGGTATAGCACATCTTTGTGATGATTAATGGCTCTGGCAAACTTGGAGCTGGCACAATGAAATTGCGGGAGCATTTTCAGTCAAGAGGCACACTCCATTTAGCCTCATTTATCATAATTAGCTTAAGCAATTTCAACATTATGATAAAGGCTATGGAATTGATTTTAGTTGTTTATTTATTTTAGAGAAAATATTTTCCATTTATCATCATATCTGCTTTGCACTTGACCTTTTAATCAAAACGCTCACGATCATTTTTTTGCATCCTATGCTTAGTCAGTGATTACTTTTGCTCACGGCTTATGTACTGCCCAAGTGCTGACTAACCAACAGCCAGAAGGATGACTCATTGGCACAATGCACAGCTATTACGCTGTTCTAGGAGATGACTGAGGAAAGCAGTGCAGAAGTGACTACCTTCTTGCACCTTCTCTTAGTCTGTGAGGCTGCAAATCACAAGCAGAGTGATAGGACATAAACTGCAGTTTTCAGTCCCAAGGAAAACTGATGAGGGAGTGTTTCAGTCCATGTCAGAGAGAAATAATATTGCAGCTGTGCTTTAAAAGTGTTCTTTTTTTTCTGTTAGTTGCAACAATTAAGCTATATGAAAATCTGGAATCTGTCCAGAAATATAAAGAAACCTTGTTTAGGAAACAAAAACCCAAACCCAAACTTATTATCACATATAGGGCAAGTTATCTGTTCTGTAGCTCTTATTAAAGAGAATTAATCAGGACAAATACATTCTAAAACCCCTACCTATAGTAAAGAATAAATCTTGCTTAAGCTGTACTTCAGTACTGCGTGTAAAGCCACTAAAACAAAGTTTTCCAAGAAACATTTGCAGAAGAAGTGTTGACCTGCAATGCCTCTCTACTAGGTTAAACCTGAAAATCAGACTTCTCATTAAGTAAAATTCTTCCAGCCGAAAAATAAATCTCTGTAAAGTTGCTTAAAAGTTTGCCCAAAGGAGCCGTTCAAAGATTGGACTGGAAAGAAACATGGTCCACTATAAACCCAGAGTGGCAGACGCATAGGCAATGTAATCTTACTCTTACTCAATACACATGGAGAATAGTGGTAGTGGAACTCAATTATGAACAACAAAGTATTGAAAATTAATCTGAATAAAATGAAGGCCACTGATCATTGTCAACAACCCTGAAAAGCCAAAAGGAGAAAAGAAAACCCAACAACAACAGAAAAACCCTGCTCAGCATATCCAGAGAGATAATTGAAAAGCAGAACAATAAATCTGCTTTAATAGCCACTTTGGTCAAATATAAATGAGACAACAGAAGTCAGGTAGGAAAGAACCAGTCTAACCACAAATGGATTTGTAAAAATGAAAGTTAACATGAGAATATTCTTCTTCAAGTCTTATACATAATGGAACCATACAGGACATCCATCAGGTAAACATATGCTTCAGAAAAGGCAGAGATTGAATGAGCCATATCTATACTGCGCAATAAAACACAGCTTGTAAATGGGCAGACCAGAAACAAAGCAATTAAAGTCAAAAGCTTTAAAAAGGCAAAATAGCACAACTTTCCTCTAGAAGGAAATACAGTATATATGGTTTCCAGCTTCTGAATATCACTATTCAGTAGTAGCGCTTGGAGCTTGTAACTGGAAAATTAATCTACCAGCCACTGGCATAGATGCTGAATGGAGGTGTTCAGATACAACTGGATTGATATTGAATTAAGGGATAGAGGAAAAGAGAGAATTTTACCTGAAACTCTTGCCAAAGGAATTTTATCTGCACCTCAATTTCACTAGAATAGGAAAAATAATGTGTATTTTGTGTCCTCAGCCTGAGGAAAAAATATGAAGGATTCATTATCAGGCTCAGATAAAGAAAAATCTCCCAGCTAGCTTTCATTATTGCTGCTGATTTTTTATTCTTCTTATTTGCACTAAGCTGCTTTCATCAAACTTATTTTTACTATCCTGAATTACCTGAGAAATAAAAATGCTGAATCATAAAACTGCAGTAACATCTCTAAATTAATGTGAAGCAGATTCACAATATACCATCTTAAAGGTATCACTTTTTAATACCTTATAAAGATACTACCATCAGAGAGAAGATTTCCTCATTTAAAACTCTGAATGTACTTGGAATAAAATGGTCAACAGAGCCTTAAGAGGCAAGAATGTAACTTCTAAGTTTAGACAAATGATTTTTTAAGATGTTACTTAAGAACTTAGGTAGTATTGAACTTTCCTTCTCCATCATCTGAAAGAAAATTACAGATTTAGGTGGTACTAATTTTAAGGGCAACATTAGTCTCCAATGGATGTGATTACAGCAATTCAAATTTATCCTTTAGCTTACCACTACTCTGCAAGGGACAGTTTGACTGTGCAATCAAGAGATACTTTTGCTAATACAAATATTTGCTAAAAAGCACCAAAGACCTGGCCTTTAGTTTAATTTCTCTGCAAAACACGTTGAATGGGTCTCTTTATAATCAACTCAGGAAAGTACCATTAGCTTTCCCTCTCTTTTTATTTGGTTAGCTCCACATATTAGCAGAACCGGCCTTCTTTTTTCCTCCCACTACTCCCTTAGAGGTCAAGAAACAAAAGAAGAACTTCTCTGAAATTACCCTTAATCTATGGGAGAGGGCTGTCTAAATGCAAATGAATCCACAAATCTCTTTGCAGATCTATGGGAAATGTGGTAATTCCAAAACATGAGGTAATAACCCAGTCTCTGAAGGAAAAGCCTTTCTGTAAGGACTGGTCTTAAGAGTGGTCAGCATCAGTATGATCCCAATACTATACCAAATTTCCAAGCATTGTACTGCAGAACAATCATCAGGTCCAACTGTTTCCCCAGCACTGTCAAGTCCACATCTGTACCATGTCACTGAGGGCCTCATCTACACAGTTTATGAACACTTCAGGGATGGCGATTCCACTACCTTGGGCAGCCTGTTCCAATGCCTGACCGGCCTTACGGGGAAGACATGCCTCCTAAAATCCAGTCTAAACCTCCCCTGGCATAGCTTGAGACCATTTCCTTCCTGCTCTCCAGCCTCCCTTCCACAAATGAGAATCAGACCACTGCAGCAGCATGGTACTTCAAAGAGCAGAAGAGGAAATGAAAACTAGTTGCTGAAGAGGATTCAAAGAATCAACAGCAGTGAAAGAGGAACATGACCTAGATTTGACACATTTCAGTTTAATCTGCGTGACCGATGTCTGCTCCCAAACTCTTACAGGAATAATCTTTTGAAACCCTTTACTGAAACTAATACTCATGTGCTTCCAGTAGGTCAAAAATAACAGGAACCAAAGAAAATTTCCAAGAAATTCTTCCTTGTGAGGGTGGTGAGGCGCTGGCACAGGGTGCCCAGAGAAGCTGTGGCTGCCCCATCCCTGGCAGTGTTCAAGGCCAGGTTGGATGGGGCTTGGAGCAACCTGGTCTAGTGGAAGGTGTCCCTGCCCGTGGTAGGGGGTTGGAACTGGATGAGCTTTAAGGTCCCTCCAACCCAAACCAGTCTGGGATTCTGTGATTTTCATTTTTTTTCACTTCTGATAATAGCCTTGAAACCTTTTTTACATAAATTATATGTAACTTCTGCAGCAAACGCATCAGCTCAAAAGACGGTTAAAGGGGATTGTGGCGTGCAACCACCTGGTCCCAGTCTACCCTTTTCATCTGACATTTACAGTGCGCTTCAGCCATGAGACTTAATCTACTTCAGTTGAAGGATTTTCAAATACCAGATACTCTCCTTTCTCTATTCCAGATTAAGAAGAAATACAGACAGTTCACTTGAAAAATAAAAAAATCATCTGAATTGTTGTTTGTTTCTTTGAAAAGGGCAGCTTTCAAGAGAAAAAAAAAACATTGAAAGGAGCTCTTTCCATAAATTTAGCATCTCACAGACACAATGAATGGACGGAGATTTCCACTTGTCAAATTATTTTTTCATGGCTGCTATGTGACACTGCAGAAGGCAGAGTTGATAAACAACCAGTCCACAAATCTCCAACAGTTTTACCAGTCTTTTTGGGAAGCTATTCATGCCCAAAATGCAGTCAGTCCAGACAACTGCAAAAATAGACTCCCCAGCTCTCCCAAAGCTGTCCCCCTGCTGAGCCACGGAGGCTACAAGCTTCTCCAGAATTATCCTTTGCCTTTTTTCCTTGTTGAAATAACAGATATTTCCACAATCACCAGGACAAAGAACTCTCGTATTTATTCTCCTGTTGCACTCAAACTTTCTGGTAGGGCTGTAGAGTAAGATTGCGAAATGGATGTGCATTTTGACATTGAAAGTGTTTTTGACTTACACTGTTCTCTCTATCTTCTCTGTTTTTCATGCTGTTCATTGCCTTGGTTTGGCTTCATGGAATGGAAACTCACTTATTTCTAACTCTATCACCACAGAGCAAAGTCCTGGTGTAGAAGGCTGACCTTGATTATTCGCTCATTTTGTGTAAACACCAGCTGAAATGCCAGGGCTGGATTCCAGCCTCACTTCTACTTGCTTTACAGCATGACAATGAAATTGCCTTCATTACTTCTATGCTGTGCCAACGAGATCACAAAGAAAGTTCAGAGCACATCATCCCACACAGGAGTCTAATTTATTCCTCTAGATTATTGGAAAACTTATTTTGTCACGAGTTCCTACCTATATGGATGGTGTATATGAACATTTATTTTCCCCAGAACTGGAACCCTGCCTAGCTGTATTAGATGCCTTTCCCTCACACTTGCAGACTCAAGTCTTATCTAGTTAGAGTTCATGGCAGCTAAAATAACCCCATGTGACCCAATGTTCAATCTCATTGTTAGTTCAGGTGGAGATTAGAGTCACACTGTTCACATTGGGATGGCTAATGTCATATCAGCGCTCACTTTCATTATGAACTCTGTTCTAAAAATTCATTCCAAGATGAACCGTGATTGGAATATTGGCTCAATGCCTGAAAGTCTTTAAAGTTTAAACCAGTTTGACTATTTTTAAATTGTAAGAAAATCAAAAGAAAGCCAAACCTAAATTCTCACTGTTGTCCGTACGTACAGCATAAAATATTTTTTCTCTTTGAAGCTGGCAATCATTTCTCTTAAGACTCTGCTCACCGGACTCTTAATTCTTTCAGTACGCGGAATGAGAGCTGTTAGGGAAAGAAAACTTGCCTAATAGGAAGAGGACAAAGGTATCATGGCAAAGTAAGGGGAAAGCTGTACTGGTTAATCTCCACTATAAGAGCTTGATGTACTAGTGGTGTGAGATAAAAGTGATGGACTGATATATCAGTCATACGTTTGAGTTTCCTGGGTGGTGAACCTCTCCTGTGACACGAATCAGGTGTCTGCATTTCACACAACTGTTCTGACTGATACAGAATATATTAACACCATCAGCAATTCGGGATGAGTTGATTAGCATGCAACATGGACAGAAGTGACCTGGTAGACTGTGACCATCCCAGCAGGACTTCTGACTCCAGCACAGCTTTCAGGTGGCAGAAGATTTAATGATTCAGCCGGAAGTCTTGGCAGACTCTCAGTTTCATTCAGGCAGGCTTACTGAGGAACTTTCTGGATCAATATAATCAAAGAGAATGTGCACAGAAGGCTCCCTTCTAATTCTAGTCTGTAAGAAAACCACACTTGGAGTTACTGCCATTTCATTTAAAGCATGTTTTGAGGCATATTTCTCTGCTGTTGACTAAAGATCAAACTGTCCCACTCAAAGAGCAGCTTAAGAAAGTAGCCTATTTATGCTTTGGATAGTAACCTTTGCCCAAGCAGCGTGGCAGGACTATCTTTCCCTGGCAGGTGAAGCCCTCCTGAGGAAACTGATTGACAGATGCTATATTCCCAGAGCAAGGCAAACTCTTGACATGGCTGGATCACTCTTGGCACTTGCCATATAAAAAATACAATAAAATATAGAATCACTCTACTGTTTATCACAGATATCTAGGAAACGTTCTCTTCAAGCAAGGCACCCAAGATGTTGATAAAGAACACACTTGTAAAAAGCTTACACAGACTTTTTTGTTTTAGAGACTGCAGATGTAATCCAAACATGCACAAAATCTCGAGGCTTTAAAATTCACTGAGGCAGCAGCTTTCCAGCTGACAAATGGCCTATAGGTGGATGACAGGGAATTCACAGTCATGGAGCATCCTGGGATCTCTTCTTTGGTTACTCCTGCCTGGCCCTTGGAGCATTTTCTGCTACAGCAAGTGTTCTAATGCGTCAGATCTCGGCTTTCCTCTTCCTGCAACCAGAAATGAGTCAGGATTCTTTTTCTCAGTAGTTGTCATCTATTCTCTCTGCATTACTGCCAACAGCAGGGATGTGCAATGGCCCTAATGCATCTTGCAGGTTCAGTTGAAAAAGAGCCAACTCTTTTAGCTACTTTGCCTTGATACAGGTTGTATCAATTAGCTTACAGACTGGTGAACACATCACTAGAAAATCTGACCTAGCAACTTCTTTCAGGATGGATTAATAGTGAGATAAAGTGAGATAAAACTCTGTTTTGCAAGGTTTTAAAAGCAAAATAAGTAGACTATGCATAAAGAAACCTCCTTAAGCAATAGGGAAATGGAAAATTGCCAGTGAAATGGACCGAGTCACGCTGCAAACATGTAGTCAGACTTCCAGTGGTAAGAAAGAGTTGCAATCTGTCCTCAGAACCTGAAACAGAGGGCAGGAGCATGCCCCTGGCTCTGCTCTGTATACTGGAGTACTCTGCTTCCATCTGCAGAAAGCAGGCTGATATGAATTGCAGTATAGCAAGCAATTTTAAGAAGGAAATAAAAATTTAACTTGAAGTTTATCAGCACCTATGCTGCTCAATATGGTGACAAAAGCTATTTTTCAGAGTTCATTTATTATACAAAGAGTTGAGATTGGTGACAAGATGCTATTGTTTTCTCAAAGGTCCTGCCTGCCCTGAGCACTGCCTGATCTCCATGGAGTGGCTCCATGTGCACAGACTTGGGAGAGGAATTTGCAGAAGATCAGGAAAACAGTTACACTCCTTCGTTGTTTCTAACTGAAAGTGGCCCTTATTGAGCACTGGCAGCAAAACTGTCTTCCCTTCATTCCTAACAGCTAGTGTAGAAGAGAATGAATGAAAAGCTTACCACGCTCAAGTGAGAAGGCATAGAAGAAGGATGAATATGGAAAAAAGCAAAGGGAGAATAATAAACAAGCACTGGTTTGCAAACACTTCCTGGTGTTGCCAGGAAGAAGGCCATAAGGGAGAAACTGGAACAGAAACCTTTGCCAGGAGCAGGAACTGAAATGCAGTCAGGCAACAGCTTAGCAATTTAGGAGCTGAAGTGCATTCCTCATCCCTCTCTAGTGCCAGATCTGCAGAGAGGATGAGTTCATGCCACAGGTTTCCCTCTTAACTCAAACAGCTTACACCTGTGCTACTGACCTCAGAGTGCTGACTACATGATACTGCACTGCCAAAATGCCAGCTCTCCTTTGCATGATCCAATACTGCAAGACACCCAACTCCAAAGTCTCCAGTGATCATCATGAGACCAACATTTTGATAAGGTCTAATGGAAGAGGGATTGCTAGATTCTAAAATTTCCACCTGTATCATCTTCTTTCAGCTAGAAGAGATTGCTTATGGTTGCCTGCACTTACCTTAAACCATCCAAAAAGTGACAGGGAAGGGTTACAAACTAGTTTCAGTTCAGTTGCCTAGCTATGTCCCACTGCCATTTGAGAGGCAGTGAGATGCCTAAGCTTAGGTAACATGAGCAATCCCAGAGACTACTAGGGTCCAAGACTGCATTAAAACCTCTGATATGCATTTCACAATCAATACACACCAAATAGTCATCTATGGAGAAGAAGCACTGTGACTCAAATGACAAAAACCAAAGCATAATAAAACTGAAGTAATTTTGTGACTGTTTTTGCCAAAATGCCAACATGTAACCAGCCTAATCTGAGAGGGCATCCAGAGCCCTGCGCTAAGATGTATTTCACACTTAGGTTTTGTATTTTGTATGTAAGTAATACAGTGCAATTTTATTCTACAACCTCAGAGTATTTCGCACACATTAACTAATTACTCCTGACAAGACTCCTCTCCAAGGTAGGTGTGAATGTGTAATTTGCATTTTATAGGTAGGCAATCTGAGACAGAAGAAGGTAGGTATTCCTGTCTCACACTGCTATAAGCCCATTGAAGAAAGAAATGTCTAGTAACTAAGGGAGTTTCAGGCTCAGACTGAATCAGTGGCAAAGTTCAGAGCTGGACATTTTGTTCTTTTCACTTGTATATGTGCTCACTGTAAAGTACCATGGTAACTTCTTCTCTTCCCTGTATGAAAGCTTTCAGTGAGGGTCACTCCCTTTTCCTGAGTAGATGTTTGAAACCTGACACAACATAAACCCTTGTGGTAACCAGGCCTTTGGAGTTAATGTCACAAAAAGATGGCAAACACTCAACAAGGTCTGGTCAAAAGTCTTTTGATGGATGTGCCTCTCCTGGCAGGGAGGGATGTGACGTCTCTACCAGAACCCCTGGCAGGCAGGAGGGACCTAGATGTCCCTTTGTGGTGGCACCAAGCAGCTGGGATGCCCCAAACCCTAACCAGGGAGGCAGGGAAGAGCCCTGGATCTAATGCTGTCCCCAGCAGCTCCTCATTAGCAAGCTGCTGGGCTCCACAGACTTCTGAAGAAGACGTATCTTTTGTCTGCTTTGTTCCCCAGGTAGGCAGAGTCCACTAGCACCTCCAGGGGAGAGTATATAATATGTGAAGGGCCAGGAAACAAACACAGAGCCATTGCTTATGGAGCCACACAAGGCATTCCGCTTTGGTTCTCATGTAAATCTCCTTCTGCATATTCACATAAGAATTAAAAAACTAAAAAAATGAACTGTGTCATCCCAGTTCAGGTCTTTTTTGCCATATACTTGTAAGAGTAAAGGGAAATGACTGTTGTCATCAACAATCAATTCAGAAAATTCCCATATTCTTAATTTATAGCGTCTAGGACTGTATTTAAGACTCCTAACACTTCAAAGAAGCTTCCTGACACCCAAACTTTCTATCAGGCCGACTACCAATGCTGAAAAACGTGGGAGCTGAGGATATTTTGGGCAGAAAAAGGGAAATAAAAAAATAAACCTCTTATTTTGTAAGGGAAAGTTGCAATCTTACTTTTCTAATTATCTGTCGACAGTCTGTATCCAGCTATGTGGATAACTGCTCATGCCCACCTACACTAACGCACTTGAAGTTGATGAGGCTTTCCTGGGCAGAATTTTCTCTCTTTGGTCTTATCACTCAAGGGAGTTGAGTCTGTCACACCGAAACCATTGCAGTTCCCATGCTTCAAAATTGGCATTCAAAAAGAAATAAAAGTAACAGTTATTCTAAGATACACTTGCTGGGAAAATAGCAGTTAAGCATGCACTTGAGGAGGAGCTGGAAGGGGCAGGCAAACAAACGGAATTCCATCCACTGTGTGACAACAATGGAAAAACACAAGTGGATTTTTAACTTGATTTATGCGCATTAACAGAACATAAAGTAGACAGCTTTCCTTGCAACCCACGTCTGCAACAGGGCTTGTCCACATTGCAGGCAGGCAGCTGGGTGACAGAAGTGGCTGAAATGCCATGCTGTGACAATACCTTAGGGTTTGTAAATAGTGTGATTTCTGGAAGGTGGCATGTTTTAGGTGAATGAAATCTCCCTGGTAAATAATTTCTGCTAAAAAACCCAAGTTATGTGTAAAATGCTCACTGTAGACATTCATTTTTCTTGCTTGCATTTGGTAAAGCATGGAATGAAAGGCTTATTTAGTCGTGATTCACCCTGCTGGAGTCAAAATGCAAGTCAACTGCTGCTTCATTTCTGGTCAGAAATGCAAAGATACAAAAAGGCAAAGAAATCTTTAAATATTAAAGGGAATAAACACACGTAACAGAGGCATGCCACGGCATAGCTGATCTGATGTGGCACTTCTGCAGTTTTATACAATGCATCCAGAACCAATACACAATACAGAATATGACATAAACATCCAATTTTAGCAGATGTTGTCTCTGCTACATTCAAGCTTTTTCCTGTGCCCTGAGATATTTACGGAAGACTCACTTCCACTGTAATCCTGGGTAAGAAGACTAGGTTGCACAGCACCATAAAAACAGCTCTGCAAACTGACTAAATTCTGTGAAAAAAGACCTACTGGAATAAACATTGTGTACGGAAAAAAGGTGATAGATGTCATTGAAAACTGCAAGATACCTACTGTCTGCATACATCATGCCCTGTGGTTAAATCTATCACTTCCATTGGCACATAAAATGCCTGTACTCTGGGGGGAAAGCAAAGCATTAGACAGCTAGATCAGAAGGATGAAATACAGCTTCAAAGTTCTTGAGTAAGATGAGAGCAAAACAAGCTTTATATGGTTGATTGAGAATGGATAGAGGAACAGATGTGTTGTGAAAGAATTCAGAGCCTTTACTGAAAAGCAGTGCATCACTCAGAGACCCTTGCATAGAGCCTGCAAGGAATCCGCTCCACACAGTTCTGTCTGCATGCCTCCTTCGCTTGAAAAATAAGGAGACAAATGTTTTGTGTGTATCGGGATGACAAAAGAGGTGAATGCAAGTTTTGTGGCCCATTAGAAAATAACGGTGGAGGAGTGAGGAAAGATGATGTATAATCTCAGTTAACAATGATGGGCTGAAATTTGGGAGAAAAAATAGAAATAACTGGAATTTGAGTGTTGTGGGCTGTTTTTTCCCCCTGAATTCGGAAATAATCTGTAACTAAATCTGTAGATGTGGCAATGCTTAGATTGATTTTGCTTAATGAAACTGGCTGTCCAGATGAGCAGGGGCAGGGTTCAAGAATGTAATGAGAAGAGACCCAGTGTCTTAAGTTCTTATATTCCCAGGATCTTTTAAATCTGATCCAGTTTCAAGCTATTATAGACTGAACTGAGGCTTGTAAGTGAGCCTCAAGCATGCTCTGTCCCCTCTTGTCCATGTTTCCAGGTGAAGCAAAGCCCACGGGAAAACCAGAGCATATTCCAAAGGATTCCTCAGCCTCAGAGAGACTGGGATCACAGGAAAACATTCATGTTCTGGAAAACTAAAAGGACAGTAAAAGCACATTTTAAAAATGCTATTAATGTAACCACCATTAATGCTTTTTATTCCATTATTTGGAATAGGGCATCGTAAACAAAATCTCCACTGAAGAGAAACGCAACAGTGTCTTCCTACATTTATACAATCACAATGATGACATGGTTTAGGACATGGAAGTCTTGGGATAAAGGTTGGACTTAATGGTCTAAAAGTCTTTTCCAATGTAGTTTGTTCTATGATTCTGTAATTTTGCATGCTAGAAAGCAGAAAAGTGGAAAAATAGCAGAAAATTGCTTGCACCGTGAGCCATTTGGGTCTCCTGGCTGTGATTATAGTTACTGTATCCAAATAGAAGTAGACAGCTTAATGCTCTGCTCTGATCTGCTATCTTATTTCCCAAAGACAAATTCAACATAATGATTACCTGCATGACACAATGGTGCTCATAATTACTTTTCATTTAACAAAACCAAGGAAATGTTAATGAGGAGCATTGACTATTTCCCGTATCTTGATATACTGCTTTGGGACTCTTAATCAGCCTGTAAGCCTGTTTAGAGCAATAAAGATAAACCCAAAGACTGGTAAGAATTAGAGGTTTTTAGTGACCCCTAATTGTACAACTTCCAACAAAACAGCAGGGAAATTAAAACCCAAAGAAATAAAACCCCACGGCATGGGGTACGCAATGACAGATGCCTTTCATGCAGTACACAAGTGACAAGGCTAAGGAGAACTTTTTCAAATGCTCAGAGAAAGAAAAGTACATTAGCGAAGAGACTTGAAATCTCATTGAGTAAACAGAGACAGAAAGAAATTATCTATGAGGAGGAAAAACCAAGATTGAGGAAAAGAGATGAAGGAGTAAATTAATTTCATTTTCAGATAAGAAATAGTGCTATGAAGAGGGCAAATACAATGACAGCTGGGAAAGGGCATATAGTAAACTATTCTAATTCTAAGTTTCAACAAGTTTTCCCAATTCCTGACTTCAAAGGGGAAGGGATAAAAAATGTAGGTGGGTTAGAAACTAGAATAAGTACAAAGACAGTGATTTAGATGAGCTCAAAACCACCAGAGATTTTTGAGAAATCGGTTGGAAATGACTGTAAGTTATTACCTTGTGAAATGTCTTGTCCATGCAAAATTGGTGGTGGTGGTACACCAGCTCCTAGCAATAGCTAAAATGTCTTCATTTTGCAAACTGTATTTCAGAGCATTTGTTTGGTAACCCTCCTAATTTCTGAGCTATAGTGTATGCCACTATAAATCTTCAACATTCAAGGCTTGAAAGGTGAACATCATTGACTGGTTTTATTTGTATGCTTAGGAGTATTCTTGCTGCGAAGACTCTAAAAAGATTTGGAACAATTTCTTTATTAAATTTTAAAGCCTTTTAACAGCTTTATGCCTCAGTTTCCCCTTAGCAAACCAGAAATATCTCCTTTCCTGTGTGCAAGAGTACATTGCTTTATGTTGCTCAGTGACAACGTGCAATATTCCAGAGTGACATTTGCCAGGATAATTTATAGGTGAATGGGTTATTTCTGCCAGAAATGGTGTTAGCCAATGTCTATGGCTCAGGTAAAATAATAGAATTTTAAAATTAAGATAATTTATTATTCATTTCCTTGTGGAGGCCATATGGTAGAGGAAGAGAAGGAAGAAGCTGGTTTTATACAATGACAGAATCTCAGACTGGTTTGGGTTGGAAGAGACCTTAGAGCTCATCCAGTTCCAACCCCCTGCCATGGGCAGGGACACCTTCCACTAGACCAGGTTGCTCCAAGCCCCATCCAGCCTGGCCTTGAACACTGCCAGGGATGGGGCAGCCACAGCTTCTCTGGGCACCCTGTGCCAGGGCCTCAGCACCCTTAGAGTAAAGAATATTTACCTAAAGTCTAATCTAAATCTTCCCTGTGTCAGATTAAAGCCATTCCCCATTGTCCTGTGACAAAGTTATATGTATTTAGTCTTCATAAAACCATTGAACATAGCGCCATACGGCAAACTGATATAAAACGGAACGACAGAAACTGCAAGATGGCTAAAGAACCTAAGGAAAAAAATTCAACATTTATATTAATGGGAGGTAAAGCAGATTGCCAGTGATCCTTTAAAGAGGATCTCAGGATCAGTTTAATCTTAAACATCTTTGGCACAGAACATTAGAATGGACTCCTAAAACCTGCTTGAGGACAAGAAGTTGGAAGGTACTATCAGCAGAGAAGTAGAGATTCCATCCAAAGAAACCTAAATTACCTCAAAAGTGGAAATAATGAATCATGATTGCAAGTTCATACACTTAGGAGCTAATACAAAATAGCAGCCAGGAGTTTGTCAACAGAGGATGACAGAGATCAGCATGTAAAACTCAGTGGCAGGATGCCTGTGAACTTCCAGTGTTCACAGAGATAATTAGGTGGATGAAAAGTCCATCTTACAGAGGCAAACCAGGAGAGCCCAGCTTGTTCAGCTTACCCTCACAAAGCCTGTGACCAGCTGTAACTCTTGCCAGTGAATACCTCTGGGTAAACAGGAAGAGTGAGGCTAACTAACTACAGAAGTCAATGCTGGCAAAAGAACAATTTGATGTGTGAAGTGGCTACTAAATACATTAAGGCTGAAAATCAGAAGAGCAAGGCTCAGTAACAGCTTTCTGAAATGCTACCAGGGTGACAGAGGACCAGATTTCTGAGTCTGCTAGCCTTGTGGATTCCTCTTCCCTTGGATTTCAGCCTCGAGTACTAGGAATATTCAAGTATCAAAGAAAAGCTGTATGCTGCTTTCCAAATTGTGGTTTACCAATGACATCTTGCTAAAAGCAAGGAGGTGATGGTTACTAAATCTCCAAAATGAGGACATAACAGTTCATGCCTTTGTTTCTGGATTGCAGTGCAACTATTTGCTGCAAATATACTGATCATTCAAGCAAGACATTAGTCTTCTCTGGGGCATCTCCAAAGCTGTGCAATGAACTCCCATTGGAATTAAAAACCATCCTCAGCCTTAACTACCTTCTGTTTCAGTGTCCCAAATACAAAGCACACTTTTCACACAGAAAACAGAATGTATTAATTTCTTCAGTATTAAAAAAGTAACCCCAGATTTATTATGTACATAAATCTTCCATGATAGAATGAATCAAGCACGAGAGAGAAATACCATATTGCAGTGCTGAAAGAGGCTTAGCGTAACTGTGAATAGGTGGGTAAAGAAACTGTGGTAGAACAGTTGCACCTGATCTACTCTGTACTCCAAAGAAAAACGAAAAACATGAGAGCAGGGTAGTTCTACAGGATGATCAAAAAACAGGTTCAGAGAAATAATCAAATAATAGATCTGTAAATCTTCATAGAAAAACTCAGGCTGGCTCTCTGCATAATTAGTATAGTCAGCAAAGAAAGATTTCTTCTCTGTTTTCCCTTTCCCTGCATGGTTCCCATAAATAAAAACAAAGAAGTAATTCAGGGATGACAATGAATACTGCGAGTTATGTTTTGTCAAATATATCCTGTTGCAGAGCATCTCAATGAATGAATGAATAAATAAATCCTTAACAAGCAGGAAGAGAATACAGATTAAATCTGGTTACATCATTTTAATTGAATTTACTAATATTTAGTGACTGTATGAAAGAAGCATACAGAAATAGCATAGAAGAAGAAAAGAAAGACACTTATGGATTCTGGATTAAAAAGAATGTCTTAACTGATGCAATTTACCATGATTTGGTAGAAACCAACACAGTTTTGAAAGCATATACCAGCTGAGAACCCTATCGTTGATACCACAGAAGTGGCTAAATACAACTGTGGCTTTTTTTTCTGTTTGCTTCCAGATTAGTATGAATGAAGAAGTTTTCTCAGTAATATATTTACTGGGGAAGGAGTAACTGAAATCCTAAAATCATCATAGAATGGTTTGGGTTGGAAGGGACCTCAAAGCTCATCCAGTTCCAATCCCCTGCCATGGGCAGGGACACCTTCCACTAGACCAGGTCGCTCCAAGCCCCGATCAGCCTGGCCTTGAACACTGCCAGGGATGGGGCAGCCACAGCTTCTCTGGGCACCCTGTGCCAGGGCCTCAGCACCCACACAGGGAAGAATTTCTCCCTAATTTCCCCTCTGTCAGTTTAAAACCATTCCCCCGTGTCCTGTCACTGCATACCCCTTTAGATATAGCAAAGGTTTCATTCCAGATAACAATATCATGGCTTGGTATAGATTTCTTGACAAAGCTGCTCAGTATACATGCAAAATAAATACATTTCAAGGTCATAAAGAAGTCAGATGAAGGAAGAAATTCATTATTTCCTTCCTATGAGTTCACTTGCTGCCCTGGTAAGGAAATCAAAAGAAAACCAGAAGTCTGTACTTTCAGCAGCTGGAATTAAGAGTACTATTTACTCACTTTGTGTGGGCAGGAATCACTGCAAATGGTAGGGAGCTGCAGTCACAAAAGAATTTGGGAAAGTTCTGCTAATCTTTTAACTGAGTTTCAGCCAAATGTTCAGCAAACAATGACTAATGGGTTTGTGTGACACACAGACCTCCTCATAAGACTGAGAAGAAACACTCAATAATCTCATGACTGGGCTTCCTCAACATCCTCAGAGCATGAAAAAGCTGAAGCCTTTGACTGTACTTGGAAAAGTGCACGCACACACAAACACATGTATGTACCTACACACAAACCCACTCATACATATACAGTCCCTTACCTGAGCACAGTGAAACCTGCACAGTCCTATTTTTTCCCAGGTAGACATTTGATGTAAGCCCTGTGTATTTCATGACCCTTACCTGAGTGTAAGTTATACTCATCAAAAGGGTGTCGCCAAATCAAAATGGTTTTAGCCCTATTAAAGTTTTAAAGGAAAATACGTAAAATTTGTTTTTATTGATACCTTAAGGTTACCTGAAGAGGGGTTTAGTTCACTTAAAAAAAAGATACAACCACAGAGAGCTTTCTAAACCCAATAAAGCTGTAAGAGAAGGGAAAAACCTAGAGGGAAATAACAGGAGTAGATTAAACCTTGAAGGAAGACCGACTCTGAATTTCACATAAACTGCAATGTACAAATATGTGTACTTCGGGCTTTTCTGGTCTTGCAGTTTACCCCAGATGAGATATGCTGTAAGATCTAACTTCAGTGAACATTATATTAAATCAAAGAGTTATGATACCCACTTCAAATGATATGAGTATCATATCTTGCTGCCACAAATGCTACCCAAGTTTAATAATCAGTAGACTGTAGAGAATTCTTGCTTCTCTAAATTCTAACAGGTATGTAATTGCATCATCTCTATAGGCATTTGAAGACCTGCTTTCATTTTAAACAATGTAAATCCCCAAAACATTATTATAACCTTATTATCTACCCTGCCTGTTTGTTTTCCATCACTTTCAGCACTGCAAGCTTCCCATTAATTTGAGCACAGGAGTGATAGCTTTTGAATGGGGATAAACACCCTTATGGTATTCTTCATGAAAATGGTATCCCCAATTGTACTTTGCCTGCACATAATGAACTTCTTAATGATAATCATCTATTACTAATACAGAACTTTCCACTTGAATGAAACTTTATGAATATTAAGTGATAGAAATTCCCTACGTGAAAGAGTTGACTATTTCAAATAAAAAAGACAACATTACTTTCTTAAAACCCAAAGAAGAAAAAGAAGAATCAGCTGGAAGAGCTGCAGTTCAACCAATTCAGAATTAGTATTTCCCAGTCATGCTGTTTCCAGTATCTGTGGTTCTGAACATCAAAGGGGAAAAATATTCTAAAATCCCACTGGTAATCCCTAATGTGAAACTTCTGATGAAGCAATAGTCAAGAATTCACAGAATTTATATTTTGACCATATTCAGGTATTTTTCATTGTTTACTGCAGTAATAGTCCCATTGATTTCACTGGAAATTCTCAGTGGAGCAATCTGAAGCTATTGTACTATTCACACAATATCAGAAGCTCTTTTGTAATTATTCTCAATCCAGACGCATTTGCAAACAGAACTTCAGCTGAATGTAGAAAGGATTTTAAGTATTCTCTTGAGAGAGTGCAAAAATAGTTTTCTCTTGCAGGTGTCAGAACTATTTGTCCTTTGGACTGCTTGCTGCTCCAGATTTGTAGGTGACCAGTCCACAACACATCATCAGGATATCATATTATCACAAAAGGCAGGAGAAGAGAGAAAGCAGAGGAGGTGAGAGTGATTATCTTTGTCAAAGGCAGCAGTGAAATCAAGAAGAATAAGCTAGAGGCATGCACCTTAAATTGATCAAGGAGTAGCTCATTAGGAGCCTTGCTTCGTGCTGCTTCTGAGATAGGGAAAGGGCAGAAGGCAGAAAAGAAAGATTTGAGGAGAGAGATGTAGGGTAAGTCTGTGCAGCACAGGGGTTTTGGAGATAAAGGAAAAAAATAACCTCAGACTCAGGTGGGAGCTAGGGGAGTGCTGTTAATTTAAGACACCACAAGAGCAGCACACAGTTCCAAGCTGAAAGCTAAGAGCCTCCAAAACAGGCAGGGGAGGAGGAAATTGGGTGATACCCCCCCAGAGTACGATTCAAGTGGAGCATCCAATTCTGACACTGCGGTGAGCAGTGGCAGATGGGACAAGACAGGAGAGGAAGAATGGTTCAAAGATGATTCTGTGCACTTCAAAAGAGAAAAGAGACATCAGAAATAGCACATAATTTTCCTACAGAGACATCACTTTTATGACCTGGGGTGGGAGGAAAGGCTAGCAATCTCCCTCTCATTAGACACCCGTGCCCATTGCAGGGGGGCTGGATTAGATGACCTTTGAAGGTCCCTTCCAACCCACACTATTCTGTGGTTCTATGATTTGTTTGGAGTTTTTTTTAGTACCCTAATGTGTAGTTGTGCTGCCCTGGAAGGATGATAATCCAGAAAAGGATTTGGAAAGGCTTCTCTGAATGCATTGCCTGTTGGCCGACTGCAAGGGTCTTGTTCCCTACACCAGTTAGCAAATAATCAAGAAAATCTAATCAACACATGCTAACAGCTTTGAGATTCTGCAACAATGCAAACCCCAACAAACCGCAATTCCAGTGAAATACACTGCAATAGGTGCATTAATACCAAAACCAACAAAAGAGCATAAAAACCTGGCACTGAAGACATAACTGGCTGAATATTCCAGCTGTTTATAATGCAAAGTCGTTCTGTTGCCTCCCTTGTTTCAGGAAAGTGAGCCCTATTAGCAATGGTCCCATTAGAGAAGCCCCTACTGTGACAGGGAACCCAAAGTGACCGCCTTTCATTGCAAATCAGCGCATGTTGAATATTTCCCAAAGCCCAGATCCTGTTCATGAATAAGGTCAGATTTTACTGTTTAATGACAATTTTCTCTCTCTTGGAACAAGCTGCAAAAATATGTCTCCTGATCCTGTATTCCTCCCTAGGAGGAAGAGTTTTCTCACTGAGATTTAGGAATTTTGTCAAGTTTGAAAGAAATGAAGATTGAAAACACAAAAGCCAAACAGCTTCATGACTTCACAGTAGTAAACCCGATTCAGAAATAGGAGACCTTTGCTCGTATCATAAAATAAATGTCCTACAACGCACAACCAGAACTAATTCCAAATCTGACATTAACAAGTAACCGCCTTTATTTGCAACAACGCTTTACTCTAGAGATTACTGTGACAAAGTCTTCATCTATTGTCTTGTACTTAAAAAAAAATATTTGGATTAGGGTCTTCTAATCACAGAATCATAGAATGGTTAGGGTTGGAAAGGACCTTAAGATCATCTAGTTCCAATCCCCCTGCCATGGGCAGGGACACCTCACGCTAAACCATGGCGCCATCAATATCATAGAACCATAGAATCAACCACGTTAGAAAAGATCTTTAAGCTCATCAAGTCCAACTGTTCCCCCAGCTCTGTCAAGTCCACCACTTACTGCTTTTAATGAAAATGGAATGAAGAGACATGGGAACTCATTTAAATAACATCTCAGGTATTAAGGATTCACGTAAGGTTCATACAGTGACACCTGCGTTGCAGGCAAAGTTTTGCAGAAGCAGCTGAAACAGTGAAGTCTGGGGCTTTCAAAGGCATCTAAGATGGTGCTTGGACCCTTTACTGCTGAGAAAGATTAAACGGCAGCGTTGACTAGAAGTCCCAGGAGTCCTGTGCAGCCTGGGGAGCACCAGTTCCTCCTTCTGAGCCTCACAGTGATTACTGTGTGCATCCAAGTGATGCCTACAAGGGTGTACAAGAAATCTGGAGAGGGGCTTTTGACAAGGGCCTGTAAGGACAGGACAAGGGGGAATGGCTTTAACCTGGCAGAGGGGAGATTGAGATGAGACATTAGGAAGAAATTCTTCCCTGTGAGGGTGCTGAGGCCCTGGCACAGGGTGCCCAGAGAAGCTGTGGCTGCCCCATCCCTGGCAGTGTTCAAGGCCAGGCTGGATGGGGCCTGAAGCAACCTGGTCTGGGAAGTGGAAGGTGTCCCTGCCTGTGGCAGGGGTTGGAACTGGATGAGCTTAAGGTCCCTTCCAACCCAAACCAGTCAGAGCTACATGCCTCCTGTTAAAGCACATCTATCAGTACCACCACAGCAAATTTTTCTCATCAGGTAACTATCAGCACTCAAACAACCTTTAGTCAAAATGGAAACAAATAACCTGTTAAGACAAAAATAGTTTTAACACTTATTTCTAGACTGTCATTACCACTTCATGGCAGATAGGAAACACAATGAGCTTGCAGCTGAGATACTGCCACTTGTCAAAACAAGGTCATATGAAAACCTTCATTTTATCATTGCTCCTTTGGAAGCATTAACAAAGCCTGAAACACTGGACTTTTATTTTTGGATTAATGTTTTTCCTTCTGTTCATTACACACCCACAAAGACCAGCAGAAAATGGGTGATGTGAGTGACTGAAATGTTTCAAGGGACCAGGAAACAACATCCTCTACAAAATATTAACATGTGATCACAGACAGACATAGAAACATAGAAGCAACCAGGTTGGAAAAGACCTTCAAGATCATCCAGTCCAATCGTTCCCCAGCACTGCCAAGGCCACCACTAACCCATGGCACTGAGGGCCTTGTCTACATGGTTTGTGAACACTTCCAGGGATGGTGATTCCAGCACTGCCCTGGGCAGCCTGTTCCAATGCCTGACTACCATATTCAATGCATTTTATTTGACAGGACAGAAGTGGTGACAACAGCCAAATTCCAAAGTTGAAACTACTTCCAGGAAATTTGGAACTAAAGCAGCACATATAGAATGTCATCCCACAAACGCTGATGCTATATGGTACCACGGACTGAGTACTTCATGCCAATTTAGCTGGAAGGCGGACTGAATGCACAAGATGATAAAGCAACAGTGACATGAATGTTAACACCGTGTCACAACAGAGGTACCTCGGCATAATGTGTCAAACTGAGGCATGTCTCCTTGGGAAAATAGAGTGTTATAATTTTATATGAATATATTTATATAATTTGAGATATCTCTGCATATATTTATACACACTGGCATACACACAAATTGCCTTTATATGCATGCACACTGCTGAGTAAATACACCATATCTGCGAGCACAACATATGATCTCAATCAAGCACTTCAAAGAGCCCAGAGGGATGTGACCATCATTGGGAACTCGATGAAGTCACATGCTTTTCTTTTAGCATCCCTTTGAAAACACAGACCATGGGCATGTTATGTAAGAAATTCAAATCCATCTAAAAAATGGATTTAAAAAAGAAAAAGACATCTAAAAAGCTTGCTTTTGCCATCAACACTGCAGCTTTTAAGCAGAAGGTGTCAGAGAGACTGCTTCCATGCACTGGTGGCGGGGTGCTCTCCTCCCCAGGGCTCAGCCAGCCTGGGTACCAGTGGGCTCCTAGCCTCCTGGTCACACCTACCCCCATCAGGGCTCTGTCACAGCTATTTTCTTTCTGTGTCCCCTCCAGCTCTCAATACTCTTCTCTCTAAATTTGCGACTCTACAATTGCCAAGATTAGATTTAAAGGATATTTAACAGGCTTTTTGTTAAAAGTGTGGCTATCACTTGTTTTTATAGTTTAATCCATCAACAGATCCTTGTTTCTGCCTTCTCATTTTATAGCGAGCTTCTTTCTGGCATAAAGAGATCACAGCTCGAGCAATGAGTTTTGTAAGAACATTCCAAAACAGCATTAGAAGGGGGAAAAAAAACATAAAAATCAAAGCACCCCTGTGTTTCTTTATGCATGTTTCATTAGCACTAGTTCTCTGAAGCTCACAAAGCTTTCCACATGAAAACAAAAGATTTTCTTACTGAAATCATTATCAGAGCTTATTCTTCAGGCTGGGAAATGGGATACATACGTGACTTAGCAAATCACTGTCCCATACAGCTCACTTTATTGTACTATGGAACTGCCCCCAACTGGGGCCTTTTTTTCTGAGTTGCAGCCTGGAAGCTAAATTAGCAAAGGATATTTAAACTTTAAAGATGGTCCTAGGTGACTTATGCAGACTTATGAAATGGTCTAATGGAGTTAAGATACCTTATTTCCCCTGGCGTTCAACATTTTTAGGCACTCTCCTCTCCTTATTAGATGCCACAATTTGATTTATCCTTCCATTATAATTTCTTCTGAATACCAAAGGAAAACACTTTCTTCCAGTAATTCTGCTAATTCTGTTGTCTCAAATATGTTGCACATATTCATTAAAAAAAGAAGTACATAAGCAGTTTTGTCATACAATTACCTATTCATGTAAGATACGCCTTTGCCCTTTTCAGGTACCTCATCCTTAAACAGAAATAAATAGAAAAGACTGGGGAAAAAAAAACCTAAACAGCTTGTTCCCCTCTAAAATGGCAATCCCTGTGAAAACAGGAAGTAACAGACATCCTTGTTTATTTTTACAAAGCAATAAAGACTCTGAGCTCTGCTCCTCATTGAACTGGCTGCTACAAACTGCCAGCTACGCATAAATCCATCATCATCTTCTGCATCCATGCTGCAGACTTTTCCCACCACCTTTGGGAAATGCACCTTCTTCCCCAACCCCTAAACCAGATTTCTACAAGGCAGCTGTAAGCTGTTTATGCTTGGTTAAAATCTTGTCGTCCTTGAGAAGGCAGAAAACACAAGGATTGCCATATCTGATCAGCTCAGTGATCCATCTCACCCCCTATCTCACCTCCAGCCCTTGCCAATACCTAAAGGGCGCATAATGAAGCTGTCTTTAAAATAGGGCTTGCTATCACTGTGCAGTGTGCCCAATACACTATTACCAAGGAAGCAAACAGGTTCTTCATCTTATTCAGATTACAGACAGCAGAAGATACAGCCATTACTTAGAAGCTGCAGAATTGAATGAGTTAAGAAACTGGTTGGCAAAACATCTGATTGAATGAAGGAGCGCAGGTCCTTGGCTGTACTGAGATCAACTGAGTTGCACACTGTCAAAACTTGGAAGCTTCAAAAGTGATTCTTCTTTTTCTTGAGCAGTTTTTAAACACAGACAACCATCTAATAAACTAATGATATTTTCGGGTAAGTTCTTGAGTAGATGGTCAGCTCTGACTGATTTAGCATCAGGAAGATCAAGAAAATAGTTTAGAAGCAGACAGAAACCTGTAGGGAGGAGTTCACGTAAGAAGGCTGCAGCAGGATGCTAAGATCTCTTTTTTTATAGAAAAATGTTCTCAAATTACACCAATGCTTTTTACTGAACACCCATTTTGCAACACAAGTAGGACATCAGGTAGACACATTCAGACTTCATGCAAGGCTTGACTATGAAGATTAAATTGTCACTCTGTGAGAACAGTTTTTGAAGAAAACATAGCAAAAATATGCACATATTTAAAAGCTGTTTATACTCTGACATGTGGCGTGGATTTAAGCTTTCAGAAAGGAAGAATTTGCCCAGAGCATGCATTTCTTGAGCCATAGAAGACATATTAAATAACCCAAAGATTATATAATTCCAAGAGCCCCCAGATCTTCCTAACCCTCCCCTGAGTCACCCTTGAGGCTGCAACATGCATGTGTTAAATGAGGCCAAAGCAGCATGAGTAGCTGGAACCCTGACCCTGCCTTTCCTCTTCTCCAGTCTCAGCCCCGTGAAAAGGTAAAGAAAGGGAAGATATTTGAGGATTAGAGCTGGAGCATCCTCCTGCTCACCTCTAGCTGTTGAATAGTCTCTAGACCCCTGACAGAGATGAAATATGGACAGAGAACAAGGTATTGCACCCAGGCCTCTCCTATCAGGATGAGAGGATGTAAATACAGCTCAAACCTATCCACTCAGCAATCATTATTAAAACTTAAATACTGAAAATAACATTTATTTATATATAAAACCATTCTATGTAAATACAGATATATTGATGAAAGCTCGTGAAGATATTTTCAGAACAGATGCTACAATGAACAGCGATTGTTTCCATGAGCAAGTTACCATTCGTGGCTGGCTAGGAGCCACGCTCCCACATCTCTCTCTATATGACAGAATGATGGAATCAACCATGTTGGAGAACACATTCAAGGTCATCCAGTCCAATCGTTCCCCAGCACTGCCAAGGGCACCACAAACCCATGGCACTGAGGGCCTCGTCTACACGGTTTGTGAACACTTCCAGGGATGGTGACCCCACCACTGCCCTGGGCAGCCTGTTCCAATGCCTGACTGCCCTTTGGGGAAGGAATTGTCCCTAATCTCCAGTCTAAACCTCCCCTGGTGCAGCTTGAGGCTGTTTCATCTTGTCCTATCACTTGTTGCTTGGGAGAACAGAATGATACAGCCACAATAGCCCAGACAAGGGCCTATGATGCATGGTCAGAGCAACTCTGATGCACTCCTGGTACCTCTGGTCCCTTCATGAAACTTGCTATGGGGAGTCTGCTGCACACTTTGTGTGTACATACCACGCAGTTGAGTGGTAAAACCACTACCACAGTTCAAGTCACTAGTCAAAAAGAGAACCTATGAACACATCCACCTTACACCGCAAAGCCTTCTGCCACTAAAGCTGCATCTTGAGATGCTGAACTAACTGAGTAATATGTCTGGGCTCTTTATTATTGTTACCTGTTGGCTCCCATAGGTTAATAAAAAACCACAGTGCTTACTGTGCTAAATCACATAACCATAAATGATTCCATGATGAAATAAATAATGATCTCAGCAAAACTAGTGCAAAACAGATCAGAACTGAGCCAAACATCTTTTGGTGGTTTTGCTGTAGGCAGAGCAATCAAATAAGCCAAGTGGCAAATTTTAGGCCCAAATATTAAGTAAGGTCAATCCTCAGCTGCAGTAGCCTTTGGTTTTATGGTTCAATTCCAATCTTAATGTGAACTGGGTTTGCAGCTTTTCTTTCTTCCCCTGAATTATGTGCTGTGACTCACCTATGAAGGTGCTTTAAAGCCTTTAGACATGATTTGAGGTGAGTTCCTGAAAAGGCAGGAAAGGCTGCTGTAATCCCTTGGGAGTTATTTATGTCTTTCAGGAATGAACTAAGACAGTGAGTGTGTATACATATCTGCATATATGTGTGTGTGTACATATATATATGCAAGCCCTCATTCCTGAAGGGAGGAAGTGGTTTCAAGGATAACCTATAATTTTCTTAATTGTTAACTGAATGGAGTTCTACAGAAACAGCTGCATTTCTCTGTTAGATCAAGTGGTAGAAATCTAACAAATAAATGAATGCTTGCAGCCAAGGTTTTTTAAATCTGTGCAATTTCAGACACCTTACAGTGGAAGACAAGTTTCTTTTTCTTTGTAACTCCAATATTCTTTCAACGACTCAGACTGAGCACCCCAAAACCAGAAGGATTTAAGACCTGTAACTACTTTCAAGATGGTCTTAATAAACGACACAAACATTTTATTTTGCCTGGGTACCATATCTGCTTCCAGTACTTGCAGTTTTGATGCCACTTTACGTGTTAAAGGTAACTAATGTAGCTGGTGGAAGAGATGCTGTCCACTCTGCAAATACACTTCTTGAAGACGGAAAGGGAGCTCACGTGGATCCATACTGACAACAGATTATTCATTTTCCTCTTCAAAAAAGATTTTAGTGTACGTATTGCCCCCTTCCACGCACTACAGATACTTCTTTTCACAGAACAGCAACCTCCATCAGGAAGAAATAGGAGTGTCTTTACGAGACTCTCTGAGGGAGCTATGTATCCCCAAACTAATACAGACCTAACAATTTAAAGATTAAAAATGTACAGCATCTTGAACAGAAGCAAGCAGCAGATGGGAAACCATTATGAATCATAAGGGCAGCTAACCATTGCAACTGCCAGAAGGAGGTAAGCAACCATAACAACAACCCAATTTGTTTTGTGTATATCAAGCCTCAAAAGTAAGCTGAGTAAAAGAAAACCGGACAAATCCGATTGAATTAAAGAGTTCCAGGAGTATATGTCAAAGAGAATCTACATCCTGTAGGAAGAGTCTCAATTTTTGAAGGGAGCCATTAATTTCCTGTTAATTTCCTAGCCTGCTCTTTTCAAACTGGTTTTCATAATCCAGAGGGCACAGCAAATCAACAGAAATAACAGAAAACCAAAAATTATATCATAATAATTATAGTAATAACAGAAACAAGAAGAATTGATAATGGAAAAACCTCAAATCCATTGGCAAAAATACAGTGAAAAGTCAATTCAACAAGCAGTTGACCAAAATAAACTTTTCTTGTATGGACAGCTTGTTTCCTATGTATGGCCTAACATCGTTAAAAACCCCACCAAAAATCCTGTGCATTTCTCAACTGTCAGATCAGCTTTAGCTAGAAGAGCTTGAAGGTTTCTTTACCAAGTTTGCCTACAAAATGTTTCAAAGCGAGGAAGACTTCGGAAAGCACCACTTCTTTTCTTTTTTCCATTTCCCCCCTTCTCCCCCTCCGCCAATTTATTTCTTTATTTGAAAGATGCTGCGAAGTCACAGAGTCATAAAATCATGAAACGGTTTAGGTTAGAAGGGACCTTAGTTCCAACCCCCTGCCACAGGCAGGGACACCTTGCACTAGACCGGGTTGCTCCAAGCCCTGTGCAACCTGGCCTTGAACACTGTCAGAGATGGGGCAGCCACAGCTCCTTTGGGCACCCTGTGCCAGGGCCTCAGCACCCTCACAGGGAAGAATTTCTTCCTAATGTCTCATCTCAATCTCTCCCCTGTCACTTTAAAGTCATTCCCCCTTGTTCAAAGCCCCTCTCCAGATTTCTTGTTGACCCCTCTAGGCACTGGAATCTGCTCTAAGGTCTCCACGGAGCCTTCTTCTCCAGCCTGAACCAGCCCCGCTCTCTCAGCCTGTCTCCAGAGCAGAGCTGCTCCAGCCCTCACAACATCTCTGTGGTCCTCTCTGGACTCACTCCAAGAGCTCCACATCCCTCTTGTGTTGTTGCCCCGAGAGCTGGATGCAGGGCTGCAGGCAGGGTCGCACCAGAGTGCAGCCCAGGACACGGCTGGTTTCTGGGCTCAACTGCACTCTGCTGGATCACAGGAAGCTTCCCATCCACCAATACCCTGAGTCCTTCTCCTCAGGGCTGCTCCATCCAGTCTTCCCCAGCCTGTATTTGTGCTTCTGACTGCCCTGACCTGGGGGCAGGACCTTGCACTTTGCCTTGCTGAACTTCACGCATGGGCCTGTCTCTCAAGCCTGTCAAGCCCCTTCTCTAATTTAGTTACTTGATGTCCTGGACATGACTATGACCAGGGGTTTGTAGCTGTCTTCTGTTCAGATTCTCGCAGAGGGCTTGAACTATTTTCAAGATTACTGAATAATGATAATTTATTTTATTATAACCCATGAAAAGGAATTCTGCCCTGACTTACCTTCCATTATAGACTATTGAATCAATGGAAAAATAGTGTGCCTAAATTGGGAAAGAGCATGATACTAAGATTCTATTACATCTATCATTCTAAATTTAGTATAAAGGAGAAAGAATAGATTCTCACCTATTTGTTCTTGGAGACAACTGAAATCTGTTTCTCATAATAGCTTCTTCCATACAGAGAAGCAGTACAGCACAAGAGACGTCTTCTGGGAGTTTAACCCATCTTGCAGTCCACAGCCTGGATTATTTGTTGTGATTTAATATGATGTATTCTGTACCTAATAAACCATTTAATTCAAATAATTATTACATTATTCAACTAAAATTGGAGTGATGATAATATGTGGATTCCTCTACTGAACTCATTCCTTCTGTAACAGTTTCACAGAGCAATGTCATTTGAAGTAATCACTTTTTAGTGTAATAGCTCAGTAAGCATAAATTATTAAAAGCTACATTAAATGAATTAAAGTGACATAAAACAATCTGCACTGAAAGGGGAGGGTATTATTTTCACGGAGGAAAAGGCAGGAACACTGTCTCATTCAAGAAGCTAGTGGGATGGAGAGTACAACATTCAAGCTCATGTCTACGTGGCAACCAGACAAGAGAATACAAGATTTGGAAGTAAATCTTCCAGAAAAATAGTGTTTGCATAAAATACATCCAGAAGTGTGATCCACATCCAATCTGTCCCCTCTCCCCTGAGAAGGGAACCTATCTAGAGGAAGAATGCCCTCAGGCAAACATGCTCCCTCCTGGAGTAGAGGAGAACTCTCTGGTCTCAAATCAGGCTTTTGAAGTAGAAGTTGCAAGGCTGAGGCACAAAGTCACATGTTTTTAAACCAGAAGAGACCATCAGTATGATCTAACACTCTGCAAAACAGAGGCAAAGTATATTACCGACTGCTGAAAAGTTTTGCCTTTCCTTGGTAAGGAAATAACCTTTCTGACGCGACAGCGGGTGTCTGGCTAGTAAAGACAAAAATTTGCTTTCCCTAGCAGCTAACTGCTCTTCACAGCTGTTATAGAAATAGAGACCTGTACATTTACTTGACACTGGTCCAACATCTGTGCGTTTATTTGACACATCAACATTTAGAAACATGATTACAGGCTTTACAGAGAAAGCAAGCCTATGAATATTTTTCAGGCATCCTTCGGAGGCTGGCTCCCATAAAAAAACACAGTCTGAAACCAAGCAAGCAAACAAAAAATCCATCTTTAAAACCCTGCCTCTATGAATCCATCCATCCTATCACCAGCCCTCTTATTCTGCTTGGAATTAGAATTACTTATTAAATATCAAGCCCCAAGTGTCACACTGGAAGAGGGGGTTCATAAGTGGAAAAGCAAAACATTAGCAAAATACAAATTAACAGCATGGTGTTATAGGAGAAGAGAAATATACTCATTCTGGGTGCTGGCCAACAGAGGTTAATCTTATTATACCAAAGAAGAATTTGCCTTATTACAGCCTTGGGAAAGCATCTTTTTACAGGTGAAAGGAAAAAATGTGTGTAGAAAAAGCTCTTTGCAATTCTCATTCTCTGACACCACCCAC
Source organism: Pezoporus occidentalis (assembly GCF_034315485.1). Lineage (NCBI taxonomy): Eukaryota > Metazoa > Chordata > Aves > Psittaciformes > Psittacidae > Pezoporus > Pezoporus occidentalis. The sequence goes on from NW_026916294.1 coordinate 7,783,789, forward strand.
CCCGTCCCCAATTTAATTTTTCTATTGCCTACTAGTAAAGGCACCCAAAAGTTCACTTTGGTTCAGTTAAGTGGAAGAGGAGAGTTCAGAGATTCCGGGTTGTTAAAACTCACCCATCATTTGTTGCGCCTGATGCTTACAGGCAGGAAAATCTCATAGCTATTGAATGGTATGACATGTTGATCACCTCATTTGTAGGTGAGTACTTGAAGCTTTCTTGGATCAAAGCATCTTTAAGCCTCTCTAAAGCAATAAAAATGTCTGCTAATTCCTCAGTTTAGTATAAAGGTTGTGTTGGAATGCCAAATTAGTGCTAGAAAGTAAATGAATGCTTGCATGAACTGGGTTGACACAAAACCTAGACTGTATCAGTTTGCAAAAAGAGATGCTCACCTAAGAGCACCTCTTTCTTTCCCACAAAGAAAACAGCACATGACAATTCGGACTGCTTTAAATACCATTAAACATAAGAGGAAGTGATGAAGTGACAGGGAAGCATCAGAAAGGGGCTTCAGCTCTGGGTATACATCTCATTTAATGCTACCACATTCTGTCAAACAGGTTAGTATGTGTGCCGGGATTTACTCACAAAAAGGCCATCATTTTAATGTCTTTGAAAAGTTATTTTTTTAGATATCAAAACGACCTTTTAAAAGACAGGAAGGAAGCTTTGTCTGGTAAACGAGATAAACGCATTCAACTTAGATGATGCTATGTCATAGCTTTGTTCTGCTACTTATTTACTGGATAATTCTGAGAAAGTCACTCTAGTATTTTTATGTCTCATTTCCTCAGACAAAATTATAGTAGGAGTACTGGAAAAATAAATGCCTCCAGCCAATTTTTCCTACTCAGATCTGTCCACCACTGCCTGCAATTTGACAGTGTTGTAGGGGCTGTTTCCTGCCTGTGGGATGATGACATAAGCATGATGTATCGAAAAGTCACGCAACTAAGTAATTGAGCATTTTACTTTGATGATGTGGCTTATGTTGAGGAAGGAGGAGAGGCCATCTGAATTCATTTAGTTGTTTCTTTATTCCTGTTGCTTAAGAGAAGTATCGTTTGATTATCTGACTACTGGTTATCAATTTCAGCATCAATACAGAAGAGGCGTAGCCATTAATGTTATGGTGGTAATTCAGGACCACTTGGCGTGGGCAACTTACCCATGTTTCTCTTCAGTATTTAAATAAACAGACAGTCATGTCTGTAGCATGTATCATTACAGGTAAAGCATTTCCATACACCTGCCTATGGTACACATTTAATTTACTGAATGTTTGCTCTTATTTCCAGGTATAAATTCATATGGTATCAATAGTCATACAAATTGATAATATCAACAGCAGGTTCCAAGTAACAGTACGTGGAATATCTAAGTACGTCTTTTCCATCTTGCAGGCAAAAGAAATATATTATGAAGACACCCAAAAGATTCAGATAAAAGCACATCATTTCTGCTGACAAAATGTTTACTATTTTTCCTTTTAAACAGATGTAAATTTAAAATTACATTTGCTATAATGAGAAGAAGGTAAGACTGGGGCTTTGAGAACTTTTTCTTCATTATGGGAAGATATTCTTACAGATTAAATCTGCTGTTGACAAAGACAGAAGCTGACCTAAGAAGGACTGATGCCTGGTGGGAAAATTGCATGTATCCATAGATGAGAGACCTGTCAACATAGCTTACATTGATAAGGTCAGACAGATTTCATAGCTGGTTCTGCTGCGTGGGTTTTGTTATGGTTTTGTTTCAGGTTTTTTAATCATCTTTGCATTTGGGAAGCCATTCTGATCATAACGAGCAATTTTTGGAAACAATCAAATTTAAAGAGGCATTTTGCCTCTAAGACTAACCAACGTAGCGCATTTACAGTAATGTGGACAACAGTCCCTGCAGCATCTTCGTAACAAACCAGCATAACCATAAGGCATGCATTGTGAATGATACTAATCACAGGGAAGAGCAAAAACAGGTATTCAAAAAAGCCTTTTTATCTACCCACATCACAAATTGCTATTGCTTTCTCCTGGGAACTTCTGGAAAAACACTGCTTAGGCTCCTAGCAAGTATTATTCAAAATTACTACTCTTAAACCAAAAATATCTGGAGGGATTTATCCTGCTGGGCATTATGCAGATGAAACAGGCTCTTTCCCCTCTTTTCTTTCCCTCTCTCTTGCAAAAATCTGCTATCCTCATTGTGGCCAGAAGGGATAGTAATACCCCCTAAAAATACTTTATGACCAATTCCTGTGGAACAAGAATGACCCCTCAAAATGCCAGATGTTTAACTTGCATGGCTTCCAGTCGAAAATGCACTCCTAGATAGTCAGAAAGCATGTGGGAAGCCTGACTGTATTATACAGCTATCCCTGAGAAAGCAAATGAGATAAATGCAGCCTGGCATAGATCTGGTTAGGCAAGTGAGCCTGACATTGTGTCAGTAACCTCTTTCTGTCATCACTTAAAAATGAGAACTATTATATTGTTATCATAGAAGTAGGTTTAGCATCCCAATATTTTTTTGCCTTATACTGTGGAACTGAGTAAACCAAACTGCCCTTTCACATAAAAATGCATATAACTACCGCTAGAGAAACTGCAAACCCTATTGGTAAAATGCACACAGCTCTGAAAACATCCCCAAAGCAGAGCATCAGCATCATCAACTAACCTCCAGGAACAGAATGAGCTAGCGAGTCTGTAAAAATGAAGAGCACATGCTCTGGAAAGCATTTGAAAAGAATGAATGCAGTCACCAGCAGAGAGACAAAAATGCCTTAATTTGCATGCTGTGGTACTCTCTGATCTGTAAATAAGAGCAATTAAATCAGAATACTGCTACTGGCTGAATATTCTTTTTCAGACAAAGGCTTGTGGTTCCATTGGGCCCACAAGAGCCTGGGTATTGGGCTACATTCCTATTTGCTTGCATGATTGTCGAGATCTCTGCTTACCCTGCAGAATACACAATTATCGAGGGGGTTCCTGCTCAGGCATGAGAAATAGGGGCTGTTGACTCTGAGGCCATCAAAATACAAGGAATCCTGATATTTTGTATTTCAGCAGAAATGTTTCCTAGATAAGCAGACAGATTGCCTCCATGAGGATCCAGTGGCTCTCTGGAGACAGCCTCACTAGTCTCAAGAGTGAAAGAGAAGTAGAAAAGCACAAGATTTGTTATCCTCACAGGAGAGGGGAAACATAAAATATGAATTCACAGACCTCAAAGGTCTTAAAAGAGGCAAATGGATGACTCAAATCCTTTGTACACAGAGACTACACAAAACTAATGGCTATATGTGATGCTCACAAAACTTACAGTTTTTAAAAGCATTGCCCAGCATGACCAACAACTTTTCCAAGTCCAAACTTGCTTCTAAGCTGTCCTTAAAGGCTGGTAGGACAAGGGCCGATTCCTTTTTTCATATGTACATGGTTCCCCAGTCATTTCTCAACTCTCCTGCGTCTCAGGTCAAAAGAATTGCCACAAGGCTATTTCAGATTCCTTCTGAAGGGCTGGTCATACCTGAAGAAAAGATTTCTTTATAGGTCTTCCTGTTTCAGCCTAGAGGGACAGAGTTTCTTTGTTTTTATTTAGCCATTTGTACCAGCCACACTACTTCAAACAGATTCAGATTCTGATTTCCTGCTACCATTTGAATATTGCAACATCTGCTCCCTTGTCCCTGTTTCTTGCTTTTCTTAGAACCGTAAGTTCCGATTTTATTTCAGTCAAATACAAAGACAGGAGAAGTAAAACCATTTCTTCTGAAACATTTCTATGCACTTTCAAAAAATAGATTTACATAGATCTCAGAAAGCCTGTATTTGCTGTAAGCTTCATCTGGAATACTCACACATTCCATCTTTACATTACATTTTCATGCATATATATGGAATGACATAAATATGGATAGACACAAAATAGTAAACTCCTTATGTTTTATTTTCTCCACTCTTCCTTTAATGAAGGAAGTGCTTTTCCACACTGGGATTAGAAGAAGCTGACTTTTGAGTATAAACTCTCATCGTGCCAGAGTTTATATCATACCTTCCAGCCTGAAGATAGAGAAATGCACCCAAAACCACCCTGTAAAATGAACATTCGGGATCTTCTTCCATACTGCTTTTTGTTAGCATATTTCTGCTGCTCCTTGTCATTAATCGTCAACCATCATTACATATAGTCTCCCTCAGTTTCGCCTCCAAAGGCCTCATGTTCTTCTCACAGACCTACTTTCCCTGTGATCACATTTTCATGTGCCATGCCACAGTTAGAAATATTACTCTCAATGAGTCTCATTTTTATTCCTTGGCTGCTACTTTTACATCACAACTTCAGTAGAAGGCAGACAGGCAACTTCTGATTTCATTTTTGGTCATCTTATCATTATCGACACTTTTCTCTCTTTCCCTCAATCTCCAGAATACATCCTTTGATGAGCTCTGTTACTGAATCACCTCTAAATAAATTGCTATGTTTCACTATAATTGGCAAGGAAAGATAGCTTACACAGAAAACAACTGCTTTTAAAAATCATAATTCAGTGTATATAGCGTTTATTAACACCAGGCTTCTTCTTGCCCTTCCTTTTACTTTCAGGTTGTCACCCTTCTATCACATAAGGTTACATCTGTACTGAAAATTCTTAAATGAAACTCTATAAGCACCCACAGTCAACAGCAACAACAATCAAGACCTGTCTCTCGGCAGCTGAGGACTGACATTGCAACTAAAGAGAGAGATTAAGTTTGTTGAAGCCTATTACTAACACCAGGAAATTTTCCCTGAAACAATGAACCTTGAAAAATTAATCACAATGTGGAGTTTTCAAAGGTATTAAGGGAGTGATGTCTGTCTCTCCCTTGCCTCTCTCGTGTGTATCTTTAACAGCCTCTCACTGAAGTGTTAAATTCTGAGTGCTTTGACAGCAAAAGTGCGCCTATCTACCACAGGTATCTGGGCCCTGAGCGACAGTCCAGAAGTGACCCAAGGTATTATAATGGAGTACATTAATTTGTGTATTTGCTACATCTAAAAAGCTGCAGAACCACTTTATTTCTCAGCCTGCTTCCATCCTCTCCACTCAGCAAAGCCCTGTACCAAAACCAATACAATGAGCTCATTCATTCACATCTGCATGGAGTAAGGTAAAATGTATTTCTATAAGCACACAATCCAGACCTTTTTCTTTTTATGGAGTAAAATAGCTTAAAATGTTCCTCACCAAGTCCTAAAAATGACATAATTTTATATCCAAGACATTTCATGCTTGGATATCTATTCTGAAGCAGATGGTAAGTCTTGGAAGAAGATGAAGAAGTAGGATTCGGCCACAGCTAAATGTTCTGGAAAATGGATGTAGATTAGAATGCAAAAAGTACAAGACACTGGGGAGATTGATGTATCAATCCTACCTATTTTAAAGTGAACTCAAATGAGAGCTAGACAAACATAAGGCTATAACTTCATGGTCACAAAGAAGGGGTAATTTCAAAGGCCATAGAGGTTTTTCTCATTTTTCAGTGCATGGGAATCAAACCCTGCTTAGACAACATAGTACTGCTAATGTTTCCAACACAGTAATTAGCAGAGTGAGAGCTCCAAAGAAGTCTCTTTGAGTCTAATATCTGCTGAAAACTGAATTGTTGGAAGCTTGTTTAGGTGTCAGCACCAAGAAGATAGTCTGATGTTACCCTGAAATTGTTAAGGAAAGCTCAGATTTCTCCACCCAGAGCAATTTCAAGTACCTTACTCAACATTCTCCCTAATGACTATAGAAAACCTTGAGAATTCTAATTAAATTCCTGATAATCAATGCAGAGATTTTGAGTACCATAAAGAAAGAAATGATGAGCTTGAACCTGCAGTCTCAGAAAAGGAATGAGATTCAATCAGGAAAATGCACATTTCCGCATAATAAGTAATAAATAGAATTACTCCTACATGCTGGAAGCTTATAGGTGGCAACTACAGAGAGGAAAATGTGGAGGTGCTACTAGCTGACTACAGAGTGGGTGTACCATGCACCTTGCAGGTCTGAAGTCCTGTTACTCTATTCATAACAAATTCTTAAGTCCTTGTACACAATCTTCAATAGATGTCTGCTGAGGAAAAAACAATACTCCAGATCCATAAAATACTAATATCCTTGTGAAGTATATCATTAGAAGGAGGTAGTCATTATCTCCCAAAGCGTTATTTTTACACTGCCATTGGCAATTAGTGCGCTGTCCTAAAACGTCTTATTTCCTAGCAGGTACAGACAAGGTCGCTGCTCATTGTTTCATGAGAATAATATCTGCAATACGAGTATCTGCACAAGCTTCAAGGTAAAGATGATAATAAGCTTAAGAAATAAAAAGTTGCCATTCTACCTGATTTCACAGATCTTCAAGACATTTTAATCTGCTAGAAAAATGTTTTCTATAAAGCATATAAAATTTTTCCTGTCTTATGGTCATAGACTCCCTAATAAATATCATTATTTTGTTACCGAGGCTATTTCAGAACAATCGCATATCCTTTATAGAACTTTATTCTAACCATTCTGGTTTTAAAATTGAGGTACAAATGTGTGACAAGCTAGAAAAGCCTGAAGCTGGAAGGCCAACTGCTTTTAAGTCAAACTGATAAAGAAATGAGCTGGAAAGCATGTTTTATAAAACAATATATTGATTAGCATTTAACAACCTGTCTTAACCCTAAGAAAATTATGTTGGTAGTTGTTTTAAGACATCAGAAAAATACTTTGAGTATCAATAATGGGTGCTAAGATTTCCCAGTAAAACAGGAAGGCAGTGTAAATATAGATTGAGGTGCAAAGCAAGAATTCTGGTCCTTTCTCAGGTGAGCACCTTCCCTAAGGAGTACACCTGTGTGTAAGTTCTGACTTGAAAAGGAATGGGATCTGGGAAGGGTGAATGATCAGGGCTGGAGCAGCTCTGCTCTGGTGACAGACTGAGAGCTGGGCTTGCTTAGCCTGGAGGAGAGAAGGCTCCAGGGAGATCTTAGAGCAGCTTCCAGTGCCTAAAGGGGCTGACAAGAAATCTGGAGAGGGGCTCTTGACCAAGGGCCTGCAGGGACAGGACAAGGGGGAATGGCTTTAACCTGACAGAGGGGAGACTGAGATGAGACATTAGGCAGAAATCCTTCCCTGTGAGGGTGCTGATGCGCTGGCACAGGGTGCCCAGAGAAGCTGTGGCTGCCCCATCCCTGACAGTGTTCAAGGCCAGGCTGGACGGGGCTTGGAGCAACCTGGTCTAGTAGAACACATCCTAGGTCCCCCATGGCAGGGGGTTGAAACTGAATGAGCTTTAAGGTCCCTTCCAACCCAAACCAGCCTGTGCTTCTCTGATTAACCCTGTGCTGTGAATGCAACCACACGACTTGGGCACAGGCTTGGGCCTTTACTTTTTTTCTAAAAAAAAAAAAAAAAATAATCTCTGGGAATGCTAACAGGACCTCATAATTATTTACACCCTATAATTACTTCAAACAATCTCCCAATGGCACCATCAGGCAAAAAGAAAAGGGCTTTTGTTGGCAGACACTGTTAAAGAAGGCAGATTTTCCTTCCTTACAAGGGAAGAGGATGTGTACTGATTCACACTGATGCATTCTTGGTCCAACATGAAGATAATGCAATACTAAACTAAACAAAATAATTTGATGTGGTTTCATTTCATGGAAGAAGCTGATTTAGTTTTTAAGGCTTCACTTGGTAGGTAAACATGTAGAAGATATTTTATTAAGACAGGGTATAAGAGGTATTACTGGTAGCAGAGCAGTGCTCCTATTGGACTTGACTGTACCCTTACTGCCATTAAGTCAACATCAGATCATTTATGGAGAAGAGAAAATTTAAGTAATGATTTTCTGTTTCCTACCACAAGAGGGATTTATGAACTAATTTCAAATGATGAGTATTCAGTCTCTCGCTGTTTCTACTGGAATATTTTAATGATTCAGCTAGACCTCAAGAAAACCTGCCTGAGCCTGCTGAAACTGCTTGCCATTTTCCAACAGATCTTCTTCAAGTGAATGTTCATTCCAAATGAAATTGATTCTGAATTAATTTTGAATTAATTAACTTTGAATTAATTAATTTTCCGCATTCCTCTTTCTTGACCTCGTGCTGGCTTTCGACACTGTTGGTTGCTCTCTCCTCAAAGACACACCCTTCGAAGCTTTTTCAGTCATAGAATCATAGAATAGTTAGGGTTGGAAAGGACCTTAAGATCATCAAGGTCCAACCCCCCTGCTATGGGCAGGGACACCTCACACTAAACCATATCACCCAAGGCTTCGTCCAACCTGGTCTTGAACCCTGCCAGGGATGGAGCATTCACAACGTCCCTGTCCTCATCTTCTGATTCATCTCCCAGCTGTCCCTCTGCTCCTTCTTTTGGTCTCTTCTTTGATGGATCAGTTTTCTGCTTTCAGTCGGATTCTTCATGCAGTGCAGCACAGACATTGTCAATCTTGCTTCAAACAAGATGACTTTCCTAACTCAGTCTTGTGTACAGCAGAGAGCTCTGCTCAGGCTATTTTCTTCCTCTTTTCCCACTTCATGTTTTCGCATTTGCCATACTTTGGGGTTTTGATTTAGAAATTTCTTGTTAAAGCTTTATCCTTCTCCTTGGCAATACTAGCCAACACTTCTAAACCTCTTCCATAGTTTTTGTAAACCTCAAGGCTCCCTTCTACAAGCTGTCCACAAACCAGGTGCTTAAGAGGAGAAGCAAATGAGAATGAACCATCCATAAATCATTAACAATGCTGCTGTATTTTTTTTCTTTATTTTTCTCTCAACCTGGTTTTCTATCAATTCTAATTACTACCTGTGTGAAACAGTGGGGGACTGTTCGCATTACAAGTGGAAAGCGTTTAGTGAAGGGGAGTATAAGCATCAAATCAACATTCCTGCTATGTTTTATACAGGCTCTTTCTGCAACAGGATTGCTTCCTCCCTCCTTGCCAAGGAAGGTTAGGCACATTTTTTACTGTCAGCTTAAACCCACATTTAAGGTTATTTGAAACAAAGCCTCAGGCTTCAGTCTTGCAGCTTGAGACCAATTCCATCTATATTAATGAGCTCTATAATTGTCTTGCATAACATAGCTTTCAAACCTGTAAACCTTTTAAAATTACTTAAACCTCCTTTTAAACTTCCAGAAATACTTCATGGATTCTGCTTGTCCTTACCAGAGAAGACTTCTTGCTAAAAGTGTTTAAGCTGCATTTCTCACTTAACAAAATAGTTTAAAGAAATCAAATCTTTGCATCCATCTAACTTTTGGTTTATTATGCAATTCTACTCCTCAACAAAATAACCTTAGATGTAAACATGACACATTTTTACCCATCACTTTCTCACTCTTACAAGCAGGCTCTGAGTCATGCCTGTGTTATTTCAGGCATTAGCTCTTCATTACAGCATACGCCAGAGTCTGCAGCGATGTAAGAATAAGCAAGGTCCAAGACTGCATGATAGTCAGAGCTCAGGCCACTCCGCAGCAGGACACTTTGGCTCAGACATCACATACATGTTAATCAGAATGCCACATGTAAAACAGGGCAATTACACACCATGATCACTTTAGCTGGCCCCAAAATCAAAACCCTTTGTAGCTCATCTCACCTTTAAAATGCAGAAGCTAAATGGTTCATCAAGATGCTTATGTAGTATGGTTGAGAGCCTTTTCTTTAACCAAAAAATACCCATGCACCACTGAGCAATCAAAGAATTTTCCCTGGATTTACTACACTCATTATCTTAAACAGAGTGTTTCATCTCAACTCACAAATTAGAGTGACTTAAAAGAAGCTTGATCCTGTATTAAGAAGCCAGTAGCTCAGATCCCTATTTCCTTCTCACTTTCTGTAGTTTCCTTCAACAGCTCTGGCTCAAATCTAACAAAAAAATCACTAAAACAAAAAAACAGCCTGTCTGCAGAAAACCAAACCTACTGACCTTGACATTTCCTGAATTGTTACCTGACAGTTTTTATTTCCTAGCAAAAGCAGGGAAGTGCCAAGTCCCATTCCTCGCTATACTGGTGAAAATGGAGAGAAATTCAGCGGATTTCAGAAGAAAATCCAGGGAACTACATTGACTAAGAAGCAATTCTTTTGAAATCTTGCAGCAAAGTTTATTCCCAGTGAATTCCAGTCATCCACATGACACAAGATGGTGAGAAAACCTTGCAAATTGGTATAGGGCCACCTGAGAGGTCAGCTCCTGTTTCTAGAATTATGCTCACACAACTGGCAGTATTCACCAGACTTCCCACTTTGAGAAGTTAAAGAGGATCTCAGCTTAGTTCTGTTGTGATGGATACTAACACAGAGGTCATGGCTTCATGTTTTATCTTTGACTGCTTATTCCTTTAGTTTTGTCTGTTCATGTGTGTACAGGACAGGTACATGCAGTATATGGTATTAAAAAGAGTATTTTCCTTGACTCGCCTGTTAATCAAGAGATACTGAAGTGCTTAACCTATAAAAGCCAGTAGCAAGAGAAATAGCAAAACAACTCAGGCAATGAGAGCACTTTAGAATTACCACTGAGCATGAAGCATCCTCCTCAAATCTTTCAAAGTCATGTTCAACTCTGCCTGTAGTACACAGCTGAAACTGTCTGGTGATGACAGGAGGATTGCTGTAAGAGGTTATGAACCTTTACACCTAAATGAGTTAATATCCTTCAAAGTCTCTTCTCACAACTGCTTCATAAAACTCAAGAGTTCAGGAACAGTGAACCGAAAGTTGGTCCTCAAAGTTGAGAAACACACAGGTAAGTTTTAATTAAATCAACACATTTAATGATACCTACTCAAGGTCAAAATCTGTCTCGAAGCGAAGCCACGTCTCCTTTCATTTCTGTAACCTGGAGGACTCAATTCTCCATCTTGCACCATCCATTTTTCTGTGCTTAAAGTGAGAAAATGTCAGAAGTGTTTTGCAGGCGCAAAGGGCTTTAAGAAATGCCTCAAATAAGGAATCGCACTGAGAGAAGGGATATCAAAGGAGCATTTTTGGTACACGATACAGGAAAAGCATTGTTCCCTTGACTATGGCATTCCAAAGAAACTCAAGTTGTACATTATCACTTACAGTCCATTTGCATGCTACAGTGCTGTCTAAAGCTGATGGTAGCTCCATGAGATTAAAATGCAAGTTTCATTGTTTTCTATACAAAACTCCTTAAAGTCTTTGATGGAAGACACTGCTCCTAAGAAGTGAAACAAAAGCCCTACTAAAAGGCTATATTTTTAGATTCGCCTCTTTACAGTGGGGCAAAGGATTTTTCAGAATGTCCATTTTACCTCTAACCTTTTTTTTTCCAAGAAGACATCAAACAATTATTCACAGCCCCTAGGTTTATGCATGTTCTTAGTATTGAGGCAATACTTAAGAAGTGCTCTACCACCCTGCCATCACATTTTGGTCCTGTTTTCTACCCCAGGATCAGCATCCCTACCCCACTGGGGGGAGGGTGGGGTGTCTGAAGATGCTGTGCCACCTGTCCTATGTACACTCTTACTGCTCTGCCAAACATAGTCCAGTTCATCCTCCCTCCACTAAGAAATAGCCAGTGTTTCAATGGTCAGTTCTGGGCCCCTCACAACAAAAGAGATATTGAGGTGCTGGAGTGGGTCCAGAGAAGAGCAACGGAGCTGGTAAAGGGCCTGGAGCACAAGTGTGATGGGGAATGGCTGAGGGTCCTGATGGGGAGGTTAGTCTGGAGAAGAGAAGGCTCAGGGGGGCCCTTATTGCTCTCTACAACTGCCTGAAAGGAGGATGGAGGCAGGAGGGGGCTGGGCTCTGCTCCCAAGGAACAAAGGATAGGACAAGACAAAATGTCCTCAAGCTGCACCAGGGGAAGTTTAGACAGGAGATGAGGAACAATTCCTTCCCCAAAGGGCAGTCAGGCATTGGAACAGGCTGCCCAGGGCAGTGCTGGAATCACCGTCCCTGGAAGTGCTCACAAACCATGTAGGTAAGGCCCTCAGTGCCATGGGTTAGTGGTGGCCTTGGCAGTACTGGGGAATGGTTGGACTGGATGATTTTAAAAGCCTTCTCCAAACTTGCTGATTCTATGACTTTTACTTGAGCAATATCCTCCAAGCAGGAAGGACTGAGATTTATTTTAGCACTCATTTTTTGGTTAGCTTTCCCAGCTCTGAGAGGTTGGCTTTTCTCTTGACATGGAAGCTTTCCAATAATGCTAATATCAAAATCCTTTTTGGAGAGCAAAGAAAGCATGTTCAACTCTCCCTGCCCCAGCCATCCCTGAGACAGTCTCACCAAACAGACATTGAAATCTCACTAATTTCCTGGCATCCATAGGTAAATGAAGACATTGTTTCATGTATCCATTGATTTTGAGAATGTTTTTACTACCTTCACATACAAGGCACCTGTGCTGGGAGCTATTACTCTTGCTCAGAATCCAAAAACCCACCTCTGCTTTGGACTCACTGGTCACAGCTATTGGCTCAGGTCACGGCAGGGCTGACCTGTGTGGGCTGGGGAGAAATGTTTTCCTCCTTGTAGAAGCATGGGCTAAGAAGCAAGTCTAAATATATGATGGAAGTAGGAGGCAGGAGTAAGAGAGAGAGAAAGGCTTCCTGAGGACAGATCTTACTGGAGTAGCAAGGCTGGTATTTCAGAATAGGGAAAATCTCTGATGGCTGTTTCTCTTGTATTCTGGAAAACAGGACTTATTTACAAAACAAACACACTGAGATTGCACCAAAAATATCGTGTGCTCATGTTACCGATTCCTCCACCTACGCAGACTGTTCTTGCAGGGTCTTTAATTTTGACGAGCTGCTCAGGTTACTGGAGTAGTGGTAGTAAATTCAGCTCCTGTTGGTATTTACAGGCTGCCTTCAACTTTATCAGATAGTGATATCGGGATCAGTTAATTAATGTTTTCCTCAATACCACAAAAGAGATTTCCTGGGCTTATAAAAACAAGGCTACAAAGCACTGTTTTCTGAAGTCTTTGTCAAGCCTCTATCACTGCATTTGCAAATCGGCACAGGTCTGCATAGATACTTCAGTACTTTCTTGTGCAGGAAGCTCAGCATTTCAGCAGGACACAGACAGAGATTAAATAGCATGCTTTAGGGAATAAAATCTGCTATTCTTGAAAGCAGAGATGCTATATTGAATGTAAGCAAATCAGATGTGACCTGCAGAGGGTGCCATGGCAAGCTGTGTATGTAAAGAGAAAATAATAATCAGGTGTGCTCTTTAACACTGAGTGAAAACATTCATTCCATCTGAAAGGTATGATTAAATTCATAGAGGGGGTTGTGGGGTTTTTGTTGGGTTTTGGGTTTTTTTTTTCCTTCTTGAACTGCTTTGGTCTCTTTCTTTACTAAATCTGGATATTCAGGGTGGAAAAAAAGAAAAGAGCATGTTATAAATAAAGAACTGAAGTTAGGAGAGCTGATAAAATATGAATACCATTCCAAGGAGCTTAATGTGTCATAGCTGCATAATAGAAAAGGGAGTGAAGTGCGTATGTGCCCCTGCTGCTTAACAGCATGTTTGAAAGAGGCTGCAAAGGCAGCACAAGTGGAAAATTCCCTTGTTGGCTGCTCTCCAAGGCATCTATTCAGCTTATGAAAAATATGATGTTTTATTTGATATCAAGAGCATGGAGTGGGCTTTTTGTGGGTTTTCTACAGAGAAACAACTGGAGAGCAGAGTGGTACACAGGCACCCTGGGTCGTCTGCCCTTCCCTCTCCCCCCTCCCATCCAGTCCTTTATTATTTTTAAACCTCTCATCAAATCTGTAAAATCCTGTCTTCATACAGCATAGCCAATCGTGTATGTGAGGGATAACGTAAAAGTGCATTTCTGTGATCATCCTTCCTGGTCTCAGAGGCGAACAGTAGCCTAGTAACGAAGGGATGCTAAATACTGATACCTTGATTCAGTGCAGCTCTGGTAAGCCCACCACCTACCATCTCCAGGGGAATCACTGCATTAAATTTGCATTAAAGACGGCTGTATGGCTGACCCAAGGGTCATATTAGCATTTTTACTCCGGTAAGTTGGTCAGCGGAACATTTCTGTACCATGAAAATTATTCCGGTACTCGATGGTTAGGAATTAAACATTTATGAGAAATTTTGCAAGAGCATATTAGCAAGGATGAGCTGGTAAAAAAGTACAATAAGGGCAGAGCTCTATCAATATGCAGATCGGAGAAAGAAAATCGAATTGGATTTGTTTCATCTCAAAGTGGACACCGGGAAACCAGCAGGAACATGCCTAAAAGGAATGCTCTGTTTATGGGAAGAGACGCAACAAAGGTAATGGTGACAAATGTGCTTAATCCCCCCCGCTCTTCTGCACTAGCTGAGTTCTATTCTCATGCAGACTCTTCCATCAAAGTTTGCCAGCATAAAGCAGATAAATATTATAGGCGAGAATCTCCAGTTTTAGATCAGCACAACACACATAGCTACTTGGATTTTACACCTTGGAGATTCAAGGATCAGTCACAAAATAGACAAAGGACTAATTGACATTTATTTTGTACTTGAAAGGAAACCAACAACCGTATGTTAAAAAGGATCAGCTGGGAAAAGATAGTAGAAAAAAGAAATATCTGCTCAAAAAAAAACACCTCACAGCTGTATAAATGCAGGAGGAATGAAATGGAACCATCACAACTTGGCATTCAGAATGGAGTAACAATAGCTCTTACAGCCCATTAATATCTATTTGTCTGTACCCTCGATAATTCCAAATGGATGAGAATGACCAAAGAAAAACACTTAACAATCTAATAGGCACTAATATGCACATTTCTTTGCATGGAACAATAAATTTAAGACCAAGCCAGCAATGAATTCTATTCTATTTAAAGGAGATTTTGTTATTCTATGTCCTTCCCATCCACCCGCCTTTTTTTACCCATAAGACTGCCTTCTAGAAAAGAAGTTTTGATTGACAAGGTGACATCAACATACTAAGGTAATTTCAAGCATTTCTCTTCTCCATTTCCAGTAAAAAGGAGCAACTGGGTGGTTTCCAACCTAGGAATCTTGCTCTGTAAAGACACTAGCTCCTGGCTTGTACTCCTGCCTCAATCGCCCATATATAAAATGAGAAAGGAATAGCTTTTTAGTACTCCAGAGTTGTAAGAAAATTCCTCATATAAAGAATATGAGATGATACGCTTGGAAAGGGGATCATCAGACTTCTGTCAGACATTTCCTGGCTGGATCTGGAAGGAAAAGGATGACTTCTGACAACAGGAGAGGCAGAAGGAATTAAATGTTCTCAGACACAAACAAGGGAATTGAAATACAGCTATTCCCATCAGATAAACAGTGCCACTTCCTGGAATATCTCCTGCATTATACAACCACTCAGCCAAGAATCTATTGGTTAAATAATGTGCTAAATCACAAATGTGGAAGCATCATGTGTGCCTATAAAAGAAAAAAAAAGTTTAGAAAGAACTTTTTAATCTCTCTTCAAGCCAAAAACCTCTTTAAAACACATTCACTGATTTTAGCTGCAATGTGCCAACTCCCAAACTGAAGTGATATATTTGAAATGAGTGACTGACTTGAACTAAAGGCCTGTGTTCCTGGAGGAGCAGAAAGACTGCACAATGAGCCTGTACCTACCTCTTTAGCGAGCGCTGAAAAAGCATTCTTTACACATGTTTAAAATTCTTTAGCTTACCACGTATTCCTCTTCTTGTTGACTTAGGGTTTTTTTTGGTTGGTCTGGTTGGGTTTTGTGGTTTTTTTTGGTCCTATTCTTTGCTGTTTTCCCTTGAAGGCTTGTCTCCTAATATTCATAACTTGTTTTTCTAGGGCTGGTCATTTTATTCTTGTTTTCCCTGTCTACCATCCTCAAGTCATCAGTCCTATCAACATATGTTAGAACCCATTCAGATCCCTGACAGTCTAAAATTTGATTCACACTGGAATATAGAAAAACCCTAAGTCTTTCAAAAGTGACATAAACAGCTATAACAAATGCATACAAAGTCTCTTCCTGCAATGACAAGACATTTCAGTTGGAGCCAGGACAATCACTTGCCAATGGAAGAATTTGCAAGGTAAGAAGATGTCATGTTCACAGCACTGGAAAATTGCTGTTGAGCACTAGAAGCGCTCTCAGACCCAGTAGTCATCATACTGTGCCAGACTCAAGGGGAATCAAGCTACCTCTCTACACTCTTTGCCTTCTGGGGGCAGGTGGGAACTGTCCCAAGTCTGGCAAAAAGCAGAAGACACAAAAAAGCTGCTCTAACTCATACCTGAGCACCCACCACTCCAACAGCCTGTTCCAGCAGCAAGGACTGGCAGGGCTTGGAGGCTGCAGATCTTTTCTCCCCGCCCCCCCCAAGCAAGAATAGACAGCGGAATAAAAACCTCAATGCTTTGCCATGAGGAAATCCCTCTCCACTGAAGAACCCTCCTGCGGCTGCATCTGTGGCTGCTGTGATTGCTTTTGGCAACTGCAGTAGATCGAAGGACACGGCCAAAACATGCCGACAAGAAGTGTATTCACAGCTTTCTATTTGACGCAGCCATTTTGCAGAGACTTAAATCAACACTTCTAAAGCAGGAAAGAAAGTCATTTTAAATATTTATGTGTTATAAAGAAGTCAGCGATACCCCATGTTCAAGGCTAGGTTGGACGGGGCTTGGAGCAACATGCTCTAGTGGAAGGTGTCCCTGCTCGTGGCAGGGGGTTGGAACTGGATGAGCTTTAAGGTCCCTTCCAGCCCAAACCAGTCTGGGATTCTACTTCAGCCTAGGCACAGTAACTGAAAATTTTTACAAGTTTGCTGAACAAAAGCTTTCAAGTTCTTTTGAAAATCTGATTTGAAAATAGGGAGGAATTTATCTTTGTATCTTATTTACATGACAATTTCACAGGTATCATAAACCTCATCCTTTTGCTTTTGGCTATTCACAAAGTGGTTAACCTCAGAAATTAAGGCTAGACTTTCAGCTGAGCTGCTTCCAAATGAACCACTATGACTACTCTGTGCATTTTTCTTTCTTTCCAGATGCATGCAGGTTTTTCCAGAGCACAGCTATTCGTTCAGACTGCATATAGAACCCTCACTGGAGAGTAAGTGCCTCCCCCTTTCACTCACATGCACACAGGACACAAGCAGCAAATACCCATCCTGTGGTTGAAAGGGTTTGAACCTGTCCCCCCTACTGCCAAAATGAAGAGTCAGACTCCCAGCCTATGTAATATTTCAAGGTTGGTGCTTTCATATTCTTTATACTATAAAGTATTCCATTTCATACGAGGAGTGGAGTATGGAGAGAAAGAGTACCTACACGTGAGTAGGAATCACTGCATTCTGGTGATCTCGGTAGTCGCCCAGGAAGGAGCTGACCCAGCAAGAGCTTGTTTCAATGAATATATAATGTTAAGTACATACTGGAGTGGGGATGTGAACCCACTTCATGTTTCTCCTGGAGACACCCACTAGTCATTAGGCTGTGGTTGTGTTTTTTTGCACTCCAGACCAATAAATTATTAATTACTTTCAAGTAAAAGCAGAATGAAAACCTCCAAGCATATGTCACTCAGACACTGCAGAGCAGCACGAAGTTACCAGAGTCAGCTGCAAAATGGCAGCAGATGCTCTAACTTTAGGGAAAATGAACAAAAGGTTTCATTCCCACCTTTTACGATTGCAGCAGTGCTGTTAACGTGCTTTCCTCCACTCTTTCTCATACTGGAAGGAAATCAGACTAGAGATGGATGCTCTCCTGCAGTACACAGCTGTCTTCCCCCCTCCAGCACTTTCTGCTGGTTAGCCCAAACTTTTAAAGCACTAGTTCATTTCTTTAAGCACCCAGCTCCCCTCCTGCATTACACCAAGTACCCTGGCACTCAAGTCAGTGCTGTCATGTACATCAGGACACAAAGCACTTCAAAGTCAAAGCTGCAGCGTTGGTTGAGCCCACACCAAGATGAACAAAGTGGATTTAAAGCAATAAAGGATGTGACCACTCTATGCCTCTCTATGAAACACTATCAGCAACAACCCCCTCTTACTCCTCAGATGTTTCAAAGATCACATTGGACAATGTGAAAGGCTTGAGACAAGCCATGTAAAACCATGCCTGCCTTTGTTAGTCAAGCCATAAAAGCTCTCAGAAAAAGGAAATAGTTTCTATTTTTGTGCAGAGTACAGACTAAAAATCTGCCTTTAATATCACTCTCCAGGGTTTCAAGCAAGATCTTTTGATCTTTCAGCAGGTGCCTTGCATAATCTCACACTGCTAATGGTTTTAGGCAGCGACAAACAGCAAACTGTGCCTGACTCGGCAGTCTCTCACTTTCTATATGTATCACCCCAATGAAAAATGCAGCATTTCCCTGCTGGCTGTTCCTTTAAAATATGCATTCTGCCTTCAAATAAACAGAGAGAGAAGGGCAGTTGCAAACAATTAAAACCCAACACAAAGAAAACAGGTATCGCTCACAGAAACATAGATCACGGTTCTGCCATCAGGTAGCTTATGTGAACTGGAAGAGTGTTGGTGGAAGGTTTCAGTAGGACTTATCTACTTGGAGAGTCTGTGTGGCTAATCACAACTGAATCACAACTTAGCTGATCAGGGCAAAATGTGTTCAAAGTGCCGTAAACCATGTAGTACCATCTAAAATCCATTTAACACTGGCCTGCACAAGATAGGTACTTGATGAATTGAGGCACCAAGGTTTCACTCAAGTCTTTACCTCACAGATAAGCTGTCCAAGAACTCTACTTCACATCTGAACTTAAAAGAGATCACAACACTCTACATCACGGCAGTGCTGCTCTAGCCTATTCAAAGCAACAAAGATGTAAGCAGCTCCAAAGACTGATGATGCTGTAAGAAACTCAGGCTGTAGACGAGTTCTTCTGAGTTTGTGTTTTTTCTATGTCCCTCGAGAAGGAAATTTTAAGAATTGATTGCAACGTCTGTGTTAAAGAAATTCTAGCAAGAATGAGAGAGCAATGCAAAAGCTGAAGCAAGATTACTCTTCTTTTTCTTACCACAGGCAGTAGAGTGGCAATTAGTTTAGCATAATTTCACAGGAAAGTGAGAAGAAGGAGGAAAAAATAGGAGAAGAAAAAAATTTCAATAGAGTCTGGAATTTAAAGTTAACCTTCCCCCCAGCCTTTTAAACAGATGGTGAGGAGAAGTCCCACTCTTGCTTTTTGATTGAGCAACCACCACTTCTTCAGAAAGTTTAGAATTACTTGTTCCCTCTTTTGAACAAGATCCTCTGCTTTGTTGCTTTACTGATGACCCCCCTAAATCTTTTTCTGCTGTTCTGATTTTGAAAGCATCGTGCACAGAGCAAATATGCCAAGAGATTCTGCAGCTCAGTGACAACTCCAGTCATTCATCTTATAGCTTGTTTTTCCTCTCACATATGTCACTTTTACAGTGCCATAATCTCACTAACTTCAGTGGAGGAGCTCCTGATTTACACTTACTTTGCAGAGTCAGGTCATGTAGTTTCTATATAGTTCATTAGGCTGAGGATAAACTAAAGCCTGCTGGACCACTATGGAGTAGATGCCTTTTCCCTTTGGGAGAACTGCCACTCTTAGTGAGGGATGCACTGCAGTGGGTTCAGCATCCAAGTAAGCTTAAATGTCCAAAGTCTGCGGAACCTTCACCTGTGAAAGCAACTGATATATGGAAATACATACAGCCCTACTTACAAGTCACACATCTCCTTCACTTAGATATGACTTCTGCACCTGCCCACGGGTAAAACACATCTGCTTCTGCAGGGAATCCCACCCATGGCACAAATGTTTCTCAACATCAGTCATTTTGTCACAGCAGGATCCCCAAAACTGGCAACACCATCAAAATCATTTTCAACAACTGTCTGAACACTGCAACTGTTATGTACTATCTCAACGAAAAACTCAGCAGTGAGTATTCTAATAGGATTTATGCGTTGCAAAATGACTACTTCTTATGATATACACAGGGTCTTCTGAGTCTAGAAAAGGTAGAAACCTCTTAAAAGTAAAATAAAAATAATTTAAAATAAAGTCTTTCAACCAGCAAAAATGTGCTAAGTGAGGGCTAAAAAGGCTTTCAGCTGGAAGCAATGTGCTAAGTGAGGACTAAAATGCTTAGGGAAGGCTCCCCAAGACAGGGGAAATGACTGCACCAGGAAATTAGTGAAAAGAAACAGGGTAAATACTAGTAGAGATTTATAGCATCCAAGCAATTTTCTTTTTGGATAAAACAGAAAGAGAGTGCTAGTGAGCCTGAGAAACCTGTCTGAAACCAAGGAAAAAGAGGAAATGAGTCAGAGAGTGCCCACGGCAAGCAGGACTAAGCTGCTCCCTTCCCAAAGTCATTTCACACATCTGCTCTCAAAGGCAGTTCTCTGACTGGGGCTTTGTAGAATCAGCCCTCGGCTACAACATCTCAGACCATTCACAATCTTATATGGTACTTTGGAGAAAAGATTGCTTTCAGGTGCATTTTACACTGTACATTTCCTACATTATGCCTCCCTTCTGCAACAGCCTTTCTAGCTTTGTAGTCAGGAGCTTATCGCTCGTTTTAATCTCACCTGATGTTTCAAACAGACCCAAGTGAATCTGACAGTCTCAAGACACATGGCTTTTACAAAAATGACAAAATCCAAATAAACTGGTGATGGTGATAAACCCTTGGGGCAATCTGCAGCGAAAGGTACACCTGGAAATCCCAGAGGCTAGGTTAGGCCTCCTGCTAGTCTGCAGAACAGCGATACTGCAAGTTACCATATAAAACATATGATGTTCCCTGTAACGGATTTTATTCATTACCCTTTGACAAAGCTGAGACCGTTGGGAAAAAACCCTAAACATTGCCTTTCTGGCATGTATTTAGGTGAGAAACTTCAGACTCCTGCTCCCTCCATTCTATTTTCCCCACTGAGCCTAAAAGGAAGTTGGTTTCTTCTCTTCAGCTCTGCATTTTCCTGAATGGAATCTGAGCATGATGCCTAAAACAGCCGTTACAATCTGTTGCATATATTGGATTTATGGCTAAGGTTATTACTACACTTACAGAGTGGCAGGCCTTTGTATTGCGTGTTCATGGATATTTTTGATGTCTTGAGATCTTCAGCAGAAGACAGTGAGCTGAGGGGTGTTTGGAATAGGAGAGCTTCAGGCTTCAAGAACAGCCATCATAATGGTATCATAGGTGGGATTCTGGAGCTTGAATTAGTACTTGTACAATAACAGATTAAAATAAGATTCATAAATTTGCAAGTCCAAGTCTTACATGAAGACACCTGCAATACTTCAGTCTTACAGTACACAAGTTCCTGTTCAACTACCTTCAATGACTTTATTACACCGTGACCTTGAGACACATGGAATCCTAATATTCTGAAACGGTATCTGGGAAAGAAACACCTCCTGCATTCTTTAAGTATAGTTAGAAAAGAGCACAAGTCCATGTTCTTCCATTTCCCAGTCTGAGCTGTCTTCAGTGTTGCTGTGTTTTAAGCTTCAGCCTGTTTACCTCTGCAAGCCCATGAACCTCCAACACACTCTCAGTCATAAACCTCAGATGCATCACACCCTCTGAATGCAAATGACTCATTTCCTAGTGGTTCTGATAAACACTGAAACACCCCCTTGATGTCTTGTCCCTTCCTTTTTCCTCAGACTTCATGCTTTAAAAGAAGAATCAACACACCCAACCTTCAAGCTCCCTACAAGAGACTCTTAAAACTCATGGAAACTATAACCAGATAAATAGCTTATAATAGTATTTCACTACTTTCACACTTATTTTTTTTTTCTGGTTTAATCTTTGTGAAGAGAAACACTAATGATTTCTGCTTATCAGATTTCACCTTTTTTTTCTATTTATGAACATGCACAGTTCTTCCATTACATTGCTTACAGGACTCTTCAGAATGTTTTTTGTGTAAGTAGATCATCTATTTGCTATGAACCATAAGCTCAGAGTATGCAATCACTAAGTACTCCATGAAGCTGAGTGGTGTTATTTCACAGAATCCCAGACTCGTCTGGGTTGGAAGGGACCTTAAAGCTCATCCAGTTCCAACCCCCTGCCACAGGCAGGGACACCTTCCACTAGACCAGGTTGCTCCAAGCCCCATCCAACCTGGCCTTGAACACTGCCAGGGATGGGGCAGCCACAGCTTCTCTGGGCACCCTGTGCCAGTGCCTCAGCACCCTCACAGGGAAGAATTTCTTCCTAATGTCTAATCTCAGTCCCCCCTCTGTCAGGTTAAAGCCATTCCCCCTTGTCCTGTCCCTACAGGCCCTTGTCAAAAGGGGAGATTTTCCTCTCCAGATTTCTTGTTGGTCCCTTTAGGCACCAGAAGCTGCTTTAAGGTGTCCTCTTCTCCTGGCTGAACAAGCCCAGCTCTCTCAGCCTGTCCAGAGAGGTGCTAATGTGTGTGTATGTTAGCACATTTCAAGTAATTTCCACATACAAGTTCCATGTCACTGTTACTCCCTGCAGGATCACCTTTAAGCATCCTCAAGAGGTAAAATTGGTGAGGTCTTTTAAATATTAAGAATGACACAATACATTTTCAAACAGACCAGTCACCTTTCCAGGGAGGGAATGAGGAGCATTGTGGCACAGCCAGTTTTATTCTGGCATAAAGTGCGCTTGTGAACAGCACTGACTCTTTTCTTTCAGTTGCAACCACTGATCCTAGACAGCCAGCAGTCATCCTACCAAACAGCAGCACATAAGGAAAAGTCCAAACCCTCCCAAAAAATGCTAGAGCAGCTGAGGACTCTGGGCTACATCCTCTGCTTATGTGATTTGCAGTAGTTTGATTTATTCACACTAGCTAAGAAGCTGACTCTTTCTTGTGTTTCCCATTGCAGCTTAGTCAAGCAACAATTCAAGGGCAAAAAGAGGCAGATGCTTTGGAAACAAAACACGTTTTAAGATAAATGCTACATTTTAATACCTGTTTGCTGGGTTTTGTTTTAAGTTTTCCAGCTGAAATTCCCATAATCAAAATTCCCATTATTATGATTTGCTGTCTCAAGAAAATAACACTGGTTTTGTATAAGCAATTAGTACTGTATGAACTGGAAATTTATGCTGAAAATATTTTTCTCCCGGATGTGTCAATTTTATCGTGGAGTTTTAATTCCAGTGGAAATTTTAGCTAATGAAAAAAAAAAAATCTCTTGCAGAAACTTTACCAAGTGATTGGAAAACGGTTGTGCAATCAAATTGTCTCATGAGAAAAATATCTTTGAAGGAAATATGGTATCTACCTATCATTTTCTTAAAACACACCATAATTTAAAAAGGAGAAGGAAGAAGAAAAGTTAGAATAGCATGATACTATGCATTAAGCAATCTAGAAAGTCTTCTTGGTATTCTACTAAATACAAAGGGGATTTTGCTTTATCAGAAAGCGATGGTACTTACTTTTACCTTCTCTGTAAAAATGATCGCCTTTGAACTGTGATGGCTCCACACCATCCAGTATCAACACACTATTCTCTTTGCCATATATGGTTCAGAAGAATGCTTTACTACTGGAACTACATCTTCCCTTGCCCTAGTATCAGTCTTTCATGAGTGGAAGCTTCCTGTGTGAACCAAAAGTTTGGGTACCATTTTGGGGTACCATTTTCATCTATTTTGAAATGACCCCAGAAGACAGAGAGGCCATTTGCTGCACTCCACCACGATAAATTTGGTGCAGAAACAAAGGGAACTTCATACCAGCTTTCTGGCTGGGATTTAACCTGGGAAAAGTCAACCTGTGGCAAGGCAGGACCATTCCCAAGCATGTCTCAGATTAAACCATTAGAGCCTGAAACTGAGAGAGAATAAAAGAAACCAGCTATGACAGTGAGGCCTGGGAGTGTCTCAAATGCTTACAACAGATAATTTCTTAAACACAGCTGGTTTTTAATAAAGAGGTAGATCCCGAGAAGCTTGTCAGTGCTCACAACTGGACAGGAATATTGGCGGAATAAGGACTATTCAGAATGAGTGAGATTTTTACAAGTCTCACTTTTAGGCTCAAAACATGATGATAATAAAGGCTGGTTTCTGCTCCAAACAACTTAGATTGTGCATATGTGCTGGGCAAAGCTATTTTTATTTGAACATACAAGGAACAGTGTTAGTAGAAAAATAACAGATATTATGTACTCCTATACTGAAATACTTTCAGTGGAGAATCATCAAGAAACCAGTTATTTAAGTGAAGCTGCTCTTGGCCTGTTCTCATGTGAAATCTGAAGAATTCTTTTGGCTTGTGTCAGTTATTGGAAGTACCACATGGGAACAGCCACTTCTGCCTGCGCTTCAAAAAACTACTCTTAGTGATGTGTGGAGAGGCAGCGAGGGATGGTGGAGCCAGTGACTTCTGAGTGCTTTTCATAGCCTGAGCAAGACAGAGAGCCCAGGACAGAGGGTAAAAAGCTATCCCAATATGTGAAAGCTTATTCTGAATGTTGTTAACATTTGTGCAGTTACTTGTATCTAAATACAGAGAAAACAAAAAAGGAAAGGCTCATCCATTGATGACCCTCCTCCCCTCAATACTGAGTATAAAGTGCTTTGCACTTTGTGGTTCTAGAGCCTGTAATAAGAGTGCTGCATCCTCAGAAATGCTTTGATCTGAGAGCACTACTGAGTTAGCTTGCAACAGCAAAGATTGCTATCATTGCTAACAAAGTGATATATATATAATCTCCCTTTTTAAAACTCAGTATTTAATGAAAAAAATAATTTTCTTCAGATTTACAATAAAGCCAAAGAATATAAGGGAGATGAGAGAAGGCTAGGGAAAAAAAATCACTTATTTGTGTTCAAAGAAACCATATGTTCGCAAGAGTGGAAGACTGCATCTTGCACTGTAATCATAAGGAAGGGAAGATCCTTGAGAAAGAGATGAACTTAATCTTCCTTTAAAACTAAACCCATTTTCAATACCTTTGTGTATTGATAACAAGGTTTTCAAGGCTGAGCAGAAGCACATAATGAAAGCCTTATTTGGACAGATTACTTGGCATGATTTAGCTCAGGTGTTTTGGTCTATCAACAGATAAAACCTGTTTAGATAACATTTGAGCCAACTGGGTTTAGCTACAAAGTTGATCACATTTTCCCACTACTAATAC
This sequence comes from Pezoporus occidentalis, assembly GCF_034315485.1. Classification (NCBI taxonomy): domain Eukaryota; kingdom Metazoa; phylum Chordata; class Aves; order Psittaciformes; family Psittacidae; genus Pezoporus; species Pezoporus occidentalis. The sequence goes on from NW_026916294.1 coordinate 7,808,983, forward strand.
CTCACCAAGGCTGCAAGTCCAGCCTCTCTCACTGTTCCCCTTGATTTAACTCTCAAATGTTGACGAGTTTCCTTTTAAGTGTAGCAAAACTTCAGCTTCTCTTTTTCTCCAGCCATAATAAATGTAGCCTGTCTAAACAATATTAATATGAGCTTAAAAACAAATGATTTTAAAAGTGAGTAAAAATCACTGCAGCATTCACAAATGCTTGAGCAAAATATTTTCATACACACATGAACGGCTGAAGAGTAAATGAACTCTATCAGCCAAAGAGAAAATAAAAGGAAAAAATACAGACATTCAGTTTTTAAACAGAAGTCAGAAAGAAACATGAATTTTCTCTTAGTTCATATGAAAATCAAGGATATTAAAAAAAGAGAGATGCTCTTCACTAAGAGAGAAGAAACATGTTCCAATCTGAGGTCACATTAAACGGGTTGATCAAGCGTGAAAGCTTTTTTTGATTTTGTTTTTTCAGAGCTGGAAAGCTACATGTATTTTTTTCCCCCTAAGCCTATTACCCACCATACCCTCCCTTCACCTTCTTTTCTAGTTCAGCTACTAATGGAAAACATCAAGTATTTCTCCTGGACTTCTTGCACAGTAAACGTTTAAATCTGTTCTAAAATCTACCTATTTTATAGCATAGTACCAAGGCTGTCGTCTAATATTTTGGCACAGCTGATCTTGATCAAGCAATTAAATTAATTAGCTTGATGAATCAGCTGGACCTACAAATTCTATCTGTAATCAGCCAGTTAACCTGTGAGACAGACAAAATAATGTGAGAGTTCTTAAGGCTGAACTGATGTCACGTCTCTAACGGCAACCAAACAAGACTGTATTAAGTAGATGTGTTAAACTCATTAAAATAACAAAACATCCTGGAGGAAGTGAAGCTGAATAATCTTTTTCTAGTCCCCAGCACCTTGCAAAATATGCTAAATATGAGATCTGTTGCAGTGTGGTTTAAAAGGTACAAACTTGTGGTTAGCGATAATCCAAGTTGGCAGGGCCCGTAAGAACCTGAGAAGAGGCTGCTTGGGTTCATGGGATGGAGTCAGTAGCAGTGATGCTACCTGCACTCCCCACTTCTTAACATGCTATATGGGAAGGAGAAGGTAGATACGTGAAGAACTAGTTATGCCAGACTCCCCAGAGATGATAATTTGTTTCTTTCCTAAACTGGAAAGGCAGGAAATGTGCTACCAACAAACTACAAAACAGAGGAATGATACAAACACAGCAAGATTAACTGGAAAAATAAAATATAAACCCTTACCAAGCAATACATTTTATTCATTAGACTTTCCTAGACTTGCTCACTGCACCATGTGAACATCTGCCCATCCCAGGCTAATGCTCTCCCGACATGAATCAGGTTGGACCCCATGGTAAGGACTGGGGAAGAACTGGGTTCCCTACTAACCTCTGAATTCCCTCCTCTAGACTTTCTTCTGATGTTCTCGTTTGTGCTGAGGATTCTGTCGCTTCACATGCATACAAACATACATATTTGTATCTTCTGCTGGCACTAGTGACAGCTGAACTGTCAACAGTGACTGTCAAATGAGGGTACTACTAGGACTCTTGTAATGAGAAGTAATAAGGTATTAGAGCAACTAATACACTCTAAGAAGAACAAAGAATGCACAACAAAGAACGATGGGATCACCTTACATATGCTCACATTAGCATTTTGTTTCAGAAAGGAGGCCACATCTGAAATGAATTGCCCAGTTGCCTGCACATAGCATCTTCCTGGTTTACATCATGGAGCATTCCTGATGCATGCAAACTGGCTTTCTTGCAAGTGAAACCAAACCAGAAGGTTTGTACCAGGACCACATCTAGTAAGTTTCCACCATGAATGGGGAAGCAAAGCTCCAAATCAGTAAGGCTGCACCTTCATCACATCCTCCAGCATTGAGCAACTGCATGAGCAGCAGCAGAAGACTCCCTGAACACTGAAGTGACTATGAAGTGCCTTTCCTGCTCTACCATGTTACAGTGCTATGCAATGTTCCAGGTATACAGTTCTGCTCATGTGAGAGGGATGGCGGCTTTTCTGATGGAAGAATAAAAGAGCTGCAGTGTCAGGACCACTGCAACCTGATGACAGCTGCCAAATAGTGAAGAGTGACAACCGCTATTCAATGAAATTTAAGATCAAGAAAAACCACCAGACCTCAGGGGTGGCATAGCAGATGCATCCCGACCACACGAATTCAGGTGGGAACACATTTCTGAGTGTCTTAGTATCTACAATACTGGCCTAGGGACTGTCATGCACAAGTGCCTGCAGGAGAGCCTAGAGGCTATAAGCTGGAGGAGAAGTTTTCTGCATAGCATCTGGCAGCAGCCTCAGAAACTATGTTCCCATTCACAACTCTATACAATTTCCTAGCTCCATCCTGGAGACTGAGCCTGCCATGCTTAATGCAGCTCTCACAGCCCATCATCTCCCTCATTAACCTGGAAAAGTGGAAAGTCGTCAAGCCTTTGTCCAAAGCTAGAGCTTAGATAGTCTGTCGTTCCTTTTTTTCCTCCTTTGACTTTTTATCAGACAAAAGAAGCAGCATTAAGTGGTTAATATTAAGTAAAATTTGGCTCCCTTTCATTCTCTGTAAGAAAGAAAAGAAACAATTTCTGAAGAGTATTAGAGAAATCACACCCTAATATCTGAGGTACCTGTACACCATAATGGTAAGTCTCAAGGACTGCCTACAAACATACTTAACCTACAGAAGGTATTCATTCACTGGAAGTTCTTCTCTAAGCCACCTGGTAATTACAATAATTGCGTAGGCACAAAAATAAACTTGAGACATTTTTCATCTGTTAAGGGATCGTCATTCACAGCCTTCGGGCACACAACTTAACATACGAATGGCGGCAGGACAAAGATTGTCCCTTCTGCCACTTCTTCTGGGGATGGGGAATCACCCAGTGTGGGAAGAAGAAAAATAAAGTTGTCAGAGACTGGTTCACACAGAGGGGAAGTCTGCTGAACAGATTTCAGCCCTTATAGTCCTGTTCCCTAGACAGTCAGAGCAATATTAACAGAAACCCAAAAGGCAGCACGCCTCTGTCATTCACCTTCTGCCAAGATAAGGTTGAGAACCGATATAACCAAAATACAAGATGGTCATGAGAACATCCATAATACATACGTAAAGGGACTTATCTCCATTTTCTTTCTTGATAGGATGGGGGCAAGTATCCATCTCATATAAATTGGTTCTGGGCAACCTGGTCTAATTGAAGATGCCCCTGCTGACTGCAGGGGGTTTGAACTAGGTGACCTTTGAAGGTCCCTTCTAACCCAAACCATTCTATGATTCTACCCTACTGCCAACACTGATTTACCATCAGCAGAGCAGCAAGTCACAGAACCATTTTCCAGCCAAAATACCCAACCAGTTAAATGGGCCTATGAGGCTCAAATTTTCCTTCTGGCCCTAGCAGTATTTTCAGCACACAACCAAGTGGCAACTTGAATGTAAAACTAGCTTATTCTGTCACCCTCATTTGAACACATGTCCTGTCTTAGTCCAGGTGAACAGATTTCTGCATACAGAAGACCTGATCTTAAGTCTAGAAATAGTTGTTCATAAGCCTTTTTCTTCCCCAGGAGAGGAGGAAAGAAAGATTGTATCACCTGTCCCTTATTCCAAACCCCAGAATGGCTTGACTGGCTTAGTTTCTGTTTCCTGACTGGATAGGCAATGTGCAATAATAAACCTTTAAGTTGCAAATACCCATAGGAAACATTTAAAGCATAATAACACACACGCTTATCCAGAGAACAGAAAGGTTGACAAGTAATCTTTCAGTTTCATAGGGATAACTATTAACAAACCACTGTGAGAAAGACTGCCCTCACTGTAAGGACAGCTCACAAAATACCTGCCAGATGAAGTCCTGCCCTCGTCTTCAGATGGGGCTTTGAGCAACCTGGTCTAGTGGTTTCTAGTGGAAACCCCATGGCAGGGGATTGGAACTAGATGAGCTTTAGGGTCCCCTCCAACCCAAAAGAGTCTATGATTACATGATTTTACGAGTCTGTGATTCAGCTGGTCAGTACGCTGTACAAACCCACGTATGTCAACTGTTGAATTGTGGTCCACTGCTGCAGAACATAAGTAAATGAACAAGCCTCTTTCTTCAAAAACCTAAAACATCTTACAGCTTATCTGTAAAGATAACTAATTGTGCAAACGCTATCTTGTGAATGCTTAAGATGCTGAATTGAAAAACATGTAATTAATGACTTGCCTTGCAACACTACTGCCACACTGACAGAGCTTAAATAAAACACAGCATGCTCAAAAATAAGAAGGCAAAAGCTAAAGCCACCCACAAAACTGACTGAAACTACCACTGTGAGAACCCAGCTGGGGCAGGAACAAAAGTACATATGAGGTCATCTCACATCTGTCATGCTGTTCCGATCTGTTAGCCAGGCGTGGGCTTCCCTGCACAGCCAGACACAACCTCACAGAAGCTGGCTAGACATGACAGAAAACTGCGGAGCTGACTCACTAGGACCCAGCAGACCTGGATTCGGGGCTTTACAGATCCATCAGCTGGAACCATCTGTGACTGCTGTCCTACTACTTCCAATTTCTGTAGGCAGCAAGCCCTGGAGAACCTGGAAGGGAAAGGCACTCATACAGTCTCAGCTATTAGAGCTTCATTTGCACTAAAAAGGATTGCCTACCCTCCAATGTTGCTTCCTTGGTTGTGAAGACCTTATATTCACACCAAACCCTAGAATTCATATTTCTTAGGTTCATCTACCTCTCCCAGTATTGACAGTTAAAATACTTCAAAGCAATTATTCTATTTAGGAGCCTAAACCCACTGACTTCATTGTGTGCCAAATACACCGCGGAATATTACAGCTAATCTCTCAGAACAGAAGCTCCTTTGACATTTGCAATCGTATCTAATGTACAATACTATTCAGGTAAACCTAAACTGATTATTTTTTTAAAAATGGGAAATTCTATAGCTGTCAGTGACGTTTCACACAGATGAATTCCAGCTGCTATACAGAGCAGAAAAAAAGAGAGGCATAATACAAAGGCCAGCAAAGGCTGAAGATATCCTGCCTTCACCAGCCGAATAAGAGGGAAAAAAAAACCTACCAGAAACCTTGGCTAGCTCATTATTACACAGCTTCACTGTGCTCTGTAGAACAAAACACTATTCCAGTGCACAGAAAAAAAGTCACACAGTACCTTCATGCAATTTACAAGTTCATAAAAGAGCTGCATTCTGGGATTCAGATGACTCCAAGGGCACAGCACTGATCTGCCTATAGTATGAGGAGATTAAGCCTTAGGTAAAGCCTTTTTGTCTATCACACATAGGCTTGCATATACATCTTTTGCAGACTCATTCTTAATAGATAAGAACACACAAATTCTTTTGGAACTGGAGGCGAGTCAAAAGGAATTTCATTCCCACAGCAATCCACGCAAGCTGTTAGAAGAGACAGATGCTACTTCAAAAGTTTTACTCTACAGGGTTTGGCAGCCATAAGCTCCAACTAACAACCAGTTAGCACCAGAGGAAAAGAACACAAAAAATACTAATAAAAAAAAAGATGCTTCTTGACTGTAATTCTGTTGCCTTCTCTAAACCTGAGACAAAGCTTGTGAGATACTTATTATTTCACTGTGCCGGCAGCATGCACTGAAACATCACAAGATGAAAAAGGAAACAACCATTTATCTTAATAGCAAAGATTTTTATTATAACAAAATGAAGGAACCTGCATTCGATGTAATCAGTTTTGAAATTGGAAGCTAAAGGGAAGTATCACAGAGGAAAGAAGGTGCTTGAGGATAAGACATTAAGGGCCTGACACCTCAGTTAATTAAAACCTTGCTTGAGTAACGAGTGCAGTATCAAGACCTCATTAGTCACAGTTTCTATTCAGGCAGGCAATCACCCTGACAGGGCCATCAGGATCACTTTCCTTTTTGGCACTTTAAAGCTTAAGGCCAGGGATATGAGAGACCTCTCATATTTACAATAAGAGAGATTAAGAACTGAAGAATGCACGTTTTAATAAAAGCGTACCTTGTCACTAGCCAAAGAGTTTAACTTAGACCTCTTGGTACACCTTATGCCTAACACTGCTTGCCATCACTTAAATTCAGTCTACTTCAAGACTTATACCTATTCATCAGGCTTAAAGCCATTTTCTTCCCCGTTTGAACAGAAAAGCTGCATCCTTATGCCAGCAGATCAGCCTTTCTACCACACAAGTGTCTAAGGGAGAACAGTTAATGTGTCAGTAGATGAACCCCTTAATTTCAAACATTTGCATGGGGTGGCTTCAACAGTACTAGCACACGAAGTCCCATTTGCACCATGTCATCTGCTCTTTTCTTTAAGATCCTTTGAAGCAGCAGATACCAGCCAGCAATAACCGATGCAGCTACTCTAATTGTAGGGGATACAGATGACATTAAAATGAAGGTTTAGCAGGAGTACACATCCAGAAAAAAGACATACAGAGAAAATTTCTACCCATTTCTGCATCTGTGGTTTTACAAACAAAGCTGCCCCTGCATGAACTTCTCTACAAAGACTACAGTCCAGATTACTCCCTCTTTCTCTTCATATACTGTCAACTGGTTAAAGTGGAAGAGTCTTTTTCTAAAGCATTAATGTTTTGATAGTATGAATCATTTGGGGAGCTTGAGGCTGTTTCAATTCCATTTTTGTGATGATATTGGAAGCGATAATTGATTAAATCTCACTTCTTTTTACGGGTGTCAGGGAGGTGGAGTGTCAGAGAGTGGCAAGAACACTGTATGAGAAAAAAGCTACACAGAAACCCCACAAAACAGCGGCAGACCAAGGTGCTTTATACCACAGAATAAAAGAATGTGAAACTAAAAATCAAGAGTATAATTCAACATCTTTCTGTTGATTCAACAGCATATATATGCACTTTGTTTTGCCAATTATGGAATTCCTATCAAAGGTCATGCAATAAATAAAAGAATGCCAAGTTCATAAACTTAAGACATTGCCCCTTTTTTTTTATATTTAACTTTCCCACACTAGCTGTTTTGTGGCCTGAAATACCCAAGAAGAGACAATAAAAATACACAACTTTCCCCTTTTTCATAGTAGATTTAGCCTGGAGAAGAGAAGGATGCATGGAGACCTCACTGCAGCCTTCCAGTATCTGAAGGGGGCCTACAAGGATGCTGGGGAGGGACTCATTAGGGACTGTAGTGATAGGACAAGAGGTAATGGGTTCAAACTTAAAAGAAGGGAAGTTTAGATTGGCTATAAGGAAGAATTTCTTTACTGTAAGGGTGGTGAGGCACTGGAATGGGTTGCACAAGGAAGTTGTGAATGCTCAACCCCTGGTGGTGTTCAAAGTGAGGTTGGATGGGGTCTTGGGTGAGATGGTTTAGTGCAAGGTGTCCCTGCCCATGGCAGTGGGGTTGGAACTAGATGATCTTCAGGTTCTTTCCAACCCTAACTATTCTATGATTCTATAATAAGAGATACAAAAATCAAAATAGTGATGAGCAACATCTCTAACATGCAGATCAATCTCCATCCACAAACTTGTCTAAGATGTTGAGCTGAAAGGTACTCAGATTCAAATGTCTGAGTGCCAGGTTGGGAGCACATAGTGCTATCATGAAGAAAAATGCTCTGTAATTTCATTGCACCAAAGCTGAAAATGACTAAACCAAAAAAGTCATTGGCTGGTACTACAGTATTGCAAATTAATGTCTTTGGTGCTTTCTTGAACCGAAATATCATCTATTAATGACGACATTTGACTACCCACAATCATGAACAAGAAAGAAAATGTCATTCATACTGGATATGACCTGGAATCTGCTTGCACTGTATTAAAAGTCCACAAGACCACCATACAAAATCCTTGTTTTCAAAGGAGTAACATGCCAACACTGTAACAAAGACGGACCATTTTGTACTACGCAAGACTACACCCTTTGTAAGGCAGTAATGAGATAACAAGACTACGGGAAGTGAGCCCAGTGGCACTGAATTTGACAGAAGTTAAGCCAATGACAAAAGCCTTTATTATAGTACATGAACTTCCATCAGTGTTCCTGAGACTGGAAAATTCTTGTGGAGAATTTGCAGCTGTTCATTGGAATTCAACCCAAACATCCCCATACTTTTCCACTAATTGTAGAGAAGACTATTCAGCCTTTTTTTAGGTAATACTTCTAAAAGGTAATGGTTTAAGAAGTAGTTTTCCATAGTTTTTCAACTACACATCAAAAGACAACTTTGGGCATGAAATTCTAAACCTAGCTTTTTCACAGTAGATAGTAATTTCAATTTTTTGGGCTGCTGTATTACAATATAGGACAGGACATGATAGCCATACTGTTGACTGGCATTATTTATTGATGTACTTACATCATAACCTTTTGATGTTAGACAACTTCTGCTTAAACTTAGACAAAACGGTAACAAATACATAAACTAAAGGAATAATTAAACTTCACTGCTAATTAAATAAACACTAATATCTTCTCACTGAGCTGGTTTGTTCAGTTTGAATGGTGTATTATTGATTATATTTAAATTATACAATCATATTATACTTAAATTATATCTTACATATTTAAATGCTTAACAAGCATTTAAATCTGTCACTGTACTTGCCCCAATAGTCAGGTCACAGTGAATTGGACTGAGTTAACTCAGTTCCTGGGTATCAGTGAATTATAAAGATTACTTAATAAAGAGTTCTCCACAGTAATATAGGGAGTCAATGACCCTTAAAAGACATATTCCCTGCAATGATTGAGAACTGGCAGGAAAATAGCTTCAACAGAAACCTGCTCTAACAAAAATGACTAAGTAGATAATCGTGAAGGAAATTCTTTTTAACACTATAAAAAGAAAGCATGTAAATGGTAAAACAACCTTTTCTCACCATTTCAGAATGGAAGGATTAATTGCCTATTTCATAACCGCTTTGTTCAAAAGTCTGGTCTTTAAAGTAGTTATAAGAGAACTGAAACATTTCAACTGACTAGAAATTACAAAAGCTATTATATGTTGGCTTTTTTTATCAAGGTTAGGGTTAAAAATGTGAACTATCATATTTCCAAACAGTAGAAAATCCACTGCTAACTGATTCTACTTGGAGCTGCACCTTTAGCTCCAGGGCTACATTTGACCCAGCAATCCCAAGGTTCACAAACTGAAAATCTGGTTCTTTGGTAAGGGTGGTGTTACTGTGACAACTGAGGGCCTGTGTAGGACTGGGGAAGACAGACTGCACATCTAGGGCTGCTGTTGAAACACTGCTTACGGTGGAAGAACGGACTTGGATTGCATTTCAAATCCTGCACTCTTCCTAGAGCGTGTTTGGTTCAATGTTTCATACCTAATGGGAAAGAAAAAACTCCCTGCATCCTCTTACATAGCTCATGTAGAAGAAGCTTTATAAGACATGCAGTTTTGCCTGTTCCTGACGTTGCAGAAGATGCTACAAAGACAACACCTTAAACGCTTCTTCTTCATCATTTTATTTCTGGTAAAACCCTTTTTCTTTTGCTTCCTCTCAAGAACAGGTCTGAAGTGCCCATGAGCAGACTGACATGGAAAAATACAAGGCTTGAAAAAAACAGCCTAAGGAGCCTGTATGAATCACATCCTGCCCATTGCTTCTGTGACATCTAACTGGAGACCATGGAGGAAAGCAGCACAGCCTTATCAAATTGAGTCACCCAGAGTGAAACTCTGATGGGAAATTAGCACCTGTAGGTGACTCGGCCATGGATAGATGAGGAACGAATCAGAGACCAGCTCCCCAACCTGCTCTGCCCATGCAGGGAAGAGAAAAACAAGCAGGGTAAATTAGACTTTAAATCTGTTGTGGCTAATACAGACAAAGAGAGAAAGGCTGGAACAATGCAAATATGGGAAAATCCTTTAGTATTTTCAATGCCACAAGACAACTATTGGCAAGGGCTGCATTGTGCTTTGCTTTAAAATTGAAAACACTGCATTTTAATTAGAATAAATAGGTAACATTAATTGCCATAAGCAATGCAGATGCTACAGACAGGATATAACACAAACACATGGGGAACAACTGAGTGATACAAGAGTCCAAACACTCCAAAATTAAGTTGTTTCTTGGGGTTTTCTGGCTTAGATGTCTGAGATGATCTGACTGAAGCTCTTCTCAAATAAGTGGGTTTTGACCCCTCCAGCTGCCTCCCATTTCAGACCTCAATAGTTTGGCTCCCTTATCATCAGTAAAACTCAGGACTTAAAACTCAGCTTCTAAGTTTGCTCTGGTTTAGATGCAATCTAAGTAAAAAATACAAGACAATTCTATGCAATAGTCCTTCCTAAGATTACTGAATGAAACAAGAAAGTGGCTTTTGTTTGTTTGTTGTAAGAAAAGAAGATGAAGTAAATTCTATATAAAATTCAGCAATGGAGGAATAGGTAGGCATAAAGCCCCAGAGTGATTCACATATATAAAAGCCTGAATGTAATGAAAAAGCATTAATAAGCCTTTCTGCTTCCTTTAGTGCTCACAGAATGTCCCTGTTCTTTAAATGAGAAGCTCACTGCAAGGGGCATACCTCAAAAGTAACTAAATCCAAGGAGTAGGTCAGCTACCGGGAGACCATGGCATGCATTAGAAGTGTTTTAAAATTCAAAACATGCAAGCCCAGAAAGAAGGGGTTTTACTCAGGGATCCAGTGTGAGTAAACCATCTGTAAGGCATCTAAATAAGACAACATTTTGATTCTCTTTCTTAGCTGCTCAGTAAACATCACCTGCCGTCGTTTATCTTCATTTGCTTCTTGCCCGCTCAACATTCATCGCCTCTCATCATTTATCTCCATTCGTTCATGTCCACTTAACAATCGTCACCCAACACTGCTCAACTTCATTTGCATCATTTACATCTCGTCAGCTTGACAGTCATTATCTGACAGTACTCATCTTCATTTGCTTGGCAAGATTTCCCTGATACTCTCAATTCAAGGATTCACCAGTGCTTGGAATTTCCCATTTTTTCAATATACCAATATCCCTCTATCTATAGGCATCAAAAGTAACAGCTTTTCGTGTTGTGACATGGCTTAAAACTGGTTTCCAATTCCAGTAAATCTAATGAAAAGCACTGCCCTGCCCCCCTGCTTCACAGTGATGAATGTTCAGTATTTCCCATTTTTACTAAACGAGGAAAAAAGAATGTATCATTTCATTTCTATATATAAATACGTGTATATGCACACAAAATACATAAATATATAAATCCTATTATAATCTTCAGGATAAACAAAAAATATAACTCAGATAAATAACACATTCTCTTGGCCTTGAGCCTTCAGAGTAGAGAAGCTGTCAGCCAGAAGCACTGTACTTAGGAGTACAACACATTTAGGTCTTTCTTAAGCCAAAGATGAATGTATTTCATAATTCATTATGCCCTCCTGCTTTAGTATTTTGTGGGGAAATAAAACCCTAAATAGTTCACAGTAAATATGGCATCTCCCTTACTCTTGAATTTTTCTTCAAGTGCCTCACATCTTTGACATTAACTTCTTAAAAAATACTGGTTTTACTCTGAAGATAATGATGAGATCCTTGCACATTTGTAATTCCTCAGTCAAGATAACCTGAATCTACTCAGTGAATCAAATAACCTCTTTATACCATGCGGATCTCCTCGATTCAGGTATCTGATGTGCATCCAAAACAAACAGAAGAGTTTCAATACTCTCTACAATACGTTTCTATGAACAGTCTGCAAATAAATTTGTTTTCTAAGGGATCTGCAGAAGGAGACTACAGAAGACAAATAAATAATTTATACTATGTGAGGTAAGTTGTGTTTCATTAACTGCTACAAACAGCACAAATCTGTCTTGCCTCAAGGCACCCATTACAGTTGGCATCATTTATTCTTTCCAAAGACCTGGTCAAAGGCTCCATCGGAAGGTTTCTTGTGATTAGAGGTCACCCAGCACACTTAAATGAAGGAAAACTGCAGTCCTCAAATATGACTGCTGCTGCTTTTAGGTATTTTACTTCATCTCACATGCACAAGGTTGTATCATAAGTATGAGATTAGCTGCAAAATCACTCCTTTTTCAGCCAAGTGACACCAACCTTCAAACAAAAACAATGCCAGGCTAAATGGAGGCCTTCCCCCCTTGCATTACCTTTCACACCCTCCTCCTTGCATACAGATTTCTTGCTTGCCTTTTCCTAAGCTGCAGCTTGTTGTGCCACAGCCCCCCCCTCGCTCTCCCATTTCCCCCTCCACACACAGGTTTCTAACCCCCACATTTCCCATCACAGTATGGGCCATATAAAACTCTTCTTTCACAATCTTTGCAGCTCTGCCTTTATAGCCCTCTTCCAGGGTATCTAATATCCATGAAGTGTGTTGTAAAGCTAGCAAGATGGTTTTTTTCTCCTTCTGGTAGGTAAACCAAGATGAAACATCACTCCCAAGCCCTGTTTCTTTAGTGTGCACATCCCCAGTTCTTGTCCTAATCCTCCAAAGATGATGGCTCTGTGGCTAATACAGACCAGCAGAGACCAATGGAAAGTAAATGAGATACCATTTTGGACACTGCAGCCTAGCTGTATCACATTTTCAAGCTCCTCATTTGAATTCAGGTCAGCCTCTTCTTTTTCGATTACACCAACAACACATACGAGTTGGCCCCATAACATCTATTAATTCATCACAGAATTAGTGTAAAAACTATATTTTGTGCAAAGCATTAAAAAAGCTTATCACTAGGATATAATTTTGTGACCCTCTCATGCCCCCCAGCTGTCACAGTGTAACATTCCTAACATTATCGAAATCTACTGGTGAATGTGCATTTATAACTCTCTAGAGGAGACTGGCTTTAAATAAGAGTAGTCCTCTACTTTCTCCAAAATCAAGTTTCTTAAGCATACACTTCCTTTAGTTCTGGGCAGAAGTAGATTATTTTTATACCAGAAGTAGAAGTAAATTGTTGTGTCCTTTCCTTTCTTTAACCGAATACGCAGATAGAAACTATGCATTATGACACTGTTCAGCCATATCATCACCTTACTGAAATTTGTGTGCATCTTCTGGTCGGGGATGCATTATAGATGTTTCAAGACAGTTATCAAAGAGCGTATGACTCACTCTGGTACTGGAAAGGTGATAAAAAGCTTTAGGAAACAAACAACAAAAACTTCCTACTGGCAAGGTCTGTTACCATGTGAAATAATCTTCCATTATAGGCAGCAGAAACCTCATTATTCAAGATGTTCAAAAGAAAGTGAGCACAACCACTGGAAAATACAGTATATTAATAATCCGTCATATTAAGAAGGAGTTTAACCAGATGACCTTGGGGGAACCTCTCCTCACCTAGTTTATAACGGGCAATAATTTAGGATACAAAAACGCAATTAAAACAGGCTGAGGTAATTTGTGAAGTATTCAGATTGTGTGTAAGACTACACTGTTTATATATATGTACACACACACATAAATATGTACAAGAAATTAGTCACAAAGCTCCCTGTGGAGCTTAGGTAAGTCCTATTGCTAGGTCAGCAGCCATGATCCATCACCTTTTTATGTTTAAAAAGGGTTCTCAAATACTGAACATCCTCTGCACCCACCTCCCCAAACGCAGGCAGATGCTCTATCTTCTGGGTTTTAAAATGTGTTAGAAACGTGTATAAAATGGGTAATTTCATGTGTATCTCTAAATTATCCTATGGGGACCCACAGGCAGTACACACAGCTCGCTAATGTGTGCAGGACAGGATAGGTGCTCAGTGCATGCAAAAAGGCTATGAGAGTTGGCTTGCAAATTAATTTCTCAGTAATTAGAAAGCATCTCTGCCTCATGTGGATTGATCTAAAGAGCTTATGGATCACCAGTGTCTCAGTGGATGAGGACAACTCTAAAAGGGATTTATCTTATTTCTTTTTTGTTTGAAAATCAGTCATTTTGAGACAATGAACTTTGCATTTCAATTGTTTGGGGTTCTTTTTTAATTCTCAGATTATATTTCATATATTTACAAATAATTCCAACAAAAAAACCCATCCATATCTACTGCATAAGAAATGTCTTCTTCAAACCCAGTGCAAAGATCCCATCCTAGATGGTTTCTATTTCTTCTGATGCTTGAGCACTTCTTTTTTCAAAACACTATCTCCAAGGAAGTGACATACATGGAGAGCTTTCCAAAAAGCTGAGCCTCAAATGGAAGCTAACAGAGCTGCAGGTGCTGTGCACCTCCACCCACTAGGAACTTGTTAATCCAGCTCAACACTTCCCACAAGGAAATGCAAGATTTCTCCCTCCCCTCAAGCTTGCCTGCAGATAAATGTATAGCAAGGGCAGTCTCATGATCCCTGAGTGCCAGCACTATTTCTGATCTACTGATGCTCTGGGGAAGGCTCTTGACCTGCAAGCTGGGTTTGGCACGAGCAACTCCATTCCCTTCTTTTAGAACTAGGTTTTAGGCTGGCGCAGTTCAGGTGTCTGTGGCTGTTCAAAGCAAGACTTCCGCTGATAGCTGCACCATGACATTCATCATGTACAATTGCATTTAGGCAAATTGCATCTCATTATACCTTATCCCTACAATCGGCTAGAGAGCAATTCTTTCATCTCTCAGCTGCTGTTTTGACAGAGACTTCAAAACGCTTAAGCAAGAGTCTAGTGCCCAGAGGGTTCCCAAAAATCTGAGAGGCTGTTTAACTTGCATTGCAGGATAAGTGCCCAAGTAATGAACAGCTATCCTGCAAACACAGTTCTGCAGCAGAAAAAAGTATATGAGGAAGGGACAAATGGATATTTTTCACAGATAGCTGGAGTTCCATTCAACCCTTAGAAGGACAGGTAAGTGTCTCCTTTCAACTTGTTGTATGTCCCTGTATTTGGTAAGGGTAAAATTTAATACCCACTGTGGCAACGTCCACCATAGCTTGCTGAGTCGGTACTGTTTTAAACAATTATCTTTGAATATAACTTAGGTAGGGGTTTGGTGAACAGGTCTGAATCCTTGAATTTCTTTGTTGCAGTTCTATTTATTCCAACAGAAGGGTGAGATTGAGGGGGTCCCTATAGTAGGTTTTTTGCTTACAAACTGTGCTTTAACGACCTCATCCAGTACTACCAACGTTGATGAAAATGCAGGTCAGATTTGTTGAGAAGGCTAAACTGCATGGGACCTAAGGAGGTATCATGAACTTCAAGAGGTGTCTTGTTCCACCAGCATTCCTCACGTGGCCTCAACCAGTGTTTCTCATCAACAGGGGATGATGAACATGATGATCAGAGCAGCACCAGAGCAGAGCAGTGAGACTGCAGCCAGTCCTGAAACACATTTCCTCCCTGAGTTACCCAGGACTCCTCCAAACACTATACTTAAGATTTCTGAGGTCTGGGGTATAACCATTTGTGAGGAAGAAGACAGACATAACTGATGCCTTATCAGACTAGCCATTCCTGCAAACAGAGCGAGAAACAGGTTTCCACTGTCACTGAAACCCCACTGAATACATGATGCACAACTGACTTCACCTCTTGATGCTGCATATGATGGCTCACAACCTCCATGCTGCATTCGGATGTTCACCTTGATCCCTGCCTAGAGGATTATAACCCCAAAACAATAAGAGAAAACAAACTGAACTACAGTGCATTTCTAATGTGGAAGCAGAGCAGAGAGTTTGGAAGCCTTTCAAGTAACACATTTTGTTTGCAGTTTTATGAAGGGTTTCTCTTTTTTGATCACATTTAATTTGGCAGTATACTTTATGAGACAGGCATAACAGTGCTGGAGAGAAAACCAAATACATTCATAGTTTTCATTCTGGGAAACCCTAGGAAGAGATTAGGAATAAACCAAACATCCAACTTGTCTTTGGGCTTGAGAGGGAAGAATGAGTTACACCATAACCCAGGAAAGTATGTGTTAAAATACTGCAGTTTAAAACAAAACAAAAGCAAAGCAACAGCAGACCACTAAAAAGACCCTGCACTTCACTGAATAAACCTACACACATGAGAATGAAAGGTTAATGTTTAGATTTAAGCTGTTGATGCCGGACTTTGGCCACAAGCTTCTTTCCATTTCTTTTCTCCCCTGTTCTAATGCTGCTTTTATTTTTACAGGCTACATGAACTGCTGTAGTGAATCACAACCATAAACTGTTGACAGAGCATCCCCTCTCTCACCCCCCATAAAAAGAGAACCTCTAACTGAATACACCTAACTGGTGTTTATTGTGTGTTACAAAGCCACAGCCAACGAAAAGCACAAGTCTGAAAAATGCCTGCTCATGAAATGGCACTAGAGCAAAATGACATGTTGGGCGGGAGGGTGAATGCTACCTTTTCTGAATGAGGCCAGTGTCCACAGGCTTTAAAAGCTTTAGTTTCACATGAATTGAGCCTGATGTTGCATAAAAATGTGTCCTGCTGCAATCCAAGATAAAGCAGCCATTCATATACACCTATTTCACAGCCTTAACGCTTCACAGGAGGGAAAACCAAACAAATACATGCTGTAGCCGAGGTTTTATCCATCTCCAAAGACCAGACTGGTGGTCTTCGAGTACCTGCAAGGAGCTGTATTTAATCTGTCTACAACAACATGATAGCCATTATAAAGATTTATAGCTAGTAATCACAGTAATGCTTGAAAGCATGAGGCTTCTGAAAAAATTGTTTTATAAAAAATGACAGCTTTATGGTGCCTATTCATAGCTAGAACTTTATTTGTTCAGTGTATTAATGGAGACTTTCTTTGGAGGGTTAACATTCAGGCTATGGAAATCTGTGCATATTCCCTGCATTTCATCCTGCCTGGTCAGGTCAGTCAGCAGCATCTTACAGTCTGCCCAGAATCTTAAGCTACCCCAGGCATCAGCAGAAATGCAGCTGGAATTTGAGAAGTGCACTGATCTGTGACACACTCAAACCAGACACACAGGATTTGGGCGACAGGACAAGGCTTCTCACAAAGACCTTTTTCATGTTAGTCTTTCAGGCGCTGCAACTCAGTCTAGCCACTTCTAAACCCACACCAAGCTGCATCAGCTGAGGCCTAGATAACTGTGTATTTCCACCTGACAGTAACACTAAATCCAGTCATACTTAGGCAATACCAATTTTCAGACTTCCCCTGCACAACTCCCCATGAAGGGACCTGGACAGGCTGGAGAGGTGGGACCATGCACGTCTCACAGAATTCAACAAGGCCAATTGCAAGGTCCTGCCCTGGGTCAGGGCAATCCCAAGCACAAACACAGGCTGGGGGAGACTGGACTGAAAGCAGCCCTGAGGAGAAGGACTTGGGGGTGTTGGCTGGAAGGGGCTTGGAAGCAACCTGATCTAGTGGAAGGTGCCCCTGCCTGTGGCAAGGAGTTGGAACTGGATGAGCTTTAACACCCTTTCCAACCCAAACCATTCTATGACACTATGACAGCCAAGTAGTAGGACCTCCACACTGATGGAGGAGCAGCTATTCTGGGAGTGGTGATATGGAGTCCTCAAAGCTTCCAGAACTTTCATGGAAATACCATCTTTATGGGGAATAAAAAAAAATAAATTGCTCTTAACTTTATGAATTAATGAATTAAATTACTCAAATATTTTGTACACAAGAATTCTGTTTTATGTTCTACTGAATCACTGTTTTGATAATTCCCTGTTTTGGTGTCACATCTGTATTTATTAGCCCAAACATTAGAAAACAAAATTGGACCTTTTCTTACACCAAGCAGAATAGACCCAGGAAGTCCCTCCCTCGATGTTAAAAAAGGTCTGAATTCATTATTATCGCCCTAGAACTCATGCAGTCATTTTCATAAAGACATTATAAGGGAAAAAACAGTTGGAGAATGTCAGAGAAATGACAATATCCTGGCTAAAAGATTACACGTGGTGTTGTGGACCTGTACTCACAGGTCTCATTTCCACAAGCATCAAAACACCAGCGTGCCTTTGCTGTCAACTCCCTGTGCCAACCAGGATGTCATCATCTTCTCTTGTCTCTCAACTCCTCTTTTTTTTTCCTAAGGAAATACGAAATTTCAGGAGCATTAACAAAAAGGCAGGTATATGTTTCACCATGTACTCCACTCTAATTGAGCCAAAACCCTCTCCCTTTAAACTGCATTCTTGCACACACAAAGCATGAGATAAAGCCAGGGTGTCAATTTTCACTCTTTCCGCGCTGCTTTGTTTTGATACAGTGCCATGAATAATTCCCAAAGGGGAAAAAATAAAACCTAGTGTGTTCATACTTTTCAATAGAAAATTAATGTTGATAGCAGCAGGCTTCAGAAGCTCGCAACCTTGAAAACTGAGGTGACATTTACACTGCTCCACTTAGCTTTAGTTTGGATTGATAGGAGCTATATGATTCTGCCTCAGAAGCAAATGAGCACCTGTAATGCCGAGTGAAAAAGAAACTCGAACTGGAAAAGAGCCATTCCCTGGTTTCTCATCATTCCTGTTGCCAGGGCAACAGCTTCCCCATCAATGGATGGCATGGGGTCAGACCAGCTGCCTCCTCCCAAGGCTAGCTCCCCAACATCACAAGGCTGCACTGAACAGTTTAGGAATAAAGCAGAACAAATGCACCTCTCCTTAAAAAAGACCAGCTGAAACAAAACTCAAGTAGAATTACAGATTTTTTTCATGCCTTTTGAGCATGGCTCCACGAGAACTGTCTCTCAGAGAAATCATAAATCCAAGATACCGACAAAACATGGTCATTAAAGATCCCATGCCATCTATTCATAAGATTAAACACACTGTTAGTCTCACTGCCTTGGCTGTGCTCCAAGTTGAATAATTGCACTCTGGATAACATCCCTAAATTCCCCTGCTTAAACATGACAAGAAAGTTTTCATCGCTTCCTTTTGTAAAGCACCAGGGGCTCTGGTGCCATCATAATGGCTTTAAGCCACCAATATGCCCAGGAGAAGTGACACATTCATTCCTGAGATGACACAAACAAACTCATAATTCTATCCATTGGAATAACACAATCTTCTACGCAAAAGTCGAATACATATGTTCAATTTAAACACACTGCTGCTTGCAAAAAGATGATAATAATAAAGCTAAACATGAATAATGAAAGACTAAAAAAAGATGGAGAAGCCACAGGGAACATGTGTTTACTACGCTTTTTGATACACCCCAAGGACTTGATCAGATTTAGGTTTTGACATTTATGATTTCTTCAGGTCTCCACATCACTCATAATTACTTGGAATATAAGTTCAATTTCTACTTTATGACAGCATTTCAGAACATATGTTCCCACAAAGCTCTGAGGAGACCTTAGAGCAGCTCCAGTGCCTAAAGGAGTTGACAAGAAACCTGTAGAAGGGCTTTTGACAAGGGCCTGTAAGGACAGGACAAGGGGGAATGGCTTTAACCTGACAGAGGGGAGATTGAGATGAGACATTAGGAAGAAATTCTTCCCTGTGAGGGTGCTGACGGCCTGGCGCAGGTTGCCCAGAGAAGCTGTGGCTGCCCCATCCCTGGCAGTGTTCAAGGCTAGGTTGGATGGGGCTTGGAGCAACCTGCTCTAGTGGAAGCTGCCCTTGCCTGTGGCAGGGGGTTGGAACTGGATGAGCTCTAAGGTCCCTTCCAACCCAAACCTCTCTGTGAGTCTATGATTCTGTGACTTGTTTCCAGTATTACTGATGTTAAATATTTTGCTTTGCTCCTAGTGTTTACTTGAAATCCAAGAACTGCTCTCTCATAAATGGTCCAGCATGAGAGTGGGATGTTTGCTTGTTAGCTTTCTTCCCCAAAGACCCCCTACCCTGCTTTTGTTTATCCTGGGATAAGAAATGACAGTGAAGCGGTCTAGACTTACATAATTGCCAACAGGATCACAATCTGTCCCTGGTTTTCTCTTTCCCTATTGTGACATACTTGGTTCTTTAACTAGGCACATGATGAGATGTAATTTGAATTTACAGCATGGAAAAGAATCCCCGAGCACATTACAAACTCATCTGCCAACTGCACACAGTGATTGCTCCTCTCATTTCTGAAACACAACCACTTCTGCTGGGAAGCACACTGACTTTTAATGGCATCACAACTGGTTAAGATGGAAAAGAAGATAGACACCATATCCAGTCATAATATCTGAGAGATTCGCAAGCTGATCTGCGTTCCTCCAGTGCCTCTCAGAGCGTTTCCCAATGCCTATGAAAATCTGCCTGATTGTATCGTGCAGAATTCTTCATCAGTTATTTTAACCATTCTCCCAGCTCATCTTTGTAAAGAAGAGGCTGCAAGTTTTATATCTGACCCCTGCATGGAAAAGACACATTGAGCCGGGGGGGGAGGAGGGGACACCCCTGATTTTTTTTAACTAGAAGAGAAAGAATGAAAGGAAAAAGGCAAATATAAAGTGTGAAGAATTATTAGAGAATGGCACAAGCTACGGGACTATTCATGTCTGAAGACTTTCTAGAACGCGTCTATTAAGTGCCCACAAAATCCTATGGCGTTTGTCCCCACTTCAACAATTAACTGCAGGAAATATTTCTGAAGTCCCAGAGAAACCAATTAGAAGGTGTTCCTGAACTGAGGCTCGAGTCACAATTAAGTTTCATGAGGCTTTCTCACACACTTGACTGAGTTATTAAAAAAATATCAAAATGAGTCACCATGACTCAAAATGACATTTTATTCCTGTTTTGGCAGCTGTGAATCACTCTGACATCTCAATGGACACCGTGATCAGTGACCACAACAGAACCTGCTTGTAGGATCTTTAAGGATTTTCTATAGCCAAAATAGGCCTTTTGCATACACCTGAATGTGCTTCTCTTGCTTTGGCGGCATGTAGGGCTGCACTAAAGATAGTGTTTTGCAAGCATACTCGCTGGGTCTGTAACAGAATGCAAGATATACAACTGCACGATACACAATTGCACAGCATCTGATTTGTCTAAGTTACAGCAAGTTGCAAAAGGAAAAAGAAAAGCTACATGTCATCCTTCTCCCAAGGAAGCAAAGATTTGAATAGGGGAGGATTAGCAATAAGCTGAGGAAAAACCAATGCAGAGGAACTGCACAGTGAAGAAAGAAGCAGTCAAAAGAACAAATCCCCCTTTCGCAAACACAAAACCTACCACGCTTGGCAGGAGGGAGACTATCGAGGACTACACACAAGACAATCTCTCACTGCCAGCACAGAGCAGCACAAAGACGCCATTCCCCCCACCAGCAAGGGCCTTCATGCCACAGAGGGAACATTGCCAAAGAAAGCAGAGCCAATGACTTTACATTACACTAAGTTTATGGCATCACAGGGAAGCATTGAATCAAAGCTAATCCTAGCTACTTGTAGGCCTGTGACTTAGCAATTGATGATTTTTGCGGCATGCCACTCTTCACTGAGCAGAAACAAAGTCCCTCTAAGCCCATGGCAAACCAACTCAACTTAGAGTCCCTGACAGCTCTTCCTGTTACACTTCGGTCTGTATTCAGGCAAGAAAACATACAAGAGGGCAAACATTAACTATCCTCATAGCTGAAACCCTTTCCCAATTCCAGCCCTGTCTGCTGCTCTCAGACCTGATTTTACCACTGCACCAGAGGTATAATAGTGGCAGAGAGGTGACCAAGATCTCAGGATTTAGTCCTTCATTGCTGCGGCCTCTACCCTTGTTGATCTGGGGACACGGCTGCAGGATTGGGCCTTGAACTCCTCAGTTTATTTCACAATCTCTTCATAACAACAAAAGACAGACAAAAACCAGAGTTCAGGTTGTCTGGCAAGTCAGAACAAAAGATGATGTTTCCAGAAACCCATGTCTAACCTGAATCTGAATCCTTGCCCTAGGTTGGCTATTGCGCAAAATAACAGCAGAAAAGGGTTATTCAGCATTTTTAAACTAAATTTGCAGTAAGAATTGACAAAGAATCTGATTGCTAAAAGCTGCATCATCCACTTCAAAAGAAATGCATTGTGCAGGGGTCATTTTTGTCAAGCTGTCACCAACCCATAAAGAGCACATTAACAGTTTCAAAAATACAGACAGTTCCTTTTGCTAGGCAGTTTGTGCAATTTGCAAAATCCTCGTTCTTCCAATCTGAAGTTGAAGTGTGCAACTCATTCCCAACCTGCTAAGTTGGGAAAGGAAACCGTGAACTAAAATGCAATGGCAATTTATCACTTAAAACCAAAAAATCTGGTTTTGGTTGCTAAGTGCACTGCAACAGACACCAGCGTATTTTCACATATGCTGTAAAAGTCTTTATTGATTAATAATCCTGTTGCTACCACATATGTGACCATGAAAGAAACAAATAAATAAATAATATAGCTCTAATATCACTAATGCTCTAATAAAATGCAACCTTTGTGAAAGACTACTGATAGGAAATAATCTGCATCCACGCTTTTTATTGTATTTTTACTACAAAAGTCCTATAACAGATATACCTATATACATTTCTGTTCAAAGCCTAACATGTCAAGGAAAATAGTAAGGGCTTTATTCTGACTTGTAGGTGAATCCCCACTGTATGAAGACGCTTAAGCAAGAAACAGTCTTCTAACCTTCTCTCAACTTCACTTTTCTACTAGACACACAAGTCAGCTCTGATTTAATAAGAATGGTCCAAACGTACCAAATAACCCGAGATCAAATCCATATCAAACCCCTTCTGAGCCTGACTTATGCAGAAGCATCACCTTAGGAGAGAGACATTTCATAGTGAAATTGAAGACTCAAAGCTATAATATTGAATCACAGAATCAACCAAGTTGAAAAACACCTTCAAGATCACTTATGTCCAATCATTCCCCAGTACTGCCAAGGCCACCACTAACCCATGGCACTGGGGGCCTCATCTACACGGTTTGTGAACACTTCCAGGGATGGTGATCCCAGCACTGCCCTGGGCAGCCTGTTCCAATGCCTGACTGCCCTTTGGGGAAGGAATTTTTCCCAATATCAAGTCTATACCTCCTCTGGTGTGCTTGAGGCTGTTTCCACTTGTCCTATCCTTTGCTCCTTGGGAGAAGAGATCAGTCACCTCCATGCTACAAAATGACCCATCCCTTAATCAAAACAGGAACAAGAGAAGATTGACAAAGAAGAAGAAAAAAAACCCACACAAAACTAAATAAAAGGTACAATGTGTCTCCACTATGATTAAGTTTCCTCTAAAGCTCCAGCAGGGCTAAGCAGAATCACCACAGCTAAGGATCTGAAAAAGATGGACATCCACCTCTTACACAAAGAATGGTATTAATACCCCATGACTTACAAATCATCTGCATGTACCACATCTTAATGTAAATGATCCATTTCCTTGGTGTGGTTAAGCCACCTTTCAGAATTGGAGGGTAAGAAGTACCAGCTTATCTAATGCAACACTCAAAAAGCAGAGCACCGTCTTCCTTTTGCCATTTCCTTTCTTACACTCAAAAGCATTAACAATGAAAAGAAATAGCACACTCCTTCAAGGAACTGAATGTTGTGGAGCAAGACAGATGTGCTGAGGATCGTTCACTTTCGTATTCATTTGCTTTCTCTTGCTTCACTCAAAAGATCAGTTAAATGGAAGGTGACAAACTAGATGGTCAGATGAGCAGAGCTGACATAAGAGGAGAGCTCTGGTAGTTCAGTGTAACTCTGTGTGTGCAAGAATCATCCTGCAGAGCAAGAACAACCCTTAACATTAGCATGTCTACGTTGTGGACTGCAGTATGCTGGCAGACCAGAGCTAGCTTTAAACTTGCTTTCTGGGTGCTGGAAGCAATGCTACCATAGAACCATGATATTATGAAAGAGTTATTTTACCATAATTCTCTAAACAGACAGAGCCCAAGAGTTGCAGGGTTAAGACCAAAAGACTGCAAGTCTGTTCAAATGCCAAGCTAACAGGTCCTCTTTCTAAACAGGGAATTTATTAACATGGTTAAGACATGCTGATGACTATTATTATTATTTCCCTTATAGTGTCATCTAGAGGGGCCTCCAGCTGAGATAAGGACTCTCAGCTGTGCTAAACACCATGTAGGCATATAGCAAAAAACAGGTTCCATTCAGAAGAGCTTACAACATACAGTGTACTGTACAACTGTTCACTCAGTTCTGCTTGTCAGCAATGCTGCACTCTCAACCCTGTGTTTTGTATCTGTGTCTTTGAGCAATAACTTTGTGTAAAAACACTGGCTTGCCAATCACAGAATCACAGACCAGTGTGGGTAGGAAGGGACCTTAAAGCTCATCCAGTTCCAACCCCTGCCATGGGTAGAGACACCTTTCACTAGACCAGGGTCCTCCAAGCCCTGTCCAACCTGGCCTTGAACACTGCCACAGAAGAGGCATACACAGCTTCAATCAGATGCTCTATTATTATTCCCACTAGACCCCCAATAGCTGATTTTGATGATACATTAAACACAAGGAAAACCTAAAATCTTTGTATTTCTTTAACACAGTATTAATACTTTAATAGTAACTCATGTGCTAGTTAGCCCATTCTGCTTTACAAAGTCATATGTCAATCTGCTACAGTAAACCATGTGATGGCTCTTAAACATCTAAAACATTTCCCTTGGTGTTCAGTATTTTATTACATGGATGCCAATTATGTTTGAGCAGCAGACTGCACAAGCCCGAACAGTCATCTATTATATGAATGGTTCCATTGATTCCTATACTACAGAGGGTTATGATTTCATATATCATGCTGAATAGGATTTGTTTCCACAGACACTGGGGGTAAGCTATTTGTGAAAGCGCTTTCACACGTTGTAGGCACCACCACTGTGCTCAACCTTACTCAAAGATCTACCAGGCTTCTAATAGCAGATCTTGCCTTTACCCCAATTCCACTGCCTTTTTCTTACAACACC
Source organism: Pezoporus occidentalis (assembly GCF_034315485.1). Classification (NCBI taxonomy): domain Eukaryota; kingdom Metazoa; phylum Chordata; class Aves; order Psittaciformes; family Psittacidae; genus Pezoporus; species Pezoporus occidentalis. The sequence continues at coordinate 7,833,920 of NW_026916294.1, forward strand.
CATTTTGCTATGAGAAAAAGCAACTGATTTTACAGATGTACAGTAATAGCCATTGTGCTTAACACAATTTAACAGGACTGAGTTACAGAAAGGAGCTTGAAAATAACCAAGGATGAACAGCAGGGTGTCCTCTAAATATACGTATTTCATGGGCACTCAGTAAAGAAAAGCCTCCTGCTCATGCAGATGTATACAATACAGGACCTCAGTACACAACACTGAAATAAGAGTAATGGTCTGGAGATTACAGGGCTCTGCCTTTAAAAACGAAACATCCAGAACTGTGTTCTTCATTAAGAAGAGACACAACATTCTTAAGTCCCAGGTCAGTGTCACATGGCCAAAGTAACACTCTAAACCCATGAAAATAGCCACATTTAAGACATCCGTTCTTGCAACACTGACATTTATCATTCACAAACGTCTCGTGGCTGCTTTTAACAACTCAGCTACTGGTGACTGCTTCCTTGGAAGAAGTGCAATTGCCTGCTGGAGCATCACCTACTGGCAGGAGAGATGCCCAAGAAGGCAAGAGTGGGGGAGACAGAGCACACTCTATCACACTGTTCTCAGCATGAAAACCACTGAAACAACTTCCAAGAGAATGCAAGAGCATAGAGAGAGGCCCAGCATTTCTCCTGGACTGTCTATGCCACTTGAAGTAGGAGGTGTCTCTTCCCAGTCTCACTCCAGAGAGGCTGATCAAAGTATTCCCTCTTTCTCCTTTGAGCTAAGTCTCCATCTGTCACCGTCACCTCAGCATCTTGCTACTCTATTGTATCTTAAGTCATAGAATCATAGAATGGTTTGGTTTGGGAAAGACCAGTCAGTCTTTGGTCATTCAGTTCCAATCCCCTGTCACGGGCAGGGACACCTTCCACTGGACCAGGTTGCTTGAGGCCCTGTCCAACCAAGTCCATGGACCACTCTTCGTGGGTACTAGCTTAGTACCTAGTGCTACTGATTCCTGCCTGAAATGTGAGGCAATTTTGGCTCCACCTTCAGTGAACTAAATATTTCCTGTCAAAGGGATCAGAAGGCTAGACCAACTGTAAACCTCCATTGTGCCTCCAAAGCGAGCTTTGCTTCTAAGCAGAAACAGAAGCATAAATACCAAAGAGCTTACTGGCAGGTAGGGTCAGGAATCTGAAGACCCTGAATGAACCCTCTTCCTCCACTTCAGTTGAGAAAGGGCTTCTCAGTTCAGACTGGGGTAAGACTGGGTTAAATCAGAGTCAGATGGCAGACGGCAAATTCATTTCATACATAGGAAACTTTGGCAAATTTGGTCCTTTATTTGCAGCCTGCAGGCCTGATGAGTGGAATACAGTAAAACAATTTCACTGCTGTCTTATTTTTGCCTGACTGGCCTGGCCAACTTAACTAGAATAATATTATTTGGTTTAAAATATCATTTTAAAGTGGAAAAAGAAAAAAATCTTTATTCCATTGGCTGCTAATAAATATCAAGTATTATCAAGTCTGTCCAGTGTCTCCTGCATGTCTGTGCAGAGGCTCTCTGAATTGCTCACAGACACTATGAAGCTCTCAGAACCACCACTCATCTGTATGCTATAGCCACCTACCTACTGTGCTTTTTATTTTGTCTTACTCATCCACCTCAAAGATTTCCCAACTAATCTCATGTCCACCCAGTTTCCTTTTCTATTTCTCAGACTACATGTTTCACCTTGTCTCTCCAACACAGAACTATAGAATTAACTAGGTTGGAAAAGACCTTTAAGATCATCAGTATCTACTTGGCTTTCCCCCCAAGATGCAATCTCAAGCACTAACAGATATTTCCCTGCCGTTTCTTCACATTTTATCACTTCTTCTCCTGTAGCTATCCTGCCACAAATAATTTTCTGCCTGCCTCGTTCATTATTGTTTTATTCTGTCTCTGTCCATTGTACCGTTAACTCTATTGGGTTTGGGGTTTTGTTTTGCTTCTAGAAATATCTTCGGTCTTGGCTGGTGTCTGCAAGCCCAGTATCTACAGCAGAGAAAAAAAACTGTCCCACTAGAGAAAAGCCACCAATGCTCAGCACTGCCCAGCTGTCTAGTCCATGCAAAAGATGTAAGCCATGTATGGCCACTGTGCTGCTTTAGTCTGTTGAGAGCAATACATGGAAGGCAAAAGCTCATGAGCCTGTTTCATAAGAGATCACAAAAGCCCTGGATGACACCTCAGATATGTCAGCCACAACAAGGAGCATTCATAAAGGCACCTTTAGAGGCTTCACTGGGCCAAGTGATGAGTATGTTCTCCCATTGCTTGGATAAAACCATAAAAGCCCAAGTTGTGAAGTGCCAGATATAATTTATTCACATTACTTCCTACACCTGGTCAAGGCCAGGCTCATTTCTGCATCCTCCAGACACACAGAGATGGCTCTTGAAGACCCAGTATGGGCAGCATACATGAGCAGTCCCAGAGCATGCCAACAGAACAGAGCTGCAAAAGAGACTGGAGAAAGTGAGGGCTGCCCAAAGCATGGGTCAAAAACCAAAGTGGCTGAAGATGCAACTTCTCATCACATCACCACCACACAGGGATGAATGAAGATTAAGACTGCAGGAGTTAAGAGCTAAATGCTTCCCCCTAAGGAGTTAGATTCCACACATACTTCTGCTATAGCATTTCTAACAAGATCAGCAAATGGAGAGTGTAACAGGGGGGGGGAGGTTGTCAAGGGAAAGAAACTATCATGTGGCCAAATGTTGTTAAGCAATGTGATTCATGGCTTACAAATGAGGAAACTTCTTCCAAGTGTCTGTAATTGCACAAGATTTTGACAGTGTGAAGATACTGATTTATCCATTACAAATCCAATAGTATGGCAAAAGGAAGAGAGAAATCAAAAGCAAATGAGCAACATATGTCATACAACACAGTCTTATGGTGGGTGACCTGGTCATGCAACTAAGTACACAACTTATAGGAGCCACTGGGCTAGATTTTCCGAAATATTCACCTACAAAACATACCTAGAATAAATCCAGATGCTTGCTGCAAGCTAAACTGTAGAAAGTTAATGGACAGAGATCTGAGGTTTTCTATTTTTTTTTTGCCCAAATGTGGCTTGCAAAAAAGCACAAGTCAACACATGGCTATAGAAAGGCAACAACACAACACTCCATGACTGAAAATGCATCAGCAGTACTCTGGATGTTAAAAGCCCATGAACTCTCTCTCCCACTGCTTGCGAGTCAAATATGTACACTTAAAAAGTATGAGCTGAACATCTGTAATTAGAAGTCCCCTTCAATAAAAGCTACACGGAAATGGCGCTGTGTGAACCAGCCACCTTCAGAATTGCAGATGCCTGGGCACAGGCACAATCAGCACATTGGTTTACACATGTCCCGGAGTATGGTGTGTCATGGCAATTACCCCACACGCTCTGCAGAGTATATTCATTTTGCTGACAACAGTATACATTTGTTAACAAAGTTCAAACAGTAGTTAATCGTAAAAAGGTTTTAGTTAATACAAAGAGATACCTTCCATAGTGGTGATCTTAACTACCTGAGAGGAAGAACACAAAAACACAGGGATCCCAAACGACTTCTACCAAGAATGGCCATGGTGGGAGAGGAAGGGGGCTTGCAGTTGGTGGAACAGATGTGTTTTACTCACAATAAGGGATTGCACCCAAATAAGAATAAAGGTTTTTCTTAACTAGCTTACTGAATCAACACCTGCCTCTCTCCATTTATCACTACTACCTGTAAAATAATATTTCTTTAGCTCACAGATGGGTAACACTTTAAGCACAATTTTTATAATGTGCTTGATCCTTGCCTAAAAGACACTTAAAGAACTACCAAGTATCAGAAAATGCATTCACTGCCACAAAGTTAGCTTGACCCTTTCAATGTCTGGCATCATCATGGGAATAAGCAAATGCATTTACAAGGCATGCATGCCCTCAAACATGAAATGAAGCAAGCCAAAAATAAATAAACTTAGCTGAACTGCATATGCTTATAAAGCCAAACAGACAGAATTCAATGCAAATACGAATTTTACTTGCATCTTTCTTTTTTTGCCTAACAGGAACATTTTACAATAATTCTGTTTAATCGTTTCAGATATTCTGCTAGCTGGATGGAGACCATGCAGATTTAAATACATTTTCAAGCACTCAACAAGAGCTTACCTTTGGTCTTTAAGAGCCAGCCATCCAAATCTGCATGGTACATAAATACAGCTCTCAAGACTGAGGCCTCGGGGGGGGCGGGGGGAGATAAATTGGGATCTGCTCCTGTTTCAGGTTTTTAAGGAGTAATTTCCACCCATCCTTCCCAATCTAGAACGTTTACCTTCTTCCACACTGACTCTCCAAATGAGTGATATACAAAGAGCAGACTAGAACTAGATGCTAAACTTAAGATGAAGGCAGCATATGCATCCAAGAAAGGACAGAACAGAATATATGTAAAGAACAACTGTCTGACTGAATTACAGAAAATACTAATATCTGCCTCTTAAGACTAATAAACACTGATAATCTCTGAACAACCTCTATTCTTTCAGTGCTAATTACGCAATGTTCTTACCTTTCACTCGACAAGTTCATTTTGGATCACCAACTTTCCCATACGTGCTGATTTTCCATCCTGCTAACTGGTTTGGATAGCTTGTCCTGTTCTGCTGCAGCTCATTGGTTGTTATTTGAAGACCCCTGCAGTGAGGTCCTTGGTTAGGAAGGAGACCGTGGCTATAATGACAGCTTGCTCTGCAGGAAATTGTGCTCTGGTGTCCTCACCTATAAAACAGAGACAGTGTTCAGCCCAGCAGTTTTGTTTGTTGGGATTAATAAGGTACTTAGAGCATCAAAGAGAGTACAGAGGTGATATGCATTAATATTTTTAGGATTGCATACTTTGGTTTCCCATTTATATATCTCTCTCTCTACATGAACTGCATTTATCATTCAGAACTGTTTCGTTTTGTATGCTATTATTCTTTCTACAAGATCAGTTGTATGGGAAGAATAAGCAGCATTCACCAACTATTCTCCTACTGAAAAGCTGGGGAAGCTAGTGAAAGCAGAAACAATCACATGCATCTTCCTAGTAAAACATCAAGAGCAAGCAGTCAAGAACAGTTCACAGGAACCCACAGTTCAAAATTTATGGGTATGAAATGTTCTTAACACTGAAAGGCACTTCTTTTTCTGAGCAGAATAAAATGTTCTACTCTTCAACTTCTGTGTCAGAAATAAAGAAAAGCAAACAAAATTCTTCACTGTTCAACCTACAGTCACAGATGTCACCGAAAGCAGGCCTTCCCAGTATCCCAGAACCGAACCTGGACAAATCCTCCAATCTCCATTAGCCAGAGGCTGAATGTGCCACTTCATGTCCCACCTTTCAAACTTGGCTTCTTAGCTGTGCTGGCAAGAATAAAACAGTCTGAAGACTGTCTCCTGCCCTGCATAACCCCCTACACCTAACTGCATTACCATGACAAAGAGATTAGGATTCCTCCTACAGAGAAATACAGGAAGAAGAACTTGTAAATTGGCAGTGACATCATCTGCTAGAAAGTGATTCACACCTCGTGGAACAGCAGGGAAAATTAAATTTACTCCAAGCCATCCCAAAGCTTTTTCACTGAATCCGAGTGTGGCAGAAATGATGGGAGGAGATGTAAACCCTTTCTGGTTTAGAAAGACACAGGTTGTGTAATGAGCTAAAGTGCATAGAGCAAAATTACCATCTACTGTCACTGAGATCTATTTCCCCTGTGGTCTTCTAAAAAAAAAAGGGAAAAAAAATAAAAAAGGAATGAAACTGGAATAACAAATGTAAGAGGTGATGGCATAGGCAGAAAGTGGATTAATACACATCACCAGTGGTATGTGACTGGCTTACAAAACAGTGGGTTGCATGACTGACAGTGCCAGAAGATGAGCTGTTTCATACGCTCTCTGAAGCTGTTCTGTCCTCAGCCACACCTGAATCCCTTGCAAGTGTCACATTCCCTGCTTTGCCAACAACGTGCTGAAGGAGAAAATTTTAACACATGAAGAATAAAGGTTTCCCACATCTCTCTGAACCCTGCTGGACCCTGCCAGAAAGAAAAATGAAATCATTGTCTAGTTTTCCTACAGAATTCCTCAGCTGTAACTGCTACTTCTATTTCTATCATAGCAGTGCCTGTGACAAGCAGACTTGTGCAGACAATGTGAAGGATCCTGCCTTGCTGTAGACTATAGCTGATTGAATTACGTGACTTCCAGGCTGGTACCATTTTCTGTCTAGGGGTCAGAGCACTGCAATCTCCAAATAATTTAGACATGAGCACCACCACAGGAGAGAACTCTAAAGAGTAGCCACTTATGAAGATAAATCAACTTGCCTCGACTCATGTAAATCTACCTGCAGCAAGAGCTACCACATGCTGAAAGGAGTAACATTTATCTAGCTCTGCAGAGAAGACATGCCTGAAGTTCCATTTCTGCATTGAAGAGAAGGGAAAAAAAAAACAAAAAGACTAAAAGATTTAAATAGCTGCAAATGAAGTAGCCTACAGCCTTTCTCTTATCTCCCAATGCTATGATCCAACACGACATAAGGACCCCCATACATAGAAGAGCATGTGAAGGTAGTTGGTTGGGTAATCAGTACCTGAACAACACGAAGGCATCCAGGCTCCATGAGTCCAGCAAACCATTCATCTGAACATTAGTCAAAAAGTTTATAGAACTTTATGAACAAACCTAGGCACCGATTCAAGCCAGCAAGACCCTGAATGCCGTTTTGCTTCAAAACCACATGAAGCTGACTGCTTCCTGCAATTCTGATGGTAAAACACAGCTGTACTGACAGCTTTTGTCATGATTCAATGTCCTTTTTAGAGCACCTCATTGACAAGCTGGCAACTAGCCACAAGCACAGAAAGAAAACAAATGAAATGTACCTTCCTGTTTCTAACCAGGGCTGAAAAAGGTCCTTGTACTGCAGCAAGTGATAAGTCAACCCATGCCTCCTATGAGTTACTTTCTTACACTTTCTTTTAATCAACTACACATTTCAATAATGTGGGGTTTCTGTAACTAACTGGTTCAGTATAACCTCGTACACAATTTAAAGCTGAAGAAAAAAATAAAAGAATTACTCAGAATTTACATTTATGTAAAAGATGCCTAAAAACCAGAGAAATTAATCTGAGATTCACATGGTTTTAAAGCCAAGCTCTGCCTCTCAAGCTGGAAGTAGAACAGGGGTCACAAAAGCCTGACTCTTCCCTTGGGCTGGTCAGCCCTTACTGGAAGGGCTCTCTGTTAATACAGCACTTTCCAGTAGCCATGGTGGCCAATGGCATCCTGGCCCATATCAGCCACAGTGTGGCCAGCAGGACAAGGACAGTGATCATTCCCCTGTACTGGGCACTGGTGAGGTTGCACCTCAAATCCTGTGTCCAGTTCTGGGCCCTTCACTACAAGAGAGACATTGAGGTGCTGGAGTGGGTCCGGAGAAAGGCAGCAGAGCTGGTGAAGGGCCTGGAGCACAAGTGTGATGGGGAATGGCTGAGGGTCCTGGCGGGGGTTTAGTCTGGAGAAGAGAAGGCTCAGGGGGGACCTTATTGCTCTCCACAACTGCCTGAAAGGAGGATGGAGCCAGGAGGGGGCTGGGAACTGCTCCCAAGGAACAAGGGATGGGACAAGAGGAAACAGCCTCAAGGTGCACCAGGGGAGGTTTAGACTGGATATTGGGAACAATTCCTTCCCCAAAGGGCAGTCAGGCATTGGAACAGGCTGCCCAGGGCAGTGCTGGAATCACCGTCCCTGGAAGTGTTCACAAACCGTGTAGATGAGGCCCCAGTGCCATGGGTTAGTGGTGGCCTTGGCAGTGCTGGGGAACAGTTGGACTGGATGATCTCGAAGGTCTTTTCCAACCTGGTTAATTCTATGATTCTATGTGGGTATCTTATTTTTTTACTAAAGGGTGGTAAACCTTTAATAAAACCTTTGAAACCCACCACAAATGGGCTGTTTTGCAGGAAATGGAGATTTCAGATTACGTACGTTTTTCCTTCAAGAGGTAAAGTGCAATATTTCACCGCATCCATTCCAAAATTTAAGGTTTAACTATTAAAGTTTTTTAACCTTAATTTAAAGTTAAGGTTTAACTATTGCTGCCCTTATACTTGAGTAGGGCTGCCTCTTTGGATGGCAACAGCCACTTGTTATGAGAAAACCACTTTTTAGGTGAAACCCTCCTTTCAAAGAAACCATACAGATTAGCCTGGAAATACGAGGTTAATGCTCAAAAGCAGTTCTGATGTGGGAAAATGGGCAGACCTCAGAACAACAGATATCAAAACAAAAGACATCTTTTTGCAAGGAGGAGGAATGTACATGGCTTCCCAAACCCCTTCCTGGCACCAGACACCTGGACAACCCATCAATGACATGTCCTAAAGAAGGCAGAAATATCTTGGTTAATATAATGTTTTCCTTTGACAGTGGTATTAGATCATTTGATTGGTCATGGTGACTATTCCTGCAGTTGCAGGGAGCAGAAGCAAGACAATTCCCTTCTCACAAAAATTGCCTCAGCTTCCAAGTAAGCACAAGAGAACCTGCTCCAAGGCAGAGTAATTTAGAGAGGCTGGAAAATCCTCACATGCAGTTTTGCCAAAAAAAAACAAAAAAGAGTATTTTGTCTTTTTTTTTTTAAAAGATGAAAAATGTCTCAATGTTCTGATCTTTTCTATTCAGCTTCTTATTGACATAAGAAACGAGTGGGCAGATTCAGTATGTTCTTTGCCAGTCTATCTTGTTCCCAATCTGTGCACAGTTCCTGTCCATCTTGAAGAAAGATGGATCAGACAACAAAAAAATGCTACAGCTTTGTAAACATCTCCTTCCAATTTCAGTGCTCCTTAAGGCCTATTAACCAATTCCCTTGACTAGTAATAAAAAGCCCCTCTCATCTGGTAAAGCTGCACATCCACTGACATCCTTCTATAGTCTCAGGGCAGGACCTTCCCTGGGCCTGTGATGGCAGGCATCGTGCTTCTCAAAAGGGTCACGTAACAGCAAAACTGCTGGGTCTTCTATATGGCTCCAACCCCTGCTGTCTGAAGACTTTTTGCTTGATCCTTCTGTTTCTCATTTAAAAACAAGGGCTGCCACCCAACGTTATTTACTTATTTTCTGTTATTTCAAAAGGCTTCTCCAAAATCACCATGTAGCAGAATCAGTAACAGGCCTGCTCTACAAAGAGTTGCTTTATATGCACAAATGACTAGTTAATAGAAAAACATACATCAATAAATAATGTTTTAAACATAAGGAAGGCTTATGGGTTTTATAGGAACCAGTAAAAATGGCTACACAATGCTGGTGGCTTCCTTCATGTAGCTTTTTATGGACAAGCAATAAAACCCACACCAAAAACCTAAACCAAAACAACCCCCTTCCCTCCCACATACACAAGTATTCATTCTTTGTCCTGTAAAAGGTCTTCCCCACCCTACATCTCCCTGCTCCTAAACAGTAGCCAGTAAAATGTATTTTCTTCACTGATCTGCAAAAGCTATTTTTCCCAACTGGGTTCTTAAGCTGCATACTGCACCCTATAAAAAAGATTTGGGCTGATTTACAAAATCTATTTCTCTCCTTGGGCCTTTAAGCTGCTGTTGCAGAAGTGATAGAGGTGTTCTCACTCAGACTTTTACTGTTTCTGGGCCCCTTGCCACCTGTTTTTATTTTCTCCCTCTTTTACTTTCTTACCATCTCTCTTGCACGCACGCCACACTTGTCCATCAGAGCGGATTCTGAGTAACAGGAGACATGCTTTCACAATATATCTAATCCATAGCCAAGGGGTAGGAGGTATTAATCCACTTGATATGCCTTGCAGGAGGCAAATTTGGTCAGAAAGTAACTTTAGAAAAATTTTCAGATATCTGTTTATCATTTTTATGATAGAATCATAGAATGATTCTATCAGTTGGAAGGGACCTTAAAAATCATCTAATTCCAACCCCCGGCCATGGGGAAGAAGACTGCTTTTAAAGAAAAGTAGCCCTCTACTTCCTACAAAATCAAGCTTCTTAGGCTAGCTCAAGCTGGCTCACAAAAAGGAGACACAAGAGTCACGGAATCCAGACTGGTTTGGGTTGGAAGGGACCCTAAATCTCACCCAGTTCCAACCCCCTGCCACAGGCGGGGACACCTTCCACTAGATCAGGTTGCTCTAAGCCTCATCCAAGCTGGCCTTGAACTCTTCCAGGGATGGGGAAGCTTCTGTTACCACCCTGCTGAATGTGTCTTGCATTTGTGCAGTTCATGTTAATCATACATGTGGTTTTGTCCATAAAATTCATGTATATCAGTGAGTACATAATGAAGCAGCAGAAACACAGATAAAAATGGCCAAAAGAATCAAAAAGCTAACACAAAACTATTAGTCACTTGTCAGTGGTTTTCAACTACAAGTTTACTAAAAGCACACTCCAGTTTTTATCTGATAGATCTACCTGCACTGCAACCTCAGATGAGATCATACAAAGGTGACTTAAGAGTAAGCACCTTTTTTCTTAATATCTGTCCTCATTAATATATTCTACTTCAAAGGAATGGAGTAGTTCATCCGGAGTTCAAATGAATATGGTTTGATTTTGCAAAAAGTATCTTTTCTTTTGAGTGTTGCCACTTACTGCATCACTTCAGCGTGAATTAAACATGAATTCATGATAAAATCATCAAAATGCAAAAAACAAAGTGATGGTAGAGGGGGATCAAAGGCACCTTCTAGTTGCCAGAGAAACCAACACAGCAAATGAATGTGAAGTACACAGTACTCGCACAATCTCCTAGGACAAGTGTGCATGAAGTGTATGAAGAAACTCTTCATCTGTGTGTTACAGCAGTAGAACTCAAATGAACAGAGAATAAATTCATGAGCATTATGCTCAGATGAGTTAACAGTCATCAGACTAGTAGGTGGCACTTCTGGGGCAAGTCACCGAGAAGAACTTCACACTGTCACTGTGTAAGTCGAGTGGGTACAAGAAATTGAGATCCATGTTTTTCAGAGTGCTATTAATCAGAAACACATCATTTGCATCAGTCCTGAGAGCCCAGAAGAAACTGTATTAAAGAGTCTGCATGCCCAGACTGTGAGTATGAAGTGCAGCTTTCTAGGCTGGGCATTCAAAAACATCACACAGAAAAGTGTGTAGCGTAGGACTGAGTTTATCTCAGTTCTCACTTCCCCCGTGCTCCTCTCTTCTATCTTCAGCTAGCGTGCAGAGGCTCTGAACATGCCCCCTGTAATATTATTTTATGTAATAGGAATCTGTCCAGTATACTTACACATTTCACAAAGATGACAGACAAAATAGCATATGGTAATGATTTTCAGTCATGGCAGCCCTTGCTGGGATTTGAAAGGGGAAAGGCTCTGTATCCATTACTGCCTCCCTGAAAATCACACCCTTCAGGGAAGAAAAATTGTTTCCTTTATTCGTTTTTCTAATTCTCTGATTAATAATGATAGTTTTGACTTAAATATGGGAGAAGACAAGCAGCAAAGTGATATTAGCACAGCAGAACTGATTATAAGGCGACTGGCAATACAATGCTGCTCTGAGGGGACCCCAAACCCCGCAGTGACCCACACAAAGAATCATAAAATCACAGAACAGTTTGGTTTGGAAAGGACCTTGAGATCACCCAGTTCCAACCCCCCCGCCATGGGTAGGGACACCTCCACTAGACCAGGTTGCTCGGAGCCCTGTCCAACCTGGCCTTGAACACTGTCAGGGATGGGGCAGCCACAGCTTCTCTGGGCACCCTGTGCCAGACCCTCACCACTCTCACAGTAAAGAATTTCTTCCTAATATCCAACCTAAATCTTCCATGTTTAAGTTTCAACTGGTCCCAGCACAGGAACCGCTTTACAGATTTTATTAGGCTAGATGCTGTGGTCCAGCTCTACAGAGAGGTCTCTGGTGGAGGCAGAAAGAGGGGCAAGTCCCCCTGGTCCCTCCCTGTGAGCAGCCCTTGCTATCAGGATGGGTTTTAGGTTCCCCACCCAGGGACATGTCCCCTACCCCACCATTATGCCCCCAGTCTGCTGGACCTCCAAAACCTGGAGAGGTAGAAACTGGCTGCAAGGATGGAGTTCTTCTCACATAACAAAGGCAAACTCCTTTGAGTATTCCAGGCAATGAGGAAGTGTATGGGAAAGACTTTGTGTTCCCTATTCACCTTCATTAGCTGCTGCAGGTCCAAAGGTAGTTTTGTAAATGGTTGAATCATGAATGTTGCTTCTATTAAGGAATGAAAACATGCTAATGCTCTATAGATGATGTTTCAAGGAAAAGAACCACCTAAGGCAAACAGTTCTAAAGTTCACCTTCATGTAGCCTGTGCAGCACCCTTGAAGGACTGAGCAGTGCTGGCCCTGGCATATTCATCATTCTGCTCTTGTCAGCTCTTGACTGAATGTTTTTTTTTTGAGGTAGAGATCAAAATGAACCAGAACTAATTGAAGGTATATTAAATAAAAGCATCATCACTGTAATGAGTATACAATTGCTACGCTAATGCTGAATAATGTTGAAGCTACTGAAAAAGTCCATATTGTTTCACCTAATGGGACTCACCGATTACCAAGTAATTAATTCTACTGTAGTTCTGCAACACCATGTGGAAATGTGAAACCCACTCATAAATTAATTAATGCTCAAGTCAATAGAGGAGACAAGTGTCTGGGACTTCCTACTGCTTCTCCTAAAATCCATCAAGGTATTATCACTTTGAGCCATACAGGATTGGTTTTGGTTCTTCAAGCATTTGGGCTAGTTATTACATTGTAATCATGTGTAATACAAATCTGGCTGATATGGGCAAACAATCAGCAGCCAAAGCTGCTCTGAGCCTTTTACTTGTATTCAATTATATTTATTTTTGTAGTCAGAACTCTAATAACTATAAGCTGGGGTGGGCTTTAGACCTCCTCCACCATCACTTTTACCCTATGTACTTCGCAACTGCTGGAACAGGCAGCACCTCATCTAATGCATAGCAACTGTTGGGTCCTATCCACAACCATGCATACCTGGCAAGTACAACCACAGAGATTTCTGCAGTCCTTCCAAAACCAACCAAATTAACAAACATATAGGAAATCAGGGTAACACCTTAGCCTTTAAATAGTCAGGGTAAAAACTCTTAGCTCTCCCATTCAGTCAAAGAGATGTCCTGATTACACCCTGGACTATCCTTAAGCATATGGGAAGGAATTGGCACCAGTCTTACATTCAGCATTTATGGTCAAGAGATGGGCTTTTTCCGCGTATTGCCTAGTGCTCATATCCAGACCCCAAGGCACATCCTTGCAAACACCACCAGAAGGTTTTCCCTTGCCCCCTTACATACAAAACCACAGTGATTGCTCCACAGCATTCAGGGTTCAGCTCTTAATGGTGCTGCCCTTGCTGGTCTATGTCAGAGGAAAGGGCATCTGCAACCTCACGGTTTTTCAGAGCAGGGGACTTCTCAAGGTGGGAGAAAAGAAGACAGGAGAGCAGAAGCTAAGAGGTACCAGTTGCCCCAGGCCATGGTGTGATGTTTAGTTCATAACAAGGCCTGGGGTGCCCTGAGACAAGGTCCAGCTCCATGGCTTAATTTCTTTCCACCGCCTCATCACCCTACAACATCTGCATTTAAACTCTGGTTCTATTTCTCATTCACTGTGTATGGATATTAAACCATTTAGACAAATATACTAAACCATTTAGACAAGTATGCTTGCAAGACATTTTCCAGATTGCCCAGAGAAGCTGTGGCTGCCCCATCCCTGGCAGTATTCAAGGCCAAGCTGGATGGGGCTTAGAGCAACTTGGTCTAGTGAAAGGTGACCCAGACACTAGCAAAAAGCCATTCAGTTCCCTTCTGCATGGCTTGCCTTAGCTGAAGTATGGACCTCTTGAAATGGAAACAAGTTAAAGCTTGTTAAAAATACCAGAGCCAAGATAACGCAGCATCCAGTGCCACACACTGAGTTACAACAGTTTCAACATCACAGATGAACACTGGATATGACACAATTATTTGCAAATTATTAAAAAATCTTCCCAAAACCAACCAAAAACCCCAAAACATCCAAGCCCCAGAAAACTCTGGCATGAATAAGCTAAGTTTTACTCATGTGCATCTTAGAAGTAAGCAGAGATATTTCCTGTAAGGCACAGAAAAACTACTCAGGTTTCCAGGTGTCTATCTCCTCCTGGTAGCTTGACACGTCATTTTCATTTCTAACATCATATCAGTCCCAATCAAAACCAGACAAGCAGCATAATAGGTGGGAAAAAACATCTAGAAGGTGAGAGAACTCCAAAGGAGTGGAGCTGGCTATGACAAACAGCTGTTAAACTGGCAAAAGGAAGTGAGAATGGAAATAATCAACCCCAACCTGGCCTAGAGAGCAGTCAGAAAGCCAGGGCATGTCCAGCCTGACTGCCCTGCTCCTTACCACATCAAACTAGCAGTAAAAGGCAGCTGATGAACAGTTTTCCTTTTTTCCTTTATAAAAGAGACTGCATAAATCTTCCTGATTCCTCCCTTTTACACTGGCCATAGATATTTTGAAAAAATGGCTCCACGAGATCCCCTAAATCCCTTAATTCTCCTACAGAAGAGGGAAATTAAAAGACTATGGCAGGTTTCTTGATGGGGTCCCAAGAACGGCTGGCATTTTCTTGGGTTTTACAAGCATTCAGCCAAAGCCGAAGGTGTACTAAAACGTCACAATCCAAAGAGACAATACCTGAAAAGCAAAGATTACAACACCCATCTTCAAGAGCGGAGTAATTCAGTACTTTATCTGGAGTATCTGCAACAGAGCAGAAGCAGAACTGAGATTCCCGTCTCCATTAACCACAAAGCCATCCTTCCTCATAAAACTGTTAACTCCATTATTTATCTTCTTTTTTCTTTTCTGCGCCGTCCCCTCAATTATATAAATAGAAGCTAAGTGTATTAATTTACACTTTAATTAACCATTTAAAGGAACCTGTAAAGAAATTGCTCTACAAGGCAAATAACTGTAATTGTCCTACAAAAGAGAGAGCATTCACTCTATCTAACAGAGCTTTTCTGTTCTGGCCCCATATATTTCCTGAACTGATGTCCTATTTCCTCTCAGTCCACAAGATTTCCCACAGGGGTATAAGATGGCTAATGAACATAACATGTAGAGCCAGATTCTGTTCTGAGGGTCAGGGGCATGTGAAAGGGATTCAGGACTCCTTATCACTGTATCTGTAATTCAGTTCAGTCCCTACAGAGTCCCATCCAAAGCCTGTGGAAATCGGTACGTGCCTTTCAACTGACCTCAATTTTTATATCAGGCCAAGGTCTAAGGGAATAAAAAAAGGCAGAGTAATGCTCAACTAAAATCTACTCGCAGAGTCCCTTATTGGTTAATGGAAGTAAACAGCCAGTGCTTGATTAATGAAATTATTCATCATGTACGGGGCATTAAAATCCAGGATCGCTGACATCTTGGCACAGATCTGAATTAGCCCAGACTCTCCAATGAAATGCCCATCTTCTTCAAACGCGGGGAGACTATGGACAGCTCTTCCTCCAGCCTGAAAACTGCTTCACACACACCCATAAACACACAGGCTTCCTGCATGGGAATAGTGCCTTGGAGTCTGGTACACTTGAGAGCCGATTCCCTCTGAGGAATAGCGTGTGTGTGCGTGCATGAGAGGTTTACATGTTATTAATGCTATTCACAGTCATAAAATATTTACTGCACTTCAGAGGCGCCGAGAGGGTCAGAGGCTTGCATTCAGTTTACAAGATTTCATAATTATGACTGGGGTGGTTTTCTGGAATAATTTGCCTTTAACTTTCTGTTTGTTGAGGAAAAGGAAGTAATTTCATTTCCCATAGCAGCTGTGTTCAAATTAATTGCAACCCTCTTTTGCCTCTTCTAGCCCTTCTCCTCACCTGCACACACACGTGCACACGCACGCTTGCTCACTCTCTAGCTGGCCGTGTACTTTGCTCGGTGCAGACTGGAAGCGTAAGGTTGGAATTATTTGGGCAGAGAACAAGTTCCCTTTTTTGCGTTAAACCACATGTGGGGCTTATTGTTAATGATGCTTTGTCAGTGAGGTCCTACATGCAATCAGGAGCCACACCACTTATTGTAATAAATCACACAGCAAGAAGTTTACCTTTGCTTAAAGGGAGCAACATTCACTCCATACCAATTAAGTTAGGTATATTGGGCAGTATATCATGCCTTTGCTGGTATAAATGAGAAAAGCATCATTAATTCTACAATATTCATAGCTATAATGGATATTACAGTATAAATAATTAAGGGAGGGAAGTAGGTTTGCTTTCCTTATTAAAATAACTGGAATCGTGCTAATTTACACTAAGTAGTTCTTGACTTAGTCTTTCCATAAAAAGAGAAAAATATCTTTGTAAGGGTTAACAGTTTAGTATACTGCAAGCTAAACGTGATGATTTCTCATGTCAAAATGTACATGTTAAGCAGACACAAAAGCAAGGACTGTTTCATTAATTTGATGATGAGGGCACAAGCAACTCCATTTGATGGCATTCTTCTGACCTATTCCCAACTAATGCTGGAAACAGCTTTCACAAGACCTTAAGCACAGGAAATTTCACCTCTGTGACTCTGAAGTTTGGCAAAAGTAAAATGAGGAGATTTATAATCTCTGCCATGTAATCTTAATGATAACACCTCTCACTCCACTAAGACAGAAAGAAAATATTTAGATGGTTTATATTGAAGAGATGAAGAAAAATAAGGTAACCTTCCACACACAATTTGCCAGTTTTAAAGGAGAACATTTCCTTCTTCTGTCTTATACGTGCCCTGCTGAATTATCCTTCAGAAATTCCCTCTCACCAAATATTCCTTCCAATAACATACTGGAAATTAAAATCACATGAAGGTTGGCAGAACAAATTATCTTTTCTTCGTTACTTTATCCATCTTACTAGCTCCATTTTGAAAGCTAATTACTAGAGAAGATTATTATTCAATACGCAGACATTCAATTTAAACAGCAAATTATTTTCTTCTTCCACTAAATATTTTCCTGTAATATAATGTTTGCACTGGTTTGTGATCACTTCAAATAATCAAGATGAAAATATCTTACTAGCTGAAGCAACCCAGGAAACATGGTTTGGGAAATTAAGGCTGGTGATAAAGTAACATAGTCAGGCAGTGTCCAACAGGATGAGCCAATCTGAATTCTTTGGAAAGGAAAATAATAAGTAAATGCAGTTCATCACTGTTCTTTATGAGCATTCGTTGCTCCCTGTATAAACTGCCTTCTGAATAGTACCAAGGCATTATTCTGGAAGCAAGATGATAATTTCTTTGTGATTACTCAGTGATTTGATGATTACTCTTTTAATGTCTTTCCAGGTGACACCTGGAAAAGCCCTATTTATCTATTTATAGATAGCCCAATTTCATCCATTCATCTATCCGTCTATTCTGATAGCTAAGATTTACAGGTATAGATGCACCCACCTCATCTGTGAAACAGTCCAGAGTTCTGAGAATATTGCATTTCTTGGATTGCTACAATTCTTTGATTATTTCTGTAGCAAAATAAGATTTTCCTTTGCTTTTAAAAATCTAACTGAATACGATTCTTTCTTATTTGTAACTGTCCTTTAGTATGATGAAGAAGGACAGAAAGCACTAGGATAGCACTATAAAGTGAAAAGTAAGATAAGGTATTGCAAATGCCATTGTGCAAATTCTCTCAGGAAAAAAATTCATTACTTCAATTTAGCTAAAGAAGGGTTAAGAAAATGGAGAACAACTTTGTGAAATTTGGAGAGAATTTTACATTTCTAGTAATGTCAAAAACATTCACTTACCAGAAATCAGTAGGGATACAAATATACAGAATAGTATGTAATAAAGCTGCGGCACTCACTACTTTCATAACTGTAGAACTCTAAAGACTTCTCTATAAGAGAGCTCCTTCTCTGCTGTGTACATTGCACAAACATGGTGCCATCTACCTTAATCCTGAGTAGGAAAATGGGACTTTCTGCATATATTTGTTTGGTGAAGATATTCCAGCTGTTAAGTTCCACCATTATAAGATCAAGAGTTAAAATGTATTTAGCACATTTTATTCTTCTTTTCAGCTCTTATGACTTCCTATATACTACACTAAACTACACTTTGAATTAAGGAACTGATTATCAGTAAGAGATAATGATGGACTTTGGATATAGTATACAATTATCCTATTTCTATGTATGCAGATATGAAGATACAGATCTGAATATATTCTTATTTATCTGTAATTGCATGGAAGTTCCAAAACAACCACTGGGAGTTCTTCTGTATGTCAATTCAAACCTGTTATACAGTCACTAAAAACTAGGAGTAAGCCACTTTGTGCTATTTCCTCACTGTATCCAGAATACATTTGATGACTCCACCACTAGGGTGAAGCCTGTTTCTCCTTACCATTTCCTCCCTTTTAGTTTCCATCTCTCCAAGTTAAACGCTGTGTGGATAAGCTATTTATACATTTACACAGAGTGATGTACTGCTGACCATAAACTCTTTTTCTAACTGCTATTTATTTTTTTATTTTCTAAAAGATTTGTTCCCTTAAACCAAAAGCAGTTGTGCTCCTTCCTGGGTCATTTTCAAGCTATCCTGTATTTGATTTATTTATCTTTGAGGTCATCCTCCTAGTTGAATTTTTCCCCTATGTTTTCAAAGTTCACACTGTGCGACTCAAACGTAAATCAATACCTAAACCCTATGGAATTAAGTGCTTCTGCAAATGTAACCTTTTGTAACAGTATCTGTGTGCACTCTGAAGTGGTCTCAGTAAATATAAAATAAACTTTGTAAAATTTACAGCCAGATCCTTCTCACTTCCCTTTAGTCACTAACCATGGGTTTCTGTGCACAGTCCAGCTCATCTTGAGTCACAGATGTTACAGATGGGACGCCGCTAATTGAGGTTCTGCAGCTCCAGGTAGCAGAAAACAACCATGCTGTTCTGCAAGAACTCGCAGGATCCTTCTTGCGTAAGTGTAGGAAGCATCTCACATTATGAGGCAGCTTCCCACAATGCAGAGGCTTCTTTCAGCTACTGCACACATCCCAGACATATCCCTGCCAGCTGCTTTTAGAGATACATACCCCACTATTCAAATTGTATTGACTTTCCTTTTGGCTGATCAATGTCTATCACCCCATACTTTGAAAAATAATAAGCAGTTGGAGCTGCTTTGCCCATAGTGTTTCAACTTCTGAGTCGTGCTTTCTTGGGTAGAAACAGGCAAAATCATCTCTTAATTGACATATATAAAGACCTTACTCCCTGTGAGTTTCCACTCTACTCATAATGATCCTTACTGAAATGCTGCTAGAATCATAGAATCAACCAGGTTGGAAAAGCCCTTCAAGATCATCATGTCCAACCGCTCCCCAGCACTGCCAAGGCCACCACTAACCCATGCCACTGAGGGCCTCGTCTACATGGTTTGTGAATACTTCCAGCGATAATGACTCCACCACTTCCCTGAGCAGCCTATTCCAAAGACATCCAGCAAGGAGCTAATACTGAGTAAATTATTTACTGAGAGTCACTCGTTATTCTTGTGCATTGAAAAAAAAAGAAAGAAAAAAGTGATTGCAAAAAGCAGCATGTGAAAGCGAGGTCATCACCCTTCCCCATCAGCCTGCTCGAGGGAGGCATTTCAGAGCAGCCCATGTTTCGTTTTAGCATGCTGAGTGTCAGACACTACAGCAGCGTTTCCAGAAGGGTGAGACACTTTCATTCAAGGAACATGAGCCCACACAAGTGCCTCTGCCAGCGCTTCGCCATCTCCCTGAGCTGCTCCTAGAATCATGGCATAGTTCATATTGGAAGAGACCTTCAAAAGCTCATCTAGTCCAAACCCCCTGAAATGAGCAGGGATGCCTTCAACTGGATCAGGTTGCTGAGAACCATGTCCAGCCTGGCCTTGGATGTCTCCAGGGATGATGCATCCACCACCTCTCTGGACAACTTATGCCAGTGTTTTACCACCCTCAGTGTAAAGAACCTTTTCCTCACATCCAGCCTGAATATCCCCTCTTTTAGTGTAATAAAACCCCTCGTCATATTACAACAGGCCTCGCTAAAGTCTCTTCCCCATCTTTCTCATAAGCCTCTTTTAAGAACTGAAATAAGGTCCAAAATAAGGTCTCCCTGGAGCCTTTTCTTCTCCAGGCTGAACAATCTAAACTCACTCAGCCTTTGGGCTGAACAACCCAAACTCACTCAGCCTTTCCTCACATTCCCTTTCCTCCAGCCCTCTGCCTGCACAGGGATGAGGTCTAATGAAAATAAGAATATGTACCCAGTGTTCAACCCTAGAAGCCAAGTCACCTTGGCTGAGCTTCAGATGAGTGACACTCCTCCTTGTCTAGCCTGAAAGATGAGCAAAACATTTATATGGTCTTCTCTCTGGTGACCAGCAACAGGACATGTGGAAATGGAATGAAGCTCTGTTTGGGGAAGTTTAGATGGAACATTGGGAAGAGGTTCTCCACTGAGAGTTTGGCCACCAGAACAGGCTCCCGAAAGTAACGGTCTCAGCAACAAGCCTGTCGAAGCTCAAGGAGCATCTGAGCCACACTTTTAGTCATATGGTTTACTTTTAGGTAGCCCTGTGAGGAGCAGGGATATGGACTCAATGATCCACATGGGTCCCTTCCAACTTGAGATATTCTGCAATTCTCTAAGACCTGTGACTCACCTTGTCACCTTAGGGACACCTCTTGGCAAAAGGCAGCAGCCATGGCCTAAGCATGGTCACTTGCCCAGCAGCACACCTGAGACACAGCCCTAACAAGGGAGAAAGTGGAAACCTGAGTCACTGCTGCCCTAAGAGAGCAAATTTTTTTCTCCCGACACCTCTGCAGTCCTGCAGCTCCTGGGTTCGGCAGGAAACAAGGCAAGGCACTCTCTCATTATCACTTCCTCCAGCAAAATAGCGAGAAGGAACAAACTATTTCCTTCACCCAGGTGGTTCTTTGCCATCACTTAGTGGGGAGTAAGTGGAGAGGAGGAGAAGAAGGAGAGGACAGGTAAACATAATTTTCCTTCCTGCCTCACAAAGTGCTCACCCATACCATCCCTGGCAAATAAACCGTTACGCAGAGGAAACAAAATGAAACAAAACCTTGCCTTTTAAGTATTTTACGTTTTAGATTTGCTGCTTGCTCTTCCAAAAGAGCATCAGGCTGCTCTTGAGCAGCCGTGTTCCTCTGGGACGCAAAGAGAATTCAAGCCTTCCTCAGACCAATACTCACAGCTACCTTTAACCCACCGAGGCAACTGTTGTTTTCAAATGTACAAATGAGTTTAATAAGGGTCCCAGCAAGACTCTGAAATCATGGTTGACTTGTCACACCTGCAGCCCCCCAGGCTACATTTTGTTATTGATCTGTTTTTTGCTTCCGCTGAGTGAACACTGTCAATCCACCCATGTCAGAATCCAGCCTGCAGCATGCAGCGGACGCTGTTATTACTATTTAAGTGATAAATGAGACATGCATTTCATTCAGCATGTTTGTGAAGCAGAAATTACTCTGGTTTTTTAAAGCACTGATACATAAGGAAGTCAGAAAGTCCTTTTTTTTCTGTTTTCTTGCTGCAAGTTGTAATCAGTTTTACTGAGCTCCAGGTAGAAATGCCCACATGAAACCAAATGTTGCTATTAAACTTTGGTACTTTGGTTGAACCTCTTTGGAATAAATATTACAGGATTTAAAAAAAGGTAAAGGAGGAAAGTATGGGCTCCCTGCAAGACCCACTGAAGTCTGTGAGAATCTTATTATGGACTATGCATGAGGAAAGGCTGAGAGAGCTGAGCTTGTTCAGCCTTAAGAAAAGAAGGCCCAGGGGAGACCTTATCACCATGTTCCTGTACATAAAGGGTGGCTACAAAGAAGACAGAGACACCCTTTTTACAAGGAGTCACATGGAAAACAACAGGGATGATGGGTACAAGTTATGCCTGGGGAGAACCTGACTGGATGCAAGAGGAAAATTTTTCACAATGAGAACAATCAACTACTGCAATAACCTTTTCAGTCAAGCGGTGATTCCCCAACGTCGGACACAAAAGATTTGGCTGGATAGGATGCTGGGACATCTTGTCTAGGTCGTGCTTTGCCTAGAAAGGTTGAACCACATGATCCCTGAGGCCATTTCCAACCTGGGATTTTGTGATCCTATTACTTCAGTGGCCTTTTTTAATAAAGGAAAAACAGAAATATTCAGCCCAGTCTCGGAGTTCACATGTTGCTCACCAGTTCCTTCCATCACACGGAGGAGCACTGCAGTTTATACCCTGTGCATGGAGAGCCATGAGGCTTGTTCCCACCTGTGGATATTGGCTGATTCTACCCCTCCTGGGAAAAAGAGATATTTCAGGGTTGGAAAGAGCTGGCATGCTGCCTGCAAGTCTCATCCTTAACTTCTCTCCCAGGCCTCTGTGGTGAACACCTCAACCACCCAGGCCCTGACCCAGTGAGTCCCTGACTGTCATGCACAGGCATGCAAGGGGCTTATACCCCTGGGAAAATATTTACATGCCTAAAACTAATTGCCCAGATAAGGATTACAAGTCTTACTGAAGTCACCTCATTAGGAAGGAGGTGGAGGGGTTTTAGTCTATTAATATCATTGTTTCTCCAGTGGCCCAGCAGAGCTTGCACCTTAGTGCAGGTTTCTGATCTATTAAAACTTTTACAAGGCATTGAGTTGCTTGCTGTCTTAAGGAAGATGATGGCTAAGATGTGAAACAAAGCCTGCTTACATGTGAGGAAGGTTCTGTCTCAAGATGATAGTAGGAGCACATTTATATTCAACCCCCACTTTGCTGCTTTAAATCATTCTGAAAAACATGGGAGTGGATCCCGAGCAACAAATCACCTCAGTAGCTTTTGCACTTTCCAAAGGGGAATCAAGATGAAAGAAAAGATTATGTTTCTTCCTGCTCATCACATTCCTCCTTATTCACTGTACACTGGTTGCCCACTGGAAAAAGAGTAATTTCCCAGGTTAGTAATGGAAAGAGGCTGTTTTCATTTACATCAGCTGCACCTCTTCAGTTTAACCCTGTACCAGCCATATACAACAAGCTGATTTCACTGCTGCAGTACACCTGAGCAGCCTGGGCTTTTGCTGAGAAAAGGAGGGCTGCTAAGACCTCTTGAGACTAAGGAGCAGGTGAGACTCTTGAGTTGCTCTGCATATTGTTGGCCTGTAACAAGGTATCTTACAGATATGAATATTTTAAGGAAATAGCATGTTGGAGCTAGAGGCATCGACAAGTTCCCAAGCACTTACTGAGTTCATTCTGACAGACAATCTAAAGGACAAAATTAACAGGATGCCTTTTTTTAACCTCCCAAACATCATGTTCTTTGTTTAAGGAAATAATAAAAGAAAAAAAAAACAACAACCCACCAAACCAAACAAAACAACATGAAAATTCATCTTTGATGAGAGAAATGCTCGCCCTGGTTTATTGCAACTGATGAGAAGCCCTGACATGAGTAAGTGGTGAATCAGACTTCAATTTTGTAGATGCTACAAATTACCAGTACAAGGTCTCTGCTTGGTTTGCTGTGGTCCTTCACAAAACTGGGGCTGTTAGCCTGAGGTTCCAAACACCACGTAGGAGAATCGAGTAACCTTCTCCCTACACAAAGATCCATCTAGAGAATGTGAGAGGTGACCCCATAATCTTCCCCAAATTGCTAAGAGCATATGATCATAAAATTAAAATCTAGAGGATGTAACAATTTAGGTCTAATTTATTTCCCACAGTGCTCCAAGTTACGGTTCTCATAAAGAATTTTCCAAGTGTTAATGAATGAGGAGGCACCCATACGTTTTCAGTATGGCAATGCCAAATCACTGCTGCCGGATACACTTCATGAAAAGATAAGGACATTTTTTCTCAGAAGCCAAGGGAAGAATGTTTGAGTAATACTTTCCTTCCCCTTTTTCAGTTAGCCCCTTCTTCCACTGCTTAATAGCAAAAATTAAATGCCAACCTAACAGACTTCAAACTTCCCAAACTATTTTTTGCTGAGATAGTAGTATCTTTTTAGCATGCCATCCAGTGTCATATTCAGACTGTAAAAAACCAGTTTTTCCCTTACTGAAGACACACTGAAGCAAGGTGACATTAACCCCTTGTGTCAAGCAGGGATATCTCTTGCAACATGACAGAAGCTGGTGTTTCTGACCTGCACTACATTTGGTGTGCTGGAGGGAATGGGCTCAGAGCTGAGAGCAGGAGAAAAGGAAGCTGTGATCTGACCGTTCTGCCACACCCCAGGAAGAGCTGATTTATTATCATAGAATCACAGTCTGACTGGGTTGGAAGGGACCTTAAAGCTCACCCAGTTCCAACCCCTGCCACAGGCAGGGACACCTTCCACCAGACCAGGCTGCTCCAAGCCTCGTCCAGCCTGGCCTTGAACACTGCCAGGGATGGGGCAGCCACAGCTTCTCTGGGCACCCTGTGGCAGGGCCTCAGCACACCCCTTGTCCTGCTGGTCACGCTGCTGGGGATGCAGCCCAGGACATGGTTGGCTTCTGGGCTCAAGCACGCACTGAAGCCAAGTTGTGGGGAGCTTCTCATCACCCAACACTCCCAAGTTCTGCTCCTCAGGGTTGGGTACTAGCCAGGATCATTAGGGTTAAATATGCTCGATCCCAGATTTAGATGCAATGCCAGCTGCAACAGCTGGAAAATTTATTCCATAGCAGTTCACTCCTAAATCATGACTGACTAGTGTTTCCCTCTCTTTTTACGCTGAAAGCACATAACACACTCAGTTTCGCTATCTCCCATGTAATCTTTCTGTTCCTGGTAAAACATGATAAACAGTTTCCTACCTAACCTTGAGTTGATGAGTCCTTTAAAGCTTATAATATATCATTCTTCCTGGGACTGAAAACGTGTACTCCCCTGCTTAGACAATCTAAAACCAAACTAAATCGACTACTTAAACTTGATTTACTTCAATTATTGACAAGGATGTTTCACGGTACAATGCCATCTTAATAGATAAACCCCAGACCCATGAAGAATCAGTATTAAACACAGTTAACATGCAATATGGTCTGTATTTATCTTACTGAATAGAAAACCAGATTTAACATGGTGCTGTTAGGAATCTTTTTCTGCTCAAGCAATCCTAGCCTAATTTTTTATATGTAAGATAAAAAAAGTCCTGTTTCAAATGGCAAGAGAATGGAGAACGGCTACACTGCAACTGCT
The DNA here is from genome assembly GCF_034315485.1 of Pezoporus occidentalis. Classification (NCBI taxonomy): domain Eukaryota; kingdom Metazoa; phylum Chordata; class Aves; order Psittaciformes; family Psittacidae; genus Pezoporus; species Pezoporus occidentalis. Next base: position 7,859,290 of record NW_026916294.1, read on the forward strand.
CTCCAGCAACCTTTTATGGGGAGGAACAAGCTGATGGGGAAACTGCCTCGAGATGTTTTGAGAAGTGAAGGATTTTGTCAGAGGGAGGTGGAACAAAGTGGCTCTCTGCTTGGAGAAACTGTCTTGAGACAAACAATTATGCGAGAGGTAAAATCTATCAGATCTAAGAAAGAAAATGACCACATCAGTTTAAGAATGATGACTATTAGGGAAGGACTGGAGTAGGTTGGAGTAAAGGGGGAAGGAAGCCTGGATCTGGACTTGCAAGGTTTGTTTCTCACGCACCCCTCAAATATTTGAGCCACCGAACCACTAAAATGTGCTTCTGTCTTAACATGTCCCAGACACACAGAAGCAAAGCAGCATTGTGCGCTGCAGTAAGGAGTACATCTTTCAGACGAGTCACAGCTCGGCATTTCCCACAGCTTATTTTAAAACTCTATTTGTCAACTGAGATCTAGCAAGCCTTCTATCTAGAGCAAAATAATGAGATTTATTTTTAACTTATGCTGGTCACCAGCTATATCCAGAACTACAGACAAAGGATTATACCCTAAGGTGCATTAACGCGGATGGCACACACTGTTTGGATTAGACAGCACAACAGGAAGAATTTACTGAGACATCATGCCCAGATTATATCATTTCCTAAGACATAACAAGGAGGGCATTAGCCTTTTCCTACAGATGCAAAAGCAAAACAATTTTTGGGGGTTTGTTTTGGTATTGTTTTTTGTTGTTGGATTTTTAATTTTTTTTTTTTTTTTTTAAAGTAGGGTAAGTCCCTGAAAGATGACAAGCTGCAGGTACCCTATGATAAAGCTGGATGAGAAACTGAACATGAGTCACCGGTGTGTGCTTCCAGCCCAGAAAGCGCCAACTGTATCCTGGGCTGCATCAAAAGGAGCGTGACCAGTAGGTCAAAGGAGGTGATCCTGCCCCTCTGCTCTGCTCTTGTGAGACCTCACCTGGAGTACTATGTGCAGTTCTGGTGTCCTCGACATAAAAAGGACATGGAACTGTTGGAACAAGTCCAGAGAAGGGCCACAAGGATGATCAGGGAACTGGAGCAGCTCCCGTATGAAGATAGGCTGAGGAAGTTGGGGCTGTTCAGCCTGGAAAAGAGAAGGCTGCGTGGAGACCTCATAGCAGCCTTCCAGTATCTGAAGGGGGCCTATAAGGATGCTGGGGAGGGACTCTTTATTAAGGACTGTAGTGATAGGACAAGGGGTAACGGGTTAAAACTTAAACAGGGGAAGTTTAGATTGGATATAAGGAGGAAATTTTTTACTGTGAGTGTGGTGAGGCACTGGAATGGGTTGCCCAGGGAAGTTGTGAATGCTCCATCCCTGGCAGTGTTCAAGACCAGGTTCAACAGAGCCTTGTGTGACATGGTTTAGTGTGAGGTGTCCCTGCCCATGGCAGGGGGGTTGGAACTTGATGATCTTAAGGTCCTTTCCAACCCTAACTATTCTGTGATTCTATTCTATGAAGCAAGAGACATATACAATGAGCCTGGAGAAAACTGCCTTTTGTCTGCCAAGTGCATGGCTAGACCAGGAAGAAAACCTCTGAAAGAAGCTCCTGTAAGAATGAGTCCAGAGGAGGACACGGAGGTGCTCTGAGGGATGAAGCTATGTCTCCACTGCTCTGGAGACAGGCTGAGAGAGCTGGGTTTGTTCAGCCTGGAGAGACCTTAAAGCAGCTTCCAGTGCCTAAAGGGGCCAACAAGAAAGCTGGAGAGGGGCTTTTGACAAGGGCCTGTAGGGACAAGACAAGGGGGAATGGCTTTAACCTAACAGAGGGGAGATTGAGATGAGACATTAGGAAGAAATTCTTCCCTGTGAGGGTGCTGAGGCCCTGGCACAGGGTGCCCAGAGAAGCTTTGGCTGCCCCATCCCTGGCAGTGTTCAAGGCCAGGTTGGATGGGGCTTGGAGCAACCTGCTCTAGTCGAAGGTGTCCCTGCCCATGGCAGGGAGTTGGAACTGGATGTGCTTTAATGTCCCTTCCAACCCAAACCAGTCTGGGATTCTACGAGAATGTCAGCTCCAGACAGAGGGACAGCAACAGCTTCTTCTCAGTGAGGGGCCCACCAAGCCCAGGTCCAAGCAATGTTTAATCCTGTTTTTACTCTTAAACAGATGTCACCTCACTTGTGGAACTGCCTTGTGGGTAGGTTGAGTGGGCAAGAAAACAAGCAGAACACATAAAATTATCCATGTTTTCCTTAAATTCCTCTGAATTGCTTCATTCTGATAACTGCATAGCAGCCGGCAAAGCTGTAACCCAGTAAACTACCCACCAGGGTAAAAGGTATTTGAGTACAATTGCCATCAGCAGAAGAGCTCCTTTCCCTCTCAGTAGAAAATAACTACATCTGAGGGGGTTTTACCTGTACTTATCATAGACGCAGGGTGCATCTTTTCTGCATGGCAAGCTCAGTTATCAGTATCTTAGACACGTATCTATGGGGTATCAAGTACTAACTTGGTCCTAAAGTAATTAAAAAAATCTACTATTTAATTTTATGATTCCATTTTAAATGATATTATCTTTTAATTATGTATCCAGCCAGACACTAAGTCTGTCACCTTAATTAAAGCATCTTCTTCCAGGCATGGAGACCCTCTGCTGGTCCTCAACTGCCGGGTTTTGCCTGGTAGCTTCCACATCTTTGCTCAAACACAGCATTTCCCCTTCATTTACTCTTCTTGATTTAGAGTGACCAAATTGCTTTTAATCTCCCTGTGGGTATGATCCTGTGAATTGCTTTATGACCACATAAGGATGAAAAAGAAGATGGTCTTCTCTGGTTTACAGCTGACGGAACGGCAGCAAGAAATCTTTACCTCTCCAGTGCACGGTATAAAAAAAGCACAGGAGGATTTGCAGCCCATTCCATGCTGCTTAATGTTTTCTGTCTCTCCACTGCTTTGGAAGGATGGAAAGAAAAGCAGCAAGCTCTGAAATAGCAGATGGGCTCTAGAACAGGCTGAGGCTTCTTTTGTCTGCTTGGTCTATTGCCTTTAGAGGAAGTAGAGGACTGGTGTCTGTTAATGTCTCTAAAGAGATGAACATTGGGGAGGAAATAGCACGTATCTTCAACAAATGTATTACTCAGATCACCCACTTCTAGTGTTCATATGGATATTGTAATAACACTACTTACGTGATATCTAGAAATGGCACTTTCTCTCTTCACTCTATCTTCAATGCTATTTGCAAAGTATTCTTATAATTTAGGCAACCTCAGCTAACACAGTTATGTCCTTTTGTTGTTAAAAATACCATCAGACCATGTGTCATTTATATAACAGGATACACAGAACTTCCAAGTCCTAGAGACTCACCACACAGGCTCTCCATGCAGCTTCTCCATTGAACTCACAAATACAGCCTCTAATATTCACGGATCAGAAGGATCCAGGTTATTTTACTATGATAATGCTTGTCACAAAGAGCCTAAACCGAGAGTCTCTCTGCTATGAACACTTATACAGAAAAGCTCTATGGATTTCAGTAGGTATTTTCCATATGTCTTACACTTTCTTATTTTTTTAGCCAGTTTCACTGAGTCCAGAAAAGTGCAAGTAAGTAAATTATAAAGTGGCACATTTCTGCTGCACTTCACTCCCGAGGCACAACCTCATTACTCAGAGAAAGCCTTAGTGCCTTCCGTCCAGATGGCGTTTGCTGGCCTGACACGAGCGTGGACACGTTCCACACAGATCATGGGATCAGAGAATAGTTTGTCTTGGAAGGCACCTTCAAAGGTCATCTAGTTCAACCCCCTGCCATGAGCAGGGACATCTTCAACTAGATTAGGCTGCCCAGAACCACACCCAGCCTGGCCTTGAATGTCCCAGGCTTTTGAAGACAGAGTGGGTGGAAGAGTCAGAACAAGCACTGGCTGGTTTTGGCAGGAAGGTGCAGCTGAAGTGACTGCTCCACACCCAAGTTCCATCAGCTTTATAAAAATACTCCATTAGAGATCAACAGGTTTTCAAAAGGAACAGAAAAAGGAGATTACAACGAAGAATATGTATAAAGTACATACAACGGCTCACAGAATAAAAAGTAGTGGATCCTCACTAAGAGGAGAAGTAACTCATTTCTGATCAGGAGCTGACTACACTCCAAGCTATCAACTCAACACATATTGAAACAACAATTTGGCTAATTTGTCTATAAACATGTACTACCTGAAACAGGTCTATATTAAATAATGTAGTTCTCTCCATGCACAACACCAGCTTTCTTTTAACCTCTGTCCCCAGTGGGTGTAGTGTCTTGCAATGCTTAAAAGAAAAAAAAACCTGTTAAGAAAGAGCAGGACTGAAAAAGTGTACCAATTTCTTTACTGGTTTAGGTTTACCTGAGTTTTTATGTATTATTCCTGCTCCCTAAAAGAAGCAGAAAGCACAAAAGGCAGTTCAGTAATTTATAAAATGATAAAATAATACTAAAAATTTTAGCCTTAGAAAAGGCATACATTTTTAGGAGTGCAGAATCAGGCCCAGTGTGTAAATGTGTATCAACAGAAGATTACATTTATTATCATGATGATCATCAAAACCCAGGAGAGGAAACTGCCCATATAAAGACAGCATCATGCTGAACAATCAACATAGTTCAGCCCACAAATGTATTGATTGCATTGATTCCATTTTTGTTTTAATTTGCACTAAAATTCAGTTGAGAAGCCATTACAGCCATAAGGGATAGTAGAACAGCCTATTAATACCAATCAAAAATACAAACTATAACCAATTCTAATAGCTGAGCTCTATTTTGACATTTGAACACATGGGTATGATGTATCAATGAAAAACCTAACACTGCAGAAAACTCATAAATTAATGTCTGTTATTCTCTTCCCTGACTTTTTCTAAGCTGGTTACCTAAAATACACCAAAATGACTGGAAACGTAGAGAAGTCGTTCTGATTTGATGTTTAAAATAACCCTTCTTTCTATTGGCCTGTACATCTACAATAACTTAGTTTAGTGGGAAGCAAACTCACCACACAATACAGAAAACTCTTTTGCAGTGGTTACAGCACTGGATTTTGAGTCAAGCCTCATTTTAATCCATGATAAAATTGTCCCCTTCTTCACTAGGAAGCACATCTAGACAAAGCTATTCCACAAGTTTCACTATTTCATCAAAAAATAAGAGTATGACTTGAAAGAAATTTAACTGATTGTGTATTTGCTTGCAATTCATGAAACAGTTTGAAAAACAGGAGAGGTCTTTTACAAAAGCTTAAATGGATTTTCATCCTTAAGGAGTCGCAATGGTGTATAGTTATATGTGAAAAGAATATTTCAACATATCCTAAAACAAGTCTGAAGTCTATCCAGCTTTAAAATATATAAAACTGGACTTTAATAAACAGGACAAAAAATAATATTCACTCTGAATGTGTTTAAATATAGAACCAACTAGGTTGTAAAAGACCATTAAGATCATCAAGTCCAACTGTTCCCACCAAAAAGCTTATTACTAGCCCTCCCAGATGATTTGTTTGGGTTTACAGCTGAGCTTCAGCATCCGCTTCCTTTGGACTTTCAAATACTTTGGGGTGATATTCTTAAGAACACGAATTTTTGCCTTTTGGATTTACTCCTTAGCTAAAAAAACAAAACAAACCAAACCAAAATGTACACAAAAACCCCCACCAAAAATACCCAACTTCTTAAGCAAGAGAACAACTTTCTTTCCTCTTAAATAATGCATTATATGAATGCAAAAATCTGGACAAAAGTAATATTAAAAATAGGTATCCCTGATGTCTAGAACCTGAACATTAAGAGAAGAAAATTTTGATCACAAATGCTGATTTTACATTATTTCTTTCAAGGTGGACTACTTCAGACAGAATTGCTTTTGTTTTCATCTTGATCTCTTAACAGCACAGTCTAGCCTAACATATCCACCCACAAAGCCTTCTGCACGAGGAAAACTTTTAGTGCCTTTTTTTCTTTACCCTTTTTCCTCCTACAAACAAGAGTTCACACTGTGCAAAAATCCATTGAGGCAATTCTGTGTTTGCTGGGAATACCAAAAAGTTTGTGCTTTATTAAGTAAAGGATTCAGATGATGAAAACCAATCTATTTGTGTGTACGCAAAAGTTACTTTTGACTCTGCCACCTATTTCTCTGTTTTCAAAATGAGGATAAGATTACTGACCTTCCATATACAAAGGAATTTCACCAGGTAGTAGTAGCATCAGCGCTGGGCCCCTCCCCTCAAGCCCTTCTCATGCTTTAAAACTCAGTTTGACTATCACAGCTGGCTCACGCACGCACTTGTACAGGCTACAACAGGTACCTGCCAAATATCTGTTCCAAGCTGTAGAAAACCAAAAAACCCCTGTTCATTTTATCAGAAGAGAGGGATAAATATGGGTTTTTTAGTTGCTAAGCTTTTGCTCCATAAAAGGTCAAAAACCAAAGTGTTTTGACTCCACACACACACACGCGCACATATCTTGCCATAAGCAAATCATTAAACAAAGATGGAAATTCCTTTCTTCCAAAATTTTCTGCAAACTGACTTGTAGAATGATATGCTATTTTTTTGCAAACATGTGTCATTTCCCTTCATTTTATATATGCATATATATTTAATTTATTTAGAATCTGCATAAAAAAACTACCCATTTCTGCCAAGGCTTTGGAGCTTTTATACACAAAGCATCTAAGATAACGCACCTTCATCAGCACACAAAAACTCCCCAGGGTATGTAAGCCACTGACTCCCGCCACTGGGAGTAGCAAATACCATTCCCGCAGTGACTTTCCCTATTCTGTAGCTCACAAAAGGAGCTGGGTCTTTCATTGTGCTCTGCTTGGAGAGCTAAAAAATTACTGAAAAAAAACAGTTCAAAGCATAAAAACATGTTTTGAAATTCATGACAGGAAACTCCATGAGAGTTTTTATACCCCGTATTATTCTTCTACCACTGGTAATCCAGGCTCAGCACCTCAGCTGACAAAAGAGCCAAGAAAAGAGAAAGCAAGTGCCGCAAGTATTAACTGAAAACCAGCATTTTACACTACACCTGACCATCAGAATGTTATCAAAGAACCAAGCAGAATATTGTTCCAGCCAAGACACATATATTAGACACATATCTAATATATTTATTATATGTAATTAATAGATATAATTTTAGATTTTAGAAAGCAGGAAGCTCTTGCCTTAGCAAGAAAATATGAAGAATTAGCATAGGAGGGGAGGGAAAAACTTTAAGCTGCCTTCAAAAATCTCAGCTTTCACTGGAGAAATAAAACTTGTTCAGACTTGGGAAACCCTTTTCTAAAGAAGCCAAACTGTTAACTGTGATGCAGAAGTGCTCGAGTCTCCAAAGACCTTGAAATGTTTATCTTCACAACAGCCTGCCCCACGCATCTTTGAAAACCTAAACTGTTTATGCAAGGCATGAATGAAAGGGAAAAGATGAATTGTATCAGAGCACCGGCCTCAAGAAAGGTTAGACGAAAATGATATAGAGGGTTAGGCGAGCAGGGAGAGACGATGTTATCAACGTGAAGTGAGGCTGCATGGGAAGTCACAAAATAAGCTGTATTTTCAGTTAGGAGTTTTGAGGAATGTTCTCTAGAAAAAGCTGAGCTCTGTGTGTACACATACATGTGGGACACAATGTGTGCCTCCTGATGATGCCAAGGACACTCCAGAGGCCCCTGCTCCATCCTTCTGTGACCCTCAGAGACTTTGAGCCCCTATACAGTCAGGTCTGTTTTCTACCTTGTTATTTTCCTTTTATCACACCTGGAGTCACTCAAAAGGGTGCAGTGTCTACAATAATGTGCTGAAGCTTTTCAAGTCCATCTGATGAAACACTATTAATAATTGATAATAATATAATAAATCATTTACGTCTCTGCAGAAGGATTTATCACATTGTCTTGCCTGAATCTCTTCTCTTTCCAGGTCTTATTCGTCATATACAAATACCACTGGCAGAACTCAATTGGAGAGCGTGTTTCTGCCAGTCAGACCTCAGGAGCTGTGAGTGCTGCCTGATGACAGGATCATTTGTGTCAGGTAAATTCAGCACAAAACTTCTTGAGGAGTCATTTTGTGGAGTTAAAAACCTGAGCAAAGATTAACAGAAAATACATGTGAAGAGAACAGCCTTCTATGGAAGGGGTAGCATATACAGAAGGTATAACTGAGCATCAGTAGCAGTTAGGAATTTATGACCTTTTGAAAACACTGCCGTTAGGTTCAAAGAAGATCTCATGACTTCCTAGCAAGAACTCTGGATTGGCCCCATTCTTTTCAATGCATTTGATGGGAAAGTGCTTTACTGCTGAAGAACTTTTCAACCATTATTAGAATAAAAGAATCTAGACCACCTCTTCAAAAACACTATATTCATTGTAGAACACCCCTTCTTGTGAGACACAAAGACTGGTCTACAGAAGTCCTGAGCAACTACAGGTCTTACCTATATTCGCATGGGATTGTGGCTCTGCTTCTGACAGCAAGACGCTCAAGGATTTCATTTTAGGTTTTCTATTAAACAGAGGCCATAGAAAATGGTGTTCATGATCAAGAAAAGCTTTTTTCTTTCCACCCTCTTAATATTTTTAATCTGTCCTCAGTAACTGCCATGATGGTGACCACTTTGACCTTGACCCACACTTTCATCTTGCGAGCACAATGCAGATCCCCATGAAGTCAACAGCAGCTGTTTCACTGGCAACAGCACTGGAGCCAATTACTGCCCTGTCAAAGGGGACAGAAACCTCCCTTGGATGTTCAGCTGAACCAGGAAGACTTGAAATTCTCTCACCAGTCCTCGGCTGAATGGAATTCAGCAATGTAAGACCTCAGTTCAAACCGCTGTTTTACTTTAGGCTGTTAGCCAGAGGTCGGTTGTTATTATCAGTATTCTGTAAGACCACACTTTTTAAGAGAATACTTGTAACTTCAACTCCACTTCTGTAAGCTCATATTCTTCCATCTCAGTTTGTCTCTGAGGCCTATTTTTCTTATTGTAGGAAAAAGCAATAGTTGTGTCCGTTTTGCCAGGCCACAGTGGCAATTTCCCTCCAGTTAGCATCTAGTAAATTGGGTATTCCTGTTGTCCCTATACAAGGGACAGAAAAATGTACAGCAAAAGTCCACTGGAATCCCCAAACTCCGTATGTGAAGGCTGAAGGTCTTTCTTTGGGATGGTCCGAACTAACACTTGAGGACATTTTTCTTCACTTTGTTCTTGCAATAGGTGACCTTGTCTGACTCCTTGGTGACACATCTGTTCTCTGTGAGCCTTCTTTCATTTACCACCACCCTCACGGGAACTTTACCAGCTCCATAAAAAGAGCTGAACACTGGAAGACACCTCTGGCAGGTAAGAGGAATGGAAAATTTCAACAAATCTCCAGGAGGTGCAATAACACTGAAAGCTCAGCATATTGTCATCTCGCCTCTCATTCCTAGGTCAGTAATAGAATCCATTTCTATATATAAACCACCAGAACCCGGAGAGCTTGAATATTGCTGCAGGTGTTGGATGTCCCTTTTTTTCCTGAAAGCCTTCTTATGCCGATTTTAACAATCAGGGTTGTTCTCAGTACTGCTCATAAGGTATGGCTTCTTTTTGTGCACAAGATGAGAATTCAATTACTGTGAGACCTATTCAAAGAACAGAACTTGAAAGCTTCAGCATAAATTCAAGTGGTGTTCAAGATGGATAATATACTTCAGTCACTAACATCTGCATATCCAAAATACTGAACTATACAACAGAGCAATCAAGCTCTTCTGCATGAGCTCAGCAGGGCTGCTCTCCAGTCTGCTGGCTAAAAGGTCAGATGTTAAACTGATTTTGCAATACTACAAGAAACCTCAGAAATGAGCAGAAGAAAACCAGCTTTATGCAGACTATAGCAAGGGTTAGAACAGTACAACATCTGACAAGAGCTGGTGGCAACAGCATTAGCGTAATAAAATACAGTAAAACACTTTTGCTGGCTTTTACACTATTTATAAGTAAAACCATATTCAGTCCAGCATTTCAGTTTATAGGACATACAAAAGTATGCCTGCATTTTATCTAGTCCCTTAACTTGAAAGCATAAATGGAAAGTGCTGACCGTAACAGATTTTTACTACACATTTATTTAAATGAACTGAGAAATAGGAGAAAAATACCATTTTTGGCTGATGCACAGTTTGCTTCCCCCAAGCCTCTAATGTAAAACTAAAAAAGCTGAAGCACTTAAACACCTTAAGAGTATATATTGAAATCCCTGAAGTACTCTGGCCCTTCTGCACCGCTGAGGAGGTTAACACTGAATTGCCTTTTGATTTTAAGCCAATTAAACTAACCATACATGAAGAATGAAGTCTTAACAAAATAACACAGTCCATTTTAAAGAGCTATAAAAACATAACACCATCCCTGAAGCAGATTTAGCTACATCCTTGTGCATATGTCATAACAGCAGCTGAAAATCACTTGGTTCCATCCTGTGAACACATCATACAAAACTAAAGGTGATTTAGTACCATCTCAAGAGTAGCAAAGCAACTTCCACAGAAGTCAGATATGTGTCCACAGGTGCCACAGTATGTTTTACTCTAGGTTTACAACTTAAGCGTTACCTCTTCATCCACACATCTATAACCTCATTCAAGCTACCCATGATTATGTAGTTTGTCCTTCATCAGATCTAAGGCACCCCTTACTGGTCACAGAAAGCTTCTGAATACTATTCATACAGACACTAAAGCCTTCCCTGGGACCGCTAGATTCACTGCCTGTTTTGTTTGCATATGCACAAACGGTAATTCATGGTCAAGTTTTCAATCCCAAGCACTCCAGAAAGGTTATATGGGAAGGGTAAGTAAGCACATGTGGCTGTAGGACCCAGTTTTACCAAGAAGTAAGCCTACAGAGCCATCCTGAACCAATTCAATACCACAGAAGCCAGCTGAGGGTTCTAGGTACTTGAAAAGATTAGCCGTGATTTTAAGGCTGTCACATTTTGAATTCATTTTTTTATGAATACTGACATCTCTCTGACCTCCACCACCACAGCAAATCCTGGATTAAATAGGGAAACAGCAAAGGTGCATGAATACAGGGCACCCAGAGAAGAAGCCTAGTCATTATGTCACACTGGACATAGTCTTTCGTTTAGTAAGTACGATACATGATGAAGGAAATATACCCAGCTTGATCAGAGGACAGGATTCAGATAAAGGATACCATGTTAATGCTGAAAGCAACACCTTTAGTGTATTTTTTTTCCCAGAACAGTATTGTTTCGAAGCAGAAACAGGACTGATTAGAGTAACAGACTGTTGTACCAAAGGTCTTTCATTTCTGTCAGCGATACCTTACCTTTGTTATGGTTCAAGAGGAAATAAGTGGGTGGTTTTGATATCACAGAACAGTTAGGGTTGGAAAGGACCTTAAGATCATCAAGTTCCAACCCCCCTGCCATGGGCAGGAACACCTCACACTAAACCATCTCACCCAAGGCTCTGTCCAACCTGGCCTTGAACACCGCCAGGGATGGAGCATTCACAACCTCCCTAGGCAACCCATTCCAGTGCCTCACCACCCTTACAGTAAAGAACTTCCTCCTTATATCCAATCTAAACTTCCCGTTTAAGTTTTAACCCATTACCCCTTGTCCTATCACTACAGTCCCTAATGAAGAGTCCCTCTCCAGCATCCTTATAGGCCCCCTTCAGATACTGGAAGGCTGCTATGAGGTCTCCACACAGCTTTCTCTTCTCCAGGCTGAACAGCCTCAACTTTCTCAGCCTGTTTCTTCATCCTAGATCTCTAAGCATAATTTTCCTTTAATTGTTTTGCTTTTGAACAAAAAGTACTGTACATGCAGTTCTGCTGTATTTGCTCCCCAAATGCATAGGGCAATAGAAAGTAAATTAATTCTAAGGAAAGCTCAATTACTGCTATACGCTCTTTTCATGTATTTTCTTTAGTCACGTATATTAATTCTGTAATCAATGAAAACAGAGAGGTTATGCAGAACATTTGTTTTGCAGTATTGCCTCTTTCATGCTTGGGAGGGTCATAAATTGTTTTGAAGGAAAAAACAGCTAGTGGACCACTGTTAAAATTGTATTTACTGTGATGTATTCAGTGGCTATTATGCTCTCAGGTGTCATTTACGCACAAAAGTGTTTGCTGGACACCAGCAATGAGATCATTGATCAAATTTCTGTTTGGACTTTTCAGGTATTCCTCATAAGAATTACTGTGCAGATGGCTGTGAGGAAGCACATCCCTCATTCACCTCCCTCAAGGGTCAGGAACAGGCAATAGGACCCACTTTGTTCCCCAAGGAACAGCCAAACCATGGAGCAAAGACTGAAAACACTGTTCATGACAAGCTTCTGTTAGCTACTGCCAACACAGTCATCAATTGCAGGATCTTTAATCTCTTCCACATGTCAAGATGCAGTTACATCATAACTTAATCTCTGTTGCTGCTATTAATTTTATGCCACCTCAGGTATTTCTTCTACTAGAGCTAATGCTACAAAAATAACATTAAGAAATATATATGTGAATCTACTAGAGTTGAATGATATATTTACCAAATAGTATTTGTCCAGCTTATTGTTCCACTGAAAGCCTTCAGAAAGTACAAATAAATAGATTTTCCAGCTTAACCCAATGTAATGCATTGAATAATTCAATCACTGGAAGCTGTTCAAATAATGATAACTACTATTTCTTATTCTAATTAGTCAAAGTGGAGGTTTGCAGATGCTGGAATAGGCAACAACAGTTGTCACTGTTTATGGTACTGTAGATTCAAATGGGCTGCACTAAATACTGCTTTTAATTATATATTTCTACTGATATTTGCTCACTGGCAAATCCATTAGTAGAACTCCACTGGTGTGGATTAAAGCAGTAGTGGTTCCACTCATCTTGCACACTCTGTATCCAGACACAGTAGCCAAACCCAGTACACAATTCTGATAGACTTGGCAATTTTTGTGCTGTTATGCTTGTTTATTACAAAAAAAAAAGTGGAAAGCAGCTGGTGTACACAGCCATTTGACATGCTCCAGCACCAAAATTGAGATTTCAAAACCTAGCGTGGTTTTGTTTCTATGTGTCATTGCTTCTGCAGCTTACAAGCTTTATTTACCTGCAAAGTTAAGAACAAAATTTGCTAATTGCATGCAAGAAAAAAAAAAGGCAGTGAACTAAGCTTTGTTGTTTTGGTTTTGATCTAAAGCACTTTGTATGAAAGAGGACTTAGGAAAAACTATAAACAATGCATAACAACTTCAGAAAGGTAAGAATGGATATCATCGTAATCATCTCTGATGTAATCTTTCTCTGATACACATATAAGAAATAATGCCGCCATAATGCAAATTTCCTTGCTTCTCATCTCAGAGATGGCAGTAGAACTTCAAAAGGTTTGGCTAGGTTTGTGCCTTTATTCTTAGTACACAACTCTCTACCAGTATTTAGTCTAATCAAAGCCAGCAGATTAATACCATCCAGTCTGTTTTCTAGTACTTCTCTTTTCAGCTTGGAATTATTGAAAGACTACCCTTCATTTAGCAAATTAAATTACAGCTATGTCAATAATTGATTTTCCAGTTTGCTAGCTTAGCAAATCAAGTCACACCTCCTCAGCAACTGGAAAAGAATGCTTTTCCCTCCTGATACTTCTACCTCTCTCCCCTCACCCCCAAGTATTTTGAGCTAAATGGAACATTGCTTTGGTTTGGAATTTGTATGACAAAGTTAACTTTTTGTCAAATTCCAGTAATGAAGAAAACCTTTTTTTTTTTTTTAATGAAATTCTTCATTTTGTCGCTTGTTTTCTTTTTTCACCTTTGTGTTTGTGCTCCCGCTTTCCTTTTTGTTAGCTTGTGTGTGTGTGCGTGTTACAGAACTGGCCGCTCAACTCAGCATAATTTGCAGATAGTCTCATATAACCTAAAAGTTATAAATAATTCACCGGGAAAAAAAGCTTTATGAAGCTTTCAACAGCCTTTTAATTACAACTGGGCAAAACAGAGGAGAGGTGAGAAAATTGAAACATAATTATTTTATAAACAGAACAACAACTGTTCTTAAATTCTAATGAAGAGAACAGAGTAGAATCCCAGAATCCCAGACTGGTTTGGGTTGGATGGGACCCTAAAGCTCACCCAGTTCCAACCCCCTGCCATGGGCAGGGACGCCTTCCACTAGACAAGGTTGCTCCAAGCCCCTCCTCATGTTCCAGTTGGTTTGGGTCCCCTTGTCTTTGAAAGGGATGTCACCCCAAATTCAGTATATGTTTCTTTCCAGAAAAATTACCTTTATGCCAGCACACACAACCTACATGCTAACCATAGCTTACGTGTATTATTTACTGATCCTGTAGCAGCCTAAGGACTGCCAGTACACTTTCTGCAGCTCGCCATGAATTTAAAGCAATCCTTGGAGTCCATATCATTAAAGGCATAGATCCTGAACAGAGACACTCTCTGGACAATGGGAGTAGACCATACGTTAGCAATTCAGACATTACAGGATATGAGATGTAGGGTGCCATGATGCTCTTACTGACCTGCTGTGGAGATGTTGGTTGAAGGATTTGTTGGAAATATTTCTACTCTCTCCTGCTTGAAAAATGCCACTGGAGTGGAGCAACGCACCCAAGTGGAAGAAGATGGGCAGCATGGCATGCTATGGTCAAGGGAAATGTCCCATTAAGCAATTATATTAATTATACATTGCCTCTAAGAGGCACACACTTGAACAGCGGATGATGTTCTTCCCAGAACAGATGGTACAGCCAGAACAATAGGCTGTTCCTTCCAAAACTCCTACTGGATAGGCTTAATAATTCAGAAGTTACCTATTCGTGAGAGTATTTCCATCCAGTCATTTGATTTGAACTGAATAAACAATGTATATCTTGGCAGCTGTCAATTAACATTGTAAGGGCATAGATGAGCTTGGTTTTCTATCTGAAAAGCTGATAAAGTGACATTCATAAAAACAAATAAGCAGTTGCTACTTAGAGAACATGCCCTGGAATTTATTTCTGAGTGTCAGAGAGTCAAGGAGGCTGGTAATGAGGATGATTTCTTTGCCATTAATCACTACAAACACCAGAAAAGATAAAAGCTTAAAAATAAATAACAAAGCTGATGAGCTGAGACTGTGTTTTGTATTCTTACCCTTTGCTTCTCCAAGTTGGTTTATTTTTAAGAACTCAGGTGTGGGTGATAACAACACAAAGAGTGTATAAAATCTTGATCGCTTGTAAAAGCAGCCCATCATAGTGCTTTTGAGATTTTTCAAACAGGAAACAGAAAAAGATGTATTTCATGGGAAGTATGGCCTGACAATGAGCTCAATCATTTCTGATTCACAGCAGAAGAATGACAGTAGAGCTGGGTGCAAGGGTATGTACTTAAACCCATGCACAAACACCCAGCGGACCTGGAGGAAGATATTCACCGTCTCTGGCACAACAGCAGCAGAATTATGAGAAGATTTTTTAGAGGAGCAGAAATTTCTTTTCCTTTCTTTAAGGGCTATTGGGAAGGTCCTTGGGTCCTGTGGTGCTGCCACATGCAAGAAGGTATACATGAAGGACAGGGAACCTTTAAGCCTTGCCTATATATCTAAGCCACTGAGCAGTGAAGCTGAGCAGGTGAAGAACCAGCTTATTTTATGACAAATAAAGCAAGCAGAGGTCAACAGTAAACTGGCATGACTTAACTTGCAGCTTAGTGATATCTATGCTATTGATGCCAATTCACAGCGACACAAACAGTACAGTGTGCATGTCATAGAACAGTTTGCTTTGGAAGGGACCTTCAAAGCTCAACCAGTCCAACTCCCCTGCCATGAGCAGGGACATTTTCAATTAGATGAGGTTGCCCAGAACCACATCCACTCTGGGCTTGAATGTCTCCAGAGATGAGGCACCCACCACCTCTCTGGGCAACCTATGCCAGTGTTTTATTACCCTTATAAATGGCCAAGGCCACCCCTAAACCATGTCACTGAGGGCCTTGTCTATATAATCTGTGACCACTTCCAGGAACAGTGATTCCATCACTGCCCTGGGCAGCCTGTTCCAATGCCTGACTAACTTCTGGGGAAGAAATTGTTCCTAATCTCCAGTCCAAGCCTCCCCAGAGCAGTTTGAGGCAGTTTCCTCTTGTCCTGTCCCTTGGGAGCAGAGCCCAGGCCCCTCCTGGCTCCATCCTCCTTTCAGGCAGTAGTAGAGAGCAATAAGGTCCCCCTGAGCCTTCTCTTCTTCAGATTAAATCCCCCCCCAGTTCCCTCAGCCGTTTCTAATCAGACTTGTGCTCTAAATGTAGCCTACAACAACTCACACCTATGCAACTACGTATGGGTCATAGTCCTGATCATATTATTTTTCAAACACTGTTTTGTTTCTGTAAACAAATTTCAGAGCTCTCACTTTTTCATTCTGCTACGGTACACTGTATGTCAGAATCATGTTTCCACAAGCACTGCTGTCATGAAACATAGGAACAGCTACTACAGGAACACTGTCTGGTTTTGTACATTTTAACCACAAACTGGCAGACTGAATCACCTGAGGGATGCCAGTATGAGCAATAACTACAAGTATCCACTGTACCATCTCCAGTTAAAATACCACTGAATATGGGGCCAAATAAGGGAAAAATATGTTCCTCCTAAATGTAATTTAACACTGTGACATCGTTTTAGGGAAGCATAAGATTTAAATTCAGCTGGGAAGAAGTCTGAGTGGATACCAGAGTAATGCTCTAAATACTGTAAGTTCAGAGTGAAATACCACCAAGTATTCTTCTTCAAAGAAAGCAGTTCCTGCTGGCTTTCAGATGATGTTGATGAGTGTTAATACAAGAGAATTGATTGCGAGTTCTTCAGAAGAACTGGAAATTGTAAAGAACATCACATAGATGATTAAAATAAAACCCAGAAAGCTATGGTAAAACTGAACTGCTGCTTTAACCTACATGTGAGAATACCCAGTGTAGTGCCTGATCTCCGGTGAAAATGTTGCAAATCATATACAAATTAGTATGAATATTTATCAAATATTTTAATTAAAATTATCAAGCTGTTCGATTATGCCCCCCCCCCCCAAAAAAAAAAATTCAAAAGAGGCAATAACCATGAAGCAGAAACAGTGCAGCAGAACAAAAAACTCAGCTGGAATCCCCATCAGCAGCCAAGGGAAAAAATACATCGTGTGAGCATCCCACAGCCTTCCTTCAATAATATTCAGAAAGCCTTCACATCCCAAAGGATGCATGTTGCTCAAAAATGGAATTCATTAATGCTCAAGCTCAAAAACCAACACAGGGAACCCACTGATCCAAAAAGCATATGCCACAAGTCAAATTATCATCATTATAGATTAACTGTTTTTTCTATTATTGCTTTCTTTTGTCAAATTCAAATAAGACAAACAGCTTTTGAACTATTTTCTTGTATGTTCCCATGTCTTTTGGCAGTGTAAAACCTCCAGAACCAGGGCTATGTGTTTAGTGACAATCCTTTCACTTAAGAAGCTGTATTTACCCTCCCATTTAGATGGAAAATGGAACTAACCAGTATTTGCTCCCTCTTGCTAAGCACGCTACAAACATGTGAGTGCTAAAGAGGACACATTAGACTGCTAAAGAGACCTTAATTCAGAGATCTCATAAGTTTTGACTGTAGACAAATAAGAATCATAATTCAGAACTTGAAAAAAACCCACATTTAAAAATCATAAATTATATCAAGTAATGCAAACAGAAAATCTTATGCCGAGATAAATAACAAAGCAGCAAAGCAGCATTAGTCCATCCTGCTAATACTGACCCAGAAGAGATACTCGCTTAATGGCGAATACAGCGTACACAGCACCAGCCCACTGGTTTTAACTTGAGTTACAAATTCTCAGCACTTCCAAACCAGCTTCAGCACTGTGTTATAATCTTGGTACTGGGAGGAATGCTTAAATGTTCTTTTCTACTACTGTAAACAGAAGGATCTCCTATGAGTTCAGGCTGATGGGCAGTCTGTTTGCAAATGTGTCCTGCCTAAATTATACATGCAGAAGCCACAATTAATCAGCTTCTATAGTTCTCATTAAAAAGTAACTGCGCCGCAAGATAAAAATACATTTGCAGACAGCTACCTACTGCATTTGCCTTGCATTTTATTTCAGAGGCAAGAAAACAGCCCCATTATTAAAGAGAGCCTCTGTACGGAAAAGATCCTTAGAATGTGAAACTGCATCAGAAATGAAAATGTAGGAAGCTTCCCATTTGCAGTTTCATTTCATTTCCTCTCCAACTGCTAGGGATAACCTACCATTCTGTTTTGTTTGTTTTCTTTATATCTCAGAATAAACACAGTTCCAGATTCATAAACAGAATTCACAGATCATTTAAGGCTGAATCTGTAATAAGCCTGACTCTGTAATAAGTCCCAACATCTTTAATTGGCTTCCTTCTTCCTCTGGGTTCTGTAAAGCTTTTCATTTTGAAACTGTTGCCCTTCAGAGTGTGTTCCAGCCTAAGCATTTTATTTGCTATTTGATTATCTTGCTGCTTTTGCCATGACCACAAATACTGAAATCCTGGCTCATAAACCCCAAGGCTTTCAAGAGACTGGACAGCTAATATCTGACAACAAAGTTCAATTTCCTCCAGAGCAGCTAATATGTGCTAGCCCTAAACCTTACGGGGCTACAGCTATAGACTACCAATTTATAACATGCATCCTATGTGAATTTTCAACAACAGGAGGGTAAGACTCAACTGCCTTTCTTCTTGAAGAAAAAACAAGTCTCTAAAACTATGTCCCAAACTCCGGACTGACCTGTGTAATACAAGATCAAGGGAGCATTAATGACCCTGAAGCACTTTTTTCTTGCTGTTGCCAGTAATACTTGGCCTAAATGTGTAAGATTTAAGGAAATCATCTTGATAATAACCTATTCAAATTGCTTGCAACACCTCTCAGCTGACTGCAGAGGAGTTGTTTCTTTATTCATGGCATTACCTAAGAAAGTATCTATAGAGGCTTTTAGGCTGTTCAAAGACCAGTACCATTAAACTTAATCACGAAGCTTTTTTGCCAATCTCAAGTTTATTAATGAAACTACCTCTGATTCGCTGTTAAGTTTCCTGAGCTTTAGTAAATGATACCTCCCATCTCCCTCCAAGAGTTTTAAAACACTGCTTCCCAGGGCAGTGCTGGAGTCACCATCCCTGGAAGAGTTCAAAACCTGTGTTAGACGAGGCCCCTAATGACATGGTTTAGTGGTGGCCCTGGCAGTGCTGGGGAATGGCTGGACTTGATGATCTTAAAGGTCTTTTCCAAGCTAACTGATTCTATGATAAGAAAGTCAGCACATCTGTATCTAATTTGGGTAAAAAACCCAAAGGAAGTAGGTTGGATCAGATCACCCAAAGGCCAGCAACGGAAACAGGAAGACCACCCAGGCTCCCCAGCTTTGGGACAGCATTTTAGCTAGTAGATCATACCTACAGTGTTACGGTGACACATCTCTGCAGCAAAATTCACATTTGCCAGAGAATTCCCATCACAGTCCACAGCACAACTCATGTATTTTAAATGTAACTGAGTACACATAATTCCTGAGTTAGTACCTCTTCTTCAGAGAAGAAACATGGAATATTGTGTTAATAAACCTGCATTGTTTTGTATTATATGTCCAGAACAAAAGAACATTTTGCTAAGAGCTAACACCACTGCCATTTAGTAAAATGCTAACTATGTACTAGAACATTGGCTTCATTATCATTGATTTTATTTCCTTTCATTCCTAACTTAATTTTGATGATTGCCTCGTAATAGCCAGATAAGGAAAGAAACATCTCTGTTTATCAGGCAAAGCCTTCTGTGGCTTTTTGCTCCATTGTTATGAAATTAAAGCCGGGAAGGGAATGATATGGGAAAATGGATAAAATGTTTTTATTTCCCCTAGGAAAATATGTCAGCAGAAAAGTGAACAACTACATGCATGCGTATTAGAAAGCCTTAATAAGGCTTGCAAGTCTAGAGCTGTTTAAAACTGCCTTTGGTGTTCATGGACTAGTTACATCGGAGTGTGTATCTCTCTGGATACATACCTATTTTACCTCTTTCCTAATAATAACAATAAAATTATATGTATGAAGGATTCACTTTATAAATAGATTACAAGTCTGTCCACTGCATTTCTACACCATTTTAAAGGAAATTGCTGTATGAAAAAAAGATGATGCAATCATTTCCCAAATTTGAAAATCCTGCATAGGTCATGAAATGGGATTTTGCTCCAGCAAAGTGTCATCCATCAGCCCCAGCACTGCAGGAGGAGGTGACTCAGACTGTGCTTCAGTCAGGTGCTAAATCTCTTCACTTAACAAATCAGGAAACAAGATGGCAATAACTCATCTGTTACTGCTTGCTCTTAATTTTGCAGTAGGTGAACAGCACAGCTGAAGAGAAAAGCCCTCAACTGCTTCCCCTAAAGCAGAGTACACCACTGGTAGTGGGGAATCCTAGAATCACAGAGTCATGGAATGGTTTGGAAGGGACCTTAAAGCTCATCTAGCTCCACTCCCTGCCATGGGCATGACACCTTCCGCTAGACCAAGTTGCTCCAAGCCCCATTCAACCTGGCCTTCAACACTGCCAGGGATGGGGCAGCCACAGCTTCTCTGGGCACCCTGTGCCAGGGCCTCAGCACCCTCACAGGGAAGAATTTCTTCCTAATGTCTCATCTCAATCTCCCCTCTGTCAGGTTAAAGCCATTCCCCCTTGTCCTGTAGGGACAGACCTTTGTCAGAAGCCCCTCTCCAGATTTCTTGCTGGTCCCTTCAGGCACTGAAAGGTGCTGTAAGTTGTCCCCAGAGCCTTCTCTTCTCCAGGCTGCCTCCAGAGCAGAGGTGCTTCAACCCTCAGAGCATCTCCATGGCTTCCTCTGGAATCTCTCCAACAGCTCCACATCCCTTTTGTGTTGCTGCCCCAGAGCTGGACAAAGGACCGCAGGGGGATCTTACCAGAGCAGAGGAGGAGAATCCCCTCCCTCGACCTGCTGGTCATGCTGCTCATGATGAAGCACAGGATACAGTTGGTTTCTGCACTGCAAGAGCACACTGCTGGGTCATGGAGAGCTTCTCCACCCCCACCAGTCACTGGGGGAAGTGGGAAATGGACACAAGCAAATTAAAAGGGCTTGGGATGTTAACAAATCTATTGTACTGGGAGAACAATGTGGTGGTGGGGAGGGCGTTTTTATAATCTCTGTACACTGCTAACAACCACCCAAGATGCCACTTCACAATAACAGCTTCTATGTAGTCAAAGCACTACTTGTTGCAACCCGAACTGAACAGCACATGTAAGACAAACTGCTGTCCAGCTGTTTCACTGCTACAGCAGGTGATTGGCTCTACAAGCAACTCAAAGGGAGAAATGATCCACTCAGCATGCCTGGAGTCACAAGGGACAAAACAGAGAGCTTCTGAATGCCAGAGCACTGGGTTTTGAGCATCACAGTTACTCTAGATTTGAGCTAAAGATGAATTACATCAGACCCTATCACCAGCAAGGTAAACCATCATGCTGGAATCAAGCAGCAAGTTAATAAAAGTCACACAGCCAGAATCTATGGAGAATGGATTTAACAGAAACCTTTCCTTTCCTGGTGGTTGCAAACTCATTTACAATCTCATCTCTGAGTCTGTTCCCAGGCATCCCATGTTCTGGGCTTGCTTCAGGCACCTATATATGTATAATCACAGAACGGATTGGGTTGGAAGGGACCTTAAAACTCACCCAGTCCCAACCCCCTGCCACGGGTAGGGACACCTTCCACTAGAGCAGGTTGTTCCAAGCCCTCTCCAACCAGGCCTTGAACACTGCCAGGGATGGGGGAGCCACAGCTTCTCTGGGCACCCTGTGCCAGGGCCTTGGCACCCTCACAGTAAATATATAGGTAGCATCCGCACTCCAGTAAACCCAACCAAAACTCCCAGAACTGCAGTTAGCTTTTTGTTGAAGCCTCTGATTTGGATCGTCAAGCAGACATTGGCAGCTGATGTTTGGAAGGATTTCCTGTGGTAATTTCGAGATGTTAATTAGATATTATCATCACATGTAATGAATGACATGAATTGGCAGAACCTTGCTCAGACAGAAAAAAAACCCAACCAAACAGAAAACAAAACCACACGCACATTTTTTTTTTCATTAGACCCACTCATAACATTGGTCCTGATGCTATAAAAGCTCCTTGGCGCAGCAGCTGTGTATTTCTGCATGACAAATCCATTATTTCTAATACTGCCTCTCTTGCAGCTTATTACAAAAAGCCCCAAACTTCTAAACCACCTTGACACTTTCTGAATTAGCAACACTCTAAAACATGTTTTCAACTAACGGTGCATTCATGTGTTATTTTTAAGGCAGTATTTATGGGAAAATGAAAATCCTTCCAGTTGCTGTCAGCATCGGTTTCTTCCAAACTGTTAACTAAGATGTTTTGTATGCTTAAGACATCTGCAGCCAGCGTAGTTCAAAGACAGAAGGCCTGCCTTGCTTTCCTTGCAGGCAAGTAGGCAGAACCTGCCCACTGATTTTAATGGGACTTGAATTTAGTCCATAGAGAGACACAAAGACATGCTTTTATGGCACTATTAGTGATAGCATCTGCCACTGTATTTCCTATGAAAAGAAAGGACAGGCAATACCTTTGAGATATCTGAAACAAGCTGTTAATATGTAAACTTTCAATCCCTACTAGAATACTGCTTGCAGTCTCAAAGTCAAACCCAGTCACATATGCAAGCCGGAAGTTAACACCATGGTACATACTGAAGACATTTAACACTAGATGTCAAAATCGGCAAGTATCTGTTAAAACTCCTATTACAAATGCAACTACTCAAAGTCAAATGCTGAAATACAAAAGAAAAGCGTGTCTGGAACGCATTTAATGTTACGAAGGATAAACAAAAATGTAAGAATGCTGTTTCTTTTCCCAGACTCCAGACATGTCTGTCAGATGGCTGGACTGAGGATAGAAATATAATGCTAAAGCAAAAAAATACCACTGGTATGGCACTGATAGTCTAACCAAAACCCGCAGAGGCAAAAGCTGAGTACATACTAAACACCTACCATTTATTTGCCAGAGTTTTGCCCCGCTAATTATCAGCAAAACTTGTTCTAACCCACAGGCAGGACATGGCTCTCTGAGCATCACATTTACCCCAATACCTGCTTATAAAGCAAATCAAAACACAAGCCTCTCTCATGTGTGACTTCTCACAAATTGCATTTGGGTTAGGATTAAAGCAGCGAATTATTCTGTCTTTGGATAAAAGAGTTGATTTGACACTTCTCTTTGCTCACCATAATGCTCCACAACATTTAGGCAGCAATGGCTTGCATTTATACAGTCTGCTCAAGTCTATTAAGCTGCAGTTGAGTAAATTTTAACTCAAGTGGTGGAATAGACAATATCATTTAACTGTACAGCACATCAATCTATGCTATGTAAATGGCAAAATGCACAACATATCATTGTCAGTGACAGATATGGGTTCATATAACGAAAACCTGAAGGTTGTGAATTATGTCCTACTGCTCCAAATTTTGGTGGGCTCAGCTTCTATCAGCTTTTGCAGAGCCACAGCTCAACTGCAAAAAAATATAAAGGGCAACTCCGGAAGCCCAGATGTATCTCTTGTCCAGAAAGGTAGAAACTCACAAGATACCAGTCTACTTCACCGAATCACTGAATGGTTTGGTTTGGAAGGGACTTCTGAAGATCATCTAGTCTACCCCGTTAAAATGCCTCCCTAGCTTACAGAATTAGGATGAAGATACAGTGGGGTGTCTTTTTTCCACCATTAAACTGTAACTATTACATAAGGAAACAGCCTTAAGCTGTACTAGGGGAGGTTTAGACTGGATTTTAGAACAATTTCTTCCCCAACAGGTTTGATCTGGCATTGGAACAGGCTGCCCAGGGCAGCGGTGGAGTCACCGCCCCTGGAAGCGTTCACAAACCGTGCAGATGGAGCCCTCAGTTGACATGGTTTAGTGGTGGCCTTGGCAGTGCTGGGGGAACAGTGTGACTGGATGATCTTGAAGGTCACTTCCAACCTGGTTGATTCTGTGATTCTATGATTTCTATTTTTTAAAAAGCTGTCCTGTGTTTGCATAGGACATCTGTAATTTCTTCACACTGGATGCTTAAGTATGTAAGGGCAGAAATGCTCACTCTCAGGACATTTCTGTGCAGTTACAGAATCCATACAGCCTAAGAGCCTGTGGACTTTATTCTTCTGCCTCTCACTTTCCATGGTTACCAAGACCAGATCCAGTGTCCCCCACCAAAGGCAACTGAAAGATTCCCACTGTTTTAAATGGTTTTTAATGGCTACTCTTTTTCAGTTTGTGCTGCAATCCCTCCCTTTAGGGAATATAAATATCATTCAAATCAGACTGGCAGTACATAAACGAGGGAATGAAACTCCTCAGCCTTTAAAATCATCTCTTATACATGATATAGCTTTGGAAACATTTACTGCATTTACTGCCTGTAAGTCATTCCATTAAACTAACAGGGACAGGAATGCTAATTGCTTAGCAGGGAAGCAAAACTAGTTACCCCATGAGTTAACCCCATGCTCAAAGCAGCTGGCAACCAGCCCCTTCCCCCTGCTCAACTGAACAGTGACATAAATGGAAAAGAGGTGCCTGTAAAACGCACAAGTGAATGGTAAATAAACCAAACAGTAGAAAAAAGGTGAAAGGCAGAAGATGGAGAGGCAGTAAAGACAAAAGAATCAGCAAGGGATAATTGAGATTAATACAAAAGACCATATGGGAATGCTCCAGAACAAGCAGCATGTGAAAAATCACATCCATCATCATCATATTTTTCCAATAATAGATCATCAGCGCCAACTCTTGGACAACAGGTTTTCTTAAAAGACATCTTAACACGCTGTGAGGTGCTCATTTTCTCTTAACAATAGCTATACCCTGAAATTAGCTTAGGAGAAATACAAAACATCATAATTTCTTCAACTTCCTTATGCTTCTCTTGCCACTCCCACCTCATTTTAGAAATGAAGGACCAATCTCTCAAACTGGGCACCTAAGTTTGTATAAGGGTTGTAATTTTCAGCAGTTGAGAGCATGTGAACACCTTGCAAATATCCGATCTTCCCACTATCTAACAATATATGTGATCTTCAAAGAACTATCCTTTTAAGTAATTTGTGCCCTTTGGGCACAATCCAGCAGTCTTGGGCACCTATCCTCATTGCTAAATAAGCTGTACAAGTCACTTATCCAAATGTAAATCATAAAACATTCTCAGGGAAGAAAACAGTTTTTGCAAAGGTAATCCACACTGTCTTGGCACCAGGTATCCCGAGTTTTGAAAAGAGCTTGACAGAAAGCGTTTGTTAAATCCTAACTTTCAAGCTCAACTCAGTAACCTGAGTGCCAGGACCAGTGTCCATAAACATTCCACTCTCAAAGAAAAGGAAGTAACCTGGTATCCTTCACATCAGCCTGAAGCAGTTTTATTATAGAGATTTATAAACAGAGTACCAGGTAAGGAGCTTGACTGAAGCATAGTCAACAAAGACTGTCATGGTTTAAACCCAGCTGGCAACCCAGAACCACATAGCCACTCGCTATGGGATGGGGAGGAGAATTGAAAGAATGTAATTCCCATGGGTTGAGATAAGAGCAGTCCAGTAACTAAGGTATAACACAAATCACTGCTGCTACCACCAATAATAATAATGATAAAGGAAATAACAAGGGGAGAGAATACAATTGCTCACTACCCGCCGACTGATATCCAGCCCGACCCGAGCAGCAATCTAGCCCTTCCAGGTAACTGCCTCCAGTTTATATACTGGGCATGATGTGCTTTGGGTCCTGTCTGCTTCCTCCCAGCTTCCCCTCCTCCCTGGCAGAGCATGAGACTCAAAAGTCCTTGGTCAGAGTAAACATTACTGAGCAACAACTAAAAACATCGGTGTTATCAGTGCTATTCACAGGCTGAAAGTCAAAAACACAGCGCTGCACCAGCTACTAAGAAGGAGAAAAATGGCTGCTACTGGTGAACCCAGGACAAAGACTCACTGGCAGTATGCAATGAGGGTGGTGGAACTGCTGCTTTAAATACATTTCCATGTTTCCTTGCAATACAGATGAAGTACCAAAGGGCCTTCTTGGGGAGTTTCTTAATCATAGAAAAAAAAACCAAATACATTAATATTTTCCCCTTTTTTCTTCTACAAATTCCAATGATATCATTGTATAACAGCCTTTTGCCAGTGCAAATCCAAATCAAGCAGCATCACATTCACATTCTCATTTGGTCACCACACTTTTATACCCCCAGTGCAACTGGTGAGAGAAAGCTCTCTGCCCTAAACTCAGTATGTTGCCTAAATCAACAGATTTCCCATTCCTGGGAGTGTTCAAGGCCAGGTTGGACAGGGCTTGGAGCAACCTGCTCTAGTGGAAGATGTCCCTGCCCATGGCAGGGGGTTGGAACTGGATGAGCTTTAAAGTCTCTTCCAACGCAAACCAGTCTGGGATTCTGAGCGCAATTTAGGCATACAAGGCAACACATAGTTGTTGTGAGAAGTGGAGCAGGCTGCCAGCCTGCTGATGAAGCCTTCTTCATGAGGATTAACTGGAAAAGCTTGGGCAATTGTCTCTCAGTCAAAATCTATATGCCACCTCTCCAGGCACAGAAACGGCCTCTCTAAAGCTGCTTTCTGTAACAGAGACTCCCCATGTTTACGTGATTCTCCCTTGCAGTTTTAGAAGGTAAGCTCCTCATGCCTCAAATCTGAGACAAGAATTTGATTTTGAACAGTTCCATAAGTAATAGATATATTTTAATATACATTATATTTTATGTATATATGTATATAGATATAACTGCACAGCTGTGGCTGAAGCATAATGAAAAGCTCCCTCATGTAATCTGTGACTGTGTTTGTTTACTAACTAAAGACAAAATGCTTTGGAGCAATATGGGATAAAAAATTCACACTCTGAAAATTCAAAATCATTACCCTGAAATAAGTAATTTATAGGCAGGAATTTTAAAAAGCCTGTATATCAGAGACTATGTGTTTTTTACATTCCATCCTGAAATCTGATTTTTTTAAAAAATATCCTGAGATGCTATTTACTAGGATAGAAGAGACCATCAAGCCTTATTCTTTTTTAATATTGTCAGATCTTGTCTTAAATTCACTGTGCTGTTAGGATCGATATTTCTTTGCTCAGCACATCTCTAATAGGGCAGCTGAACTGATGCAGAATCTTTCAAGTGTGTCTCCCCTCTCAACCTCTCCAAAAGTCAAGGCATAAGCACAGCACGCCATTTACATTTATTGCCACATCTTCTGTGAGTAGCATCTTACCCTGCTGAAGAGCATCTTAGCCTCTTTTAATTAAAATTTATTACTGTAATTTACATGATGCATTGTTGGTACATGGACTGCTGCCCTTCTGTTACCATGTTTAGGAGCTATTTGAAATCTATCTGACCTGTGGAACATCTAAATTTTTCCACAGGTCAGTTTGTGGGTGTTTATAACTGGTATTAAACTCAGCAAATAGCTTAGCATTGTAACTTCAGCACACTGACAGAATAAACATGCAGTGGTATATCGAATGAAAATGCAGACTTTGTGGGGCTTTGAACACCCTGGTTGAGTGGAAAGTGTCCCTACCCGTGGCAGGGGGCTGGAACTGGATAAGCTTTAAGGTCCCTTCCAAACCAAACCAGTCTGGGATTCTATATTCTGACTGGAGTAAATCCTGCTCCCATGCAAGACAGCGAGAAACATCTCACCCACTACCAAGAGCGGGTGAAAGGATTTGGTTTACAGTGGGGAACAGTAACAGGCACAAGTTGAAATGTACACTCACTCTTGGTCCCAAAATGCAATTGGACACCCATCACGCTAGCTGCTTTATGAACACATAATGAAATTATGATCCAAATACCTTACATGGTAACTGTAGAAACAGAGACAAGTGAACCTATTAAACAGATGGCAGCAATGAAAGCATCGTATGACAGGTAAATCTATAATGCTCTGAAATACTGTGGGTGGTCTTTTAAGTGGAAGTGTGCAAACAGGCTCCTTACCTGTAAGGACAAATCACGGCAGGTCCCTGCTGCACCTGACAGCAGGAGGCAATGCTTGTGCTGTGTATGTCACAGGCTACCACCTAACAGAGGACAGCAAGTGCAAATAAACTTTATTCACCTGTCTGACACATCTGCAGGAGAATTACTCACACAGAGGCACCTTGCTCTTGGTGGGACATTATGTTCTGCATTCAGACCCAGCTCCCTCTCCTTTCCCCCAGCTCCCAGACTTCATCAAAAATTCACGGTCTCCAACAGCAAACAAATAGAAGAAACAACAACCTTTCAGTCAAAGAAATAGACAACCTAGGGAAAAACTGGACTCCAGTCACACACCCACTGAAAAACAGGACTGTGGGTTACTGAAATCCCAGTGGATTAATTTCCTTAGGAGACAATTGTTTTCCTCTCTATGTCGGGTCAGTGCAGGGTGAAGGCCAGGCTGGGTGTGGTTTTAAGCAACCTGGTGGAACGTGTCCCTGCTCATTGCAGGGGGGCTGGACTAGATGACCATTGAAGATTCCAACCCATTCTATGATTCTCTGCCTTCTTTGTTTGATGACCGTGCCGCATCTTTCCACAAGAAGTTCAAGTGTTCTTAAGACCCGTTCTTTGGCACACTTATGTGCCTGCATACTGGCATACATGAATACAAATAAGTTTACATTGTATTTCAGTTAATAGGATTTAAATGTGATCATGAGACATCTGCACTGCAACTAACAGGAGCTTGTTTAATTATACAGTTCTCAGAGCTTACTTTCTTTGTGTTTAGTCCTGTATCCTGAGTGCCTTTATGGTTTGTTGTAGGAAGAGGAGGGTAAAATTTAACAACTTTTCTTTATTAATTTCACTTAACAGTCCCATTACTTGGAATGGCTGTAATTTATTGCCTACCCCCTCTGACGCTGCCTGCTGCAAGGAGAAAAACCATAAAATGCTTGGGATTAGACTTCCAGCTGGACCTCTGGGCAAATGAGTACATCCTCTCCTCCTCCTCCTCCTCTCCTGAGCTCCCATCAGCAGCTTCATGCCTTATAGGCAAGCAGGGAACATTTCTTGTGTCTTACAGAACAAATAATTTCCACTTTTTCCAGTCCAATAAATGTTTTTCCTTGACTGCTTGTGTGGTCACCTAGAAGAAGTTCTGCCCTACAAGTGAATTAACTACAAGTTAACTCACAACATACAGCATTTGCTTACTCATTCTGAACTTCCACAGAACCCCAGACTGGTTTGGGTTGGAAGAGACTTTAAAGCTCATCCAGTTCTAACCCCCTGCCACAGGCAGGGACACCTTCTAGACTAGAGTGGTCAAAGCCCTGTCCAACCTGGCCTTCCATCCCTCAAGGCTAGTTCAGATGGATGCAGAAAAACAGCTGAACTCTTAAGCAAGAGGTTTCCCCCCCTCCCCACCCCCCCAATAAAAATTGCACCCTAATTACTGTCACTCCTGCTGTCATCTAACAGATCAGAGCAATAAGAAGTGGCAAAGTTCAGCACATCACCTACTGCATCCCTCTGCAAGTCTGTGACTGTCCTCTGCATTTCTTCCACATCGCTTGACAAGTCTTGTTAAACAAGCCCAAAGCTATTAAGTTTCAGCATCTTCCTTTGGGAGACAATTCCAGTTTTTAACAGTTTTCACTGTCTCAGCAAGTTCCCTGGTATTCTAAATTTTGGTTAATTATTTCCTCTTGTTATTTCCTTTTTCAGCCCCACTGTCAAACCCTTCCCTTTCATCCAGCACTACACCCTTCAGGTATGTAAATGCATTGCCTTCTATTCTCCCCTAATTTAACCACCATGCTTTCCACATCATCTTTGCTCCTCTTGGTGACAGAGGATGGCAAGAATGAATTTAGCTTAATTTTAACTCTCCCTCTCCTGAAGGCACATTAGTACCAGCTCAACTTCCCCTGTTGTTGTGTACGCTCATTAGTTTGAGAGCCGAAGGACCACTGTAGTTTATCTAGATAATTACATAGAAATTCCTTCAAATGACAGATGTATTTGCTCCCAAATGCTCTTCTAAAACAGCATGACTTTGGTCACTGGAGGCACAGCGCAAATTTAATCTTTCTGCCATGAATACAGAAATTACACGGGAGAGGAAAGCAGAACCATACAGCCGCAGGGCAATACCAGGATGGAAGGTAATTCTTAACTTTCAGACTCACCTGATTTGCCTCATGTACACAACATACTTTCATTCATACATGTATATAATGTGTATAAATAGGTAGCACTAAAGATAGCAGCTGTTAATAATTTTCAGTATTCAATATAACAAACATTTAGCCAAGAAATCTTGCTCAGATTTTCTGCGCTTGACGAAAGACCTCTAGGTATGTAATGTTCATTTATTTCCTTTCAAAATGACAAGCAGAAACAGCAAGTGAGGGTGTCTGCATTCTGAACTCACCAGACAGCGAAGTTCAGCTACATGCCTAGAGAATAAGTTCTTGAGCACATCCTTGATGACAGAAGAAAACCCACTGGTGAAAGAAAACACTTTTTAGCCAAGGAGAGCAGCTTGGACCACAGTCAAGAGTCACAGTTAAGTTATCAGCAAATTCTTTGTCCATGAGAAAGCAAATGCCATAATGCATTTGGCTATGTGACGTGGCTATGTGGCAAGTGATAAGACAATCTCTGCATCCTTCCTTCCCACTCACAGTACAAATACAGAGTCAGGTGTGATCCTGGGTATAAGCAGTGATAATAATAGGAAATCAAATTTGTTTGCACTGTGTGACCGGGGGTGGATCGAGTTTGATTCTCAGAAATGCTGCAGCAATCTCAAGTTCAGAAACTAACCTAATGAAGAATTTAAAGTCTACACAATAAAGATTCCACCTCCTTTTCCACTCTTGTTCATGAGCTCCACTGGAGTTAGCAGGAGGCATTTTCTGGCACTAAGAGTACTACATCTCAAGTGTCTCTTGTGCTAAACCAGGGCAGCTTGTGCTATTACACTTATGCATATCTATAATATTCTGCTCCTGGAACAGCTGTATTCATGCCTTCCTTTCTCCACATGGAGCAATAAATCAGCCTTCACTGTTTAGCAGCATATGGCCAGCTCTAAAAGCACTGTCCCCTCCCTTGTAACTCAGTAAATATGATTTTTGCCATAAGTAACAAAAGGCCATAGGCTTTACATTGATTTGATAATGCACGGTCTCTGTAGGTGTCTGGGATTGCCTTGGTCTCAGCTGGCTTCAGCATGTTTGAGCAGTTGTCTAGTGGGTTGAGTGATAATTCCCTCATCTGTTTTGTCTTAAATTCTGCAAATATAACAATAATACATTGTAAAGGTCTGACCAACCCAGGTGGTCCCAGTGTAAAAATAACAGCCTTTTATGTTACTTGATGCTGGGAGTGCAGCTTCCAAACTTGAGAGGGAAAACTACTTAAGGGAAGCAAACTATGATGAGAAACATATGAAAATTAACCCAGACTTGAGACCGAGGAGGCAGAAAGCCTACAACGAACATCAGCTCCTGATGAAGACCTCAAGGTGACCCAAGACTTGTCACAGCTCCCCTTTTGCTCTGCTGGGGGCAGGCTGAGACTGCTGACCATAGAGCAGAGCACTAGAGAAAATAGGTAGAGAGAAATGAGGTCTGTATGTAACAGTTCTAACTGTTATTAATGAGGCTTTTCTACATTTGATAGCTTAATGTACGCTAAATCACCAAACAAACTCTGGAAACTACTTGAAGACAGTGTGCACATGTAGTCAGGTTTATGCCATCCCATATGGACCTAGATACCTCATAGTGCCATAACAAAGATGCAGTCCTACATTTGTTCAGTGTTTCCATGGGAAAGCATCTGTCACAAAGGGGACATGGTTATCCTCTAGAACCCAGATCTAGCTGTCTACATTTTGAAACATTCAGTTTCAAAATCCTTCCCTCTTTTCTCTCCCTGCTTTGCATGTTTACAAGAAGCCATAAAGGAATGCTGAACACACAGCACCACCTTCTCTACCTTTGGTCATTGAGCTGCCTTAATACATACATAGCTCACCACTATCTCAGGTACTCTGCTTGGGTATTTGCAAACCACACACCTATTTTGAGGTGAAATGTACCTAAACCAGATTTATTTCATGCTTCCATCTTCCTCATCCAATGCAATGGGAACTGCATGGTGAGGGAGGGAGGGAACTGATTTTAATACGTAACAGAACATGGCAACATAAGCTGGGTAAGAATCTGTTGCAAGCATAGAATCACAGAATGGTTAGGCTTGGAAAAGACCTTAAGATCATCCAGTTCCAACTCCTGCCATGGGCAGGGACACTTTCCACTGCTCCAAGCCCCATCCAACCTGGCCTTGAACACTGCCAGAGATGGAACATTCACATGGCAACATTTGGGCAACCTGTGCCAGCACCTCGCCACCCTCACAGTAAAGGACTTCTTCCTTATATCTAAGCACACAAGACTTGATCTGTTATGCAGAAGCTGTTGAAAGTGAAGAATTGAATCCTTTGATACCATTCCTGTTCCTTCAGTTCAGAAGGAAGTGTTTATCAGCCAAGGGAACAAGATTCCTAAACAACTGTGGATGCATTCATAAAAAAAAAAAGAGGGGAGGTTAAGCTGCGTCACAGAATCACAGAACAGTTTGGGTTGGAAAGGACCTTAAGATCATCTAGTTGCAACCCTACTGCCGTGGGCAATAATTTTTAAACAGTCTCTTTAAATAATATATGTAACTACTTATACAGTCAAAACAATTCCTACAATTGCTACCCTTTCCTAAAATGATTTTTAGTCTATTACTGTTGCAGACTTCTCAATATCCACACAGTAAGTTACTTACAATTTTGTTTCCCCAACCTCATAAACACTGACTAGCCAGCCATGAAGTTCCCAACAGTTTGAAGCACAGCAGATGAGGAAACAGCACTCAGTGACAAGAGCTGAGCTGATGCCAGACCTGACAGTCTTAAAGTGACCATCTTGTAAAGGAGATTTTTCAAACAATGGCAGACAAATGGACTTTCCTGGATTATTCACATTTTGGAGACATTTAGTGTCAGTCGAGGCAATGTGCTATGCGTGGTGAAATTGTAAACAAGTGTAAGACAGAATGCATTCAACTTCCCCTACCCTATTTTCTACTTGGCACAGTGTTACTGCCCCGAAGACTGGAATACAAAGAGCTGTGCACAACCCTGTGCACACAGACACTGTATTAAATGCTACAACAATTGGAGTTAATTGGTACTGGCCTTTTCTTTAAGCTCTTTGTGTAGCTCAACTGTGAGGTTATTCACAGGAGACTTGAAAGATTATGGCTTGTTCCACCTTCCCTTGTATTAAAAAGCTGGTGTGGATGGCTTAAAAGGAAAAGGGGAGAGAACTGGGATAAGCAGAACAAAAACCCCCATCCTTTAAGAAACCAAATCACATCAATTTGCATGCAATCAGTAAGCTACACCTCTGGATACATTATGAATATTCCCACGTGACAAATGCAAAAAGAAACTCAGTAAAGCCTGGGAAGAAAGCAGCATTAAAGCAACCAGATTGCTTCTATTACCCAGGTTGCATTACTTCATTTTGACTTCTGCATTTTTATGTAATGGTAAGTTTGCAAAATGAAGAAATACCATATCACTTGATGCAGACAACTGCAAGAATCCCCACAAAGTAAAGAGCACGTCTGAAGCTCCACCCAAATTTGTAATCACTAAATCATCCCCAAATGTTCATTATGAAGATGTTCCTTGAACGTGACAGGCCTCAGTATTTGTAGAAATTGTAAACCTTAGGCTCTTAATAAAGAAGACAGACATCACTAACAGACAGGGGCAGACATTACATCACAATCTAAACCTGCCACCTGAACTAAGCACAATCCAGGAGCAGTGCGGCACACACGTAACTACAAATTGTAGCCAGAGAAACTATCTCGTCGTAAAGTTTCTCTCAAAATTCAGCCCATAAATACTTAAAACTGGCCTACCAGAAAGGTTCAAGAAACACGGCAGAGGAGTAAGGGGTGTCAAAACCATGCAGTGCACAGTGAATGAAACATGGGAATACTGAATGAACACTGCTGTGATTTAAAGGGAAAAAAAATCCCACAAACCACAACCAAACCCAACTCTTTTTCATAATATTTTCCATAACAAATGCAAAAGGTAACTCTGCATCCCAGGGAATTTGAACCAAAACTGCTGTGCAATTCCTACACTTGAATACCCTCTCACCTTGAGACAGAGCTACATCCCTAAATACTTACTGTCACTTCTTAGAACCCCACAACGTTATTTTACAATGGCTACTAAGGTATTGCATAGGAAATGCCAGTCATTCAGTTTCACGGTCCAAGACTGGGCCACAAAGAAGTCAGCAGGATCATTCACGACGAGAAGG
This sequence comes from Pezoporus occidentalis, assembly GCF_034315485.1. NCBI lineage: Eukaryota > Metazoa > Chordata > Aves > Psittaciformes > Psittacidae > Pezoporus > Pezoporus occidentalis. The sequence goes on from NW_026916294.1 coordinate 7,893,922, forward strand.
GGCTTTAGGCTGGTTTTAGGCTGGACTTAAAGCACTGAGCAGCCCTAGCCTGGGTACCTGAATCAAACAGTCAATCAAGGGGAACTCTGGAAAACTTTTGAACACCTAAGAAAAAGCATATCTAGCAAGAATGTCTAAGTGTGAATAACAAGCTGAAGGTTGGGGGTGAAATACCACGCTCTACAAGTACAAAGTTCATTTTAAGAAGAGAGAGGTTTTTAGCATGTTTTTTTGAGAAATCTAAAGATTTTACAGCCCCCATTTAATTACACGGCCTCCCATTCCAATCTCCTGTTTTCAAAACAGTATTACACAGCTGTTAGGCACCAATTCTTTTTTCAACTTTGTTCTTTCAGGAAAAAAATGAGATATTTTCATATATAAACTAAAAGTGCATTATCTAATTACATTTGCTTCTTCATGCATCATCTCTCAAGATTAAGGTAGGTGTGCAAGGAATATTTAATCGAGTCATTCATCAGCTGAGGTTCATCATTTGACATATTCCATCAACATGTTAAGTTTGAATGTTTTGCTAGTATTTTTGTTCTAGGGATTGGACATTTATCCTAAAGCCCTGAGAAGTTCTTGGAAAAACAGATTATCTGGAGAAATGGCAGAAATGTAAGAAAAGTTCTGAGCAATCTAAAACTTCCCTGACAAGAATCTTCCCACACCCTGGATCTGGATGTGTTCCTGTCAATCACCTTCCCTATTATTCTGCTTCCTGAAGGAACACATTTATAAAATAAACTACTGAAACACGAATTAAAAGATATTCTTTCCCCTAAACTACAAGGAGAAAGCACTTTTTCTTATGAGACATTAGAGCAGGTAAAGATTTACTGGCTCCTGATGTATGTTCATCTCATGCAAACAATTTTTGAAATTTCAGAAAATACATTCATATTTTATTGACAATATCTGTAGGAAAAAAGCTTTGCAGCCATTAAATCAAAGTACTACAAATACCAGTTCTCAGCAGCACAACGAAATACACAGACTTAAAGAATCTATATTCTGAATAGTGCTTTTTAGGGATGTTATCTTTCTTTTAAGATTGATATTTGCACTAGCGAGAAACGCGATCATACAGATGACAAAAGAACAGGGACTTGTCTGTTTCTCATCACACATAAGAAAACTCAACACATAGGCTGAAGCCCCTCTGCTATGGACACAGACAGAGAGCTGGGCTTGTACAGTCTGGAGAAGTTTCTGGGGAGACCTTAGAGCAGTTTCCAGTGCCTAAAGGGGCCAACAAGAAAGCTGGAGAGGGGCTTTTGACAAGGGCCTGTAGGGACAGGACAAGGGAGAATGACTTTAACCTGACAGAGGGGAGATTGAGATGAGACATTAGAAAGAAGTTCTTCCGTGTGAGGGTGGTGAAGCCCTGGCACAGGGTGCCCAGAGAAGCTGTGGCTGCTCCATCCCTGGCAGTGTTCAAGGCCAGGTTGGATGGGGCTTGGAGCAACCTGCTCTAGTGGAAGGTGTCCCTGCCCATGACAGGGGGTTGGAACCGGATGAGCTTTAAGGTCCCTTCCAACCCAAATCAGTCTGATTCTATGATTCTATAATGTAACATAAGACCTATTAGACTCAGAAAGAACCATTTCTGGACAATTATATCCACACACAAACCCACTTGCGCTAAGCAACCACATTGCAGGGTATATGCTAGCACAATATCACGACTTTTTTCAAGTATGAGCTATTTTTATATGCTCTCAAAGAAATCAAAACCAGCACCCAGAGCAAACTGTTGACAGCAACCCTGGCCAGCATCATAGTACAGTTCAGATGGAGAAGGGCATGTTGGAGCGCATCATTGCTCCATGACTGTTACATGTGTGGCATTTCGTAGGAGATGGCTGACATTGCAAGGAGACCCCCAGCAATGTGTTTGCCAGTAGTCAAACTCCAAAGAGAAAGCCTTAAACAGCTCGTGAATCACAGGCTGCTCACAAGCCTGAACGATGTTCTTCCAATCAAGAGATCAAGGTCATTTAGTTATTAAACATATGGTCTACCAAAAAAGGCACACTCTTCCAAATTCCAAGTATGTGAACAGAAGGAAATGCTAACATCAGAGTGTAGCATTCAAACCATTCAGGAATGCCTTTAGATCAACCCTTTCTAAAGCACAAACTACACACAGCAGCAGTGCTTTGCTGCTGTACTGTGCAGCAGCTAAAATGACTTCTCCATTAGGTAAAATGAAAAACAAATGCAAAAGAGACGGCATGCCCTGACAGTCTGGAAAAAGGGAAGAGGAAGCTGACCATGAACACCGAAATACTGCTGAGTATCAAGCTGTTGGTGAACGATTTATCAGAGGAAGACTAGATTTAGAAATATATTAATGTATTTAAACAACAAAATATTCATAGCAAATTACCCCTTTTTGCTGGGTTAGCTTTATATCACAAACTTTCAGGCCAAGATTCCCCCCTTTGCTTTGACATACACATTTTGACTACATTAATTGAGAAATAGCATAGGAATATTTATGGGCTGGCGCATGTGTCTAAGTAATTCCCTTTTTAAAATCAATACACCCTTTCATTCAGGTTTGGACAACCCTGTGTGAAATCTACTTAATAAAGATTAATTCAGTTTGCAGGGGCAGTCAATGCATTATGCTCTTTCTCTTGAACTTCCCACTGAGGAAGAGCAAACTAGAAACTTTATTAACTAGATCAGTTAAACAGATTTCACAAGGTATTAAAAGTAAGTATTACGCAGCAAGAGCACCCACAAGTACCAACTTCAGATCAACCAGGAGAACCCACAGGTACCTCAGGTGACGTCTCCAAGTTCCTTACTCCATTCCCAAGTTTTCTTCATCAGACATGTGGGAATTTTGTCACGCTGTTAACATATCCTTCCTCCTCTCCATTCTGCCTCCCTGAACTCCCGCAGACAGCAATCTCTAAATGCACATACTGTTATTCTTTCCCATTCAGGCTATTTTTAAAGCTCTATACATCAACGGCATCAGGAGGTATTTGTGGATTCTGATTCTCATTCATCAAATTGTTTCAATGAGAAAATTTAACAAAATGACAGAAGCAGGCAAGGAGAAAAAGGAGCTGGGGGGGGGGGGGGGCATGGGAGGAAACCAAAATTACGTTTTTTAATGGTGCAGATTTAGATTCAACCAAAGGGAAGAAATGTAACTGCAGCCTTGTAAGCCATCTCAGTGGATTCCTTGCCTAGTGTTGTCAGAAATGAAAACAGTGACCTGCTGTAAACTGAGCTGCTCTCAGACCTTCCAGCCCTTCCCCACTGCTGCTTGATGCTATGTGTTCTCAGCCAGGCAGGGAGGAATGCCAAGTGTGGGGTCTGCCTGGCATTCACTAGTGCCCACATCAACTGCAGCACCAGCGTAAGGCAAGGTGCAATTTCCTTCTTCTGCAAAATACAGAATCCCAGACTGGTTTGGGTTGGACGAGATCTTAAAGCTCATCCAGTTCCAAGCCCCTGCCATGCTCAGGGATACCTTCCACTAGACCAGGTTGCTCCAAGCCCTGGTCTAGTGGGCTAGACCTGGCTATTTGGATAACCCACAAATATGCTTATCTTTGGTCAGAATGAGGCAACTTCAGACTCAAACCCTCTCTTCACCTGATGGTATCTGAATCTCAACACTAGCTGCTACAAGACTGCCGTAACCATCACCATTCGTAGTCACAAGTACCTGCATTTATTGGAGCAGGAAAGTACAAAAGAAAGTTATGCTTCCCAAACAAATGCCTTGTCACTAGGCTTTATAATCCTTTTCTTTGTTGGTCTCAGCTTTTGGGCAGATTGAGATGAGACATTAGGCAGAAGTTCTTCCCTGTGAGGTTGCTGAGGCCCTGGCACAGGGTACCCAGAGAAGCTGTGGCTCCCCCATCCCTGGCAGTGTTCAGGGCCAGGTTGGATGGAGCTTGGAGCAACCTGGTCTTGTGGAAGGTGTCCCTGCCCATGACAGGGGGTTGGAACTGGATTACCTTTAAGGTCCCTTCCAACCAAAACCAGTTTGAGAACATGTAACTGCAAATTTCTTTGTTTTCTTTTTAAACAGAAAGAGGAAGTTTGTAGAAATAATAATAATAATATCAAATAATATCAACATAAATTCTGTCAAACTCAGTCATCAGAAAAGATGACAGACCAAGAGCTTTAAAGCTCTGCAAACAGTCTACATTTCCTACTGAAGACTTCATCGCTTTGCAGAGTGGATCTGTGAGCCCACCTTGGACAATTTACCAAGTTTAATGTTACTGTCATTTTCTTTACTGTGTATCAAGTCAGGGCCGTACAGCACCGTGACCTAAAGGGCTTTCTAGCCTTAATTTACAGAAACAACTCCAGAGATCCTCAGAGTGGAAAATGCTAGAATGAGGACGCACTGCTTCTACATGTTCAGTATCACCACGGATTATTGCACAAGTCTGAGACATCTGACTGCACGGGGTCAGCGCCTTTGCCCATTGTTTTATCAGCAGCTCAGTCCCAAGATGACAAGTGCAACAACTCATTTCAAAGGGAGAGGTAGTCAGGGAAGAAGAAAAAAGGGTTGAAAATCAGAATCCAGGAAGAGTTCAGAGAAGCCACAGGAGCAAATATAATACTGTCTAGCTGCTGCTTAACGGATTTCCCACTTTACAGACTTGTCCTCATCTGTTTCAAAACACATTTAGCACTGTCACAGACTTCAGCTTTGCAAAAGTGGTTTTACTGGTGGGGAAAATGGGGCATGGAGAGGTATAATGGCCTGCCCAGTTTATCAGGTACAGCTGGTGACAGAGCTAAGCGCATACCCAGTGGGCCATGTGTTCCTGCCCAGTGTCCTGGCTGCCATGCTTAAATTGATGTCAGTAAAAGTGGCATGAAACAGCTGAAAACATAAACCTTATGACCTTTGCAATCATCTCCAGTCATTGGGAAGGGGGAAGCTTGCTGAACCTAAAAGCTGAGCCCTTCCAGGCTCACTGCTTTTGCGTCAGTAACAGGCTTCACATCTCTGTACCACAGTCAGGCTGCTAATGAGCATCAACACTGCCTGCAGAACTAACACATTATGGACAATTCAGCAATTCTACAAAGTATTTCCAAAGAAAATGGTACTAAAACCCATTTCTTTTGATTTTGGCTCTACAGAGGGAGCTCATTTTTGGGCTCTCAGGATTACGCTGAGATATTCATTTAGAGCTGTAATACTTCATTAGAGTAACAGTATTCTTCACCTGCAGACACAGCCAGGAAATAATCTGATTAAATGCTTATGTATCTTTGTATATGCATCTGCCCCACAGATCTGGACATCTTTGCATTGAGGTCCCCCAAACATCTGCAACAAGTACTGACTGCAGTCTACCCACTGTAGCACTAACAAGCTGCCAAACCCAACTCAGCAGTACAGTAAACATATGGAAGATCAGGACACAGCCCTGTGCTCTGAAGACAGGCTGGGACCAGGAGACTTAGTTGAGATCCATTTAGCAATCACAAACCAGATACCCTGCTCCACCCCTATTTGTGCTGTAAAGTGCATGTGCATCTTCCCCAGTATGAGCCAAACTAACCAGGCTTACGTAAAGACTCGAGGACTAAAATACTGCATGGTGGACAAATTTACACTAAGATTTCCACACGGTGCAAAGCACAAGACATATGGTACTATAAGCAATCCCTTTCCCAGGATGTGTTGCTGCAGGTTTCTTCTCAAGTGCCGAGCTCTGAAGGACACTAAATAATCTCTATTTTCTGACAGTGGCACATGCAAACAACATAAATAACAGGAACGGTGTCAGGGGGGTGGAACAAGATGATTTTTAAGGTCCCTCCAAGTCAAACCAGGCTGTGACTCTTTGAAAAGTGGAATGATTTAGATAGTGATTCAGTGTGATGAGAACTGTAATGAACTCATTTTCACTCCCGGTTGCCTTCTGCAACTATTTGAGACTTCAGAACGTTAAAAGCTCTCATTTGGTGTCAGATCCTCATATCAGACCAAGTCCCCAGCCTGTGCTCACTGGGTGATAAGGGCATAAAAGATTGATCTCCCTCACAGAACCAACTACAAAGAAGGGTGTGTGGTCGTGGCTACCCTGTAGTCCTGCAAGAGCTCATGGCTCTCTGCTCTTGACCCATGTGCTCTTTGCTGTAGGTCATCAGTGATCTTCCCAACTCACCCAGAGCCTCTCCTATCATTACTCCATGAAATCCTGGAGTAAGAGCAGCGGTTTAAACCTTTCCTCTAACCCTACAATAGGGCAGGTTGGGTTTCAGTTAGCTTGTTGTGGATTTTTTTCTTGTATAGTTTCCTCTAACGCTTCTGAAAACCAATACCCACAAGTTTTGCATTCCTTTTCTAATGGCATTTTTATACAGAAGATTTGTGAACTGGAAAATCATGATGATGAGCAAACACAAATGCATATCAACAGGAGGCTAATTCTGTTGTCTTTTCTACCAGCTAATTGGAAGAATACCTAAGTAGTTTTGACCTATCTTCCTTATTAGTATTTTCTGTATTAAATTCTTATTAATTGAAGATCAATAAGTTCATATTTGCTTATCTTATTAATGCACACACTGAATCCTGAAAGCATTCTGCCCACTTTGTGTGTATTTGTACACTCTGTGTGTGTGCTGGAGCCCTTGTAGAAGAAAGGAAGCAAAGCTTTTTCAGGCAATCTTTATGCACTTCCCCAGTTCTGCGATACAGATTCAGGCGGGCTGCTATCACCATTCAGAGAAGTACTTATCCTGTGTCTAGAAATTCTACAGTTTCCAATGGGAATTCAACACATTTAATCCCTGCCCTGTATCCCAATTTTCAGGTCACAGTCTTTTTCTCAAACTTTTGTTGAGATTTCATAAACCTAAGGCTAATTCTTCCTGTAGTCATACACTCCAGACTCCTGCTGTGGAAGCTTTCTTCATTTTATCTTGCTCTCTGATGGGGAGAAGCTGATCCAGCAATGGGAAACTCAGTATAGGAGAGGCACATTTATAAAGCTCTCACAAACAAACCTTGGACAGGTACCTAATTACAAATGAAGTGCCACTACTTTCACTGCACTCAGTAGCACCTATTAGAGCTCATTTTCGATAGTGAAACTGTAACATATATAAACAAACTCAAAGTTCAGTGGATAGGAGGCAACTTGAATGCGAATGGCAGAATGTAATTAATCATTATCCATATGGCCTCCAAGAACATTCTGGCTCTATGTTGGGTGCCCGAGAGCACAACAGACATGCTTAGTCCTTTCTCCTGTAGTGAAAACCCCAAAGACCCGAACAACCGATGAGGTGTTTTCATTTTCCTTTGTTTCTCACCATCCAAACCTATTTTAATTGGCAATAAATAATTTTTTTTTCCCAAGCAGAGCCTCTGTGTCTGTCTTGCCCATGACAGTAATTGGTAAGTGATGCCTCTGTCTTTATCTCAAGTTGCAACCTTTCTCATTTTATCCCCCTGTCCTGCTGAGGAAGTGAAGGAGCAGCTGGGTGGGTGTCTGGAAGCTGGCCAAGGTCACCCCAACACACCCACCCCCCTTCAGTGCCAAAGAGCTACCCAGGTGCAGGCTGGCTCTCCCCTTCCCTTCAGTGGATGCCACCCTGGTCCAACCTTCACCAAAGAACACAGAATAGGGGTTGGACTACATGATCACCAGAGGTGCCTTCCTACCTCAGCCATCCTGTGATGCTATGACCAGATAGAGACCACAGCATTAACCTACTTGAGGCACAAGCAGAATGTAGACAGTTTTACTTGTTATGGGCCATGTTATCACTTTCACAGGGGCAGTAACTACTGAAAACAAAGGATACCAGCACTATACTAGCCTTCACCATTATAAAATGGAGACCTCAAGCTTGTTCAGATTTCAGTTTAAATTGCTCCAAAAGAGCATTATTAAAACAAAAACAGACTCCTCAATGGACAATTCTTTTGACTTGTCCTGTTTTCATTATCCCTCCAGAAATTAAGAACCTTCATTTTAACCATGACTGTACAAGAGAACTGTTATCTTTGAAGCTGAACTGTTGGACACAGAAACAGTCCAAAGTATCTGCTCCAGCATTGCCAAATTGGTTGCAGTTTTGTGCCATGTCCGCACTAGCTCCACTCCAAGCAACTGTGACCCGTGTAGACATGGGAGGCTGTGTATGCACCTGGGAGCAACACATTCTCTGAGGCTTGGAAAGATTAACAGACCCCTGAAAGACAGCCCAATAAATAACAGCAATTTATTGGTAATCTTATTACTTCAATTCATACTGACTGCATTGCTCAGCCTACTGAAACACCGTGTATTCTGACCAGCTGTTACACGTTTCTTAACTCTTAAAAGTGTAAAAGTGAGACAAACCTTTAGAAAGCTTCAAACTGAATTAATATATCAAATAATGGCCAAACATTTAACCCAGCAAGTACCAGATTTCCAGTGCGGATCTTAAAACACCACCACATAAAAGAAGTTTGTTGCTTGAAGTGATTTCCTTCTGTCAGATAGGGGCCCCTCCCCAGATTCTTCCAACAGAGGATGTTGAAACTAACAGTGAAGGACCTGCAGTGGTAGCAAAACCTCTTGGGGACACAGTAAACAAACTCTGCCTCATCAAGAGATGTGAAGTTGACAGAAGCCGACAAGGCTCAAGATCACATTAAGGAAAGCAGACTTGTGGGAAAGGTGCAAACACCTCCTGGTGCTCCACACTGAGAAACCAAAACACTGGTGACTTCACATCTCATGTTGAGTAATCAAACCTTGATCGCACACACTGGTGTCTGCACATCTCATTTACACAAAACCCAGTCTTCATCAGTGTTCAAATTAACAAGCCATCCTAAAGGAACAAACCCCCCATGAAACTGTGTATGTTTGTGTGTGTCCTTAGCTAAGATACATGAGCGAGCAAGGGAAAGATTCAATGACACACACTACGGCAGTCAGCTCCATGAAGTGCAAGCAGATGTACATGAGCAGCTCCTGATGCTATAGCAACCAAGTGATATCTAAGATTGACAGCCACTCTTGTAGGAAGAACAACAAAGCTAGGGCACTTGGCTCCTGACTCCTAGGGATTGTTTTTAATCTGTTTAAAATAACCAAGTTTTGTAGAATAATACGTACAACATCTTCACACATACACAAGCAATTTTCAATCATCTCTTTAATTATCTTGAGTTCACTAACTACAGCAGCTTCACTCCAGCTTTTATTGCTGAAGGTTCATAATGAGAAAGGGGTCTCTAAAGCTCCAACAGCTATGTAAAGATAGCAATTCTGTTCATTCAAGTGGCAGGATTTTTTCCCTTTCAATGTTTCTGCAATACCAGGTCAGTGGGGAACAACATACATTTTCACACTGTCATATTAATCTGGCTATTTTCTCCTGCCTTGGAATGACCAACTCTGTAAATCTAGCGCTGGAATTTATTATATACTTGAGACAAAGTGAAAATACTGCTAGCTGTTAGTAGAGACTTTTTGTTGGGGCTTTGTAACCACACCGACTACCCAACAGAGCTGAGTAGATGCTTCAATTGTATTGTATTTATTAATGTACTTTCGAAGGTTTTTTCCAGCCCAAGCTATTCTATGATTCTGTATTTGTTCTTGAAAGTATAGGGTGTTTTAGAACAGTAAAATGCTAACAAATATGATGGAAGAAACCCTTGTGTTTTGTAAAGTTTCACTGGTGCTGTAAAGCAGCCTTCTTTAAATTGTTTAACTGAGTCCATTGTGTTCATATCCCTGAATATATTTCAGCCCCACTGGGAAACACCTACCATTTGGGATGCTCCCAAATTCTGAGTGCTTGCCCACCTGGCAGCCTTCAGGACTGGCACTGGAAGACATGTCACAGGTCTGAAGTACACCTCTCAGCCTGTGCATTTCTCTCCCTCACGGCAAGAATCTCATCCATAGACCTGAATTCATATTTTCACACTGTAAGCTATCAAAGTGGATATTTAAGATAAAAGGTTTATACAAACTAAATCAAGTATTTAATCATCTGAGTACTTGCATATTATGCCGTGTGCTTGTCCTTTACTGATAATGACTTGAAAGAAAACAAAAGCCACAAGTGCCCAAATGTCAAGAGCCACAGCATTTAGAGGATGAAAAGCTGCAATTCCATGGAGCACTACTCATCCTCATGTTCCTGTGCTCCTCATTTTGCTCTGAAAAACAGCTCCTGACAAAGCCAGTCTCCAGGATTCTGTTTCCACAGTCAAACTATGCCATGTGAAGACTACAACTATGAAGGAAAATTCATGTTTTAGTGACAAGATGCTTAAATATTTAGTGGATTTTAAAATACCTCGGTTCTTTAAAAGCCTGCATGTCCTGCAGACCAGGCAGGATCTCTGCAGACTGATGCAGATAGCCCTCACTACCACACATGAGAGCAGCGAGGCTTCCAGAGAAGGGAGGAAAGATGCCATAGAAGAGAATCACAGAATAGTTGGAAGGGACCTTAAAGCTCACTCAGTTCCAGCCCCCTGCCACAGGCAGGGACACCTTCCACTAGACCACATTGCTCCAAGCCCCGTCCAACTTGGCCTTGAACACTGCCAGGGATGGGGCAGCCACAGCTTCTCTGGGCACCCTGTGCCAGGGCCTCACCACCCTCTCAGGGAAGAATTTCTTCCTAATGTCTCATCTAAATCTCTCCTTTTACAGTTTAAAGCCATTCCCCATTATCCTATCACTACAGTCCCTGATGAAGAGTTTGTCTCCAGCATCCCTGTAGGCCCCCTTCAGATACTGGAAAGACCATCTTAGGTCCCTCTGCAGATTAGGGCATTCTTCTTGTCCAACGTGCATTCCATGCTGAGCAGACCAGGTCTCCTAATTTGACTCCATAACTGTGTAAAACCAGGGTTTTCTTGGCTAGGAAAGAGTTAGCTCTCTGTGAAAGCCTTGTCTGAATGGATGATTCTCAGGGCTTGACAACCTGCTGATTCAGTGCAACATGAAGTCTCAGCGGAATCTATAGCACAGCACAGGACAGCTCTGCAATCAAAATTGCCTTTACAAAGCAAAATGGAGGTAACAAATTGATATAGCCACATATAGATTTGTCTCCTAATCAGTCACAGGTTTAAAAATAAAAGTGGATTCTATTTTGTTTTGCTGTCAACACTGCAGATACAGAATAATACCACTCTTTGTATTATATTGTAGGTAATGGGCCTTATTCTCTCTCCTGTGCTGCAGAAAATTCTTGCTATTACCAATGCACGCAGACTCCTAAGCACCGACTTGACTCTCCAGTTAATGCTACCAGACAAAAAAAAAAACAAGCAACAGTACCTACATAAAGCCTCCTTCCTGAGACATCAGCTTTTGAATCAACTCTTGAATTAACATTTACCTGTGTGTGGTGGGTTAACCCTAGCTGGATGCCAGGCACCCACAAAAGCTGCTCTATCACTGCCTTCCTCATCTGGAGAAGGCAGGAGGAAATATAATGAAAGGCTCATGGGTGAAGATAAGGAAAAGGAGAGATTATTCACCAATTAACATCATGGGCAAAACTGCCTCAACTTGGGCAAATTAGTTTAATTTATTACCAAACAAATAAGAGTAGGATAATGAGAAGCAAACCCAAATCTTAAAACCACCTTCCTTCACCTTTCCTTCCTCCCAAATTAACTTTACTCCCAAATTCTCTACCTCCTCTCCCCCATGGGGAATGGGGGTTGCAGTCAGTTTCTCACACGCTGTTTCTGCTGCTCCGTCCTCCTCAGGGGAGGACTCCTCACACTCTTCCTTGCTCCAGCACGGGGTCCCTCCCACAGGAGACAATTCTCCATGAACTTCTCCAATGTGAGTCCCTCCCATGAGCTGCAGTCCCTCATGAACTGCTCCAGTGTGTGTCCCTTCCACAGGGTGCAGTCTTCCAAGGAACAGATTGCTCCAGCGTGGGTCCCCATGTGGTCACAAGTACTTCCAACAAACCTGCTCCAGCATGGGCTCCTCTATCCACAGGGCCACAGGTCCTGCCAGAAACCTGCTCCAGTGCAGGCTTCCCACAGGCACCCCCCTGATTCAGCGTGGAGTCCTCTATGGGCTGCAGATGGATATCTGCTCCACCATGTACCTCCATGGGCTGCAGGCTCACAGCCTGCTTCACCATGGTCTGCACCATAGGCTGCAGGGGAATCTCTGCTTCAGTGCCTGGAGCACCTCCTCCACTCCTTCTTCCCTGACCTGGTGTCTGCAGGGCTGTTTCTCTCACATATTCTTAATCCCCTCTCCAGCTGCAATTGCTCCTGCCCAGTAACTTTTTCCCCTTCTGAAATATGTTATCCCAGAGCTGCTACCACCATTGATGATTTGCGAGTATGATCAGGGGACTGGAGCAACTCCCGTATGAAGACAGGCTGAGAAAGTTGGGGCTGTTCAGCCTGGAGAGGAGAAGGCTGCGTGGAGACCTCATAGCAGCCTTCCAGTATCTGAAGGGGGCCTATAGGGATCCTGAGGGACTCTTCATTAGGGACTGTAGTAATAGGACAAAGGGTAACGGGTTAAAACTTGAACAGGTAAGTTTAGATTGGATATAAGGAGGACATTCTTTCCTGTTAGGGTGGTGAGGCACTGGAATGGGTTGTCCAGGGAGGTTGTGAATGCTCCATCCCTGGCAGTGCTCAAGACCAGGTTGGACAAAGCCTTGGGTGAGATGGTTTAGTTGGAGGTGTCCCTGCCCATGGCAGGGGGGTTGGAACTTGATGATCTTAAGGTCCTTTCCAACCCTAACTATTCTATGATTGCTGATGGGCTTGGCCTTGGCCAACAGCAGGTCCATCTCAAAGCCAGCTGGAATTGGCCTCTATTGGACACTGGGGAATTTCTCATCAAAGCAACCTCTGTAGCCCCCCAAGTACCAAAACCTTACCACACAAATCCAATACACTATTTAACACAGAAGAAGTCCCCAAACCAGGGATGCCAAGCCCTTGCAGGCCCCACCAGACCTGTCACAACTTAGAATATGTGGGGAGAAAAAAAAACACCGAACTCCCAAAGCTACACTGTTACCAGAGGCTCCTACAAACATCTTGCTGCAACCGGGAAACATCTAATGTGCACTCATTTGACTAGCATTTCATTTCATCTGCTGAATGGTTGTTAACATTCATGAAAGAAGGAATTTCAGGTTCCCCAGGGCAGATTTGTCAGGACAAGCCCAGAGCAGCATCACACCTCAGTGTCAGATCAGCAGCTTCTCTGCCAGTTCCCAGGGGTTCAGAGCAGAGGGAGGCTGAGCAGAGCAAGCTCTGCTATACTCATCAACCCTCTTCTCAGTGCTCAGGATAAACCCACAGTGGGCCCAGAGTCGAAGACGGCATGTCCTGTGAACAAACCCTGATGGGGCAGCTTGGCTGATATTCTTTCAGAAGTCACCACCAGCCATCAGACATCTCTCACCTTTCCAGTGAATAATTAAAACCAAATCTTTCCTCTTGCAGAACTGTAATTATTAGGATACAGTTTCCCAGAGCTCTGCTGTACAGCCACAGTGGGTTCTGAAGCATTTCATAAGGTATCCTATAAGCCGTCTCTCAGCCTTGGCAAGGCAAAGAAAATTACTATTCCAATAATACCTCTGAAAATCTTCCTGTGAAAAGGTAGCTTTGAAGGTCATTGCTATTTCAGATTCTACAAGCAGTACTGGGTTTTCTTCTCCTTTATAAAAGTCTTTCCCTTCTGTAGAGTAAGTACTAAGGAGCTGCCCCAGTAGCAGCTGGAATCAATCCTTTCCTCTCCCCATCCATCTTGGCCTTGGAAGCATTCAAGGCCAGGTTGAACGGAGCTTGGAGCAACCTGGTCTAGTGAAAGGTGTTCCTGCTCATGGGAGGGGGTTGGAACTGGATGACATTAAGGTTCCTTCCAACCCAAACCAGTCTGTGATTTCAGGCTGATGGAGAAGATAATGCCATTCACCAATATCCTCATTATATGGCAGTCTGAATAAAGACTTCTAAAATCTACACTTGACTGTATTCAGTTGTGAATTCCCATACCATATTCCCCCTCTTACTGCCTCTGTGCACAGGAAGAAAATAAGCAGGGTCAAGTCAGGAAGCCCAATAGTATCTCAGTTAATCCAGCAGCCTTGGATACACTTTCCAAACAGGCACAAGAAGTCCAAAATGCCAAACGGTATTAATTACACACTGGCTGAGGAGAGAAACTCTAGATTGCAGACTCAGTGAATACATGGGTCCCACAGATACAATTTAAGTCCGTCTGCATTCTGAGCGCACGGAGGCTACACACATCAGTGGTTGCGTAGAACAAGCCAAGAGATGGCCTGGAATAAACCTTCAGAAGCTACAGCACAAAATGAATCACAGACTACTCAAGTTTAAAGGCAATAGGTGAAAGCTCTAGATAAAGATAATAATAAAGACTGAAAGAGAAGACAGATAATAACAGACACAGAGGAGGCTGAAGTGTTCAACACCTTCTATGCTTCTATCTTTGCAGAAAATGTCTAAAACACTTAGCACAATTAGCTTGAGAAGGAGAGCAGCAGAGGCAAGAGCAGGGTATTTAAGTCAGATGAATTCAAATCACCAAGGCATGGTGAAACTCAACTTAGAGTGCTTAAAGAACTAGCTAGGGCAATCTCCAAACTGTTAGTGATTATCTTCAGGAACTCATGAAGACTGGTGAGTTCCCACAGGCCTGAGGTAGGACAAGTAAGTGAAGAAAAGAGGAACCTGGGAATTTGTAGACAAGGTAGCATTGCACTGACACCTGGAAAGGTACTGGAACAAATTAATCATCAGTTTTAAAGCCTCTCAGGTATCATAAGCTGAAAAGAAACAGACAACTTAGATCTGCAAGAGGAGATCACATCAAGACCAAACTCATTAACTTCTCTGACAGGATAACTGGCTTTGCAGAGTGTGGAGAAGCTGTAGATGTGATGGATTTTGACTTTTGTAAGGCTTTTGAGACAGCGAATCATGGCTTTCTCCTATGTGAAGGAGTCATTAGTTTGGTCTACAATGGGTGCATTATCCTCTGTACTCAAAATTATCCATGCTTTACTGTCACTTTTGGAGGGCACTTAAATAAAGGTCTACCTGAGGCTTCCTTCTGTTTAATCATCTCATTAAGACTTGCAATGAAACAGAATGATACAGAGAGCCCAGCTACAAAACCTCTGAGCAAGCTGGCTGAAAAGCTTATAGCTGGTAAAGATCCTTATCAATTGGAGAAATTATCTGAAATCACTAGGATGAAATTCAATACAAAGTGGATGGAGGAAGGAAGGAAGAAAGGAAGAATGCACAAACCCAAAATGTGCAAGAACTGGCAAAGAATGTCACAGACTCTGAGCTAAGTGAGAAGGAACATGCTCCAAAAAATGGCAAACATCATTCCAAGATGTACCAACAGGAGCATCGTGAGTACAACAAGGTCAGTCATTACTCCACTCAGCTTATTTCAGACACAGCCTTACTGAAGTACTTTGTCCTGTTCTCCTCCACACTTGAGGAAAGATATAAACAAACTGGAAAGAACCCAAAGGAGGGAAAAAAATACTATGAGAATTAAAAACATGACTTACAAAGGTGAAAGGAATTGACAGAGAAGACTAAGGAAGAATAGGCTTAATTTCCTTCAGTGTAAAATGTCATTCTAAACTTGATGGTTATCTATTGTTCTCTTCATTTACCTGTGAGGTACAGAATTGTAGCAAGAAAAAAAAAACTGGCTAGTTATGGTTTAGTGATGGACTTGGCAGTCCTGGGCAACAGCTGGACTTAATCTTAAAGGTCCAAACCAGTTAATTCCAACCTATGCCTCACCACCCTCACAAGGAAGAACTTCTCCCTAATGTCTCATCTAAATTTCCCTTGCCAGCTTAAGCCATTCGCCCTTGTCCTGTCACTCCATGCCCTTGTCAAAAGCCCCTCTCCACCTTTCTTGTTGGCCCTTTTCATTAAGCACATCTACTACTGAAATTATCATAGCAGATGTGCAATGTTCAGCTTACCAAAGATCTTGGAGAGGCAGCCTCGCACTACCCCACCATTCTTTACCCACTATTCCTTACTGTGTTCACAGGACCCAGCTGTGTTCTAGCTTTTTGTAGGGTGAGATGAACCTATACAAACATTTCTTTATCCACCTTCTTCGCTGTCATGAAAATGCTGTGATTTTAAACCATTTCTTTGCTATCCAAGCTTCTTACGGGCTAGACCAGCAATATAATATTTTCCTCACAAGCAGCTGCATGTCTTTTCTATGCTGCTTTATCCCCTAAACTGCTGGAACACGGTATTAGTGGGAATTGTTACCATTGTATCTGGGGAATCAATTGCTTATCATTCTCTGGCTGGAAAGAGTTAATAATGACATTATATTAGAAGACAGGTTCAAGGATTGGCTGCTTACTCTACTACTGTTATGCAAGACCAACTTTCTCAATTAAAGCTCTCCTAAATCTAGCACATTTGCCTGATACCTCTCACTTGTGCTACCCTAAAACATTCTTTCTCTTGTTTTGGGTTGTTATCCACTCAGATTACAACATAAATTTTGCCTTGGAGACAAAACCCCATATGAGCAGCTGAAGGCAGAATTTGGCCTTCTGCTTGCAGTCTGCCCAAAACCAGATTGTTTACTTGATTGACGCTTTGTAAATTTTATTAATTATACAGTACCTCCTCAGTCCTATTTTCTGAGCTGTGAACTATATTTTTTATTATTTTTCCTACTTTTGTGTTTTTCCCTATTGCAGAGCATCATTGTTATCTACATTTTCTGCAACTGATCTGTTTCTTTTTCAACCTCATTTTTGATATGTAGCCAACAGCAATGAATGAGCGCTTTGGTTAATTTTTGAGTAGAACTCTGCAGCTGGTATAAATGAGTGTTACTCCATTATTAACTAGAAAACCTTCACTGTGGAGATATTTGATATTACCTATCTGACACCGTATAATTACTTGAATTGTCAGGGCAGGTAGGGACAGGACAAGGAGGAATGGCTTTAAACTGGCAAAGGGGAGATTGAGATGAGACATTAGGAAGAAATTCTTCCCTGTGAGGGTGCTGAGGCGCTGGCACAGGCTGCCCAGAGAAGCTGTGGCTGCCCCCTCCCTGGTAGTGTTCAAGGCCAGGCTGGACAGGGCTTGGAGCAACCTGGTCTAGTGGAAGGTGTCCCTGTCCGTGGCAGGGGCTTGGAACTGGATGAGCTTTAAGGTCCCTTCCAACCCACATCATCCTATGGTTCTATGGTATCTGGAGACTTCACGTCCTCGTTTTAGCATGATGCAATCCTTTGCTCCTACCACACGTCCTTTTATAATTAAAGCTGAATCCATGAGCAACAACTCTAACCCCATACCACTTTATGCGTAGTTCAGATCAGTGTAAGTAGACTAGAACCATTTATTGTTATTTTATCTTGCTCTCAGAGTGATGTAAAAGGGAGCTGAAACAAGGGCAGTGCTAGTCTATACTTCTTCCATCCCAATCTCTTCTTTCCCGAGTCGAAAACAGCTGGCATCTGGGAAAATCACTAGAAATAAACTACAAAACCATACCATAAAACTACAAAAAAGGAGCCAACCACAAGTCATTCAAATGTATACCCATGTGGCACCAGCCCTGTATTTAACATTTTGTCTTTGTGTACTTCCAGAAAGAAACAAAACAAAAAGGATGGAGGTTTTGTTGCCTGGCCCGCGAATGGGGCAGTTCAGCGGTGATAATGGAAAATAATTAGAGCTGACCATCTGGTAGAGCATTTCGTTAGATAAACTTAATTGAAGCTGCAGGCAAGTGCTGGGACATACTAGGAATGCTGCTTCAAACACACCACACTCTTTCTTTGTCAGAAAAACCTGCAGGTAAACTTCCCTGAGACTGAGGACTGTGAATCCTGCAGAAATTAGAAACACAAAATAGGATATAAATTGTACAGTCTGAAACTCCCCCCCCCCAACCTAGGACTGCACACATAGCACCTCACTGCTGTGGCTGCCATGCTTCAGAGGAGTACTTCACTTGTCCTATCACTACAATGAAGGCTGTAGTGTTTTAATTTAAACAGGAGAGATTTAGGTTAGATATAAGGAAGAAATTCTTCCCTGTGAGGGTGGTGAGGCCCTGGCACAGAGCGCCAAAAGCAGCTGTGGCTGCCCCATCCCTGCCAGTGTTCAAGGCCAGGCTGGATGGGGCTTGGAGTAACCTGCTCTAGTGGAAGGTGCCCCTGCCCATGGCAGGGGGTTGGCACTGGATGAACTTTAAGGTCTTCTCCAACGAAAACCAGTCTGGGATTCTATGATTCTGTGATTCACTGCCAAAATTAGAAGAGCTCATAAGGATGTGAATTTATGCCATCAGCCACTTTGCTTCTTGAGCAGCCTCACATCCTCAGGTACAAACTGAACTGACCCCATGGTCAGCAACAACACAGCCCGGCATCTCATCACTGAGAGCTTCTCGGCTCTCTGTGGTTGCCCTATGCCAGCACTCTGCCACCAACCCTAAAACCAGCAAAACTGCCCCCAATTTATTTGACAGAAGGGGTTTTTATGTTTTTAAAATTAAACCTCTGAAAAAGGTACAAACCATTTTTAAAAGGCAAGAAGGATTTTCAAAAACAAACCCACTTTGTCTGTAAACAGGCAGGTCAGAGCAGGGATAAACAGCTTAGTAACATGGAGTATTAAGTTAAATGGAGCTTTCAGGGCAGTTAGACCAGCTTACAAGGCACCCCGTATTAACTGCTGTGGACTATACAGCATTACACACGTAGAGCAAAGGATGTGATGGAGACCATAAAACTAATCTTTGCTTGTAATAAAAAGACTCCTAAATGACATTAGCATTGCTTAAGAGAATTCTGGTAACCTTTCTATTTTGCCTTCCAGAGTTGAGAGGCTTCAGCTGTGTACTGCTGATAGAAAAAGATATCTCCCTAAAGAAAGGTGAATTAAAAGCCACACACACAGTCAGGCAAGCACAGATGCTATTCAAAACCAGACTGAGACAATTTTGATCACAGCAACTGCTCATGGGGGCTTACACTTTTTAAAGGACTTTTTGAGAATGCCCATCAATATAATTCACACAGAAGTGCAAAAACTTGCCAATATTTGTAGATAATTTTCCTCTCCTAGTTTTTTCTAAGCTGCTCCTACCCCAGACATTTTAAGGGAAAAGCTGAAGTTATATAGCACTGAAGCTACACATCTTGGTGAAAGAGAGACAGGATTTCCTGTGAAACATCTAAGTTTCCTCTCAGTTGGCTGAGGTCAGGCTTCTGCCTGGCAATTTCTTACATAAGAACATTTCACATGAACGGAGCCTCCGGAAGCCTCTTCTGCTGAAAACAGGTAAAGGGTTGGTCTTTCACCAGCCCAATATTTTTTGTTTCACAGAAACAGCTGTACTGGTCCTTAATTTGTCCTTTTCTGACCTGATAGAGCTGGCAGTTCTGACACAGTGTTTGGCATTAACTGCAGAGAGAGCAGCTGTACCAGGCACAACCTAAACAGCTCCTAACAAGGAAAATAGGGCTGATGTGTCACCTCTGATTGCATTTTAATACAGAAACTCAAGAGTTTTACCTTTCCTTTCTGCTAAAGCCAAGATCTATCAAAGACCAGCACAACAGTGCCACAACCACAGAGCCTGTGCACACTGAAATGGTGGTCTCTGGTTTTGTGATGTTTTACATTCTTCAACCAAAAAACACAGCCGTATTTTGAACTTCTGAAAGTAAATCACAGCATCACAGACTGGTTTGGGTTGGAAGAAACTTTCAGGCTTATCCAGTTCCAACCCCCTGCCACAGCCAGGGACACCTTCCACTAGACCAGGATGCTCCAAGCCCCGGCAACCTGGGCTAGGTTAATCTGAATAGGGATCACAACCCTGCAGTGCTATAGTAAGCGGGGATACAGCTTGCTTTTTTTCAATAGCATCCAAACATTGTATGTTCCTGTACTAACTTATTCATGTGTAGGATACTACACGGTTACAGGCTGTAAGCTGTAAAGGTTACTGAAAGGCAGTAACCTTTACAGAAAGACTCATCTGCTGTCAACGTTCGTTTCCCTCACACCAAGCTGGGAACTCATCATCCATGGATGCTAAAACTAAGCTTCAAAATGGTATCACTAGGAGTTAAAAAAAACACCTAATTGTCCAACTCCCTTCAACAGATGCTAAGGTATGAACAGCAAGAGGAAAGATGCCATCAGTGTCAACTGCAGAAGACCTGTTACTTAGGAAAGTAAACAGCAACAGCCAACTTACTGCTCTCAGTTCTTCTCAAGAAAATTCTGTCACAGCTGTACATGTTAAAATAAATAAACACATTAAAAAAGAAGGAACAAACTGTTTCTATCTAATTCCACTCTAGAGATCTGATCAGTCTCTCTGCTGTTCTCTGTGGGATTTTGACTGTGACATTCCATAATACTCACAATAGTGTTCATATTTTAAAGCAAGAATAAATAGATGTGATTTATCATTTTTATACTGTTTCCATTCTTTTATGTTATATTTACACCATTCTTTTATATTACACCCATTATTTTATATTAGATTATATGGGTATAATATAAATGTGTCAAAAATATGAGAAACTGCTCACTCCATGAATAAGCCAGGCCCAAGCATACATAATAATTTAAAACTGAATCTTTCTAGGAATTGGATAATATAATCAGCTCAGTACAGCATTCTTGTGCCATGCCTGTGTGCTGAAGGAACAGTGTTTACAGCCAGTGAAAGACACGATCAAGGCCAAAATTATCCTAGAACTTTAAATCACTTTGAAATGGTTTTGCCTGAAGCATCAGCTCTATTTTAGGAAAGGAATATTTTGGGGCTTATTTTTTAGATGGGACTATTTCATGTTTAAAAGGATGCTCCTTACCTAAACAGCATGAAAAGGAGAAATAGCTTAATTGATGCATTATTTAATTCAGCTACATGTCACACTCTTCTTCTGAAAGCAATTACTGTAGGTGTACCAAAGTTTATGGAGTACCCAGCATTCTTCAAAATGCTAAACTCTACCATAGGCACCTTGTTTCAGAAACAGAATGGATTTCATTGTTTTCCATAAGGCAAAGAAACAAAATGAAAAGCTGACACACAAATGCTTTCCCTTGAAATCTCTTTTATATGAATTACTTGAGGCATACCTATGTACACAATCCTAGCAAAGGATTTGTCACAAATAATCTTTCACTGCATTATCAAGGAGGTATCTTAATAAAAAGAAGCTGTTAATGTACATATTTCAATGGCAGCACACTAAATGAGACACAGATACATTACTATCAATACACATTAAACTCCTGATACTAAGCTCCAGGCTATGAGGACATATTTATTTTCTTATGAGTAGTTTAAAAAAATAAGTATCAGACTAAGTAATCTTTTAATAAACTATAAAGGAAAACAAGGGCTCAGTGTAACATCTCACCGAATTTAGAAGCTGCCAGTGTTTAATGCTGCTCTGAACAGCAACGCAGGCTCAACAGGTAAAGATCTGTGTGCAGTTCTTTCAGTCGGCTGAAGAGCCACCATTTGCGACCTGGCTACACTGATGCCACGCTACAACTTAACTACACTGCATCCGAGATGTGCTGCGCTGCTCTTGAAAGGCGTTTCTTACGCTGAGCGTATCACTCTGAGATATCAAAGGGATCGTTTTTATAATCAACTAATTACATATGAATATATGTATTACATATGTGTGTGTATATATATATATATATGTATATATCCTATCTCAGTGAAAAAGCCTGCTGTGCTGGTATCTATCTTCACAACTGCTCACGACAGCAAAGACCTTCCAGGATTTGGTTTGCTGGTAAGTTTTCACCTCTTCCCTTGCCACCTTGGCTCAGCACTTTTGCACTAAGCCAACAAAAAAAAAGTAATATATAGCACAAGGAAGCTTTTTGGTAAAACAGAAATACTCAATAAATCTATGCTAGCATCCTCATGGACATTACTGACAAAAAAACAAGGACTCTTGATTTTCACAAAGCCAAGCAGGACAGCTCTTTAGTGAGCTAAACAAGAGTGCTGCTTGTGGGTGAACTCCTACCAATGCAAATCACATGGGCTGGTCATCCTGCTACAGGTCCAAGGCAAAGACACAAGGATGCAGAAAGACGAATGGGATAAGTTCTTCCACCTCTAGTAGATAGAGACCTAAGAAAGGAGAGCTGTAATATCCGAGTCCCACTTGCCAAGTATTTCTTGCAACCTCCTGCCACCACTTACTATATGAGGTTGAGAAACGAGCACAATAGAGAAAACAGAGATCCTGGGCAAACACAGAATAGTTTGGTTTGGAAGGGACCTTCAAAGCTCACCTAGTTCAAGTCCCCTCCAATGAGCAGGGACATCTTCAACTAGATCAGGTTGCTCAGAACCACATCCAGCCTAGCCAGGGATGGCATTTTCTGCTCCACGTTTCTGGGCATCACTCAAAACCAAGCTCTGCTTGGATAGAGAGGGATTTACAATAGCTTCTGGTAGGAGGGACCACAGCAAACTCTTGTGCCCTGTCTATGCCCAACTCACTCAGACTTGAGGCAGCCTTCAATACAGCATGAAGTAGGTTGAACTGTACCCCCAACAACAGCTCTAAGCCTGCACAGAAGTAATACACCTGGAAAAATCAAGAAGAAAAGTGGGCAAATCTAGATTTAAAAACAGGCTTGTGCAACTTTGACTGACAGGGCAGCCAAACCCCAAGGATATTCCCCTGCACAAGCAAAATGAAACAGAAATAAGGGATAAGAAAGGTCAACACAGTGGCATGTGTAATAGACACGCGTACTAAATGAGTAATATATGCTTGAAAAAGACTGCATTGCAGATACTAGCATTCACACAGAAAGACAGAGACAGAATTTAGCCCCATACTGAGCATTTTGGGAAAACAGTAACTCTCAGAACTGCAGAACTGCTTGCAGCAAGCTCAGATGATGGATCTATATATTAGCAGTTACCTGCTGCTGTAGGGCATAGCAGTCCCACTAAATACTGAGCTGTAAATTGACTTTTCCAGTTGTAAGTAGAGGTAGTATTTAAGAATTAATAATTCATTATTAATTACTAATTTTATTAACTATAATATAATTGGGCAACGAATATTTATTTCACCACAAATATTTCATCATCCTTTCTCCTTTTTTTAATCTTAGCACACCTATGGTGATTATATGTCTTTTTGTTATGCTAAGAATGTTCGTCAGGTTAGAAACATTCACCTCTCAAATAGTCACATACTCTTCCTGTTATTTTTCCTTTGTGCAAAGCAATGTAGAAATGGGAACTCATTTTCACTTCACTTCTAACCCCTCTATGAGTTTTACTGCAGCAGTCCACATCTCGGCACCTAAAACGTAGGGCATCCAAAATGAGTGGCCCCTTTGGAACATACAGCTCATTATTTCACCTTAACCATCTCGCTCTCCAGTCCTCAAACTCCTCCTCCCATGTAAGTATCTGCTATTTGTGCCACTGGCAGCATTGCAGCTCTGCCCAAGACTTTATTATCTCCTCATAAAACCAGGGTTACTACTGCTGCACAAGGCTTTCATCCAACCATTACCCAGCACAAGGCACCCCAAGAGGTGTTGAAGCACCTTCCTCCCCTACATACACAACCAGAGCTCTTCTCCCAGCTGTGAGTGATGATGCTCCCCTTGCTGTTTCGCTGTGCTGATCAGTACCACACATCTATCACCCTGCTGTCGGACACTGTCGGAATCAAAGCATGAAGAAACCAGTGTAACCTCCAGCCTCTACCTCGAACAAAACCAGACTTAAGAGAGGGACTTCACAGAAACATGGAATTATAGAATGGTTTGGGTTAGAAGGGACCTTAAAGCTCATCCAGATCCGACCCACTGTCACAGGCAGGGACACCTTCCACTAGACCAGGTTGCTCTAAGCCCCATCCAATCTGGCCTTAAACACTGACAGGGATGGGGCAGCCACAGCTTCTCTGAGCAAGAGCCAGGGCCTCAGCACCCTCACAGGGAAGAGATTCCTCTTAATATCTAAATCTCCCTTGGACTTCCAGGACTTGGAGCTGCCAGGACACTTATGAAAACCCCCTCCCATCACTTACTCCACTTTCAACCTCTGTTTTTATTCAGTGTACGCTTTTGCACCTTCTGTTCATGCACTCTCTCAGTTAGAGTTGGTGTCTTCCATCCTATCTGCACAATCCAGGCCCTGGGACTGTTCTGCAGTGGCATGTATGACCTGAACATCAACAGGAACCAAGCGGGGTTTTAACAAAGGATTTTGTATGCAAAAAAAGGAAAAAAAAAAAAGAAAAAAAAAAAGAAAAGCATATAACAATGAACACTTCTGAGTCGTATCAATCTGAAAACCATACAACAAAAGTTTGGCTTGTAACTCACAAGAGCTACAAAGGCTTAATTGTGTCTGATTTAATACCCCCTAAATAAATTGGCACCAAAGAGGATGCTTAGATCACTGGTCTAATACAGCAGGACGATGCCTGTGCCAAGCTTTTCCCACACTGGAGCAGAGAAGGGTGGCAGAGAGGAGACCCTGGGGATCTCCGGATTAAATCACCCGAGAGAGGTTCCTTCTAGGCTCTGGGACATGAACTGTAAAACAGCAAACTAATAATGTGGTAATTAATTCAGCTACATGTAACACTCTTCTTCTGGAAGTAATTACAGTAGGTGTACCAAAGTGTATGGAATACCCCGCATTCTCCAAAATGCTAAGCTCTACCATATGCACCTTGTTTCAGAAACAGAATGGATTTCATTCCTACTGCTACAGGGTTGCAAAGGTACATTGTTTAATGCATATGAAATAATGGCCTGAGACCATGAGAACTGCCAAAGAAAAGCCAACTAAACCAAAAAGTAGTTCATGATCTCTACCTATTTAAATTACTTCGGTGCATTTACTAGGACTTTACTACGACATTAACCATTTGAGATTCAAGATGGGTCTTTGGGACTTCATCTGCTCTTTCTGAGGTTGAATGCGACAACTTCTGAAATAACAAACTTCTTCCATAACCGACTGTAGTGCACTGGTATTTGTCTTCATTTATCTCCTACACTCAATGTATTTCTAGCGAAGGATTTTAAAATTCAGTATTTTTATGTCTCATAAGATGAAGAAGAAAGTAAAGAATATCTTCACAGTGAAAAAAACCTACAAACAACAAAAACCTATCTGACACATCTTGAGTATTCTTGAAAAATGCTGCTAGAAGCTCTTTCCATTCCCATACACTAACTACTACTAACCACATGGGTATTAATTTAGCCTGTGAAAATGCATTGCAAGTTTACCTTCTGACCTTCGGTCTCTGCGATTCTACTGTGATGAGCAAGAAAACACAGTTCCCACACCAAAAATGTTTATATGGAAGCAATACAAGAAAAGAAAAGGTACAGAAGATACCTTCTAACCCTGTCTTTCAGACAGCACTTCTGCAGTAGGCACCCTCCCTTCCTTGATATTCCCATCACTTCTAGCAGGGATTTATCATCTCTGCTACTGTCACAGGTTTGTCTGTGCCATCCCTTCATGAAAATTCTTACAAATGACTCTTAATGACTTGTGAATTTACCAAATAATAAAGTCAGAATGCCTGTAGTTGCAAACGTCCACAAAGCTCTGAAGGCTGAGAAACTCCCCCTAAACATACTCATCTGAGCGAGTATCAACTAGGGCTCCCACATGCCTGCCTAGAGCAGCCCTGCCATGCAGAGCGCTCCTGCTTCTGGCGTCATTTGGGCACTGGGTTCTTCAGCCCAACGGGCTTGAAGCTACCAAGGCTTGTAGGTCAGTCAGCAATATAGGTCTGCCACACAGCCAAAGACCCCAACCCCTCTGAGTCTTGAAGCATCAGCTTGGGTAAAAAGGGGTTGCACCTAAACTACTAAATTGAAGGTATCTGAAGTTGTTTCCTGTCCAGAGAACAAAACTGCCACAACCATGACACTGTCAAAAGGGTCACTGGCATTGCTTTGTCCCATTCCAGCTGACATTACTTCCAACATTTACAGGGTGTGACTGGAGGCTTAAGTGTGTGCCTCACTGACACTAGCCCCAGTAGTAGTTTGGATGTGACTACCCTGCTCCGTAGGTATGACAGTTTAATGGCCGAGACATGGACTATTCTGTATCTCCACCAAGCACAGCCCTTCTGATGGGGTCTGTAGAGCAAAGCAGCTCTCCTGGGGAGCCAATGTCTACGCTATACACTTAGATGGGTCTCCTGTTTGAGAAGCTATTCTATGTTCCTGTGGACTGAGTGTTCATCTGCAGCTGGAGCACATTAGGTGCCTTCCTGAGAATGCATTTTGCCATTTAGTCTCATCTGAAAGGAATCCAGCTCCTGTGCTCCAAGCCCACTCTGCTTTGTTACCAAAACAGTGTGTAGTGTTAGGAGATGCACTTCAAAAAAGACAAGAAGTACTCTCCCACAGAGGAGTGTTTCTGTCCTTTATTGACAGCTGTGTATATGTTTGTTCTAGTTCTCAGTGATGTTTTTCACCTGTGTAGTTTCCAGACAACATTTGATCTATTCAATGGAGTCAATTGTACACCACAAAATGCACTTGCACATAGGCAGCTGTTTTGACACTTGTAGAGATGTCTGTATCTTAGGGGATGGAAATGTTAAACTCCATTTGTGGTTCATTTGGTTGACGTAGGGCTATTTTGTTTTCAGTCATTAATGTGGTCAAATTTAGGGTGTGTTTCAATACTTAGAGCAGGTATTTTGGGGAAAAAAATAAAATCATAATCCTTTTCCACTCTAAGTATCACATGAAATTAATTAAGATTTGTATTAACTTTCTGGCATTTCATTCAAAGGTTTGAACTATTTTGATGTAGAAATGATCTTGGGAGTTAACATTAATGGTTGACAGTTAAGAGGATGGTTGGACTTAATGATCTTAAAGGTCTTTTCCAACCTGGTTGATTCTATGATTGATCTTCGATTACAGTAACTGTTCTATTTAGTACAGATACTGTGTTATTGCTGAATGTGACATTTTGGCAAAGGAGGATGTGTCACTTTTTGAGACAGATGATGGCGTCTGGAAATAATGATGCTGGAGTAAAAAACGGGATTAAATGAAAGTTCAATGTTGGAGAATGCAAACAAAATATTTGCTATATGAATAGTTACTATATTTAAATGCTTTTATATCGTCTCTCATTTTTTACTTCCATTTTAATTGCAAGGCGGCATTAATGACAACATTTCTGGCACATATATATATATAAACCAAATGTTCATTTTGTATCTGTGGTTTACAGCTACATTTAGGCACACAGAAAATCTTATCCATGTATCCCTACCTACATGTGCAAAACTCACTTGAGTGCTTCTCTGTCCAGGAAATGGGTATTAACTATGGAGAATGGACGAAGAGAATTTATAAACAGAAATAATATTTAGATACTTTTCACTGCTAGTATGTCTGAAAGAAAAACTTTTACTCCTCCTCCTGTCTGTTAAACTGCATTCTAAAGTGTGGCTGTGCAAAAAATTCAATGTTACTGTGAAAGCACTGTGTTAGAATGAGATTTCCAGACCTCTCTGAGGGAAAAGGCTTCAGGGGCCACTGGACAATTAAATCCTTTACTTTTATGAGCTAAGCTTGTCAGTCAACCCTTTTGATATGGATGTGATAGGAAATTTTTTATAAATGCTACTGCTTATCAAATAGGATATTTTCGACAAGAGGTATTTCAGCAGCTCTATCTGCCACCTACTAAGATAATTAAGGTTCTGGTTACAGAGGTTTTTTCTTATTTTAAAGAGCAGCACATTTCAGCTAGACTTAAACAACCTGTCAATTTGACTTATGCCTGGAGTGAACAGCAGGCATTCCTATACCTACAGCCGCCTTTGGCACCATTCACATTTGCTCCTGGGCTCAATTCCAAAAGGCACAGATTAAAAATAGCATAAATAGGCGTTCATTCAGACTTTTTTCTTTAGGGCTTTCCAATACCTGAGCCTCACTTCCAGTATATGTTAAAAAAAACAAAACAACAACAACAAGACAAAGAGACAAAAAAAAATCCCTCATGGTCTTAATGGCCTTGGCTTGTGGTCAAATACAGCTTTTGTCAACTTTAACCCATGCTATTGTTCACTAACTGAGACAGTTTACTGTCTCAGTTTCTTGCTGTTTAAGAACAGGCAGGTGTTCTTAAATAACCTCTGATTTTCACAGGATCACAGAACCCCAGACTGGTTTGGTTGGAAGGGACCTTTAAAGCTCATCCAGTTCCAACCCCCTGCCACAGGCAGGGACACCTTCCACCAGACCAGGCTGCTCCAAACCCCGTCCAACCTGGCCTTGAACTCTGCCAGGGAAGGGGAGCAGCCATAGGGCAGAGAAGTGCACAGTTCCACTTCTCTGGGCACCCTGTGCCAGGGCCTCACCACTCTCACAGTGAAGAACTTCTTCTTAATGTCTCTATCTCCCCTCTGTCAGGTTAAAGACATTCCCCCTTGTCCTGTCACTACAGGCTCTTGTCAAATCCTCTCTCCAGCTTTCTTGTTGGCACCGGAAGCTGCTCTAAGGTTTCCCCTTCCCCAGGTCCTCTCAGCCTTCTCCATAGTAGAGGTGCTCCAGCCCTCCGAGCATCTCTGTGGCCTCTTCTGGACTTGCTCAGCAGGATGCTCAACAGTAAAATCAAAACACCCAATTAGATAATCACCCGTGCATACTAAAAAACACTCAGCAGCACCACAAACACATGCCATTGTGCAAGCCCAACTCCTTCAAAGACTTGAGAAAACTAGCTCAAAGCCACAGCAGGTTCTCTAGGCCATAAGTTAATGAAGTTTCTCTTCATCGGAAAAAACAACCCCCAGTTCCTGTGCTGCTGGAGTTTTTCCTCAGCCTTCCAGGAGAAAGAGATTCTTGTGAAGGCTTCACCATTTCCTCAAGCTCGAGCAATCATGATATAAACCTTTCTCCACTCCCCTTTTCTTCCAGTACCTTTGAAGACGTGGAGGTGGCAATACCTGTCAAAGTGCATCAGACAAATTGGTACCCACATCTGAGCAGGGGTTCTCTCCTAAATTCATTTCCAGACGTTGATGTAAATGCAGTACACACAGATAACCATGATGAATCTATCTACTCATAAAGATTAATTGGTTCTACTTGCTGCTTCTGCTATTTTTATTTAAAGAATCAACAACCTAATTTTCATTAATATTTTGCAGAAGAGGATTTGATTTAGGCTACTTTGTGCATTCACCCATCTCCCTGTAGGAAACTGACGAAGATAAAATTACAAATGTGTAGGTAATTTATTTGCTCAGCAACTTGCACCAAAACCAGGTATGTTTCTCTGCATATTTTGACCAACTAGCTGCCCAGTAATATTTTAAGACTGTGTAATATCAAAATTAAATGTGTTTTCATAACTGCAGTTGCCAGGATCATAGCTCAATGTATTTTCTTTGCACAAAACAGGTAAATCAGAGAGATGGTAAAGCTAAAGAATCCTTTTGCCCTGGGAATTAATCAATAGAGTACATAGAATACACACATTGAATTCCTTTTCACAAAAATAATGGTGAATATGGAAATTTGTCATGTTTTAAAAATTAATCCTCCTCCAAGGAACAGATGAAGACGTAGAGTTTAAAGTAGGAGAGTCGGAATAATCATTATCATACACATAGAGGCACCCTCTAGGCCCACAGCAGCATGGGACACAGGCAACAACATGCTCTTGCTTTACCTAGCAAAAGGAGGTATTGTTTACACATGATGGACATTATGAATAAAATACTTATAATCTCAGCTATAACCCAGTGATTCCAGGTGGGAAATGAGAAGGTCATCGACTTATGAACTACATTTGTTGTTTCATTAATCACCATTCACAGGATTAAGTGGGCATGAAGGGAGTTTGAATGGGGCCAGATAATATCATAGAATGGTTTGAGCTGGAAGAGTCCTTAAAGCTCATCCAGTTCCAACCCCCTGCCACAGGCAGGGACACCTTCCACTAGACCAGGTTGCTCTAAGCCCCGTCCATCCTGGCCTTGAACACTGCCAGGGATGGGGCAGCCACAGCTTCTCTGGGCAACCTGTGCCAATGTCAAATAATATCTCAGAATGATGCTCAAGGAGAATGTACTCCTTTGGTTTATAGCAAAATCTGTGGGCCCAGGGTGGACTTACACTACACCTGAAGTATCTGCATCCCCATTAACTTTTCTAAAAGAAGTGAACAGAATAACCCAAACAAAATAGTACATAAAGGTCCCTTTTCTAGGTGTGGGTACAGAGGTTCATCCATCCTGCAGCTCCAAGAGACTGCAACATGGTACCACAGATGAATCCACTAAAGAAGGAAAAACTCACCAGTGCCTGTAAATTAACCCTGATCGTGCTAGTCAATTATGTTCATTTTACTCTTCCACGTAACAGATGATCTTGCTACCTCTCCAAGGTACAGTCAGTTGTCCTATTTCCTTTCAGTAGACTACTTTAAGGATTGGAGTCGGGCATGCCATTGCTGTCTGATCAGAAACAGTGAGGCAAGAGAGAAGAATCTCAACTAAACCTTAATAACTTTGTGTGAGAGAGAATGCCTATATACACATACAGCCTCCCATGAGAGTTCATCTGGAGGAGGTTTAGTGAGCTATCAAGATGCTTTGTAACTCTCATTGCACTGCATTAATATTCAGCTTACATTAAAAAGACCACCTTTCCTTGCGGGTTTGTTGGCTACAATGAAAAACGTTCCTCTATACTGCAATCATTCAATTAATCCATATGATTTGTTACAAGATTTTGCACATTAACATCTACTCACACTGCAACAAGTAAATCTCCAGCTTCAGTTTCTGCCTCTGGTTTCCATGCGGGAAATGAACTGAACAAAATGACACAAGCATCAATTCTGACCGTTTAAAGACAAAACCAAACCAAACCAAACCACCCCAAATGACCTCTTTTTCTAGGTCTGAAATATTCAGATAAGGTCTTAAGAGTTCTGCATACCCATCTGGACTGGATAGCAATATGTCATAAATTTCACAGCCAGACTTTTGCTGATGGGATTTCTAGCTTAGTTTTGTACTCTGAGGCAACCTGGATAATCACAGAATCATGGAATGGTTAGGGTTGGAAGGGACCTTAAAGATAAGCTCTGAGGTTTCAGGTTTTTTCTCCTGAACAAATCTGATCTCAGCTACACAGCACAGGTCAATCAGGCGCACAACTTCAAACACTGATCTGAACCTGGTCAAGCATTAGAAGGAGGGCATTATATCTTAGATCTTTACTGTTTGACCCTAGCTCTTGGTCCAGTCTGACCCACAAGATGCTACAGAATTGGGCATCTCTGGCAATGCATCTTTATGATAACAGCAATCTAAAATGATTAAAAGTTAAAAAAATCACATCAGGAAAACAGAAGCATGCCCTTCCACGCTCTCTCCAGCCACCACATCCATCCCAAGAGCCACAAATGCTCCTTGTGACTTAAGCCTTAGTCACTTAGCACAACCATTGCTGAGTTATCACTTAATTTACACTATAGGGAGGGATAAAAGAAAGCAATGGAATTACAATGCAGACTAAAGGTTAAAACAACAAAAGATGGATTAGGAAGACATGCAAGGAAAGGGATCAAAGAATGCTTTGCCTGTGGGATGACCTGGAAGAGATCCTGCAGCTTGCAGCAGCCAATTATAGGTTTTATTTTGCTGTTACTTAACAGCTATTTGAGACATGTGGATCAGCAGATTCAGCTAGCGTGGCTTTCAACCATTTTAGCAGATAGACAACTAGAGATGGATGCTAATTATTTTGTCTGTCAGAGACGTGGCTTTCCTTGTTGTTTGTAAACGCACACCATCTAAGAGCTATCCTGGAAGATATGAAGTAGCAATGGTAAATAATATTACTGTTAACGACAATATTTGGAAAATATACAAAGGAGAGATTCCTTACTGTGGCAGTACTAACTGTTCACCAATTAGAAGGGAGCTCTAAAGCCTGCTGCCTTTACATCTATGTTAGTAGCCAGGCACTCACAATAACTTACAAATAAATTGAATTCAACTACACAAGCTCCCTTCCCCCCCTTTTTTGTGGTATGAGAAACTGCAGAGAAGAATGATCATTAAATACACAATATAGGGAAAATAACAGAAGACTCGTAAGAAATCTGGTCCTATCTACTACATAAACACTTTCATTTTTGTTTGTATTTTAGAACTTTTCTTTCAAACTTCACATGACACTAAAGGTAAGAAAAGCAGCACTTCAGGGAGTGCTTATTAAAATAAGCTAAAAATACATGATAGTCTTTACAATCAAACTCCAAATTCAGCCCTAAGTGATTTGAGATGGTTTATGTACCCCAGTAGAAATGTAACCTACATAAGGAAGATTGGTTGTTCACATTAAATTGGGGGTAAGGAGGAGGTAGTGTTCAGCAGTTTTATTTCAGGATGTGGCTTTTTAAGAACAAGGAACCAAATAAAAATGCTTCTTACTGTTTGATTTGGATTTATTTGAATTGACCAGGCAGCTATATGTCCGCTTCTCCCACAAGAATAACCCCATCAGGATCTGGCTCTGCATGCAGGATAACTTTAAGCATAATTGATAAAATCATCAATCCTAAAAAAAAAAAACCCAAACCTTAGCCCTTACTTGGATTTGATTTTCAGATAAAGAGTCCACAGACACACTTGGGCTTTTAATGTTTAACCCCAGAATCATCGAAAAAATGACATAAAAAAAAATTAATCCATCTTCAAATTATCCTCATCCAGCATTACTGGAACTAGTTTGGATCCTGTTTCAGAAGTAGGAGATATAACTAGCTCCAATGTAAAATAACATAGTGAGACATTTAATTCTTGCCTCCAGATTCACTTGTGTGGAAGTAACTATATTGTCCTCACCCTGCTCTTCATTGCACACGCATCTTCTGTTCCTGTTCTGATCGACTGGGAGCAATGTTTAGAAAATAAGGGTTTTTTACTCAAATCAAAAAATAAGAGAGAGGGAAAGAAAAGTGGCATTGGTGAAACAGGAAAAAAAAGCCTATAGAGAATCCCTCCTACTGCTGTGTTGGGCAAAGCTCAGATGCCCTGGCCATGGTGGTCTCTGTTGCTCTCTCTCTACATGCCCTGGCACATACAGGAGCCCTTCAGAAGCAATTCTAGCCACCAAAATGTCATTGCCCTGGAGTAATAAGCATAGGCCTGGATGTACATCAATATAAGAGTATATAAAGCATGCAAAAGAAGTAACAGATGGAAATGTACTGTCCACCACCATTAAAAACGAGGTGAGGGCATGTTCCTAATACAAAGTCATAATTTCAGCAGACAGCTGCCAAGGCCAGAGGAATTACAGCTGTTTATAGCAACTTGGGACCTATTTTATCCTCTTGAAGATGAACAGGGGCCTGCTTTTATTCAGAACAGAACACTCATGCTGCAATAAATATAGCAGGGCAAATGCTCACCTAGTGCAGATAAACACAGCTTCACAAAAGCACAGCACAGCTCCTGAGGACTTGCTCCTGTGTAAATGATTTTCTCTCATGACACTATCCAGATTTATTGCTTCTGAGTGACAAAGGATCAATCTTTAATCAAAAGTGTAAGTCCTAAAATGAATTTAAATTAAAACTATAGAGTCACTTCTCATCTATTGCTCAAGGGACAACCAGAAATACCAAGTGTCTGGAACACAAGCAGAAGTGTTCAGTGGTTTCCATTTTCACCCCCATATATGTTTATTAATGCAGTTTTACCAGTATCCCCCCAAAAGAACTCATAAGATTTGAAAGACTCATAAAATGTATATGCCCAGAAGCAGCTGCATGGGTAGGGCAACGAAGGTATGGATGTGTGATGTGTTAGCACTGTTTGGAAGGAGCTGTACAGATTATCAGCAGCATTATTTTTAATTTGATGCATCTTTAGACTTACCAGCCACTCAAAAACACAACTACGATGGCAGAAAATTATTCTTTCCCTATTTAATAGGCTGGTCAGATTTACTTTTGACATCGCTCTTTAACCGAAATAGCCAATTTTACCTTAAAACAGATGCTGGCATCATGTGGATCATTAACTGGCTTTACTTACAGCCAGGTTTGACTCCAAGTTTGCACACTGCTAGGAGAGGGGAGAGGGTTCACCTCTGACATGAGCCAAGAGGAAACCAGGGGTTCAGTCTCATGCTGACACTACCTGGAGCCTTTTTGGCTACAGTGAACCCAGACTTCTCTCTGGAGAGCTTGGGCATTCATCACCCAGTTTTGCTGGCAAACAGGCCACACTGAACAGGGCCATGGGCTCTGTGTGGCCAGAGATGCCAAAGCACAGCCCTTTTCCGCATATGACTGCCATGCTGAAAGAGGGGGTTTCCTCGAACCCTTTATATTTGATCAGCCTGTCAGTATCCCAAGACAGACAAGACCCTTGTGCCCAACTAGCGTCCACATCGCAGTGTGAGGACCCTCCTAGACACCCAACCCTATCAGAGGTGAATTTGAACAACACATTCATGGACCTACACTGACAATGTCACCGAGTCAAATCCCTCATTTGAATTATTGAAATCTCCAGAAACTTACACAAAAAAGACATCAGCTGGAGATTTTTGTTATTCAAAATGCAAGTTTGGGACAGGATAAGGGTCAGAAATGCCTGCTGATAGCACACTGACTGCAAAACCATCTTGAAGCAATACACAACCTGACTGTAATCACTAACACCAGCTAGCTGAGTTGATCATTTAGTGTTCATCAAATAAAGTTCTTGTCCAAGTGCCCCTGTGGAGAAGACAAGTTCAGCCCATCAGGTACAATGGAGTCCTACCCATCTCCTCTCTATTCACTTTTACACTTATTCTTTACATTCAGGTGGAGCTTGAGTGATTCTGGTCATACAGACTTTTGTTACCCACTGGGGTAAGATTCTCTCCCTTGTCTCTCCCACAGTCAATAAAATACAGAGCACACGCTTAGTGAGGGGTGGCTGTATCTTGAAGTGGGTAACTTTGGGATGGAGGTATGTGTGGATATTACAATGAGATCATAAGGAGCAAGGTTCATTTGAAAAAAGCGATTTCACCACCATTGCTGGCTCAGGAAGGGACATCTTCTATTTTCCACTGACAGCTGCTCTCTGAATTATCAGCTGCATGGTACCATCACATTTCTATTGCTGCATGCCTGACTCTGGCAGAAAGAGAAGCAGAACTTTGCCTGGTCAGTGACATCTCAAACCCTGTGCTTAAAACCTTTGTCTTGCTATTAATTCTTTCATAAGTCTAAATCATTGTCTGAGAAGTCCACAAACTGCTGCTAATACTAAACAGTATTACCTATAACAATATTGTGATTTTTTTGTTCTTCATATAACCAACAATTATTAAGCCCAGATGGAAAAATTGTGAAAGTAACTCCCAAAATATTTGCCAAAATGATAAACACCAACCTACAAACATCACTAAATAGCTGAAAAGCTCTGACAATCTCACTTACTGCCCTCCCAAAAAAAAAGAAAGCTCTTAAAATGAACATGTTAATTTTTTTCAATCATGGTATATTAAAGAAATACATTCCAAGTGGAAGGTGTCCCTGCCTGTGGCAGGGGGCTAGAATCGGATGAGCTTTAAGGTCTCTTCCAACCTAAACCAGTCTGGGGTTCTATGATTCTAAATTTTACATATTAAGGCTGTAATCCTAGAAAGCTACACATATTTGTTTCTTTAGCGCAGCTGACCCATGCATTGAAGTCAATGCAAAAAAGCTGGTATGTAAAGTCAGTCACACTTATCTGAACCTGGGGAGTGCACTAGTGTTGAAGTTGCTGCCTGGAGGACTGAAAATACAAACAATAATAGAATTCTGATCCAAAGCAATAAATTAGTTTTATCTGAATAAGATTTTATATTATTCGTGGGTTTTTTCCTTCATTCACTGATTCACAGTAAGTTTTGGTTGGAAGGAACCTTAAAGCTCATTCAGTTCCAAGCCCCTGCCATGGGCAGGGACACCTTTCACTAGACCAGGTTGCTCCAAGCCCTGTCCATCCTGGCCTTGAACACTGCCAGGGATGGGGCAGCCACAGCTTCTCTGGGCTGTGCCAGGGAAGAATTTCTTCCTTATGTCTCATCTCAATCTCCCTCTGTCAGCTTAAAGCCATTCCCCTTGCCCTGGTCCTACAGGCCTTTGTCAAAAGCCCCTCTTCCAGATTTCTTGTTGGCCCCTTTAGGTTTTGGAAGACTGTTATAAGGTCTTCTTGGAGCTTTCTGTTCTCCAGGCTGAACCAGCCGAGCTCTCTCAGCCTGTCTCCACAGCAGAGCTGCTCCAGCCATTTGCAGCATCTCCGTGGCCTCCTCTGGACTCGCTCCAGCATCTCCATATCCCTCTTGTGTTGCTGCCCCAGAGCTGGACACAGGTCCGCAGGGGATGCTCACGAGAACATAACACTTGAAACAGTCAGAAGGAAAAGCCTTTTCTAAGAGCATTTCCTATTTTATTTTCTGCTTTATTTGTAAAGAAAAAAATTTGCAAGTAACTCCTCATTGCTTTCAATGCAGGCTCACATCAATGCTCTGGAGCAGAACAGCTGAGTAGCAGTTCATATCTTGCTGTGTCATTCCTTCTAGACAGGAAGGAATTCTTCTATCCTATGTCATTCCTTCTATCCTTAGAAGGACTAGGATATCAAGTGGGTGCCTTAATGAGCCAAATCCTTGAAACTAAACCTACCCTTTAATCTCTCAGCATGCACATCACATATATGCAAAGGTCCACATAGGTAGGTAGGATTTAGAGAAAGTAAGTCTACCATCATTATAAGAGGATTTATAGGATGGACTCGGGAAGATGAGGAAAAATTTCATTTTCATCTCCATTAAAATTGTAACTAATCCTCTTCATGTGAAATTACATATCCTGATTTTCAGAGACTCCATCTCCAGCAGTTCCTACGCAATATTGCTCCTTTTGGCTACGAGATCTTATTTAAACAAACACTTCAGAAATTATATCATTCCCACTCTAGCCCATTATTCAATAAAGCTGTAACCATGTTGCCCTAAATCTATTTGTCCCATATTGAGTAACCTTTTATCTTTTCCACTTGAACAAAACCTGCACGTTGTTGCACAATCAAGGATAATACCATTCTTCCTAAATGTGACTGCCTTTATCTTAATTTCCCCTTATTATTAAAATAACAGAAATAATAATTTCAGAATTATGCTTTTCTTTACCACTAGCCCCTTAAGACCTACTTCAACAAATTACTTTATTACACCATAGCCAGCTTCTCTATTCCTCTTCTTCCTTTGCAGTGGAGAAGTGTGTGGGGATAACACACTACTACAGTAATGTTCAGATTTGTAGGTTGGCATGCCAATAGCCAGTGTAACCAAAAGTGATTGTTTTTAAAGTGCATAATACTGTACTAAAACAAAATTAAAATATATACCATAAAATCATCAGAGTATACTAACATGAAAATTCTGAAGTGTGGAAAAAAAGTGGCACAGATTGTTCAGAGAAGCTGCGTCTGCCCCATCCCTGGCAGTGCTCAAGGCCAGGCTGGTCGGGGCTTGGAGCAACCTGGTCTAATGGAAGGTGTCCCTGCCCATGGCACAGGGTTGGAACTGGATGAGCTTTAAGGTTCCTTCCAACCAAAACCATTCCACAATTCCCTCTGCCCACACACAAACACCAGTAACCAGTTGCCTGACCATTCTCCCATAGTTTTCAGAGCTACTTATGTACTTGAGTCGCAGCTTCAGAGCAAAGTGGAGTCCAAAGAAAATACATAAGCCAAAAGGTGCTGAGTAGATGTGGGTAGTTCTGCAGGATTAGGGCTTTCAAGCAATTTCTTTTGGACACACAAGCTGTCCCTGCTACACTCCCTTCAGAATGCTGATAAAAAACACAACAGAATTTACTACCATGCACTTAGGGCTTTTCCACCTTGAATGGATCCATGTGAGCTTCCTTTCTGGATACTTCAGCTGAGGGTGGCTTAGAGAAAGAGTACAGCACTTAAACTCTGTTGGAGTCTTAGAAACTAGCGTTTCCCATACATTGAAGTCTTTCTCCATACCCCTGATAGTACAGTAGAGGAAATTAAGGTAGCAATACCATTGCCAGAAAATCATAGAGTCACAGAATCAACTTGGTTGGAAAAGACCTTTACGCTCATCAAGTCCAACCACTCCGCAGCACTGCCAAGGACACCACTAAACCATGTCACTAAGGGCCTCGTCTACACGGTCTGTGAGCACTTCCAGGGACGATGATTCCACCACTGCCCTGGGCAGCTGGCTCCAAATGCAATGTGCAAATGGCTCATTTACCTTTTGTTACCTTTCATCATCTGACCACTCTTGAATTTCTCCAGAAGTCCATTTGGTTTAGTTATTTCTCATTAAGAACATACTCAAGAGCAATATATGCTTCCTCATCATCACTCAATTTTCTCCCTGTTCCTAAATCAAAGATGCGCTATCATCAATTCTTGGCTAGATGTTTTCCCCAGAGTCAACTCCATCCGAACTGAGGGTAATTTCTGTCCTCCTCTCAGGCTGTTTCCAAACTCACCACTCAGTCAAGGCTTGTGTGAAATACTGATGACAAAAATAGAAAACATATTGAGTGGTTTCCACTAAGACACAAACATGCAACCACTGACTGCCTATGTCAAAGCCAAGAGCACAGTCTTTTGCACTGAGGTATTTTGCCAAGTTACTTTTGCTCTTGGGCAAGGTACAGATTTTGCTAAAGGCTGTATTCTGGTTTTCCCACGCACATGCTCCTCAGGTAAAGCCACCACATCTGCCCTTTCCTCCTCACACAGCTGGCACAAAATGTTCAGCTGGACACCAGATAAGGCAGAAAAAGAAACAGAGGCAGCTAAAACAATAGGTAATATTGATTTATAGGCATAGTATTGATTTATGTTTTGAAAACAATACTGAAGACAGAAATTATTCTTAAGCCAAATCAGAAGCCTATAAAAACTACAAATTACAAGTGTGCTGATCAGGATATAATCAATATTAGCTTGCACTGAACCTGAAGATATGCAATACTAAAATAGGATACCCAACAGCAACACAGGCATTTCGCAACACTAATGGCCCAGCCAAACACCATGGACAGTATCACAGGTACAGCAGCACATGAGCAACCCAACCAAAAGGCAAAGACAAGCAGCGGCAGACAGCACTACACAGTAGGCAGTATAAATTTTTTAGGGTTGAGACTTTGTCAGTCTTCTAAATACTTCTATCAATGTGATCTCTAACTCACTGAAAATATACAGAGATATATAAAAATCTACATTCACCTTCAATATCTAGGAAAGACAGGATTTTCACAATCCCACTTTTTTTTTCTGGCTCCAGCCATCCTGTTTATTCTTCACATCCCACTATATGCTTCAAATGATGGGCTCTGAGATTCAGTAAGGTTTTCTAAGATCAGCTTACCATCACTGTAGGGGAAGAGGAGCCACTACAGCTCATGGTACAAGCTGCTGCCTGAAGCTGTTCCTTTGAGAATAGTGCTAATCTTGAACGTGCAAATAAAAAGCAGTAGGAAAGGACAGAGCAATTGGCTCCCCATCAGCAGTGAATGAATGGCACCATCCCTTACCCATCTTTATTTTTCACACTCAAGTTAATTGAGTTATGACTATAAAATAGTCAGTAACAAAGTATATTAGGACATAGTAGCTGCTAACATTATCACTAGGCATGCACGTATGCTATCCACTGAGAAATCAACTACTCTGAAATCTAAGACATCATGGGGCACAAAAGCAGCATTCAAAACCTGTTCTCAATGGGTTAAAGAAAAATATGAAAGGGTTAGAAACCTATTAAAAGAACTGACAAAATGCTGAAGGCCTGAGCCCTCTCCTGGGCGTGGCTGCCCAAGGCACTCTCTCACCCTCTACTCATTCCCCTTCTCCCTGTTGCAGGAGAAGAAGAGTGGGAGTCTGTAGCCCCTCTGGAGAGACTGAGCTGTCCAGAAGATTCCTCCATGACCTACTTCTGTCAGGAGGAGCTGTGTTAGCTGCTTGAATTGCTTATTTTGACTGTAACAAGACTGGAAGTTCTCCTACGCCTAACCAATCGAGTACATCAAGGGCTCAGCAGACACCAGAATAAAGGATAACCTAATCACAGCATGTCTGCACCCAGAGAAACAGCTGACATGGGCCGTACAGAGAACATCTTTGAACTTCCACTTCAGAGCCATTCACAGGACGATCAGAAATGAACTGTTGGCTCCAAATTCAGTTCTGGAGGGACATGTAATGCTACCTCTTTGTCAACAATTTTGCTTCAGCAGAGAAACAAACTGTAGAATCCCCGACTGGTTTGGGTTAGGAGGAACCTTAAAGCTCATTCAGTTCCAACCCCCTGCCATGGGCAGGGACACCAGGTTGCTCAAAGCCTAAAAAGGTT
Organism: Pezoporus occidentalis; assembly: GCF_034315485.1. Classification (NCBI taxonomy): domain Eukaryota; kingdom Metazoa; phylum Chordata; class Aves; order Psittaciformes; family Psittacidae; genus Pezoporus; species Pezoporus occidentalis. The sequence goes on from NW_026916294.1 coordinate 7,934,483, forward strand.
GCAGGACAGAGCATTTTGCACTACCCCTGCCTGGGCTCTCCTGCTGTAGGTAAACCAAAGATTCCCAGCTGCAGGCTTGAAACGCCAGGACTAACGTATTTGGATCCAGTTGGAGATGCTCCTGCTCATTGCAGGGGGGTTGGACTAGATGACCTTTGAAGGTCCCTTCCAACCTAAACTATTCTAAACAAGCAAACAGGCCAGCAGCAGAAGTGTTCTGCTGGTACCTCAAGAGTTCTGCTGCCTTACACAACCCCTGCAGCATCAGTAACAGAGCAGTTGCTCTGAACAAAAATAACAGTCTAAATCAAGCAATGTAGGAATATACATGCCACATCATGCTTTGACAGCTACATCGGTTTTTGCTGAAAATTTTCTCTTAAAAACCCTGCCAAAATTAAAGAAATAGAAAGTAAGAATAAAAGAAGTGTCAAAATATGACTTAGATTCACAGAATCAACTCAGTTGGAAAAGACCTTTAGGATCATCAAGTCCAACAGTTCCTCAGCACTGCCAAAAACCAAGGGCCTCATCTATGCAGTCTGTGAACACTTCCAGGGACGGTGACTCCACGACTGCCCTGGGCAGCCTGTTCCAATGCCTGACCACCCTTTCGGGGAAGAAATTGTTCCTAATACCCCATCTAAATCTTCCTTGGTAGAACTTGAGGCCGTTTTCTCTTGTCCTATCCTTTGTTCCTTAGGACCAGAGCTCAGCCACCTCCTGGCTTCATCCTCCTTTCAGGAAGTTGTAGAGAGTGATGAGGTCCCCCTTCCCTGAGCCTTCTCTTCTCCAGACTAAACCTGCCCAGTTCCCTCAGCCATTCCTCATCAGACTTGTGCTCCAGGCCCTTCACCAGCTCTATTTCCCTTCTTTGACCTGCTCCAGCATCTCAATATGTGATCTGCAGTCTCTTGTTATGAGGAGCCCAGAACCAAACACAAGATTTGAGGTGGGATTTTCAGATTTGACAGGGGGATCGTCACTTCCATAGTCCTGCTGGCCACACTATTTCTGATACAGGCCAGGATACTGTTGGCCTTCTTGGCTGCCTGGGCACAAGCTGGCTCATGTTCAGCTCCATCAATCAGCACCCCCAAGTCCTTTTCTGAAGAGCAGCTTTCTCTTAAGTCTCAAGACTTCCCTCTTGAAGGTCCAGTACTACGTCTCCTTCCTAGTGGAGACTTCCTGAGCACAGATCTGACCTTCCTGTGCTGGATGGGTCACTAGCTGTGTTCCACATGAGCTCTTCAAGTCTCATCCTTCACAGTACAAGAGAAAGCCTTCCTTGCCCATTGTGTATTTCAGACATGCCTTTTGTTACCATGCATATAAAGGCTGGGGAATAAGAAATCCCTATACATTTGTCACAATTTTTTAATTGCCATATAAATGTAGCCCGTCAACTAAAATCTGCTTTTACACTCAGCGTAGGGAGAAAATTGTGACTAACAGGAATCACTTAACATGCACATAATCTATAATACGTGGTCTTTGGGTCCAGATATGCACTGTGTGTCAGTAGACACTGTCTGTTCAGCCTAGAGAGGACTAAGGAGGAATCTGATCAATGTGTGTAAGTATCTGAAAGGAGGGTGTCCAGAGAGTGGGGCCAAACTCTTTTCAGTGGGGCCAGGCAATGGGATGAGACGCGAGGGCCATAAACCAAACCACAGAAAGCCCCACCTGAACATGAGGAAGAACTTCTTTACTGTGAGTGTGACTGAGCATTGGAATAGGTTGCCCAGGGAGGTTATGGAGTCACCTTCCTTTGGAGATATTCAAGGGCCATTTGGACACAATCCTGAGTAACATGCTTTAGGCAACCCTGCCTGATCAGGGAGGATGGACTAGATGACCTTCAGAGGTCTGTTCCGACCTCAGCTATTCTATGATTATCTTCCTGTTTCTTCAATATCACACTGGATTCACCAGTTATCTATGCATTGCTGAGGTGATGGTCAAGCCTTTAACATTCAGTGTATTCCCATCTGCTATCTACAAGGACAGATTTGCTGGACCACAGGAAAAGGGAACTCCAACATTAAACTGCTTTATTTCAGAGGTAAAAATTAATAGAGCAATAAGCACAATAAGAAATGACCAAGCAACAGCCTAGAAAACTCCCAGTGAAGAGATTTAAATAAATCAGTGTTTTTTAATGAGCAGAACTGCCGTGAAAGCATGATCATCTTTATAGAAAGCAGCACCACAAATCATTATCACACCCCAGGGATCACAGGTTTCACAGATGAGCTAAAGCAGACAAACTGCGTAGGTCAGGTTTTTCCTCCCCTGCCTTCCTACACAGCACTGGCAAACACACAAACAAGGAAAATGCTGGGTACCCTTGTGACAAAAAGCACTTGGAGAGCTGCCCGAGTAGGCGTGCATCGGCACATCTCTGTGCCAGGGCACGTGGGTGCAATTCTAGCTCCACAGTGCATAAGCTGTAGGTCAGAGAATGAATTTGGTTAGGTGTTTATCACCCCTGGACTGGCTCCAGAACCTGGACCACAAAGACAGGGATTAAGCTCCTCCAGTGTTCTGCTCTTTCTAACCCAATTTAAGGGAAAGATTTACCCTGATACACGCACAGTAGGAAATTCTGTGGATGGGATTTCAGCAAAACCTTAGCTGCAAATTCCTTACTGCTGTGTTACAAGAAAGTGACAGCATAAAGTCCTCATTTATATTAGATGAAATGTCTTCATCCCTCCATTATACAAAGAACATTTAACTACCTGCTAGTTAAGAGACAAAAAAGGCTGTAGCCAAAAAAACCTCTGTGATCAACCTCTGATTTCTGGAGGACTTGCATTTCTTTACTTAAACCAATCCACACAGTTTTCCTTCCATTTTGCATTCAGGGACTCTACAGTCTATATCTAGCTGAAGCACATCTGACAGAGACAATTTATTTCCTAAGATTCCTGTTTGTTATGTTTCAGTGGTATTGACCTTTAATTGTAGTTTGCACAAAAGCCCAAACCTTCAATGCCTGCCAAGGTCTAATTTATCTCTGAAATTTAATACACAGAATTGAGCTGACAAACTCAGCTAATAAGTACTTAAGTCTGGCATATAGTCATCTAAGCTATTTTAACATTATCCTTGAGTGGTTAAATGTACAAATCCCTGATCACAATAAATGTATTTTGGGCGTTATTTGGATTTAAAGAAAAGAAGGCTGAAAAATTGGCGCAGCTTCTCCGTTTCTAGGTGCGTATGGTTTGTTTTATTGGTAAACCACCACCTTTAAGAAATCTAATCCTAATGCAGGAGCTGACCAAAAATAATATGGCATACATTGCTGTTGACATATTGTCCTGGGTTCAGCAGTAGCAGTCATTTTTCCCCTTCTTGGTAGCTGGTGCAGTGCAGTGTTTTGACTTTCGGCTCGGGAACAGAGCTGATAACAAGCGATGTTTTGGTTTGGCCAAGGACTTTGTGAGCCTCATGCTCTGCCAGGGAGGAGGGGAAGCCGGGAGGAAGCAGAGACAGGACACCTGACCCAAACTGACCACAGAGGTATTCCATACCACAGCACGTCATGCCCAGCAGGTAACTGGGAGTGAGCTGGAAGGGCTGGGAGACTGCAGGGTTGGAGGAGGTATCGGTCGGAGCTTGGTCGGGCTGGGGGGGGCGAGTTATCGGTCGGCTGGTGGTGAGATGATGTATTCTCTTCCCTTGTTATTTCCTTTATCATTGTTATCATTGGTGGTAGCAGTAGTGATCTGTGTTATACCTTAGTTACTAAACTGTTCTTATCTCAACCCGTGGGAGTTGCATTCTTTTCGATTCTCCTCTCCGTCCCTCCGAGAGCAGGGGGAGGGCAAGAAAGGGGGGGAAGTGAGCGAACGAAATTACCTGACTGGGTTTAAACCACGACAGTTCTTTTTGGCGCCCAACGTGGGGCACGAAGGGTTGAGATAACGACAGGTTTGACTGGATTAATAGTCACTCGTCACAATGCTGATTTATTGGCTCTCAGAGTTGTTTCGCTTGATCTCACAGCTTCAGAATGTTGTAACTTACGTAGAGCCGGTATTTGCTGTGATAGTGTTTATCAAGTATGGGGCCTGGGCTAAGGTTCTTGTCTCACTGTGCTTTATGGCAATGGCTTGTAATACGGGTGGGCTCCAGCAGCAGGGCGGGACGGACGTGGCCGTGGACTTGTACCTGGCCGTCCGGCTGCTCTTCACCGCCCTGGCCCTTACCCTACTCTCCATCTTCGTGAGGCTGCGGGGAGCCGAGGGGGAGCGGCCCCGGGAGCCGGAGGCAGCCGAACCGGCCCGGGAGAGCGGCCCCGGGGACCAAGCGGCGGCGGGAGCGGGGCCGGAGGCCGCGAGGGGACGGCTGCCGGTGGAGGAGGTCGGGGAGGTCGAGGAGCGGAAGGAGGCGGCTGCAGAGCAGCGGGAGAAGGCGGCGGAGGAGCCGAGCCCCGCGGAAGAGCCGAGCCCCGCGGCCGAGCCCAGCCCCGCGACGGCCGAGAGCATTCCCCGGCAGCCGCCCGCCGAGCCCCAGGAGGATGCAGGAGACCATGCAGCATTTCCCAGCAAGGCAGAGGAGGAAGAGCTGGACTCAGGAAAAGGGAAGCTGGCGGTGGGAGAGCCGGCAAGCACAGCAGCTGCACCAGCCCCAGTGACAAGTACAGCAGCATCAACTGAGAGTTCTGAAGGTTTTGAATGGCCTTTGGGCATCCTTGGGACCTGCCTGCTGATTGTGATGGGGATCAGCATGTTGGCACACACACAGACTGTGTGCTACCCACAACCATTTTGTCTGATCTCAGAAGTTAAGCAGAGTCAGGTTTGGGTCTTGTCTGGGGTTAGACAACGATGCAGGGTGACCAAGAGATTTTCCCCAAAGCCGGACAGTCATGAGTGGCAGGATGTGCGTGACAGTATGGGCAAGTATCTAGTCCACTGGGCCCCTCCAGTGCTTTGGAAGCGTCGGAGATGGAAGGCAGCTGTATGGAGTACCCAGCAGCAAGCTGCAGAAACTGCTGAAGGGGACAGTGAATTATTTTGAGCCTGGTGGGCCCATGGCACTTCAGGCCATCAGAGCAGAGATGCAACATAGAGATGGACTCATGATCGAGGGGTGGACTTAGCAATGGACACTATTGCCCAGGTTATTCACGAGCGTGAACACTGCACACAGTCTCTCCTGCTCTGGAAGACTGTTACAAGAGATGGAGCCTGACATCATGGACCAGATGGACACAGCAGCTTTATAGGGACTGGTCCATGCACTAAGTTAAGAGTGCACCGAGATAAGAGTGATGGTATATTGAAAATGTGGGATCTGAGCATGACGTGAATGGTATGGAATAAGGGGTGGATAATGTCCTGGGTTCAGCAGTAGCAGTCATTTTTCCCCTTCTTGGTAGCTGGTGCAGTGCAGTGTTTTGACTTTCGGCTCGGGAACAGAGCTGATAACAAGCGATGTTTTGGTTTGGCCAAGGACTTTGTGAGCCTCATGCTCTGCCAGGGAGGAGGGGAAGCCGGGAGGAAGCAGAGACAGGACACCTGACCCAAACTGACCACAGAGGTATTCCATACCACAGCACGTCATGCCCAGCAGGTAACTGGGAGTGAGCCGGAAGGGCTGGGAGACTGCAGGGTTGGAGGAGGTATCGGTCGGAGCTTGGTCGGGCTGGGGGGGGGGGCGAGTTATCGGTCGGCTGGTGGTGAGATGATGTATTCTCTTCCCTTGTTATTTCCTTTATCATTGTTATCATTGGTGGTAGCAGTAGTGATTTGTGTTATACCTTAGTTACTAAACTGTTCTTATCTCAACCCGTGGGAGTTGCATTCTTTTCGATTCTCCTCTCTGTCCCTCCGGGAGCAGGGGGAGGGCAAGAAAGGGGGGGAAGTGAGCGAACGAAATTACCTGACTGGGTTTAAACCACGACACATATAAAATGCATTTGCTTGCTCACTCACACTTCTGGGTTTGGGTTTTTTTCCCTACTGCTAGCTCAAGGAGCAGTTAGCGTCAGTTAAACTCAATTCTGCTCAAGAACCTGCTAACCTCCAAGTTATTTTCATGACCGATAAAACTAACGAAGACTGAATTCTTACTAAGTTGTGTCTCCTGTGGCTTTCCCTTGTGTAGAGTTCCTCATGTTTAGTAAAGACTGAATTTTCATGGGAACCCTTTCTGAGTTGAGGCAGTAAGAGGTTCTCCTCTATCTGGCTGCTCATTCTTATAAACCTAGAAATGTACTTTCTCAGACTTCTGCATCTCTGAAATTTGACTTAAATATCTACTGGCAAACAGGGAAAACAAGTTCATGCTTAATTTTATGTTTAGACAAGTATATGCAAGAATAGAATCATGTAAGTCTTCTCTCCTTGGGAAACCAGGCTAAATCATGATTCACTGAGAGAGTGAAGTGCTAGATCCTGCAACCTGCTGGATGTTTAAATTGTAGCTTGAAACATTCATTACCAGCAGGGCCTTTTATGAGGAGGGATACTTTCACAGGAAAACCGCCTTAGCCCAGAATAAGACCCTGTTTTATGTGTGAGCCTCCTTCTGTAATGACAGGAGATCTTCAGGTCCAACGGTCAGTTCTTGACCATGTATGTGAATGGTGTCCTTCTGCCAGCAAATTTTCCCTTCACCTCTTAATGCTAGCTTCCAAACAGGCCCATGCAGCTCACTGAAAGTCCTCCGAGTACAAGAACTGGTCACACAGCTCTTTTTCTGGATAAATGCCTTTGCTCTGTGCTCAGTTAACCTCTCCCTTTCATACCATCAGGGACTGATCACTCAAGCTTATCCCAGGTGATCCTGGAAAAGCCTCTGCTTTCTCTCTCACACCACCATTCACCTGAACGTCAAAGGTCATCCTAAAGAGGCATTTTCATCCTTAATGACCTCCACTGTTATGAACAGATTGATTTGAGTTGCAATAAAACAATGAAGATGCTTGAATTTTAGACTCCACAGCTTGGAAACCTCATTTTCCAAGTCCACCCAGATTACCAATTCTCCTTCAGCTCAGAACACCAGTTCCTAATTTTGAGCATCTGACTGACAGAACAAAGGAAAACAGAACACAGTTTGCCAGGATTACCTGCCAGCTTTCCACCCCAAAACATTCAAAGCCTATCTGCAAAACCAGCACTTGTGCACAAAAGTGAACACACTTCAACGTCATGTTAGGATGCCAGGTGGAGGAAATGAATGAATGAGGAAAAAAACACATAAGGGGAAAAAAGTAAGAGGGTTGCTAGGTTGTTTTTTGGTCTATTTTGCCTGAATACACACACATTAAACAAGATAATTCGAGTCCTAAATCACAAAATATGTGGTTCCTTAGGTACACATCTACAGCAGCACACCTACAGCTGCTTGGTTCAAAGGATGCTCCATTTTACAGATAAACTCTGTATTTTAGGGGAAAAGAGAATTTTAAGACTGAAGTCATGAGTTCAAAACAATCACTGGTGGCCACCTGGAAATTAAAATCTAGTCCATGTAAGGAAATACTTACAATCATTTTTCTTCCCTAAAAATCTATATTCTGAGCTCCATGTCTTCCTTCCAGACCCAGTGAACCTGCTGGCCCCAAGGCACAGGACAGCAATTTCTTTTCTTTTTTTCATAGTACTCTGTCTCAAGATAATTTATAACACTGTGTAGAGGAGGCCCTCAGTGACATGGGTTAGTGGTGGCCTTGGCAGTGCTGGGGAACAGTCAGACTGGATGATCTTGAAGGTCTTTTCCAACTTAATGGCATTCTATAGTGTCATTAAGTATTATATATATTTTTATCAAGATAATTGCTTATATAGAGGCTATTTGTTTATTTAAAGCCTCTAAAATTTCACTCAGAATCACTCCCCCTCCCAACCCATTTATCCAATCTCAGCTTGGTAAATTATGTCTCACACTGTTATTACGTTTCTGTCTTCATGAGCTGTTTGATCCTGTTAGGTTTTCGCAGGCAATGCCACTATTTAGGTCAGGCAGTCAGTACTACAGTCCTAATACTATACTGTAGTCCTGTGGTACTACAGTTTTATTTTCCTATTTAATCTTGTTATTTCAATCTGCAGGGACTGCTTTAGTGATGCAGCTAACCTATGAGATTTTACTCTGTTTACTTCAAGACAAAACAATCTGGTCCTTGATAGGCATGACTTCACCTATCTTTCCCATGTAATTTGTCACCAATGTGCCTGTCACATTGATTATTCTTCTACTAAGTTTCTAACACACCTGTTACATCAACAATCTCATTTATAACCAGTAACTTCAGTTTCAACTTTTTTTTCCAGACTTCCTACATTTGCACTGAAACACACACATATTTGGTCCAACTGTCTATGTTTCTTTGTGCTGGTTAAATGGAACTCCAGACAATTCCTATTTATTTGAGAAAATAGGATTCTTCGTATACTGATAATTGTTTGTGCCACAGCACAGTGTCCAAAATAGCAGACATTTTCTGCATTGTAACAAGAGCTTCTCAGTTTTTCAGGACTTCATTGCGGGTAAAGTACAGCTCAGAATGAGCTCTCCCAGAGGTTCAACAAGGAACCAGTACTGTTTGTGAGATGATGCAGCAGATGGAATTTTTAGGTAGCCCTTACTTCTGCCAACCTCAGAGAGTAGTGTAAGGGTCAGTTTAAATTAGTGAAAATCTCAAAATTTGGCTCAGTAAAAGTTAGCATGACTCATAGCTTAATCTTGCCTATACCTGAATATGTCAACCTGCGACTGTAGTATGAGAAAAATAAAGCAGGTTTACTAATAACTTGCCTCATGAACCACCTAGATCATATCTAACATCATTTCCAAAGGGAAAGGAAATTGCTTAAATCCAAACTCTACCTGCATTCAAATCTATGTTTCTGATTTCATTCATTGCAAGGGGTTGGACTAGATGACCTTTGAAAGTCCCTTCCAACCCAAACTATTCTATGATTCTATATAGGGGAATATGAAAACCTGACTTTAGGTAGGAAACTAAGTTAGGAGCAGTTTCATAATTGTTTAAATAGAATTTAACCAAGAGAAAAATGCTCACACACATTGCAATAACTAAGAATGGCTTTCAAAATTGAGTCAGGTACAGAGGCATGTTAGAGACATTATAATCCAAAAGGAGAGGTACTTCCAACTTTTTAAGTTGCTTTGGAAGATAACTTATGGCTATATCTAATAGTCAAATATATATGCAAATGTGTGAATGCAAAATCACACCCAGTCTTTACAGCTCTTGTGATAGACTTGATGTGATATACACTATATACATCTATGTACACACATATAACGAAAAGTTCCAGTGAAAACGCACCCCTTCTCCAGATCTATTCTGGTATTTATCCAAAAGCAGGAAGAAAGGCTTTCACTTTTGTAGACTCCAATCAAGAATGGGAAATACAGGTAAGCCCTTTCTAATATTAAACTACTGCTGCCACCAAATTGGCTCTGTTTTTGCAGTTTCCCCTTCTATCAGCAGTGGTCCATTAGCACCATACTTTATATTGCTCTTTGAAAAGAACTGCCTACATCATTAAAAATATCTTCATATATCCCTATATATGTGTATTTAAGATATTTTGTGTATATCTATATATACACATAGGGAGATATATATATATATGTACAGGGCTGTTCAGCTGGGAGAAGAGAAGGCTGCGTGGAGACCTCATAGCAGCCTTCCAGTACTGAAGGGGGCCTATAAGGATGCTGGGGAGGATCTCTTCATTAGGGACTGTAGTGACAGGACAAGGGGTAGTGGGTTAAAACTTAAAACAGGAGAAGTTTAGATTGGATATAAGGGAGAAGTTCTTTACAGTAAGGGTGGTGAGGCACTGGAATGGGTTGCCCAGGGAGGTTGTGAATGCTCCATCCCTGGTGGTCTTCAAGGCCAGGTTGGACAGAGCCTTGTGTGACACGGTTTAGTGTGAGGTGTCCCTGCCCATGGCAGGGGGGTTGGAACTGGATGATCTTAAGGTCCTTTCCAACCCTAACTATTCTATGACTATATATATATACATACACATACATATATCCATTCCCCCCCGCCATGTTAAAAACAAACAAGCTTCTAAAATCACGCACATGTCAGCTGATGAAAAGGCAGCTGTTTCCATGAAGGTTATCCAGGTTTTGGGAACTGGGAAAGCTGACAAAATCAACAATATTTAGAATGGAAGTGATTCTTTCCTCCTTAACTGTATCTTGATCTAACAGCTTAATAGTTGCCACCATCCTGAATTAGCTAGACACAAAACTAACAATGCTCCGCATTGACAAAGAAGTTTCTTAAAACTCCACCAAGGAGACACTATTCGTTCCACAGAGTGCTCACAATTTTAGTCATTTAAACAGTTGTATTTCACACAAAAGGCAAGATCCAAAGGGTTACTGACACATTTCTGATAAAAAACTGGCAGAAATTGTGTGCCTAAATTCCAGATTTTCATGCACAAAACTGCTACCAACCTGCTTAAGCATGAGAGGCTGCAGGATTTTACATTTCACTGCAAACCCCTGCATATTCAAAGATTTGCTCTTCAATATACCCAGAGTCACCTTCATCTTTGCTAAGCAGATCTCCTCTCCAGGTTATGCTCTTTTGCCCAAACCAGATTAGAATATACAGATCACATAACCCAAGCCAAGCCCTGCCGAAAAGCCACCAAGCAAAAAAACGTATCTAAGATCACAGAATCCCAGACTGGTCTGGACTGGAAGGGACCTTCAAGTTCATCCAGTTCCAACCCCCTGCCACGGGCAGGGACACCTTCCACTAGACCAGGATGCTCCAAGCCCCGTCTAACCTGGCCTTGAACACTGCCAGGGATGGGGCAGCCACAGCTTCTCTGGGCACCCTGTGCCAGGGCCTCACCACCCTCACAGGGAAGAATTTCTTCCTTTTATTCTACCTAAGAGCACACTGAAGCACTGAGTTTAACCAAACCCACAGAAACTACAGCCTCAATTGTCCATAGACATAAGCAGAGAACGCTGCTTTGTGTTGCTTATCCAGTAACTAACATGCAAAAACCCCCAGGTGAAGAGACTCAAAGCCCAGGTCTCCCCAGCTCAAACTGCATGCCTAACTCCTAAACATTAAGGTCAAGTTCCTGCTTCCTTCCACTCCTGGAAATTTCCTCCCTGGATTCCTGTCAGTCTGGTGTCCAGCTTTCAATAGGAATGATGATGGATGATCTCCAGGGAAATACAAGGGGGTGGTAAAGATGATTTCCTAACAGCAGGTAATATACAGATGATTTTCTCAGACAAGGCAGGAAACTTAACCCCAACCTCCCTGTCCCCTGCTGCTATCACTGTCTCACGGCCCTCACTGACTTCACAAAGGGACAAGCCTGCCACCTCTGTCAGATGCCTGTGGTGGCTGTGACATGCCAGATTTACATTATACCTGACTGAAGGCAGCAAATACATGCCTTAGTTTCAGAGAAATAACAGAAGAGAGTTTCAGAAAGGAAGCTCCCCTCTCTGAGATTTCTATCAGTTCACTGTAAACCTCTGTCTCAGCAGGCTAGAGGTCATGAATTTCATTCTCTGAGCTCAAATTGCAACACCTCAAAGCCCGCAAGATATAACCCAAATTCCCTCTACATCATTCAAAATATGGAATCTCATGTTTTTCATTGACTACCAGGACAGGCGTGATAGTGAAGACCTACCTATATGCATTGCTGGATCGATTTCTCTCCTGTATCTTCTTTCTGTTATTTAAGATGTACATAGCTACTTAGCTGACACCACTAGTCTTATGCTTGCCAAAATGCCTGGATTGCCTTTAGGTATTCTACTGGTTTCCCCTGGATAAAAAAAAAATCATCTATGTAAACCTAGAGCCCTCTGTAACATCAAAACTGTGTTACACCTCAGGTGTTGAACATGATCCAAGAAGCCTCCCCAAAGGAGGTGCTGAACACACACAGACTAGCTCAGCTTGCTAAAGAGCTGCCAGAACCCCACTGCTACACTCATTGTAAAGTACATATCTATACATATATATAAAGCTTTTAATGTGTATATAATATATTTGGCACCAATAAAAGCTCCAAAATTCCCTTAGAGGTGGTGGGAAGAATTTCTTTTTTGCATCCTATTTCTTACAGAACAACAAATTCATATATCCATCCTGGTATTTCTTCTGTTTGCTCAGTAGCTTCCAAAGCAATAGGCCCACCCAATTCTTCTCTTTCTGCCCTTTAAACAGGAAGGTTCATTCTAGAGCATCAGCCGTGTGTCAAAGCTGAGTTTTTTCATCTCAGTTCACTATTCCCAGGATCATGTCTCCAAATTTCCTTAATTCTCTTTATCCTACCAAAGAACTCATTCTCTTGCTAAACATCTGATGTAATTTTAACCCAATGATGGATACTGTTAACCAGGTTTTATTCTGGTCTTCGCACAAGTTGAGTCATTTTGCTTTTCCCACACACTCAACATATGTGTTCAGTGCATAGAAATTCAGCTCTATAAATCTGCTTTTGTCTTTTAATCCTCCAGTGCCTCTGGCTTTTCTTTTATTGCTAGAACACAATTTGTGGCAATGTATTAGACTGCGTATAAGCACCTAGCTTAAAATAAACAGCCATGCTGTTTGCTTTAAGATCAATAGCCAATTCATCTTTCATTCTGTTGCTGCCCATAGGTACTAGTAAGAAAAGAAAAATAAAATAAAATCACACAAGGAATGTCACCTTTTTGTCCTTTTTGTGCACATCTTAAAGGGGATGACAGACTTTCTGCCCAGCTGTGCTTCTTACACATCTTCCCATATGCTCAGGGCACAGGAAAATCGCTGCAGCCAGTGCCAGTTCACAGAACCATAAATCAAGCAGGTTGGAAAAAACTGTTAGGATCATCCAGTCCAACCATGCCCCAGCACTGCCAGGGTCACCACTAAACTGTTGGGAATGTTGCACAAGAAGCTGTGCCAGCAGACCTGGATGAATGCATGAACATCCTAACCCTCATCAGCTGCAAACCATGGGAGTCAAGAAGAGTCGAAGTTAGAACACCGAGATAATCTCAAAGAACTGTAGACACTGAAACAAAGAAGTCACCGAAGACAAAGATGTGATGTTGTACTGGGGACTTTCCCAGGAGCTAATGAAAGTCTCCAGTGTGGACTGAGGGGACAAAAGAATTTGTGTTTAAGGGAAAATGGAAAGTAATAATCTAGGAGAAAGCGGTAACAAAGAAATGTGCTTATACATCTGAGAACAAATAAATTGTTCAAGCAAAGGCGTGAACAATAATGTGATTGGTTGAGAAAAGTATATGCAAAAGATACTAAAAAGAAACTAAGAGATGCTAACAATTACTAACTACTAGGCAGGAATCTACAAAAAGCCCATAAGATCGCCCAATAAATGATTTCGGCTGCACCATAACTGGAGCCCGTGCCTCAATTGCCTCACTAACCCATGCCACCAAGGGCCTCGCCTACACAGTTTGTGAACACTTTCAGGGACGGTGATTCCAGCACTGCCCTGGGCAGCCTGTTCCAATGCCTGACTGCCCTTTGGGGAAGAAATTGTTCCTAATCTCCAGTCTAAACATCCCCTTGTGAGCTTGAGGCCATTTCCTCTTGTTGTACCACCTGTTCCTTGGGAGCAGAGCCCAGCCACCTCCTGGCTCCATCCTCCTTTCAGGCAGTTGTAGAAGGTGATAAGGTCTCCCCTGAGCCTTCTCCAGACTAAACCCCCTCAGTTCCCTCAGCCACTCTTTATTAAACTTGCACCCAGGCCCTTCACCAACCCCGCTGCCCTTCTCTGGACTCGCTCCAGACCTCAGTATCTCTTTTGTAGTGATGGGCCCAGAACTGGACACAGGATTTGAGGTGCGGCCTCACCAGCTGCCACAACAGAGCCCGTTTTGTCGGAACCAGACTTTCCACATCAGCGGTGCTGCTGCCATGGGACTCTCCCTCTTGCCTGTCTGTAATTGCTGTCTATGCTTAATGCTGAGACCTGTGTTGACACAAGCTGCCAAAGAAAATATTTCAGTATCATACTCAAATACCAATCACCTTCCTGAGAACAGTGGGACTGCTGGCTCCAAGAAGAGAAAAACAACCCAGCCTTCCAGATATGCTAGGGGCTTCAAAATTGCAAGAGTAAGAAGAAAAGTGAAGTGATCTTTCACTTTCTGGGGGTTGTTTTTGCTTTCATCGTTCATCTCTAAGCTTTTCTCTTCAAATTCAAGAAACAGATCTTCCAAAATAACAGCTGAGAAGTTCAGATACCTGCCCATTCAAGGGATGGATTAAACCAAGTATTACAAAATCCCTTAGAAGATTATAAGCACTAAAGCCTATGTGGAAATTGGAGCTTTTTTAATATAATATCCTGCCTTTCTTTACGAGATAAATACAGCAAGTGGAGACGCTACTTTTGCTGATCCACAAGATAAGAACAATCCAACTATGGCTCATCTTCTCCATGTCCAAGACTCATTTCCCCTTTTTCAGTATTTCACCATAGCTTTCATCACAAGGAAGACACCAATTCCAAACGCTTTCATTTTCTTTCTTTTTAGTTCAACAATCAGCAACTAATATTACCTCCAGCTGGAATATATTGTCATTTTGTTTCATGCAACACTACAAGGTAGTAAGAGAAGCCTTCCAGGCTTCCCATGCCTTACACACTGTGCTCTAATGGGTACTAACATCTATATTATCTTTTCAAACTGCATGAAATAAGATAAAAGCGTATTTTTCTATTAGTGTTTTCACACCTTTGCACTTCATTTCATAGATCTATGTACTTGCAAGAAAAGCAAAGGTCACCTGATAAATATTTCTAAATTGTTTTGTTACCAGGAAAAATAGGTGTTATCTGTCACTTCCATCCTTAGGAGCTGCCTGTTTGCAGCAGGCATGCAGGTCTGAGCATTGTCTTAAATACTTATGGTAACAAATCCTTCTAGTAGTAGGTCTTTGTTTCCATAGCAACTGTCTAATAATTTGCCAGATAACATCTATGTGATAAACAAGCCCAGAAATCACTGTTGACTCACATTAGAAGAAATCCTATACAGTTTTGTGCTGCACTCTCAGAGACAACAGTTGCACTGTGCGGCTCTGAGGTTTCCTATTTCACATTAGGAGGTACTCAATCTTCTCCAAGAAGTAATAGGATTAAGCAATTTCCCCAAGCATCATAGAATATTCAACACAACTCATTTTAATGTGATCAGGATAAAGGCAACATCCTCTGCATCTGTCACCACACTACACATTCACAATTAATTAAGAAACGCATCTGCAAGCGGTGCCTTGTTTAAAAGGGTTCCTTGAAGCAAACAAAACTATGAAGAAAGCAGCCAAGCACACATAAAATCCCCATAACTTTAAAACTTCATTAAATATATATATATACACACACACAAATGTTAAATAAAGTGGCATTGGCAACATGGCATAGCCATGGGACAGAGGAAGCCAGATGGAAATATGAAATCCCCTGCTCTCTTCACAAAGTGACATTTGGGGGGAGGAAGACTGTCCCAGGTAATAGTTGAGCATGGCTGAAGAACAGAGCCGCCCAGCACACTGGGAAAACGTGTCCCAACAAGGACTGAGTGAAGCATTGTGAAGATTCCTAGAATAGTTTGGGTTGGAAGAGACCTTCAGAGGTCATCTAGTCCAGCCCCCCTGCAACAAGCACAGCCACCTTCAACTAGATCAGGTCGCTCAGAACTACATTCCAACCTGAACTATTCTATGATTCTACTTTCCCATTTCATTGTGTTAATGTTCCTATTGCAGTTTGCCAAAATCTGTTTGCTGTATTTTCTTATTTCACCTTTTCAACAAGGAATCCAACCCCCATTTGGTAAATACTGTTGACTTTAGCAAAAATGAACAGCCAGTGAGATCACTGACATGAGTTGCAACTCTTGAGAGCTCCATTCCAGGTTCCCTTCAGCTTCTTGAGTGTAAAACTCAAACCATTACACAGCTTGAGGCTGTTCCCTTGCCCGTTCCTCATAAGGCTTACTCTCCTTATTTGTTACCCTTTTCTGGACCCACTCCAGCACCTCAACACCTCTCTTGTCATAAGGGGCCCAGAACTGAATACAGCATTTGAGGTGCGACCTCACTAGTGCCCAGTATGGGGGGTTGATCACTGCCCTGGCCCTACTGGCCACACTATTGCTGATACAGGCCAGGATGCTGCTGGCCTTCTTGGCTGCCTGGGCACAAATTGCTCATGTTCAGCTCTGTCAATCAGCACCCTCAGGTCCTTTTCCACAAAGCAGCTTTCCAGCCACAATTCCCAAGCCTGGAGCATTGCACGGGGTTGGTGTGGCCCAAACGCAGGACCTGGCATTTTGCGTTATTGAACCCTGCACCACTGGCCACAGCCCATTGATCCAGCCTGTCACGTTCCCTTTTAACTTTTAAATCTGTGCATCTTTCAAAAAAATATATGCACTTCAATGTGAAAATCTGGTTTATAACCCTTAGTGACTGCAATTAGATTTGCATGAATTATTTATTAGGAATCCATAACCGCAAACAGGTTTCTCAACAGTTTAGCCGAGTTTTGCTTAGACCATTTTATTGCTTACCCAAACAACATAATTGTCCTTTGAATTTGAGTCAGAATCTCAATACATAATGTCAGGCTGGGTGTTTGCACAGTTTCGCACCTAGTCGAAAATATAATGCACATCATTCGATTTTTCCTCCGAATAAAGCAAAGCCACAATATACTCTATTTCCCAATTGCTTGGTTGCATAGCTTAGCACTCACAAAAAATCAAAAGGAAAAATGCTTAAAAAGCTACATATTCCTGGTTTTAAGTATACCTTTTATATAAATAATATCCTTGAATATTCAAGTTATCAATTTGAACTATATAAATGGCTTAGAAGTTGGCTTTACCTTCTATCGAAATCTGTGTTAAGACCAGCAGGAAGTATAATTTCAAGCAACAGAATCTCAATGCTCAATGTAACTTTTATGTGGACTATGCTGAGCTTTTTACAAGTGCTGCCTAGACCCCAGATAACCTGCTTCTGTTGTTAGATGTGTTAAATATCTTGATCGTTGTTCCTATTTTGTAGTGGAAATGATGGATGATTACAAAAGCGGACAGAAAAAGGTAGGTATAGAAGTGCTACAGTTTTGATAGCACTTATTCATGCAATAAATGATTAGTGAGCAAATGGGTGAATTATTTAACTTCTTTAAGATATTATTTCCGTCTTTCCCTGTGCAGTTCAAGAGTTTGTTGTACAGACACCCGCTGAAAGCAATACACTGGATTCAGCCTTTTCCTTCTGGTCAGAGCTGATGCTTAGAAGACAAATTTAAAGAAAATTCAATCATCTTTCCATAGCATCATTTAAAAAATGCACATCTACTTGCACATGTATATCCACAAATCACAAGGATTGCTTTACGATCCCACAGGTTAAAGGTACTGCTCCATTTCATGTCCTATGTCTCACTCAGAGCGCACAGAACTGTATAAGCTTACTCCACACAACTTCAATGCTACAGAATAGGTTCCTATAGGTTTCAAGATTAAACTTTCTCCATTAAATGATGCACAACTCCGTGAGAGTGGAATCAGTTCTGTGTACTGCAATATACTTGGTTTACCCATCCAGTTGCAACTGCATTAGCTTTCAGCACCACTGAAATATGTAACATTTACAAAAGTAAGTAAACTGGAGTCAAAACCTGCCCTGACAAACTCAACCGGAGCTTATGACTAAGGACTCTTAGACGTAAAAAGAAAATACAACTTTGCCACACTGACATGTCAAAAACTTATCAATACTTCTACATTTGGCAAACCAACTTCAACCTGCTTTTCACAGAATCCCAGACTGGTTTGGATTGGAAAGGACCTTAAAGCTCATCCAGTTCCAATCCTCTGCCATGGGCAGGGACACCTTCCACCAGACCAGGCTGCTCCAAGCCCCATCCAACCTGGCCTTGAACACTGCCATGGATGGAGCTGACAAAGGCATCTGCTATACAGGTATATTTTAAGGTAAGTTTATTATTCTACATCTGTCTACCAAAGCGTGCACTTGACAGACAAATCACTTTGCAGTAAAACAAGCAAGGCAGAGCACTTCATAACCAACTGTTTTGCCTTGGATTGTCAACCAGTGTCAGCTAACAGCTGTGTTTCAAAACAAATCCCTTTGAGCTATTTCTTGCAGCTTACCCCCAGCAAGCCGCAGGTTACCCACAGCAAGGTGAAGTCTCACCTACTGTCATCCATCCTTACCTCGTGTCACTAGTCAGTGAGCCAACATCTCCCTCTACTTCTGTTCACTTCTTTCTAATTGGAATGTATGCTGTTCATGTTGTCACTAACAGAATGTATGTGATGTTACAACCCTGAAACATTTAAATCTTTGAGCCCCTCTTTTAAGCCTCAATTCATGCATTTGAGTATGTGGGGTTGAAGCAAGGAAGAGGCAACTAGACAGTTTCACTTGGGCAGTACAAAGGTAGGAAATACAGAATCCCAGACTAGTTTGGGTTGGAAGGGAACTTAAAGCTCATCCAGTTCCAACACCCTGACATGGGCAGGGACACCTTCCACTAGGACAGGCTGCCCAAGCCCTGTCCAACCTGGCCTTAAACACTGCCAAGGATGGGGGAGCCACAGCTTCCCTGGGCAACCTGTGCCAGTGCCTCACCACCTTCACAGAGAAGAATTTCTTCCCAATATCTAATCTAAATCTCCCTGCTTGCAGCACACATACAAAAAGCTCAAAAACTGAAAATGTTTCCCTTAAGATTTAATGGATTTGACCCTTCTTTGGATAACTTCAGAGACCTGGTAATCTAAGCCACTAAAACTTCTCACAAGTACGCAGCTATTTTGAATAGAATACTTTTTTTTCTAATTAATTGTGATCACAGGAGGCAAAATGAGAGGAAAAAAAATAGGATGGTTCTAGACAGGCAATTTTGGCATTAAATCCAGGTGAAACGCAAATTAGATTCCTCAGATTTCAAATAGACCCTTCTGGTGAAGGCTAGAAATCTCTAACAATAGCGAGGTCTAACAGGAAGAAACTAGAAGAGAAGGAAACTAGTAGGAGAGCACCAAATTTCAGTTACCTCACACAGCTAACATCCACAGTGACATCTTCACACGTGCTTCTATGCCTTAGCAGCCTCCCATTTCCAAACCTATGAGGTAACACTAAAAGATTTTACTCAACTGTTCAGGCCATCAGAGCCCACCTATAAGGCAAAATGTTTGTGTGTGCTCGCAATCTAAAGCAACTGGACAGGGCCCTCGAGCAAGCTGGTTCAGTGGAAGATGTCCCTGCAAAGTGTAATCTATTTTCAAAATAATTA
Organism: Pezoporus occidentalis; assembly: GCF_034315485.1. Taxonomy (NCBI): domain Eukaryota; kingdom Metazoa; phylum Chordata; class Aves; order Psittaciformes; family Psittacidae; genus Pezoporus; species Pezoporus occidentalis. Next base: position 7,953,847 of record NW_026916294.1, read on the forward strand.
AAACATAATTTTATTTCACCTGAGCTGGCAAATTACATCTTTGTCAGACTTGCACATTTCCCCAGGAGTATTAGAAATCAGCCATCAGCCTTCTCCAACGTTCATGCCTTAATGAGTAAGCAGCAAACATCTTCTAGACAAAATAATCCCGAAAATACTAAACTGGCTTTTCAGTTTTTGAGCTATCTGAAGACTCTCAAGTTCTTTCTCTCTAGAGACATTTGCAGTTGCAGCATTTAAGTGATTCAAACATGCATGAAAAGAATATACCAGGGAGGTGCAGGCAATTTCCGAAACCCACGTAATTATCAAATTAAACAGAATATAATTGAAATGGCTGCATTTATTTAGCCACACATAATAACGGGATCTTAAAAGATGCCTGTATATTCTGCTTAAATAAAATATGATTACTGGAAGGCATGTGTCCCTCAGCTATGCTGGTGCAGTTCCTTGACTGATTTTTTTCTGAGTGGCACTGACTGGCATATTTTCTTATTAGCAAATTGCAAATCCGGATCTGCACTAAACAAATAACAGTAAGTGGGATTTTCTGTCACTGTAAAGAACACAAATCAGAGCTGCACATCACGTTCTCACAGAGTTTCAGCAAGAGCTGGAGACCTGTGTGCCCTCTGAGCATTTAAAAATGTCACCCTGTAGCACAGACAGAATAATGCTGAAATTCTTCACTATTTCCGATTAAAATGCATCCTCACAGCACCTCTGCTCACTGAATCTGCTTAGTTATTATGTGTGATGCTTTGATTGCGATGATAGGCAACCAACTGGGAAACAGCAGAAAAAGGTTAACATGGCAATGCCTTTAGGATCTTTAGCACTACCATTCCATAGTTAAAAATACAATGATAAAAATAAATCTAATAAATATATTTATTTCATTTTAGATTGCCACATCAATCCACTTTCCATCGAAGACTCGAGTCGATTGGCTATGCTGAAGGGAGGCAAGAGGAAGATCATGGAATGGAAGGGACCTTAAAGATTGTAAGATGCTATGCTACTTTGACTGCTTGTTCTTCCCTGTAGTCCTTGTTGGTATTTTGTGTTTACCTCCTGCAATCCAGCTATAGAAGGAAAAAAAGGCGACTTTGTGGTAAACCATGGTCCAATAGCAACTGGTAACTGATGAATACCAGAACAGGGGCAAAATCCCTCCAGACAAGACAGAAGATGAAGTAAAGGCTGTAAATATCCTGCAAAAATTTGCTAAGCTGACCAAAAGTCCTTTGAGTTACACTTCCATCCCAGGGTACTCCTGGATTTTTAAGGGGTGCTCTATCCATAGCAGACAAAAGCTCATTCAAAATGACACTTCATACAAGGTTTTTCTCCAAGCCCTAAAAACTTCTGACTTACCATAACTTAAAGTCACGTTATTTTGCATTTTCAGAGTCTGCACCAATGTTTGGAGGCTTCTGCATTGCACGAGTTCTAACTGCAGTCTTTACTGGGGCTTCAGTATTGGGGAAAATGGTCTTACCAGCACAGACAAGTGACAAATCATTCCAATAAGCTTTTAGGTGGTTATTAAAAGGCACAAAGAGTAAGATGATGCTATGAAGGAGCAATTTCCACTCCTGGGGGGAAAGATAATGCCAGCTGAATAATGAAAACCAATATGCACAAAGCAAATCAAGGTTCAACAATTCAGATATAATTTTTCTCTTATTACTGTGATAATAATGTTCTCTGGTCATTGTTTAGGGACACTAAGGGGTTCAAAACTTTTATTAACTTTGGGGTTTTTTAATGTTATTTACTCTCAACTATTTCTCTTTTTCTTTATGAAACATTTCTATCACTGGCTCAGCAAACAGAGGCGAAGCCAGTTCATAATTCTTAACAACACAAGTGTAGTTGAGAGTCTTGGGGTGGGATTTTTCAAGTGACCCAGTATTGATGAGCTGCTCCTGGCACTGAAGTCAGAGGCCATTTCTCCATTTATCTCCAAAAAAAAAGTTAGGGGTACAAAAATAAAATCTCATTTCTAAGAAATCATGTAGTAAATTGTCCCAGAAAATCAAAAATGCCCCAGCAAAGAAGGCCTACCACAATATTTCATTCCAGCTGATTGTGGTTTTGGTCTGTTAAGCTCGTGTGTAGGTTATATATTACAATTATTTCTCTTTTCACATTTAACCCAAGTTATCTACAAAATTAACAACTCTAAGCATGACTGAAATGACAGCCAATGGAACATGATCTTCTGACTTCATTTTCTGATCCAAGTCTCTGAATTCCTATGGTCCCATGTCTTGTGAGTTTAATATGAGTCTTCTAATAATTGAGAATACATTAAAAAGCCCTGGTGCATAATTTCACTACCTGAAATTCACAGATGGACATTTGTGGACCTGCTTGAGTGAGTCCGGAGGAGGATCATGGAGATGCTCTGAGGGCTGGAGCGGCTCTGCTCTGGAGGCAGGCTGAGAGAGCTGGGCTGGCTCAGCCTGGGGAAGAGAAGGCTCCTTAAGGGGAGACCTTAGAGCATCTCCTAGTGCCTAAAAGGGTCGACTAGAAAGCCAGAGAGGTGCTTGTCCTGTAGGGACAGGACAAGGGAGAATGGTTTTAAACTTACAGAGGGGGAGATTTAGATTAAAAATTAGGAAGAAATGTTGGCAAGACACCAGCATAGGTTCCCACAGCAGCTGTGGCTGCCCCTCCCAACTGAAACCAATCTGTGATTCTATGATTCAGTGGAGAAATGGCTAAAAACCCCCATGAACTCTTAGAAATACAGAAACAAATGGTGTTGCAGCTTCTCCTCCCCCAGATATAACTGGCTTGTGTGATACCCAGGATCTGGCTTGTGGCATTTCAGTGTTGAGTGGTGGCAGTTTTACCCAAGTGACAAGCAGAAAGAATCCCAAGCTCATAGATTTACAAGTTTTCTGAGAAAGCACATGCATAGCAGTTTGCAACACCTCACTCACAGCATGACATTTACTGGTACTTGTAAGGCAGCACCAATCTACCTTTTCTGTTGATTTCAGGGGAATTCAGGATTTTCTTCCCCTTTTATTTCTCACTGGCTCTTCTCACTGACAGCCAACTTGGAGATTTAGTGCCTGCTTACTTATTACATCAAAAAGAGTCGCATCCCCAAATCACTGAGATTTGCCTGTCACTAGCACTGCTGAAAAATAGAAAGAAAACAGAAATCTAAAAATAGCTTGTAGCAGTACAGAGGTTTATTATGCGAGTTTATTATTGGAGCAAGTAAAAAAAAATAGGCGGGTGTTACTTGACATATCTTCTTTGCTATCCTTCCAATATAGCCCATAGTTTGAATTCTCCTTTCTGGAATGAACACTGAAGATAACCCTGCCTGTGGCAGGGGACTGGAACTAGATGAGCTTTAAAGTCCTTTCCAACACAAACCTTTCTATGATACTAAATAAGCAGTACTTCTATACCAAAAAAACCACTGCTTAGACAAACAATGAATTTCCAATGAACACATATGCAAACCTATGGGAATTACTGGGACTTCTGCTAGTGTATCTTCTCTAGGAAACAGCCTACTAGCTGCATGCTGGCTGCCTTTGCTTGTTATCTCTCTCGTTTTCTAGTAAGCTCACAAGATTTTGCAGGATCTGTAATGCCTGTTCAGGTTTAACTCACATATGTATTGCTTGCATGATTATTTCATTCTTTTCATGCATGCAAACCTCTACGGCAATCGCCTTTTGTTGTTCAGAGCTTGTCCAGTATCAAATCCCGGGGCATCCCCCTGTTCAAAAGATGACACACTTTATTAGCTTTCATTTAACGTCTGCTGGTGCTGCAGACAGATTCTTAAAAAAAAAAAAATACATGATGTGATTAGCTCTGATTTTACCGATTGCCTGTTGATGTGTGTTACTAACAGCAAATTTGATAAGCCTCGTCCAGGAAAGACTCTAAACACTGCACAAGAAACCTAGAAAGTGACTGCCACCCATAGACTAAAACCAACATAACACAAAAGATGTCTGTAAGCAGCTACAGGACCAAGAATAAGAAACCACATCAGGAAAGCAAGAAGAGCTAGCTTGCACAGGCTTTCATTCTTACTGCCATTTCTGTCATCACATAGAAACCCAGTGGAACAGGAAACTAAACATCTTTGATATAATTTTACGAGGTTGCTAGTAGGGTCACTTCTAAAGTGAAAAAAATATCCAAGTTTGACCTGCCCTAAAGCTGTAGTGTTAGATGGAAAAGGCATTTTTGAAAACACACAATGAATTCTACCTGAAAGGAGGATGGAGCCAGCAGGTGGTTGGTCCCTTCTCCCAAGGAACAAGGGATAGGACAAGAGAAAACGGCCTCAAGCTGCACCAGGGGACGTTTAGACTGGATATTGGGAACAATTTCTCCCCCAAAGGGCAGTCAGGCGTTGGAACAAGCTGCCCAGGGCAGTGGTGCGATCACTGACCCTGGAAGTGTTCAAAAACTGCATAGACAAGGCCCTCAGTGACATGGCTTAGGGGTGGCCTTAGCAGTGCTGAGGAACAGTTGGACTTGATGATCTTTAATGTCATTTCCAATGCCCGACCACCCTTTTGGGGAAGAAATTGTTCCTAATATCCAGTCTAAATTTGCCCCAGTGCAGCTCCAGGCCATTTCCTCTTGTCCTAGCACTTGTACATCTCTCCATGCTACAACCTTTACCCCTCTTGCTGACAAAAGCATGCAAGAAGGCAGTTAATCAGCTGTGGGGGAAGAGAAAGTTATTTAATCCAAAATTTCCTGGCACTTTCGCTGAGCACAAAACCTGAGTTTGAGAAAATCTACCTTGTAAAGATGAAAGCTAGAAGACAAGAAGGTACTCTACAGCTCTGATGATAGCAGATACCATCAGTCGCACTAAGCTTTAAACTTTTATATAGCACTGTTACTGAATCAGCAATAAAATTATTTTTGTGAGATATCCCACTTCAACATTTCAGGATACTTGCAAATGATGTACCACAGTAGGGAAAATTAAGGAAGGATGGTCTTAGTAGAAATATCCTTCCTAGGAGCAAGTGAAAAATCTGTAGAGAACAAACAGCTTCTCTTCGCTTGAAGTGACATGTGCAAAATGAGCTCTCCTCAATGAGGACTAGTGCATGTAATGTGTGAAAGTGTAGAATGACCTGCAACTCCTGGACTACCTAACATGCAGTCACCGGTTTCATTCTTCGTTTTGTCCCACACCAAGGCTCATGCCAAAGGATGATGTGTAGGTTCCCATTTGTGACCCAGTGTGTCTATGGACCCAACACCGTTGTGACACCAAATGAAAGCAATCTACAGCGATTTTTAGTTGAGGCAGTAGCTGCCAGTAGAAGAAGCGTTCCTCTTTTTTTTCCCCAAAAGAAAAAAGCTAGGAGGGTAGAACTGGAATCTAGCACTGATGTAGATGATCCCTAGCTAGCAGACTTAAGGTTACCATCACAGCAACCATAGTGTGGATTGAGGAACCTGCCATATAGTTTTCAGGATGCTTTTCAAAAAATTTAACAGCAATACAGAATACTAAAGAAGGACTCTCAATGATGGGAGGGAAAACATGTAATTACAATGACAAAGGAACATTTTTTGCATAGTTCCACTTCTTCTGGATCAGTAAAAATTACACCAAGCATCACATGGCACATCAAGATTTTAACTCCTAGATCTGATACCTAAGGCAATTCTGCTTGTATTTCTCTCATTTAGGGCCTAGACAATTTGTATCAGTGTTTTCATCAGAAAGGGATCTTAAACGATATACCATAGCTGGGATTCAAACGTGCCCCAGGCTCTGCCCCTCCTGGAGGTAGGAAATACTAGAAGAAGAAAAGTAAGAATAATGGGAAAGGTATGTCAACTGATCTGGACTTTTTCTTCATGCTTTTGTTGGAAATCTAGTGCAAAGTGAGAACTGGAAAGAGAGAGATCCAATCCCCTTTGACAGGTACTAAGCCCATCACTCGCAGACAGCTAATATCCTGTGCAAGCTGAGCTGATGATCCCTGTACACTGTCCAGGTGACATATAATTCACTTCAGCAGAAGCATCTGGGACAAACAACAATAAGTTTGGTTATGGGAACAACTCGTATAGTTTCAGTGCTTTTTGTTCTGCTTATGACCATGTTTAGTTTCACACTGCCTGTGCAAGTGCCATCATCTAGTGAATCTGATTCCCACACAGTGGGCTCCTCTGAACTGTGATCAACCTGAAGAAATACTTGTTCTACCAAAAGCTATATAGAGCAAACCAGAATAAAACAAAGACACATTTAAGGCACAATTCAGATATACATGCTGAAAATTGAAATAATATACTGAATATAAACACCATTGAATAGTCCCCTGTGAATTTCATGGGTACTTTAGCTTTCCATTTTCTCTTAATCCTTATTTGCAAACATCCCGTTATGAAACAAAGCCCAGAAATCCCCCCCCCCCCCCCCCGTTAAGTTACCAGCAAACCAAAGAGAACTATGGGAACATAAATTGGTATCTCCATTAAAGAATAGGATTGTCTTTTAAATTCTCAGCAGTCACTTTCTTTGGTGATGTTATTTACTGACAAGTTAGCCTAGTGGAAATAGAGACTCTAAAAAAAAAACACTTCTCACTGGAGAGTAGTTCTACTGCCAGGAATGCCATCCTCTGTGTGCTCATATAGACAACTCCATCCTATCACATCCAGTGCTTGTCCCAGTAGAGGGGATTACCAACTGGGTAATCAGTTCTATGTTTGGCAAAAATGTCTGTTGTTTAAATATTGCATGGATCCCTTGTAAAATTTAGTTTTTCCCTTGCCACAGCACTGCACCATTTGCTTTCTAGCTGGCCAAACTGAATTATAACTAAGAGAGGACAGCTTGAATTGCACACCAGTGAGGGTGCAGAGGTGCAATTCAGAAGCTTTACTTTGGGTATCAAGGAGGAAAGCCTGCCCTAAACAACTGCAGAGAGTTGCAGTGTTGTGCAAATGGGGCATTACTTCATCAATTCCTGCAATGTATTTCTCCTGTTACATTTTAAAGCCAACAGTGATATGAGTCCAAACAAAGTGTTGTCAACTGTGTTAGCCTTTTGCCATTGCAGTGCTGCCTCCTGCATGTAGATCAGAATAGATAATCCTTGAGGTACCAGCAACCACACTGTATTTGTGGAAATAACAATCTCTGCAAGATCTTACTTGCAGGCACAAGTGAAAATCAACTGTACTAGCCAGGAAAGTAAGCATTTCATATTCCGTATGAAATACGTTCAAAAAATGGGAAGTGGGATTATACACATCTGTTATAGACACAACAGTTCACACAATGATCGTTTTAAGACAACTGCACCAGCAAGTCTTGCTTCTGCAACAGAAAACATGTTGAGTTTGTAAGTGAACCAAATGAGATGTTCAGATTTATCTCAGAAACAAGATTTTGCTCACATTTGGATTATTCTAACCGCTCTACTACTGCAAGATCACATGTCTTCAAAACACATTAAACCCAAGCTGAAAGGGACCACTTGTTCTGTATGCAAAGTGTTTCATTTCTGCTTGCACAAATCTTCAAGTAATAAAGACAGAAAGGAAACGGCAGAGAGGGCTTGCAGTAGGAGAAGCAGCACTGAGAAGGCAAAGGTGAAAATCTGCAGATTAGTAGTGGTGTCTGAACTAGTGATGATGACTGGTGCAAATGCAGAGTTGTTTCCCCACACATACAGTGGTGTAATTGGATCACCTCTGATAAAACGACTGAAGAACTGGGAGCCTGCTCATATCATACTCCCCAACACAGCAATGGAAAGACCTGGACCTGCTGGAATGAGTCCAGAGGAGGCCATGGAGATGCTCTGAGGGCTGGAGCAACTCCGCTATGGAGACAGGCTGAGAGAGCTGGGCTTTGTTCAGCCTGGAGACGAGAAGGCTCCGAGAAGACCTTATATAACAGCCTTCCAAAACCTGAAGGGGCTAACAAAAAATCTGGAGTGGGGCTTTTGAGAAGGGCCTGTAGGGACAGGACAAGGGGGAATGGCTTTAACCTGACAGAGGGGAGATTGAGATGAGACAGTGGGAAGAAATTCTTCCCTGGGAGGGTGCTGAGGCCCTGGCACAGGTTGCCTAGAGAAGCTGTGGCTGCCCTATTCCTGGCAGTGTTCAAGGCCAGGTTGGAAGGGGCTTGGATTAACCTGGTCTAGTGGAAGGTGTCCCTGCCCGTGGCAGGGGGTTGGAACTGGATAAGCTTTAAGGTCTCTTCCAACTCAAACCAGTCTGGGATTCTATGACCTCACTTCCAGAAAGGAGCTCATCTCATTTTAGAGACCTTTAAAAAGAATTTTTAAGATCTGTTAAAGACCACTTTTTTTAAAAAAAGAAGTTATGTCTGGAAACAAAGACTTACAGAAACCTACCCAGAGCTGAGGCAATCCTCTGGAGGCAAGTCCCCAGTGCGACCACTCCTCAGTTCATTTACCCAGCATGACATGCAGGTTTTGGAGTATCGCCAGAGCAATAACCTCAGTCTTTTGGGCAGAGACTACCTTATCTGCTTAACAGCAAGGATAGGTGTCTGAGGTTTTCCTCATCTGTAAGATTGGCAGAGCTGAATACCAGTTATATTGGGAGGCTGGAAACAGGAAAAGGAATGGGTGAAGTTCAGGGCTGCAAAACAGTCCCCTCTGAAAGCAAGACCACAAATAGAACAATTTCCCATGATAGCATTTGTGATACACCATGAATAAGACAGGTTATATATCAATCCCATCATACCTTTACAGGAAACATTTTGTTTTCATGGTACATTTAGCTAATACCAAATTATAACTGAGCTCATGATAATAATACTACCTATTATGCAAATATATTCATTATGATTCATGGTATTACAATAGGTAGTAAATGAATTGATAATTACATGACACTTAAAATAAATAGGATAACACTTTGTAAAATCACAGCCAAGTGTTACTTTTTACAACACATTATGTTCATATCCTACTCTTACAAGAGAATGCAAGAGGTCTGGCATCAGAGTGGCAATGCAGTATCTGCAACAAATTGACTGCAGTGTGCTTTCTCTTTATTAGTAAGGAAGCGCTACTGTGTGTTCTAGATGCAATGAAGATATTTAATTAGAAAGCTACCTAATGTACTCTTGATGTCTTATCATCCAGCTGTTGACTACAGGGAACTGCACAGGATATTCCACTTAATATGAACTAGATGACTTTTTGCCCCTCTGAGATGGTAACTACATTCCTGCAGAATGCTCTGTATAGCTCTCTATAGCACAGGCATTGTTACAAACAGTATCAGCTGAAAAGCAGAATAAAATTAAGCTCTTCCTGGATTTCAGAAAAGGCTACAGAGGTTAATTATTAACCCTCCTATCTAAATGGCATGAATTTGGAGACTGAAATAGAATTGGTGGTGTGGAAGATGTGTTTTTAATCAAGGGATGATGTACAACTGGATCTACAACTCCACTAAACCCCTGACAAATCAGGAAATATGACTAGGGAGAGGAAAGATGTTGCATCTTTTCCTAAATAGCAAAATCTGGGCCAGCAACAACTTTTATTTCATTTCTTTGGGGGATCAAAACAAGGAATGCCAAAATAAATGCACCAAACAAATCCACCACTGCAGCAGCGAGGCAGAGAGAATGCTAAAGGAGATTTCAACACTACAGATAACTGAAGAACTTGACTTTCTAGCCCAGTGAAGCTTGCTGCTTTTGCAAGTGTAGCCCATATATTTAACTTAAGAACATGCTACATTTAGCTGGCCAAAATCAAAACCCATCATCTCCTCAACAACTGAATTTCTTTGTCTCGTTTCCCATACCTGTTGCAAAGCGCTTTGGCAGGCTTTGAAGGATTTTAAATCACTGTCACTCCTACTGTTAGAAAAGTCAATATTAAACAAAACTATCCTGTTCCTAACAGAACAAGAAGCATCACAGATACCAAATCAGACCCTCAATGAGAGCTAATTCCTGTAACTTCTTTATAGCTAAACTTCCCACAGCCTTTCTCACTGATTAGTGCCATTGCACATGCAAAGACATACAACAGCCCAGATTTTTTACAGGAAAAGAAACAAAACAGAGCAAGTTTGTGGCCCTCTCTGTTTCTGAGGTTAATTTACCCACAGGACCTGCAACAGTGTAAGTATTTTGTCAAGCTTTCTGTTCATTTTGCAGCCCTCAGCAGTTTTAAATGACTAGCGTGCCCTGGCAGTTTCATGCAGTTTTTAATTGGGTTCAGATCCCTCTCCCTTCTATGTGTAGGTGAAGCACCACCCTTCTGGTGCTTTAATAAAGATCATCACTGTTGATTTCCCATATGGCCATCTTAAATGGCTGAAGAAAGACAACTAAACTGGCAATCAGAAAGCAATCAGTGGAGGTTAGTACAGCATCTGTCTTTTCCTTGGGTGTAAGTGTGGCGTTTGAAGAGATACCACCAAGCCAAACTCAGCCCCAAATAAACACTTTTTGAAAGAGAGCAATGTCAGGGCTAATACGAGATAGTTAGAAATTTTTAGGAAATAATTACATGGGAAAGCACTTTTTAAAGTAAACAAGGACTGCCCTGGTTTGCCACTTCAGGACTGCAACACCTCACTGGTGTGTGAAAAACTGACAGTGAAACTTGCCCAGGAACTGATGGAAAAGGGCAGCAAAATGGCCTGGTTGCATTCAGCAGCTGAAGTCATAGAATCCAAGAATTATTTATGATGGAAAAGACCTTCAAGATCATCAAGTCCAACTGTTCCCCCAGCACTGCCAAGGCCACCACTAACCCATGGCACTTAAGGGCCTCATCTACATGGTTTGTGAACACTTCCAGGGACGGTGATTCCACCACTGCCCTGGGCAGCCTGTTCCAATGCCTGACTGCCCTTTGGGGAAGAAATTGTTCCTAATATCCAGCCTAAACCTCCCCTAGTGCAGCTTGAAGTGTTTCTTCTTGTCCTATCACTTCTTCCTTGGGAGAAGCCACCTCCTGGCTCCATTCTCCTTTCAGGTAGTTGTAGAGAGATAAAGGCAGACAGATGTCAAGCATAAGCCAGATCACAAGTAGAAAGGGTAAATCAGATTTTAAAATTCCTTCTCCATGTCATTTAAGGAGTTAGCAACATAAATAAGGGTATTTTAATATCCATTTCAATCCTCATGCATTACTTCAAGATGCCAACGTTTTGTTACTGAAATCTCATCACTTATCCCAGAAGGACTGACCTTGCAGACACAGCCCTCAGCAGAATTAAGAGTTGAGCTGTACAAGTCAGAGAGAAGAGCTCCAGAGGGGAGCTCTTGCTCTCTATAGTCACCAACCAAAATTGACTGATATGCAGAAAAAAGAGAAGGGGAAAGGGAGTGTGTGTGTGGAATAGTCCTATTTTGTTCAAACTTGCAGAAGCTATTTGGGTCTAACCCCTCATAATGCCAAAGGAGCAGCTTCATAACCTCCATACAAACTATTTATACAGTTCTGTAACAAACACAATTTCACAGAGACATTCAAAGAAAATAATATAGAATTCTCATGGAAAGGTCACATGTATTTGGTTTTTATAGATGCAGATTATGTAACAGCTGGGAAATCGATATTGCTCATTTCTAAATTCCTATGAACATTTGTGCTTTAAAAGCTTCAGTCAACAGGTTAATGTTAATGGCTTTCTTTTCTGCCTAAAACAAGTAGGAGGCAGAAGGAAAATGGAGAAGAAACTGAGTAAGGCAAAATATAGAGTACAACATGGACAGGAAGGCAAGGGGAATGAAGCAAAACCATATAATAGCATCACAAGCATAACACAGAGAAGAAAGTAATCTAGTTGCAAACAAGGGTCTACATAGTATCTGCTGAAGCCAACTCCACATATGATCAATATTCTTCTGTATTTAATTCTATATATAACATACACTTTGCATTAGCTTGGAAAGGAAAGACACTTAACACACACTAAGGTATTAAAGAGTCACATGGAGTATCTAAAATGAATGTGGGAGCTTCCCACACCCATTGCACCTTGCAAGCCATAACCTCCATAAATCCCAGGGCTTTTCAGGACCTGGAAAGATGGGCAAAGAAGCAAAGATCAGTGCAACTGCTTATAACACAGAGCCTAAATTAAAAATCTGAGAAAAACATTTCTGTTTCATCTCACTCCAAAAGTAAGACGTGGTTTACTTATAGATGTCTTCATGGTCCTGACAGTATTCAGGTAATACCTCACATATAGGGGGCCTACAAGAAATCTTGGAAAGAGGCTTTTGAAAAGCACCTGTAGGGACAGGACAAGGGGAATGGCTTTAACCTCACAAAGGGGGGACTGAGATGAGACATTAGGAAGAAATTCTTCCCTGTGACAGTGGTGAGGCCCTGACACAGGGTGCCCAGAGAAGCTGTGGCTGCCCCATCCCTGGCAGTGTTCAAGGCCAGGTTGGATGTAGCTTGGAGAACCTGGTCTAGTGGAAGATGTTCCTGCCCATGGCAGGGGGATGGAACTGGATGAGCTTAAGGTCCCTTCCAACCCAAACCAGTCTGGGATTCTATAATAAGTACATTAGAGATTTCTTCTCTTCATGTAATTTGACAAAATACCAATGTAAAGCGAAGTAATACACATCCTGGTAGAAGGTAGTCAGAGAACTTGGAGTAAACACATGCAACTCCCACCATGCTGGTCCTTAGCAAAAATTATCTAAAAAAGTTTTAGGAGCATGAAGCTCTCTTCCCATTCCTGGACATCTTTACAACAGCATCAAAGGTTTGCCCCATGCAACCACAGACAAGGACATGAAAACAGACTTTTTCTGTGACATCCATAGTCTTATGTATGCTGTTCAAAGCTTCCACCTGAAATGTATATGCTAATACAAAGAGGTAATTAAGGAACAATTAAATTAAGCTTTATAGAAGGTGATGATACTGGCAGTAGAGCAGCAAACTATAGCACTGCAAACAACATAACATAAAGAGCATTTGGAGCTTACTGCAATGAACCTACTGCCTTATCTTGTGATGCTGCCACTGAAAGAGAAACAGGAAGGGCTGCACGAGCAGCCATTCTGGAAAGCCCAGAATGGAAGAACCTTCATGAAAGGGAAGCCTAAGCCATTTTCATAGAATCCCGGACTAGTTTGGGCTGGAAGGGACCTTAAAGCTCATCCAGTTCCAACCCCCTGCCATGGGCAGGAACACCTTCAACTAGAGCAGGTTGCTCCAAGCCACATCCACCCTATTTGGATAACTAACACAGCCAGAAACAATTACCAGAATTGAAACTGATAAGCCTTTATGCCCCACCAGAGGTAGGGAGGTGACCATGGTGGGAAGGCCAAGTAGGCAGTGCTATGCCTGAAGGAAGCTGTGTAAACACTCAAGTGACAGTCAAGATTTAGCCATGTTACTGAGTCAAACATTTAAGGCAAGAAAAAAGAACAGCAGGCTAAAGGCAAAGCAGAAATAAGTCTGAAGAATGGAAAATGCAGAGGGATTTCTTTCCACACAAACTACAATTCTGGTGAGAAGGATTTGCAGAAAACTTAATTACTCTCATGAGATGTCTGGACTAGGTGGGATATTCTCTCCTTTCAGTCTAAGATAATGAATGGAAGCTGGAGTCACCCTGGTGTGTTTATTAGGCTGTTGCTGTAGATGAGCATAACACACAAGCAACTCTACCAGGCCATTTCTGTGATCTTTGTTCATTTTTCTTTAAAGTTTGTATTCATTTCCCCAAAATCAGGATACAGTTTTACTGCAAGCAAGTAACTACTAAGAGGTGGAAGAGTGTAAAGTGAATGCATTCTATAATATTAGTCATTTATCATTTATATGAAGTGTGTAATTGCTGAAAACTGCTAACAGATTGCAGGTCATTAAGGTCAAAATGTGTACTTCCCACACCATTTGAGGAGAACAACTCATGATGTTTATGCATAATATCCTCATTTGAAGATTAAGGACAAGATACAGCTGCCAATATAAAGCACCATCTCCCCAGTCTCTTCAAAGGAGCAATGCTGATTTACAGGAGCTGCTGTTTCACTGAATAAAATATTCCTACTGAGATCTCAGGTTTTTGTCACTGGAGAAAACACCCCCTCAGCCACTTCTTTCACAGTCCTACTTCATAAACACTACAGGCAAATGTAACCAGGTTTAAGGCACCCAGAATGGCATCAGGGAGCACACACAACTCCCAGTCACTGTAGAACAGTGGATATCCCTGTCACAACCATCAGGAAAAGTTTTGACATCTCCTCCTACTTGGCAGGGGAAGGCATGGCCACCAGCGCTTTAACAGCTTGAGGGCATGCAGTGCCTTGTGGGGTCATAGAGCTGTCAGACACCCAGCAATCAATCACCTAGAGCCCAAGACCTCAAGATGGTCTTGATGCTTTGGCTCAATCTCTTGCAGGCAGTAAAGATGAGGTGCTGTCTCCTCAAAGCAGATCCTCACTGTGATGTGATGTGACAGCAGCATACCCAAGCACATCTGAACTAGAGTGTTACCAGATATCAGGGGTGGGCTTGTCACCAGAACCAGCATCCAAATCCCACATGGGGATAGTACGTATTTAGCTGCACTGCCAATGGTTACCCAGGTAGCTCAGCTCTGGGCTTTCACCAGAGACCTACACTGAGACAGAGCATTTGCATTTTTGCTCTGACAGTGGAGCTATGTAGTGTTTTCTTTCATCTCCAGAATGTGTAGAAACATAAATCTCCCGTGTAAAAACAAACCAAAACAAAAAGGAAGAAAAAAGAAGAAGAAAAAAGAAAAAGAAAAAAGGATGAACCCTGTCTCCTGTTGTAAATAACTTCCTAAGGCTGCTGACATTTTCAAGTGCTTGCAAACAGCAAGAAAGGGAACAGTTAATGTATCCAGCATATTTTATTTGAAATTGGGGGGGGGGGGGGGAGAAGACATTTTAAAGATAGTTATTGTGGCTTCCTTCAAAGATATCAAACAATTAAATACTGAAACCAGCTATGAACATTCATGCAGACACAAACTAAAGATGTTCTCTGCAGGACATTCAGCTGCTACTGGTTAGAGACATATTAAAAAACAAGAGGTAGTAAGCAACAACTGCATTCAGCTTTGGAGCCCCAACACAAAAGGGATGAGAAGCTGTTCATCGCTGACATGGACAGTGGGATTGAGTGCGCCCTCAGCAAGTTTGTCTATGACACCAAACTCTGTGGTTTGGTTGATACGCTGGAGGGAAGGAATGCCATCCAGAGGGACCTCGACACATTTGTGAGGTGGACAGATGCCAACATCATGAAGTTTAACCATGACAAGTGCAAGGTCCTACACCTAGGTAGAAGCAATCCTAGGCACAGCTACAGGTTGGGCAGAGAAGAGATTCAGAGCAGCCCTGCAGAGAAGGACTTCGGGGTGCTGGTTGATGAGAAAATGAACATGAACAGGCAGTGTGCGCTTGCAGCCCAGAAAGCCGGCTGCATCAAGAGGACCGCGACCAGCAGGTCGAAGGAGATGATCCTGCCCCTCTACTCCGCTCTTGTGAAACCTCACCTGGAGTATTGTGTGCAGTTCTGGTGTCCTCAACATAGAAAGGACATGGAACTGTCAAGTCCAGAGAAGGGCCCCGAGGATGATCAGGGGACTGGAGCACCTCCTGTATGAAGATAGGCTGAGAAAGTTGGGGCTGTTCAGCCTGGAGAAGAGAAGGCTGCGTGGAGACCTCATAGCAGCCTTCCAGTATCTGAAGGGGGCTTATAGGGATGCTGGGGAGGGACTCTTCATTAGGGACTGTAGTGATAGGACAAAGGGTAATGGTTTCAAACTTAAACAGGGGAAGTTTAGATTGGATATAAGGAGGACATTCTTTCCTGTTAGCGTGGTGAGGCACTGGAATGGGTTGCCCAGGGAGGTTGTGAATGCTCCATCCAGTGTTCAAGACCAGGTTGGATGAGGCCTTGGGTGATATGGTTTAGTGTGAGGCGCCCCTGCCAATGGCAGGGGGTTGGAACTTGATGATCTTAAGGTCCTTTCCAACCCTAACTATTCTATGATTCTATGAGTCCAGAGGAAGCCATGGAGATGCTCTGAGAGCAGCTCTGCTCTGGAGACAGGCTGAGAGAGCTGGGCTTGGTCAGCCTGGAGAAGAGAAGGCTCCTTAAGGGGAGACCTTAGAGCAGCTTCCAGTGCCTAAAGGGACCAACAAAAAATCTGGAGAGGGGCTTTTGATAAGGCCCTGTAGAGACAGGACAAGGGGGAATGGCTTTAGACTGCCAGAGGGAAGATTGAGATGAGACATTAGGAAGAAATTCTTCCCTGTGAAGGTGCTGAGGCACTGGCCCAGGGTGCCCAGAGAAGCTGTGGCTGCCCCATCCCTGGCAGTGTTCAAGGCCAGGTTGGATGTGGCTTGGAGCAACCTGCTCTAGTGGAAGATGTCCCTGCCCATGGCAGGGGGATGGAACTGGATGAGCTTTAAGTTCCCTTCCAACCCAAACCAGTCTGGGAGTCTATGAGACTGAGTAGAGCAGTGACACCAGTCTCAAATTCAGGGACGCAATTAGTCCTTGCAGATTTCCATCAGCTTTCTGACTCTCCCGACTGAAAACTATGGCACAGGGTAACATTTTTCTATTACATTTTTGGTTCTGTTCATCTCAGCAGATATTACTATTGATACTAACATTATTCACACAAAACTACAGCTTAAAAGGTAAATATTAAAAATAACTAAGTGATTTGCTGAGCAGTTTTTTGGTTTGTATGCATCTGCTCTGTTTTTATCTCTGTGATTGCTCCTGGAGCCCTCTTCAGAACAATTACCTGCTTTACATTAGTGGCCTTTTACTTTATTTTAAAAAGGGGGACAAGTAAGACAAAAGCCCAAGAATACCCCTGCAGTTGCTGTTTTGATTAATTAAGAGTGTGAATAACCACCCAGGATCAGCAAGACTGAGTCTTCCCACATTAAAAGCAGGCAGCAAAGCAACAAAGCATCAAGGATCCCAGAGCATTTCACTAACACTCCCTAATGCCACTACAAGAAGAATAAAGACATCCCTTTTTCAAATGTTTTGACTCTTTGGAGACCCAGTCTCCAAGCTACTTGCGGCTACACTGCTCTTCCAACTGCAAGGCAGTGCTACTGCCATACTTTTGTTTTCTGCTCATCTGATTATTCACCCACAGCTATCTCCTTGCTCAAAACACCAGATCCTGAGCTTCCAGGAGCTGGGACCAGCTTTGCGTATATCAGTCACTCAATGGTCCAATGTAGCAGGGCTTTAGACATTCCCCAACACCAAAGATGATGATATTGATAATTTTTCCTACTGTGATGTGATGGTAACAGTTGTATTAGAACTATGTATGTACAGTAGACAGAGACAGACTGACCTTTAGTCTTTGCAAGGTCTTCACAAACAGGCATGTACACTGGAATGTGAGGCTCTTGCAAATATCAGTTTCACTGGACTGGAATTGGACATTACAAAATCAATGCATCCGGGATAGACTTGTTCTAGTTTCACTGTCTTTACTGATTTATGCTGAGGCATTTCACCTTTACAGTGATACTGTTCCATTTACTCCCAAATCTCATTTTTGTCTTATTTAATGACCATCTCAAGCAATTCCTTTTTGTATTTCTCACCTAATTCATACTTGACCTTTTCCAGATTTCCTTCCTTACAGCAATAAGCACACTTCAAAAGGTTTAGCAATCAAAGCAAATAAGCTCCCAGGAGATTTTCCTGTGTTCCTAAACTTAGTTTCATTTACCCAAGCCTCATAAAGGGAGCATCCAATATCCCAGACAAAGCTTCTCTTCTTTCTCAATGGCACTCTCCATCATACAATTAGGATAACTGGTCAAAAACAAACAAGTCACTGCCTGTACCTGGTATCCAGAACTTCCCTACTGAGGCCCACAGGTACCCTCTCACTCCTTCCAGCTTCTCAGCTCCAAGCTGAGAGTCAAAGCACAGTCTAGTGTTGACAGGGTGCTTCTGTGCTCTACAGTAGTTGTTCTCCAAGTACAGTTAAGAAGTAGGTGTCATGCACATACTGGACATGTAAGATATGACACAATAATAATCACTGAAGCAAAGAAAATTCAGAAATTCAGAGAACATCAAATACAGTTCTTTAGTTCACAATATAGCTATGTATATACATTCAGGGGGATTCAGCAGTTTGGTGGTAACACGTAGCAAGATCCTACCATTATTTAATTAGAGCACACTTGCACAGCCAAATACCACCCCTGTGACCCACAACAGGTAACATGCTGCAAGGGGCACGAATAGAATATGGCTGCAGAATACTATTGACTCCTTTGCAGCAAGTCTCTATTATTCAACAGATGCAAATAACTACCAAAATACAGTACCATCTCTGTGCTTACCATTGAGAAATGTGAAACAGTCAAATGCTTTCAGACAACGTGATCTTATTTTGGTGGTCCTTGATCTTACTTCAGAGCTTAGGTTCTTGCAAGGAATAGCTTGCTCTCAAAAGTCAACTACAGTCCAGTAATGAGAACAACCATCTATAGGAACATGTTAACCATCTTTAATTCCAACACTGCAAAGAAAGTGCCTCTGCTTCCTAGGTTAAAGAGTTCATATCTGTAGATAATATATTACAAACACAACAGCCCATTAGAAGAAAGCTGTTGCCTCATTCAATGCCCTGATTGTAGACTACAGAGTATTTCTGTTCATCTATCACCGCAGAGCTATTAAAGAAACCTGAATTCATTGTATGCCATCTTTTCTGCCTTCCATCAGTTATAGCAATAGAAATTAGAAGGCATTTTCTTATCATAAATGAGGCTCAATGCATTAATTTTACAGGATTCTTGAAGACGGCAGCCAAACCTATGGAGAGCCTGAACAAGAAAAAAAATCATCTGCCAGAAAGTATACAGCAAGGACTGAAAACTAGAAAAGGAATGAGTGCTGATTAAACAGCAAGGCAGAGCTGCTGAAGAGTTACCAAAGCTAAAATCACGCAAAAGTAATCATACTAAGTCCAGATGAGTGCTGCACACCTCAGTGGAGCCCAACAGCTGGTGTTCTAGCCCACAGTCAGATATTCTATAAAACTGTCCTCACATGAATAAGTATGTGCAATGACTGTCTCTCACACAGAGCAAGCACTGTCTGGGGAGCAGGCATGAAATCCTGAAATACCACACTAACAAAATACAAACAGAGGAGCTTGAGGGCTTTGAGGACTGAATTCCACTTGCCTTGCTGTTTGTGGATGCCTTCACTGGGGGTCACTGTGGTCATCAGCTCTTGACTAGTTTTCCTTTTCAACGAGCAACAGATCTTGCATTGCTGGTTTGGGATGATACTGCATTACACTGCAGGCACGGGCAGGAAAAATTAGAGTGATCTGGGTTCAGAGTGTGATTCCAGCTTCACAATTTGGCATGCCTGGCCATGAACATGGAATCCATGGTTATCAAACAGCTCTGGACAAGGGTCAGGGATCTGAGTGGATAATTCAGTCATGAATTCTTAAGAGAGCGGAAACTCCACCTCCTACCATACAGGCAGTGTGTTAAAACATGAACAACCCTGGTCTTCTACAACAAGGGGTATTATGGCATGAGCTTCTCTGAACTGGAAGTATAACCTACTGAAGACATTCAAATAACTTTATTAAGGTAGTTGAAGATTCTTAATCAAAAGCATGCTCCAAAAATCACTGTGTTTCCATTTCCAGACCTTCCCACCCCAACACATGATTCCTGTGAGCAATACTCGTAAGGTTGTTGTCATTTGTAGCTATTTATAACAAAACCCTGTAAACTAAAATCTTTTCACACTTGGACATGTTGCTACAGTATGCTTTGAGATTTGAAGTTACAGGATCGTCTCCTGATCTCAATTCTCCAGGCTGTAAAGCCACTTCCATCTGCTGCAGTGAACAGTGATAAGGGCCCCCCCAGAGGTGCTGTAGTAAGCCAGCATAAGGGGAAATTTTTAGCTGGCACCTGTTGTTTCATCCAAGGCAGTACATATGGCTACTGAATAAACAGAATAGAGGTTACAGAGTACGATTGTTTGATGTTTCTCAACACTAATCATCCAAGACTGTTTGCATCCCAGAGATTATTGGACCCAACTCATCTTCAAAATTTTAGAAGCCAGCAAAAATAATGCCCCAGTATACCACACACGACAGCATATGCCTCAACTAAGTTACTTGCTTCGAGTAGGCTTCTACACATGTCAACTAGCAATTTTCTCCTTTCTCCTTGCCCGGTACTCCCCTCAATTAAAACTAAAGCAGAGATACAAAAGAAATACTATATCTTCTCATTTCATGCATAAAGACATAAAAGGTCTCTGGGGATGTCTGCAGCTCCCACAGTCAAAGGCATACCTAGCAGTACGAATGTACCACCTTTTCACTGCATTCAGACATTGTACAAGGAAAACATTCCTGAAGAGCAGTACCTCAAGAAATAGAAGGTTTCTGCATTTGTTTTCACAGAAAGGAATTAAAATGTTACGAAGTATGAAGGAGCATCAGGAAAAGAAAAAAGCTGAGAAACAACACCACGGCTCTTCAAAAAAGATTGTCCATGGTGCCTTAGAAGTCTTCCTAACTGAAGAGCAGAAGCAGATTTATTCCTGAAGTTATACTTTATTTTATTCTTCCTCCATCATTTTTAACACTCTCACATGACTTTAGAAATATAGTTACACTCTTCCCTTTCACATTGTGGACTGATCCAGTCAAAAGAAATAAGAATGAAGAGGTTACAGAGATCATTTTTTCAGGCGCTAAATATTTTCAGATTACAATTCAGGCTGTGAGACAGACTGTCAGATGGGTGACTACTTCCTTTTCATGTGAATAGAAACCCTCAAACTGAATTGCTAGAGTGAAAACTGAACTGCAGCTTTTGCGCATTCTATGGCAGTTATGCTTAAGTAATTTAGCTTGAAAAAGTCATGAAAATGAAATACTACATACACACTACAGCTGCAGATACATACTCATGTATGAACCCTCTGTACATGTGGTTTTAGATCCTATGCGAAGAAGCAAAAATTCAGTGGAGTAATTGCATACAAGGAAGTCTTTCAGGAGCTCTTTTCCAATCTATGTAAAGTTTGGCTCACAGAGAACTTGACCTTTGGGGGAAAACTCTTCATAGCTTGAGGGGGAGAGATTTCTCACCGATTTTGAAGGCTACAATATAAAGCACTTGGACTCCAACCAACAGATCCCTACCATCTCCTTCTCAGCTATTCAAAGAAAGAAAAAGAATTTAGAATCATAGAATAGTTTGGGTTGGAAAGGACCCTAAGCTCATCTAGTTCCAAGCCCCTTGCCATCATAAGGGATGCCTCACCCTAAACCATGCCACCCAAGGCTCTGTCCAACCTGGCCTTGAACACTGACAGAGATGGAGCATTTACCACATCCTTCCTTGATCCTCTCTGAATGTACAATTCAGCAACAAAACTCTCAGAAGTGGTGGCTTGGTGACAGACTCAAAAAGTGAGGTCAACAGCCTTGTGAAGACATCACCAAAAGGGATTGTGGGAGCAAAGAGCAAACAAGGTTTTAGAGAATCGTATGTCCTCCAGACCTATCCATGAGCAGGACAAACAGAGCTCTCAACTAAGTACTCATTTTCAAAGAAAACAGTATTTCAGTGGGGCTTTCTAATGTAAAATTATCAAATTACAGAAAACTTGTAATATTATGCAAAAATCTTCCATGATTAAATAACAGACCAAGAAAACAAAAACAACCTGAGGACATAACACTGATTTTACTGCTGACATCAGGGATCGGGGCAGAATTCCAAGAGCAGCTTGCTCAGAGCTACTGCAGATGAACAGAATTAGCTTCCAATATCTTCCTTTCTATTATGGCTCTCAATTTAGTTACTTAAGCTGTGAAAAACCAATTGACTATGAATTCTGTAAATATAGGTTTATGTACTTCATATTTTACCAACAAAAGATATGTGCCCCTGGAAGACGCTTACTGTGCTTGCTATTTTCTCTAAGACCTTTCACTTCTATAGGAGAGGAGAATATACTTACCTAGGAGGATGACGAGCATTTTCATTACAGACAGAACTGGTGGCAGGTTAAGGCTCCATGCATTTACTTACTAGAGAGTCTTTGAGAAACACTCCCTCACTGGTACATTGGCTGCTAAACAACTACTTGAAGTACTGGCCCTCTCAATACAGTCCTACGGATGGTTGTCAAATGTGTAATGTTGTAGTGAATTCAGTTTCGTTTCAAAAAAGACATGCCACCTAAAAAAAAACCATGCCTAGTACAAGAAAACAGGGCCTTTTCTAAAAAAGTTTTACTTGCTTGGTATCTACTTCCTTAACATTCTGACTAGCTGCCGTGTAGATGGATTTCCTGCATTAAATTAACTCCACCTTTTGTGCACTGAGAACTGAGAAAGAAAGAGGTAAGAAGCACTTTCATTTCATCACCAGGCAAATGGGGAAAAGCTACATTAGAAAGATGATTACAAAGACCACAGGCACAATGTGAGCCTGTATTAATATTTCAAAAAAATCTGCTTTAATTTTCCTCATTAAACCCAAAGCAATTTAGTGCAGTTTAATTCCATCCACAATCCAAATAGCTGGGAAAACTTTTTATAGTATCTTTTTAATGGCCCATTTAACCTAAATTTTTTTCTTGTATCCGCATTCACTCCCTTTCAGTGTTTTGTACTGTCTGTTTCTTTAAGTCATTCTTTATAAGCAGAGTCCTACAGTCTAATTTTTGTATTTAATAATTTTAATGTACACTATTGTTATCTTAAAAGAACCATCTTTGATGCATCCAGTACATTCTCCTAATTCTGCTTTTCCTATATGCCTTTTCAATACAGCTTCTTAATTATTCATATCTATATCAGTATGTATACACATACACCTATATCTACTCCCAGTGTATGTTTCCACTCCACCATGGGAAGAGAGGAGGAGATGATTCTGAATTGGTTAATGGTCTTTTAGTCACTTTTCCCACTGTTCATTTTCTCATCATTTTCTTTCCTTACACATCCTGTTCAACCTCTGCCTTCTGCAGAAACCTCTTCCCTTTTTTCATTTTCTCTCATTCATTTTCCCCACTGTTGGACTGCTCCAGCAACTGCTATAAGTCTAAATAGACAAGAGCTCCTCAAGGAGATAGATGGTCGTTAGGACTGCTTTAGTCTGCACAACTGTTCAGTGCTTGGCAGTGGGTTTATAGGGTACAAGAGCAGCTGTCTCAACACACAGCACTAGTACAGAGGCTACAAGGGACAGCTGCTGCATTATGCAAGAAACTGCTACTGGCCAGGATACTGGAATATTAATGATGGTCTAAGTGAGCTTAGAAAGAAGTGGATAAACCCAGTTCAAACCTTGCTGCGCACCCCCCCCCAACTGAATGGGTCTTTAGAGAAGATGCCACACACACTCTCAGATCCACATTTCTGCAGCACACTGAGTCAAGGACACAAGTCAGTCACTGAAGGCTGATCTGGCTTTTATCAGTCTCCGGTCGTGCAAACAGCACTGCCATTGCACCGTGGGACCATGAGATCTGCCTGTTTCTACAGAGACCACTGAGCAAGGCACATCCCAGACCCATTTCCTTGAGGCCTCCCCACAACCGCAGCACAGAAGTCAAACAGTACTTTGGAAGCAGCATAAAAAATAGCATTTCTCATTTCAAACAAACCAGCCGGCTGTCTAAAGGGCAGACGATAAAAGCATGTGATGAGGCAAGGAGATGAGAAGAATAATCTTCTTGGACCTTTTATTCTGAAGTAGTAATTTTTCCTGTCTCCCCCTTCATCAGAATCAAAATAGCTGCACAGTTTAGATGGCAATTGCTCTCATGAGTTCAAAAAACTAGTGAACAAACCACCATTAATCTCAGGACTTCTCATTTGTTATTAAGATAACACTGAAGTTCCTGGAATTGGCGTATTATATCACAGTGTAGAGTCCTGAGCACATTAGCATCAAAACAGCATTGGCTTTTTCTGCCTCTTTTAAACATCACTCAGACTGAAATTAGATGAAGCTTGTAAATACTGGTCAGAGCCACAAGCCTGAGAAATACTTAGAAAAAGAAACTGGTGTTCACCTAGCATTCACAAACTTTCCACAGCTTCCCAGAAACAGTGTTGATCTTTATTTAAAAACTCTTCTTTATAGCAAGGAGAGCTATCTATTTCAGACATATGTACAGTTAACCGGTTTGTGTCTGAAGAGAACTATAGG
The DNA here is from genome assembly GCF_034315485.1 of Pezoporus occidentalis. Classification (NCBI taxonomy): domain Eukaryota; kingdom Metazoa; phylum Chordata; class Aves; order Psittaciformes; family Psittacidae; genus Pezoporus; species Pezoporus occidentalis. Next base: position 7,978,124 of record NW_026916294.1, read on the forward strand.
AAGAAGCCTTGTTTCAATAGTTAGTGCTATCTCACTGCATTAACATGCATGGGGAAACAATCAGCAACCTCACCAAAGGTGTTCCCCCCCCCCCCCCCCCCCCCCCCCTTTGCTCTCATTTTGATCTTCCCCCAACAGCCTTCCTGCTTCATTTAAAAGTAATGGAAAAACAAAAGCAGAGATCAGCAGCAGGCTTAGAATCCAGATGTTCAAGGGATTGATTCAGTAGACCATCATTAAACATTGCAAAAAAGTCTTGGTCAGCCTAATGGGCAAGGGACCAGGGAGCTTCAAGAGGAATAGGAGTAAGTGAACTCTCCTCATAACAAGGACTGAACCCAGCAACTCCATACATTTCAAGGCAGCAGCCACTGACTGTGCCAAGGGACAATGGCCATTAACTACTGGCCTTGTTTGAACTCCTACTGGCAGGCAACAAGTAGCTTTAAGAGAAGGGCAATAAGCTACATACTGTGCCTCAGAGGTCACCAAACATACATTTAATGTATTTATCACCTGCATGTCCTATACTGCACACATACACATACTAAATATTTGACGCTTGCTCTTCAAAGGTGTTCCATGACTTATTCCCTCACTCCTCTTCTAGAAACCATGAACAGACACAGGACAGACAGCTAGCAAACACTGTCAGTACAGAAGTAACACCAAACCTAGGGTCTACAAACACACACTCAAGCTCTTCTGCAGTACTGCAGTATTTGAGCTGAACATCTAGAAGACTTTCCAATCTTCTTTCAGTGAAATCTTTTCAATGCCACTGAGCTAATCCGGGAATGAAAGCCCAGTTCTGCAACAGAGCACTTCTAGCACATTCTTTACTTAACAGTTCACTGTGCCAAAAGTTTGTAGGTAATTGACTTGCTACATTAGCAATTACCTTCTTGGGTATAGCTGAGTATTCCTTCTGATGTAATTAAACCTGTTGAGTTGAGGAGACTAATCTAAGCCCTTATAAAATAATGTAAGATCAGAACCTCTTCAATTTTCATTTAACCTGGTTTTGTAGACTCTGAGATTTCCAATCAGATCTTAATTTCTGACTCTGTTTGGACTTTAGCCTTAATCTTAAGTGCCAGTAGTTAAATACATTTCACTTGAAAAAGATGTATGAACAAAGCTTCTGTCATTGCCTGGTACTTTATTAAAGACACAAGAGGGAATTTCTCTAACGTGCAACTGAAGAGAGAAGAAAGACAACTTCAAAACATCATAGGCCTACTTCCAGACAGCAAACCATACAGATGAAGACTCAGGTGTAAGGAAACAGTTCTTTTTACTGATATTTTACCAAGCCTACCGTAAATACAAGATATGAAGCACTGCCTGTGCAAGATACAATCAGGAGACCGAGCAAGAGACATTTCAAATTTAGGCTTATATAATTAAATCCAGACTTGCAGATCTGTGATCCCTGCCTCCATCTGTCTCAGTAAATGCATCTCTGAAATCACAATCAACATGTAAAATTTGTAGCAATCAGGCAACTATATGTAAGGCAGACAACACAGAATCCTTGTAAGAAGCCACTTCAAATACGTTCTGTCAGCCAAACCACTGGAAGGAAGATACTTTGGCTTCCCTTCTACTTGTCCACTCCAAAGTGCAATTTAAAAGGAAACCCTGAAAATCCCTCTTCAGCCTATACAAGCAGAACTAGCTCTTCTGTCTCTTCTCGCACCATGCTTCATTCCCCCAGAAGTCCAACTTCAAAGCACCCAAACATCCACACACAGGACATGAGCCATTTGACTTACCATGGCAGAGTCCATGAGCTGGGAGATCTACTGCATTCCTATATGGGAGGAAGAAATGAAAAGCGCGTTAAGTGCACTGCAACAAAAGATTTCTTCATGAATTTTAATAATATCATTAAAATTATTAATTAGCCGCAAACATTAAGCAACCTGATAATAGCTGAAGATGTCCTTGCTCACTGCAGGGGGTTGGATTAGATGACCTTTGAAGGTCCCTTCCAACCCAAACTATTCTATGATTCTATTCCATCATTCAGGTTAATTGCATTAGATCTGTCTCATTTCCATGAGTAGTTACAGAAGGAGATTTCTAGACCAAGGTGGCATATAAAAATTGATCTTAAACATTTAAAAAACAGTAGCAATGATACTGCCCTACTTTTTAAAGCCAAATTCACATCCCTGTCACAAGACAAGAAAAAACATAATGGCCCCAACCCCGCTTCTGAAGCCCTGGACATGAGCCAGTATTCGCACAGCCGATACAAGCTGTCAGCCCCACCAGTGCCAGTGGATCTCTGCCAGTTTGTGTCAGCTATGATCTACTCCAGTATCCTTGCTATTTTGTGTTAAGGGTTTTGTTGTTTACCTATATGGTATCTAATAGAGGTCATTGCTGAATACACACAAAAGAACTTAAAAGAGTCTAAATGCAGCCCTATTTAATACCCCTTGTGTTTGCTGCTCCCTGCCCTAATGGGGCTGCAATTTCATCTTCCATCCACCTAAAGAATCAAGCCATTCTAACCAGCCAAAAAAAAAAAATGCCTAGTTCTTTGTATTTACTGCTATAAGGCATTTTAGCATAGTCCAGCATCACTGGTGTTCGTTTAGATCATACCAGCAAGGATCAATCCTCTCCAGCAATAAGCAACAATCTAGTTGGCAAAAGCCTAGTATATCATAGCGATTCTCACGTACTTTTTGTGCCACACATACGTTACCACAGATAAAGGACGGACAGTTTTCCAGATCCGATGACAATCTGCCATGCCATCTACTTAAAATGTCCTAAACCAGTCCTCGACTTAGCAAAGCACTTCAAACATCATTATTATCCTAAGGTGTCTTTTTACACATAAAGCCACTCTGGGGCATTTTGAGGAGATACTTCCTCTTTAGAAAAGATTACTTAAGCCCAAAATCCACTACAGAAATGTAGCAGTCATGCAGGGAAACTTTTGCTTGGACAGACCCATGAATTTGTAAGTGAAATCATTTTTCTTTCCTTCTTCCCTAAATGTACCAACTCCTTTTATCCTAAAACCTCAGGGGAGACGGGGAGAAAAGGGGGAAAAAAAAAGCCAAGTCAGATGAGCTCTTCACCTTTTCCTGATGAAGACAAGCACTTCGGAAATTCAAAACTTTCTGTAGGCCAACACACCCATCTTCTTCCCAGAATTATTCACTGCAGTTAATCACATACAAAGATCCCTTAATACATTTAGAAAACCTATGTCATTTATATGTGATAATACTGTCATTAGTTTTAGTAACTAAAGAGAATCTCCTCAAAATTTGTCTATCACAGAAACAGTATTTTCTGAAGATAAGGCAAGTGTGCAGCATCCTGAGGCTGGGGTTCCCTAGCTCTAGTACGTGTCGCACGAAGTATCTTTTCTGGCTTTGAATCAATAAACATCTAATTGCCTCTAGCTCCTAACATGGGAAGAGGCACAAGCAAACACAATCTGTCTTGCCCAGAGAAGCTGTGGCTGCCCCAATTCCTGTCAGTGTTCAAGGCCAGCTTGGACAGGGCTTGGAGCAACCTCGTCTAGTGGAAAGTGTCCCTGCCCGTGGCAGGAGGTTGGAACTGGATGAGTTTTAAGGTCCCTCTAACCCCAACTATTCTATGAAAATTAAGAAGCTGTCCACAGCTAAAAATACTTCACTGACTGATCCATATGGGATTGCCTCCCCTGCAGTTATCAACAATGGCCCATCACACAAGTGTAAACTCAGACCCAGATCAAAAAATAACCTGTGTGGAAGCTGAAACACTCCTGACATGAAACCACCTCCCAAATTACACTTAGAACTTCCCCTCTTAACACCCCAGATATGCTGACCCACTGAACAACCATTTCAGTGGGGCCAATTAAAAAAGAAAATAAAACCATAACATTTTAGGTTTTATTTCAAGTTCAAAGTCTTTCCTCAGTCTTCTAAGAACATTTCAGAGCCCTCCAATACCTGCAAGGGTAAAAAGGAATCATTTAAAACCTCTTTCAAACAGGCTTTGGCATTTTAATGCAAGTTTGACTGCACTGGACTTCACTCTCAGGAACAAAACTACCTGGGTGACTAAAAAAAGGGGGGAAGGGAGAATATATATTCTAGGTGGCACAGCATTTAAATCTGTAGTGTACTATAGCATACACTGTAGGCCATACACAAGATCTGGTGAAGTGAAAATGAAAGTCAAGGCTACTCAGGAAGGAACCTTCTAAGTGATGGAAACTAAAAGGCACCATTTGTTCATTTTCATTTCATAACTCATCTTTCATCAGCCCAGCAGAAGGTACCAGCAGAACAAATATTCTATAGCATTAAATGCAAAAGTGTGCTGTCACCTTCCCTGGAGGTATTTAAAAGACATGTAGATGTGGTGGCCCTGGCAGTCCTGGCAGTACAGTTGCACTTGATGACCCTAAAGGCCCTTTCCAACCTAAACAATTCCATGACTCCATGAAAAGCGTACGATAAATGTTTCTCAAGAGTCAGTATTACATTTGATGTATATTTTTTACTGGCTTATTTATGTCTAATTTAACACGCAGCTTTAGGAGGACATCCAGAAAATACAGTGTATTTTCTGCTGCTCTGAGCACTTCCTCAGGGAGCCTTAATGGCAGTGTCTGCATGGTCTTTGGCACAGACTGCATCTGGGAAACTTCAATGGCACAGAACCACCGTTTTGCTTGCTGCTGCTGTGAATGAGGAAAAGAATCTAATAGGATTAAATTACATGTATTAGGCCCCAAAAGCTGGTGAGTTATTTGCTGCAAACTATGCTTCCTGACAAAATTATGTTGCAAAACACCCTAGTTATGATAGCTTACAGTACAGAGTTGCCACACAATCATAGCTAAGTGTACAGGATGTCTTCTGACACAACCCTACGCAGTATTTCTGAAGGCCTTCTCCAGGGCTGACTGCTCTTACGGCAGCTGCACTTTGAAACTCTGACCAGTTCACAGCAAAGCCTGTGTGTGAGATCTGAACACCCAGAACACCCAAGGTCTTAAGTAACATGGTCCCTCAGTCACGAAGTAGGTAATTTTCCCCATTCAAAAGCTCTCAGAGATCGGAAAAGTAAATCAGAATTACAGTTAATCTGCGCAGTACTTCAATCAACCTCTCCCAGTTTCCATACTGGGAGTCACTTTTTGGTTTGGGGTTGCAAACATTCTTTCAGGATATTTTGGTTCCACTTAGATACTAGTTCAGACTTCTATTTTGGTGAAGCTTTGGCCAAGGCCTAGAAAAACCCTAGTTGAAGATCTTTGATGTTATCAGGCACATAGCCACCAGACCAGATTCAGATCCAGCTGAGGACTGTATCTGAGCACTGTCTGTCCCTCCGCACCTCCAGCTGTGCAGTACAATATAAGTACTTTGTATTCATTTAGAAATAAACTGGAAAATGAGATGATTCCCACCATTTGCCTTCAACTTAACATTTTAGTTGCACTGAGTAGATCTGTGATGTTTGCTAGACCAAGCACTCACTTTCTGCTCCCTGCACCATAGCCTTAGAATGAGAGCTGCATTTTAACACCAAAGTATTCTCCATTCTGAACATAATCATGATTATTTACATGAGGTTTTTTTCCCCCACTCAATTCATACATCTACACTGTTACTAAAGCCTTACCACGTAAAAATAAGCCACATTTCTCCATCTGCAAGTCCACAGCATTGAGACGCACAGATATAAGCAGGTTGTATCTCTTTCTGTTCATATCCTCAGCTGAACTCCCTCTGTTGGGCTTACCCAGCAACCAAACCCACCCATAGCATTTTGGACATAGCATTCAAAGGCTTATGCCAGCAGAGGAGACATAGTCTGGGCATTCCTGCTGGTACTTACTCTTCCTGCAATGAGAAAGACATTTTGAGGTGATGATTTAAGGTGTTAGTCTGATATTTTAGTATGCAGTACGATGGATACATCATATCCATCATGGGGATACATCCTTTTCAGGAACAAAACTACTAGGGACCTGTTCTGGCCACCAACTTCACTGGAAATCGCAAGTCCGAGAAGAATATTTACCAGATCAAACATCCAGGTTTTGCCTTCACACCCAAAGCAATGTTTTCAATCAGGCACCCAAGCCACGGACATCTGTTCTGACACCCATCCCTGGCAGTGCTCAAGGCAGCGCTGGACAATGCTTGGAACAACCTGGTCTAGTGGAAGGTGTCCCTGCCCATGGCAGGGGGTTGGATCTGGATGAACTCTAAGGTCCCTTCCAACACAAACCAGTCTGGGATTCAACACTTTCCTGAAAGGTAGAAAGCATCACTAGAAAAATAAGGCCTGACTTGCAATTTATCTGCAGAGATGGTTATTCTGTGTTGACTGACAACCTTCACTACTGACACAGCAGTGGACACACACTTGCCTGTTTTCAGGAGCCCATCTCAGCAGTACAGAGATGCCCTGCACTCTCCTTCACATCCATTCAACAGTGCACAAACACCAAGGCAGTCCTGAGGGTATAGTTGGACTTGATGATCTTGAATCTTTTCCAATCTAGTTAACTCTCCGATTGCTTACTTAAACCATTTGGTCACTGGCCAAGAAGAGCAGTGAGACCAGCTCTGAGGCTCTCACCTGGCTATGGTGGATCCTGTCTACCTGTCTACCTGGCTCCCTCCAAGCACACCTTATTTTTAATATAGAAAACTTCTTATTCTGAAGGCACATGCATACAAAATATTTGCAATTTGCAGATGCATATTGAGTGTTTCCTTGAGAAATTTATGCCATGATAAAATATAGTTGGTGCCTATGGTCAAGAAAGCCAGAGAAAAACAGATGTTATTCTCCATAGTGTAAGCAAATACAGATTTTTCGAGACTGTCAGTGAAAGAAATTTCTGAACAACCTCTATACCTATCAAAAACATCATATCCCATCACTGCCACTGGAGATGACAAGAGCTAACTATATGAGGAAGCATCCAGCACTTGATTTACTACGTAATTTAAAATGTTAAAGCCAAGATCATCATTATGCTATTTTTAAAGAGAAGACTCGCTCAAGCTGTGTGATTTTCTTCTGAAAATTAGAATCACAGAATCCCAGACTGGTTTGGGTTGGAAGGGACCTTAAAGCTCATCCAGTTCCAACCCCCTGCCACAGGCAGGGACACTTTCCACTAGACCACGTTGCTCCAAGCCACATCCAACCTGGCCTTGAACACTGCCAGCAATGGGGCAGCCACAGCTTCTCTGGGCACCCTGGGCCAGGGCCTCACCACCTTCACAGAAAGAACTTCCTGATGTCTCACCTCAGTCTTCCCTCTGTCAGGTTAAAGCCATTCCCCCTTGTCCTGTGCCTACAGACCCTTGTAAAAAGCCCCTCTCTAGGTTTCTTGTTGGGCCCTTTAGGCACTGGCAGGTTTTCTAAGTTCTCCCTGGAGCTTTCTCTTCTTCAGGCTGAACAAGCCCAGCTCTCTCAGCCTGTCTTCAGAGCAGAGGTGCTCCAGCCCTCAGAGCATCTCCATGGCCTCCTCTGGACTCACTTCAACAGCTCCATGTCCCTCTTTTGTTGTTGGCCCAGACCTGGATGCAGGACTGCAGGTGGGGTTCTGTAAATACTTCTCAAAATCTATTTTAGCATTTGATAAGATACATTAAAGTGAAGAAAAAGCAAAGTCCTGAAATAAATTCAAGTTGAAGTCAGCTTCCTTCACTAGCTGCCACTTTCAAACTAAATCAGTCTCTGCAGGGATTACCAGCAGCACAAGCACCAGGCATCCACCCACATGGCACATTCAGCTGTTACACTTTTAATTCATTAGTCTCTTCAGCTAGGTTAGACAATTTTACAACCTCTTGGGGGGCAAAAAAAAAGCAAGCTTAGATGACCTCCTAACCTATTTTAAAACCTTTAACAATGCTTTTAAAAATACAGCAGTTATTTCTTAACAATGTGGATTAAAAACTATTCTTATACTAAAACAATATTCAAAGCAAACCTGACAATAACTTTGTCAGAAGAGGGGCAGATTAGATTCAAGGCAGGGACCAAAGGCTTGATTTAACAGCTAGTAGCATCAGTAAGATCTCTGCTCACTGCTTCTGAAACTCATTTTACCCAGAACCTCTAGACCCCGAGTCCGGACCTAGGATTTCAAATACTATGCCTGTAAAGCTCACTGACATTATATCAAGATAACAAAAGCTTTAGGGAATGCTCCATCCCTGGCAGTGTTCAAGGCCAGGTGGGACGGGGCTTGGAGCAACCTGGTCTAGTGGAAGGTGTCACTGTCCATGGCAGGGGGTTGGAACTGGATGACATTAAGGTCCCTTCCAACCCAAACCATTCCACAGTTTTATGATTTTACTTGCTACAAACCACACAATGAAGGCAATGGGGCCACATAAAATCAGGTCAGTCAGAACTGAACCCTTCTCAACCCTATCACCAAGGCTTACAACAAAACTGAGCAGTCTTCGGCAGTGTCTATTTTCTACCATTGGACCATGCAGCCTTGCTCAAAGCCTGCTCCTAACTGAATAAAAAACATCTGCAGAAAAAGAGAAATCTGACAGCAGTTGTCCGATCCCCACAAAGGAATTTGACTGTGAGAAGGGAAACTGAACAACGAAATAAAATGCTGTAACACAAGGCAGGCACAAACAAATAAACACGGAGCCCATGCAGTAAATTCACAAAATGGGAACCTTCCAAAGCATAAACTATCCCACTGCTTTCAGCTTTTGGCAGTGTGCTGGCATTAATGCCTTTCCTGCTCAGGTCCCAGACCTAAGCAATCTTTGTTTGCAGGACCTGTCCCATACAGTGGAACCACACAATGCACTGAAAGCTCATTGCTCTCACTGTAAACAAAGCTTCAGAGGAAGTCAATAGGAATCTCAACAGGAAACAAATGTTCTGGTGATGAGACAGCTGCTGCAGGATCATACAATGCAGCCAATGACAAAGGGAAAAGAAGGTAAATGCTTTCCATCTCACTTTACTTTTTCTGTGTGTCTTATGTTCAGCTATGGGCCACTATGGAAAATATATTTTGAACCACATCAAAGCAGGAAAAATTCAATTTGACACCAATAGAGTAATTAGGTCTGAAAAGTAAGCTTAACTAAGTCAAACTGCACATTAGGAAATCAGCCCTCATCTGCTGTCACTTAGAACATGACTACAGCAATGAGAAAGTAATAAATTTGTCTCAATAAGACAATATTTCCTTGCTTTGAGAATAAACAGAAAATATGTACAACTCACAATCACTCCATGCGTGTGTGCATATCAGCATGCACATGTTGGTGGGTATTATACAATCACCTAGAACCAGGCTAAATTTTTCTCATTCTTCCCTGTGAGGATTGTGAGACACTGGCAGAGGTTGTCCAGAGAACCTGTGGCTGCCCCATGCCTGGCAGTGCTCAAGGCCAAGTTGGATGAGGCTTAGAGCAATCTGGTACAGTGGAAGGTGACCCTGCCTGTGGGCTGGAACTAGAAGAGCTTTAAAGGTCTCTTCCAACCCAAACGAGTCTGTGATTCTATGAATCCTAAATGTATGTGCCAACTGGTATCAGTCAAGGATCCAGACAGTTCCAACAGTTGGTCTGATTCTCTGTGGTTCAACAGAGGTCAAAATAATAAAACCAATTTATGTCACTTGAAACCTGGGGTTCACAATGCTATGTCTGTAGCCTACACAACGCTATAAAGGCAAAGTGGGGCCAATGGAGATTAAGCAAAGATCAATAGATCTTTCCCTGGCATAGAATCAGCTAGGTTGGAAAAGACCTTTTAGATCAAGTTCCTCCAGCACTGTCAAGTGAAGTCCACCACTAAACCATTCACACATGCTCTGCAGCACTGAAAAGCCTATTTGTCTCAGCTGTGACCTGTTATTAATACAGCTGAAAACCTACTGTCATAAACCTTTGCTTTAGTCTGCTGCCTCTTTGTCACTTCGTCCATCACTCACAGATTAGCAGCTAACTACATACACAGTTCAGCTCCATTTGTGGACAGAATACGATTTATGATCTGGCTATCATGTGACCTGTTTCAGAGGCAGAAGCAATTGTGCACAATGACAACTTGCAACTCAGAAAACTCCTGAACATGACATTCAAAGTTCCATGGTCTGAAACCCTGGTCTCAGTCATGATTAGTATCTGATCATGTGCTTAGCATCTGAATACAGAAACAACCCAATTAAGAGATGCCTACTAGGGCATAATAAACTTATCAATAGCCAATGCTGGTATGATACAATTCAGCAAAACAATGGATTTGAGCAGCTCCATTCTTTATATTGCCATGTACTTGCTCATCTCTAGTATCATTTCCAACCCATGGAACAGCCTAAAAGAAGCTCTCTGAGTGACAAACCCATGCCCTACAACAGCCAGCTTTGGTCACAGAATATCAACAGTGATTCAGGATCCTCAGAGCCCCTTAAATACTGCCAGTGGCCAACAACAGGAGACAAGCACTCTGGAAATCAATAGTTCATGACATTAATTCCCAGCCCATCTTTCACCAGCCTCAAAAATATGTGTATGCAAACTTGAGTAGCCTGAATTTTGTGTCTATATTTTACAAGTATTGGTGCTTGTGTGTGCACACAGCCCTCAAGTAATGCCTACATTTGTGGTAGGAAAGCTCAGGATACCTACCCCTACACATCATTAGAGTTCCCATGCTGCTTCAGGAGATCCCACCATAACCACTCTAACAATATACATAGAATCACAGAATCAGCCAGGTTGGAAAAGACCTTCAAGACCATCAAGTCCAACCACTCCCCTAGCCAAAGCCACCACTAAACCATGTCATAGGGGCTCATTTACACAGTTACAGCTGTGAACACTTCCAGAGAGAGTGCCTCCACCACTTGACATTAAATTTCTGTTTACATATCCTGTCAGTTGCCTGCTAATTATTTTAACTGGCTAATGAAGCTGAGTCACAATAGGCCAGATTCTTTCATTCTTAGTATTTTCCTAGTACTTTATTTATTTGAAAGGCCAGTCAGTGCAGTGGGGCAAATGCATAAAGAGGATGTCAGAAATGGACCCTGTATGTTTGCAATGAATTGAAATAATCTCTGCAGACTACTTGATCTGATGCCTCCCAGGTTTTTTGTGTATGATAGCACACAGATGGAAATGTTTGCAGTGCAGGAAGAAAAAAGAAGCACTAGAAGCATAATAAATGTGACAAAAAGTGGTTACTTGTTCACTTGCAGAAGGGCAAAGAGGACAAAAGCTTAAGGGAGAAGCACAGCAACAGCAATTCAAGACATTTTCTCCTACACACACACGAAGCACAGTAACCAAAACCAAGCAAAACACATAAACAGGAGCCTTCCCAGGTGACAACACAGGCTTTGTTTTCTCTTAGATTTTAGAGTCCAGCTGTTATGAAGTTCTCTTAACTTTCTATGCATACCAGTATGCATGTGCTCCTTATCTTTCATGTACAAATCACATACCCCTCAAAAATGAAGCAAATGCTCTCACACTCAGGAGCCCTGCACAAGCTGTCTTACAGAGGTCTAACATTTTAGACAGGACTGCCTGTCTTCTCCTTTCACAGGGACTTTCTTTTCAGGTTAAGCATCCAAAAACAGGAATGCAAGATTACCACTGCGTATCATTCAGCTGGTCTCAGACACCTATATCATGGGACTGAGTCAGCCTAGAAGTGCCTATTTCTTCCCAACAATCACAGACTCACAGAATCAACTACGATGGAAAAGACCTTCAATATCAAATCCAACCTTTCCCCCAGCACTGCCAAGTCCACCACAAAACCATGTCACAAAGTACGTTTACGGTTTTTGAACATTAATATATACTGATAGCCTTAGTTCCAGTAGCCATATACTAATAAAACCAGAACCAAAATGTGTGATTTCAGCTGTGATTCTTTCTAGTCACACATCTTAAGTAATATGGCAAAAAATCGCAATGGATAAATCATGGGGTTTAATGTGAAGCTCTAAATCTTTATATGATCTGGATAATTTAGCTTGCATTAAACAATTTTGAAAGCAGAAAGTACTGACATGAAAAAGCAACTGAAACCAAGAAAAAGGGAAAATAAAAGAACAGAAACAAGGACTAATGAAAGACAATTCAATATATGACAATCTGGAATAAGAAAAAAGCATTCCAACACTAATTTTGAAATACTGCTCTGGAGAACATAGCTGGAAGAAATATTTTTTTTTTACTGAGAATACGACACAGCCATGGCTGGTTTCTTTATGATTTAATTAAGTACAACACCATTTGCAGATATCCAACAATTCAATCGAAGTGAGAAATAAAAAACCAAAAGCTAGAGTCAAAAGGATCATACATCCTCCCAGTTCTAATGAGAAACATCATAATTATCTGACTTAATACCTGCAGCTGAAAGTAGTGGTGTTAATTTCCTCTGAAACTTGCTGCACTCCTCTCCTTGAGGTAACCTGCAGCCAGCCCAGCTCTGGGGCCCCAACACAAGAGGGACGTGGATAAGGGGGAATGGCTTTAACCTGACAAGAGGGGAGATAGAGATGAGACATTAGGAAGAAATTCTTCCTTGTGAGGGTGGTGAGGCCCTGGCACAGGGTGCCCAGAGAAGCTGTGGCTGCCCCATCCCTGGCAGTGCTCAAGGCCAGGTTGGACAGGACTTGGAGCAACCTGCTCTAGTGGAAGGTGTCCCTGCCCGTGGCAGGAGGCTGGAACTGGATAAGCTTAAAGGTCCCTTCCAATCCAAACCAGCCTGGTATTCTACAGGTTAATCAGCTCTATCACATTTCAAAGAGCAGTCTGATGGGAGCAAGTCAAAGTGTGCAATGTGTTACACCTCAGCAGGGTTGCAAAAAATATTCTGTCCTGAAAAACTGACATTTTTCAGCTAATTGCATGGTGATGCTATACAGACATTTGGCCTAAGCAGTAATATTTGTCTATGAAATACATTCAACTTGCATATAAATTTGGTTCTTTCTCCCATGGTTTAAATAGCAACTGTAATGCAGTTCAAAGATCTGTACCTCTGCAAAACTTTATACAAGTGAATATGAAAAGAACTGTTTGATTTACACTAACAAAAAATAAGGGAGGGAAATACTATCTATTACTTCTAATTGAAACGTATGAAACATCGGCATTTTTTCTATAAGCAAATTTAGCAGCCATTTCATATGCATTTGGGCCACAACCTACAAACTACATTTGAGTTTCTGAACTCCATTTGTTAGATTAATACGTATGGATGTGTGGATTGAATCGGGATAAGATTATCTATTAGAGGTGTCTTTTGAGATTATTTACGGTGCTATACATATCTCCAAAACACTCACTTGGAGTTTCTTTTACTTCCCTGTTTGCTTCATGATGTTTGCAGTTAGTCAAAGGTGATTGCAGTTTCTTGCAGCAATTTACTGTTCTTTTCTAATAGGTCTTTTGTTTTTAACAGGCTACTGAAAACTATTTTAAATGTGTAATTCAAATAGTCACAAAATAATTTGTTTGGAAGAAAACAGAACAAAATAACACTCTCTGTTGTTTAAAACCATGACAATTGCTTATTTTACTGTAACAGTTGAAGATTCACTTGTACCATTAAGCAGATGGCCATGTGATCGTCACTCCCACGTATTCCTCTGTCCTTTGGGAACGCAGTCCATTTGTGCTCGCATGTCCCTCCTACTGAACAGCAAGCTGCAGATGCACTTACAGACTTGCCCACCAGTGATAGCTTTCAGGTGAACAACACGTTTTAGGATCAGCAGCTACTTAGAGGTATGTGTTGATAATTACACACCAACTCAAACATCACCACCTCCACCACCACAAACACAGCAACATCTCGCCTTTCATTCTTCCACATAGAGCCTGAGGCAGGGAAGGAATACTGCCTTAGGGTAAAATGTGTCACAGCATGTAGGAGGATCAAATCTGTCTTATTCCCTCCTCTCGTCTACATTAATGGAAATACCCCATGCCAAACAGTTCACAGATGGAGGGTTTGAATGAAATAAGTGTCCTTGCAAGCAGATGATGGGGGAGGGGGAAGGGGAAACCACAAAAAACACACCACAAACCCCCTCCCCCCCCCACATGCTTAATAAGCTTCTTCCCTTCTCTTACTAGGCTCCATCACTCAAGTTTCATGCCTGAGACAGAATAGTGAATAACCACTTTGAAACAACCTCCAGAAAAATTTCTACATCTTTCAGTAATAACATGAAAGTAGACCTTTAATTTGATATTAGCACCATAGAATCCCAGACTGGTTTGGGTTGGAAGGGACCTTTAAAGCTCATCCAGTCACAATCCCCTGCCATGAGCAGGGACACATTTCACTAGACCAGGTTGCTCCAAGCCCTGTCCAACCTGGCCTTGAACACTGCCAGGGATGGGGCAGCCACAGCTTCTCTGGGCACCCTGTGCCAGGGCCTCAGCACCCTCACAGGGAAGAATTTCTTCCTAATGTCTCATCTCACTCTCCCCTCTGTCAGGTTAAAGCCATTCCCCCTTGTCCTGTCCCTACAGGCCCTTGTAAAGCCCCTCTCCAGATTACTTGATGGCCCCTTTAGGCACTGGAAGCTGCTTCTCCAGACTGAAGAGGCCCAGCACTGTCAGTCTCCAGAGCAGAGATACTCCACCTCTCAGAGCATGTTCTTGGCCTCCTGTTGACTCACTCCACCAGCTCCCTCTTGTGTTGTTGCTCCCAGAGCCAGACACAGGACAGAAAAAAGCACAGATGTGCAGGACTAAAGGTATACAAAAAGTTCAAAAGTATTAAGATATATTTAATAAGGATTCCCCTTAGCTTTTAAGGCTGTTTGTTCTTGGGGAAATATGAGAGCTATGTCCTTCTTGCTTCTGTTCTGAAACATGCCTAACAAGAGGTAAGTAGAAGTCTCACTGGATCATCTGCTGCTCTTTAGCCCCAGATAAAAAGGCTTCGCTACTCCTTTCTTTATCTGCCTTCAGTTCCTGCTGCTGGGCACTGGAACATAGCCTGCTATTGCTAGGGATTAAGTTGTTTTCTTCTCAAGGTCCTTTGAAACACATACGCCCTAACTGGTTTATTTCCAGCTTCAGCTTTGTAACTGTTGGGGATTTTTTTGCCTATTTATTTTAGGCCTTTTCAGATAAAGTAATAAAATTTTACAGATTTTGTTATAACATTTGCTGATTACAAAGGTTTTTTTAGGCACTGCTGAAACAGTTTGTTTTTTGTGATATGTATGTTTAGATTACATCTTGGATTCTCAGCTAATGATGAGAAGAAACCATCCCCCTCGTGCATTTTAGGGGACTTGTCAGATGGGGTTGCTGTGGTATATGTTGGCATGCTTATGCATTTGTTTTGTGATGGGGAAGCAAATTGCAACACATCATAATAACAACATTGGCTCCCTACATCAGGCTGAAGATGCAGAACAAAAAAGAAGAGATGGGTAATAATTAGTAAACCAAAAATAGTGCATGGCTAATATTTTCACGGACATGCATGGAAAATAAAGTGGGAATTAACCTAGTCCTCAAACTGCTAGGGTATGGAGGAGCAGCAACAGTATAGCTTCCAGGCTTAATGATTTTCCCACTGCACTGAAGCCTTTCAGCGGAAAGTCAGCCCAATACTAAACTTCTCTTGCAAAACATGCAAAGGGTGGGGTTTCACCCATACCTTTGTCAAAGAATCAGTATGAATGGGGAAGATGATGCACGTGTTCATCTCTAAGTTCGGAAAGTCTGATTGCTTGATAGTAGTGTGATGTTACAGCATCAGTAATGGTAAGGAGATGGGTGGACACCTGCACAAACTTTCACTGGCTCCTGTTTGAGTATGGAAGAATTTTTCTAAATTTTCAGTAGCACTATTTAGCAGGTCATGATGAACGAAGAAAGAGTATTTTTACCATCACCTTGGCTTCACTGAAATTTTGGGTTAATAGAAAATGCATGATCTTTAACTGACTTCTTTGTGATTTCACTTATTTAGCTGTGGCTGATATATATATATATATATTAAAAAAACCTACGTTATATATACATGAACTACTTTTTATATATATATAAATATAAAACATATTTATGGCTTCCTGTTGTGAAATTCAGGATGTGCAGTATCTACAAGACTTGATGTTGCAATAGCTAGCATGAAATGATGCAGAAAATAGTTGACAAGACTTAAAATAATTTTATGAACATCCTGTGATAATGAATTATCAACATCTCTTTCCTTACAGCGAAAACTTCAGTATTAGTATCAAGTAATCCAAGCAGGGATATAGAGGAAATAGTACGTACATATTAATGTTTTATTGAAACAGCACATGGACCTTGCATGCTTTCTGCATATAGAACTAGTGATGGAGAAAAGGAAGAAGATGCTTTCTCTTTTCAATAATGGGCAGACAAAATAAGACAGAAGCTTTTCAATGACAGGTATTTCTCAGTTTCAGTTAGCATCTGTGCTCTTCTAGAAACATTCCAGGCACAGAGAGGACACTCAACTGCTCCTTCACTGGAAATTTTATAACCCCAGATTCCAAGGACAGGCAAGGGTTAAGAAATAAGCCTTGCAGAATCATCCTTTTAACCTGTTTCCCAACCTTACTTCAGAGAACACAGAATAGTTTCTCAACAGGCTGAGAGAGCACAGGAGACCTTAGAGCAGCTTTCGGCGCTGAAAGACCAAGAAAGCTAGAGAGGAGCTTTTGACAAACCAGTCTGGGAGTCTATAATGTATCTATGCTTTAAGTAAGTATATTCTTTCAATCATGTCTCACAAAGCAGCTTCCTCAGAGCAAGTGCACAAAAGATGTGCCTGGGCCGTGGAAGCAGCAGTCCCCAAAACTATGGTCCTGCAGCCCATGTAATACACTGCTTGAAGAACACCAAAGGAAAGCCTGTTCTCAACTTCTGCCTGCCTAGCAGAACAAGAGACCAAGGCAAGTACTAACAGGCACATGATAGGATAGTGACGGCAGCCCTAGAGGGGACGGTTCTACTGTCAGAATTCTAGGAAAGGTTAGGTTCAGCTGGTATGCCACCAAATTCAGAACAGCTCTTCTCAAGCTGTGCCTCCCACAGCTACAGCTTGAAAGCAACTGTCTTCATACCCTGCTCTCCTAAGAAGCGCAATAAAATAAGTTCTGGTACATGCTTTACAGTTCCATAGCATTTCTTTAAAACTTTACAAAGCCATCACACATCCTTTTATTAGGATATGTTAACAGCTTTTAGCAGAGTTTCTTTAGTAAGATTATTCTGGGGTAAGCAGTCATTTCACAGATTTAATACAAGTTCTACACTTACAGTATACTAACTGAGCTGAATTGCTACCAGGAAGTTAAATGTATTGCAGAAGATGCTTTGCAGAGTGAAACAGCAGTAAAAAAGAAGCTATTTTGTTGAGGTGATGCATTTTATTTCATAGTCAGAAGCATATTAAAGTATGTAGAGCATATAAAAGTAAGATTGTTGAGATTTCATCTAGGAGTGTTTCAATTTGAGATAAAGAACCCAATTCCTTAGACTTCTTCTCAAAGAGAGGAAAAAAATGAATACATACCAAAATGTAAAATAAAGAGGACTATTCTATAACCACAATTTGAAGGGCACAAAGATCCTTTCAGCTAACAACAAAATGCTCTACAGAAGTGCTCCCAGGTCAGCATGATGCCCTTCAGCGAAGAACATCCTAGAAATACAGAGCAAAATCTCACAAGGTACGAAATATAAATTCATATACATATATTCAAGCCACGGAAGAATACTGGAGAATATCAGTTCAGAGTCTGATCTATTGTTTTCTAAAGGGACTGCATTACAAATGACTTTACTCACAAAATGTCTTATTTAGCTCTTTATCACGGTGGTACCTCAGAGTCAGCAGCCCTGAACTCCCAGTGTCATCCAAGCCCTCACTGAACAATACTACGACCACAGAATTCTCAATAGATGCACAAATCCCCCAGACATCCTCCATCTTTCCAGTAACATCATGAATTACACTTCCACACAAAACAGACACACTTAAACCCAACTTCAGTTTTACACATTTCAGAGCATCTGGTGTCTAAAGGGAAGGTCTTTAATGAAAGGGTCTTCACATCAGAGTTCACGAGTAAACCTACTGAAATACCTGATACTTTTGCTCATATTCTCAACAGCAAGTAAATGAAGGGAAGACACTGCCATCTCTTTAAAAAAGTATATATATATTAAAATATAAATATCTATGAAAGTATTTAAACTGTAATGAAAGGTTCATCACTGTTCACTACACAGCCTGTGCATACTGAACTTGACCTTTTAATAGGCTTCTTTTCACATCAACAGAATCGGGTATTTACAAAGATAACACATACACAAAAAAAAGGACTTTAAAGTCACTCCTAAATTGAGAAATTCTGCTTCTGACTGGAGGAAGCTACAGACAGTTTTTCTTGTCTTCTGCCAGTCAGGAGCAATGTAGGATCCTAACAGCTATATGACAAATTTCCTTATCCTGCAACTATTCTGCAGTTGCAGTTCATTTGCAGGATTTTACCTCCAGGGTGCTGTCTCTCAGCATCCCAGTTTAACAATCACTTCACTTTACATCCATTTCCATTAGGTCTGTTGGGCACGCTTCAGAAGTAGAGTTGTCATAGAGCAGAACACCTGCTATCTAGCAGTATAAAACCCATTAAGACAACTTAGGCTTAAGCTTCAGACTATCAGCTTTCCAGAGGCAGTGAACTAATTCTGTTGCTTTTTTTCCCCCTGCAGTGGAAAGTACCTGTCTCTCACAGACACTACAGTTAGAAGATAAGTTTCTTCAGCAATTTATTGAAAGAAGAATGGAAGTGAGCAAGAGCAGGAAAGAGAAGAGCAACCATGGAAATTCCTAAGACACTATTCCAGGGGTCTGGCTATTAGCCAGCATCTTTATGCACTTTAAACATGCATCTTGATATTTTTTCCTACAGAGTCTGCAGTTCTCTGGTATCAAGAAGAAACCTGTTGCATTAATGTGTGCAACTTGACTGGCTTACCTTCCATGCAACCACAGAGTGGTTAAGTTGGAGAGAACCTTAAAGATGTCTGACTAGCTTCACTGTACCATTCAGTCTGCGTTTCTCTCATCCTCCCAATGTGCCTCAGAAATTTCCAGCAGACCCACCCCCCAAAACATCTCCAGAAGAAGTCACTATCCGCTTACAATACCAACACATCACATCACGTCTTTGACTTACCCAAGTAACTCTCAAGTTACGCAGCAAGCTTTTTAGTCACATTTGATCAGAAGAATTTTTGCCCCAAAGAAAACATAACTAAAAAATGATAAAATGCCCATCAGCTTTCTGATTACTTTTTCCAGGACACTTGCTGGATAGATCCTCAGCTCACACCAGCTGAAGATTCGTAATTAAGACAACAGCAAGAGCCAGGTAAAGCTGGATACTAAGGGTCTAAAGCTTTGCTATAGTATCTGCATTGCTATCACTGGAAATTTATGTTTATAAACAAGGGGCCTGTGTGTCAATCAGCAATTATTTCCAATAATTGCTGATTTACACTAAGAAAAGAAAAAGCTGTAACTATCATAGAATCAACAAGGTTGAAAAAGACCTTTCAGATCAAGTCCAACCACTGCCCCAGCACTGCCAAGCCCACCATTAACCCATGTCACTAAGGGTGAACTGATCGCCCCTCATGATCTCCACTCACATCCAGCCCTCGTCTGCCCCCCACTGCTGCCCACACTGTATCTCTGCTGCCCCCATACTTCATGGCTATCCCTCATGCCACACCGCTGCCCTTGCTCTCCCCTCATGAATGCCCCTCACCCCTCATGGCCACCCCTTGCATCCATCCCATGGCTGCCCTTCCTCTCCCCTCACAATCTCCCCTCATGGCCGCCCCCCCCCTCCCCTCACGATCAACCCTCATGACTGCCACTCCTCTCCCCTCACAATCTCCCCTCATGGCCACTCCTTCTCTCCCCTCATGATCAACCCTCAAGACTGCCCCTCCTCTCCCCCTGCAATCGCTCCTCATGACATCACCTTACCCCTCGCGGCCATCCCTCCTCTTCCCTCACGATCTTCCTTCATGGCCGCCCTTGCTCTCCCCTCATGATCTCCCCTCACAACTGCCCTTCACCCGTCATGGCCACCCTTCCTCTCCCCTCATGATGTGCCCTTACTCCTCCATGGCAATCCCTCCTCTCACCTCATGATTTCACCTCATGATTTCCCCTCATGGCCGTCTCTCCTCTCCTCTCATGATCTCCCCTCATGGTCAGCCCTCCTTCCTCCGCCCGCACGATCTTCCATCATGGCCGCCACTCCTCTCCCCTCATGGCTGCCCCTCTCTCCCTCCCCCCACCCCTCCGACTGACGCCCTTTGGATCTGTAATGGAGCAGATGAGGATGCACCAGCTCCTGGGTTCTCCAGGTGTTTGGGACAAATTCAGACCCAAACTCCTCTGATCCAGGCCTGGATTCACAGCCATGCAGGGAAGTAGCCCTCAAATTGCCCCACACTCACCCTTAACATCGGCCATGATGTGTGGTGCCCAGGAAGGAAAGGCTGCGTTAGTGCTGCAGGACACGCACGTGGCTCCTCTGGGAAGAGCGCTGCGAATTCACAACATTCACTTTGCATTTGCCTTTCCTGTCTTTTTTAGTGGGTTTTTCCCCCTGTGGTACATCGTTGTGCCCTGGTACTCAGCCAGCTCACCCAGCTAACAGCGAGGTAGGCGACAGACAAAGCTGCCTGAAACCTGGAGGCAGACACCCGGCAGGCAGCCCTCCCTGCTTCAGGCATCCGACTTCTGGCTGCAGCTCCCCTCAAGCCTCTGTGGCTTCCCCTGGACTCATTCATATTTCCTTGGGGGGAAAGTAACTACACTTGTGCATTCAACATACAATTCCTAACTAAAAACAAGCAGCTACATATCCTGCAATAACAGAGCTTCAGTGTGCTTCCTTGTAACTCCTGACTGACTAGAGCTGAGAAGCTGTACATGAAAAGGGTTCCCTCTTTCTTTCCTTTCTTCCAAAATAAAGCCAGAATGCCAAGTCATCAACTGAACACTAATTATTTATGAAGCACCCACACTCCACACTGCTCCTTGGGTCTAGTGAAAACCTGCAAGGGACTGACAGCCAAACCCTGCATTCAAGTTTTTCTCCATATTGCTAAGGGGCTTCTCTGCAACAAGACTCAAAGCCACTCTGTCTTCAAGCTGCAGCAACAGAGCTTCTCCAGAAGTCACTTGCAGGTCAAGCAGCTAACATCAGTCACTGTGACAGCTTAGCTACAGGGTTATAGAGAAACAATGGCTTATGCACAAATAAAATAAATCCCATGAAAGCTACATGCAGTCAGATAACTAGCACCTAAAGAGGCCATACGAGAAATATCCAAGCAGGAAACTGTTCTCCCGTTAAGAGCCAGATGCATCTTTTCTTCATATATGATGTTATTTCACATTGCTAGGATAAATATTTATAAACAGTGCAGTTTCCCTCCTGCAAAGAACCAGATTTTCCCAATTAATTTCTTACATTAGGAAATAAAGGAGTGAAGAGAGCTATTTATGAGTCTTCCTTCTTCCAGGTAAAGAGCAATACAAGGGCTAAACTGAGAAAATTGAATAGCGCGCTCCAGCTACACAGGAGATACCATCTTCTGAAATACAACCTCTTTTAGCTGCCTTGAAATCCTTTTTGCAGTTACCAACATTGCAGTGATATACCAGCAGCCTCCCTAAGGAGGCTTTGACTGCATTTCACTAATACTGTGCTATAGCTCAAAACAGAGACTGCCAAGTGAGTGCAACTATTAGAACCACAGACCGGTTCAGGTTGGAAGGGACCTTAAAGCTCACTCAGTTCCAACCTCCTGCCACGGGCAGGGACACCTTCCACTAGACCAGGTTGCTCCAAGCCCCTGTGTCCAACCTGGCCTTGAACACTGCCAGGGATGGGGCAGCCACAGCTTCTCTGGGCACCCTGTGCCAGGGCCTCAGCACCCTCACAGGGAAAAACTTCTTCCTAATGTCTCATCTCAGTCTCCCCTCTTGTCAGGTTAAAGCCATTCCCCCTTGTCCTATCCCTACAGGCCACTGTCAAAAGCCCCTCTTGAGCCTTCTTTTCAGCTTCTTAAATTGCATCACAGGCTCATGTAGGCGATTCAAATTATAAGGCTGCTAATGTACAACACACACCCCACGCCAAGTCTGCAGCTCTTCTGAAGAACGAAATAGCCGAGAAATGGGTAGTTGGAGATGCTAGATCCCTTCCTTACTTCCTGCCTTAATCCAAGGATGCAATCTGCTTCTGATCTGTACTTCATTCCCGCCTTGGACTAAGTTTAATATATTGCATTTCTGTGGCAGGCAATATACACACCAGAACTGATCTCTGTAGATGCACATGTGTAGCTACTCTGCTTTTAGGTAGAGGCCTCTAAATCTGCCTTTAAGCAGTAAAAATAATTTGTGGCAAATACCTCCCTTAATTAAAACCAGAAACACCTTGAGTACTTACTTTGATATACATTGGCACTTCCTTCATTCCGCTTGCAGATTTAAAACAAAACAAACACATCTTGCAGTTTATTACCACACCTTAATTTAACCTACTGCAATAAAACTCACAGGAAAGTTGACTTGGCAATATTCATTTCAAAAATTCCATTTCTGCTATGGTAATAGCACATATTTCCAGTTTGTTGTAGCAACGATATTTACTGTATGCGCCTGAAATGTTCAGATATATTGAAAATGCTGCATCTCTGTCGGCTCTTACAACGGGCACAGTCAGATTTCAACTGGAACACTCTGCGAGCACAGCATTTTCCATTTGCAAAAGAGAGTTTTGTTAAACAACCAAATCGCATGGAAAGTAGAACCTAGAACCCGAAATTCCTCCGTTTTAACTTAAAAGCCTCGAATGCCATGATTTCAAGCATACCTACTTGATTCTGATTGCTCAGATGTGCTTTCTAGAATATGCCTTTAACTCTGGGGAGTAGGAGTGCATGTTGGGGGAAAAAGCATGGAGAGAACATTTCCACTGCTTTGACCTCCCAGTTACCTACATGGAAAAACAGTTCTGTGTTATGACAGAAAATACAGCACTGCAGCTGTTGATAGAGTGTTCCTCTATATTCAGACCCTCACACCCTGCTCCGTGCCTCTAAACACAATGAGCAAATCATCATGGGACTGAGGGGTGCAGGGCCATAATGGTACAAGGAAATTAAATGAAGCAACAACAATAAACCCTGGGAGAGCTCCCAGAAAACATCATTCAAAT
Organism: Pezoporus occidentalis; assembly: GCF_034315485.1. NCBI lineage: Eukaryota > Metazoa > Chordata > Aves > Psittaciformes > Psittacidae > Pezoporus > Pezoporus occidentalis. The sequence continues at coordinate 8,001,447 of NW_026916294.1, forward strand.
CATCCTGAGTGAACCCTGCTCTTCTGCAGGGTGCGCCCAAACCAGCTCCTGAGAATCAGGAATCCCTGAAAGTGATCCAAAAGCCCTCTCAATTTTATATTCCCCATCATCCTCACTTACTACCAGAACATCAACAAAACATAGCAACCTGTGAGAAGTTCTGGGAAGGCTGTTTAACTGCTTGACAAGAAGGCAGAGAGGCATGCTGCACAAGAAGAGACATCAACACTAAATATTCCCCCAGGTTCTTAAATGAATACTCATGTGCTAAAAAGCAAGTGTAAAGCAACATTATGGGCAGTAGCATTAGTTATTGTGCTTCCCCCGCTTGTTGTGTAAGTGTTGCCTCTACCATACTCTGCTGGAAAGGATGAGGCTGCATAGCAGAAGCCACACCTAGATACAGGGCAAAATCTCTGTAATGGGGAGCAGGATGTGCCCCCACAGGGGCTGAACTGATCCAGCACAGAGAGCTTGTGGGCTTTAACACTGCCAGGTAGGAAAGACACTGCCAATCACAGAGCTTGCAGTGTAACTATGGATTTGTACATCTCTGAGAGGAGCAGGGTGTGTACTTCAAGGAGCACAGAATCCCAGACTGGTTTGGGTTGAAGGGACCTTCAAGTTCATCCAGTTCCAACCCCCTGCCACAGGCAGGGACACCTTCCACTAGACCACGTTGCTCCAAGCCCTGTCCAACCTGGCCTTGAACACTGCCAGGGATGGGGCAGCCACAGCTTCTCTGGGCACCCTGTGCCAGGGCCTCAGCACCCTCACAGGGAAGAATTTCTCATAGGAAGTATGTCTCATCTCAATCTCCCCCTGTCAGCTTAAAGCCATTCCCCCTTGTCCTGTCCCTACAGGCCCTTGTCAAAAGCTCCTCTCCAGGTTTCCTGTAGCCCCTTTAGACACTGGGAGGTGCTCTAAGATCTCCCTGGAGCCTTCTCTTCTCCAGGCTAAACAAGCCGAGCTCTCCAAGCCTGTCTCCATAGCAGAGATATTCCAGCATCTGGAGCATCTCTGTGGCCTCCTCTAGACTTGCTCCAACAGCTTCACATTCCTCTTTGTGTTTGGAGCCCCAGAGCATATAGCCATAGAAGGCCCAAAAGAGATGATGGTAAAGAGAGGTGCCTACAGTTCCAGAAGGCAGCACGGGGCAGGGTTATTTCAAACAACAAAGCCACTGACAACAGGTCTTCTCAGCAGCTGTAGTCAGAAGCAGTTAGAAGAAAGCTCCAACCTTTCGAGGACTGCCTGGAGAAGGGGAAAGATTTGCTTTCAGGACTCATTTAAAAATGCCTGGCCCAACAGATCAGTGTATTCTCTCCAAGTATTTGTCTTGTTCTATCTTATTAATTTGTTCTTGTTATAATAAAACAAGGACCAGAGTCTGGGAGTCACTTTGAGCACTTTGGCACCTCTGCCATGCAAGGAAGTAGAAGCTGTTCTGCCTCACAGCCCTGGCAGGCTCCAGGTCCCACACAAATGCCTTTTTGAACAACCAGTTTATCTTTCAACACATAAAAATCAGAGAATCTAAATCAATAGCTGGGGTTTACAATGGATGCAGAGCAGAGCAGCTGTGGTTTTAAACAACGCGTGCAGCCACACAGGCTCCAAAACAAGCAGCTGCAGGAGAGGAGAAACCCTGCCAAGGCAAACCATTATGCAGACAGCTCATCAGACAGGTATCAATCTCCACTGTCTGGCAAGTGCCCATTACAGGGCTCCCAACTACTGTATTTTGTACAATTGGACAGAGGCTAGAAGAGGCACCACCTGATACTTACATTTGGCAATACATTAGAAAAATTGGACTAAGCTATCGGCTGAGCCTTGGAGACCACTGCAAGATGAAGCACTGTGCTTTCAGCAGGGACAGAGTCTCTGAGAATGCAAGTCAGAATTAAAACATCCCTGTCACAAGCAGGGACACCTTCCACTAGACCAGGTTGCTCCAAGCCCTGTCCACCCTGGCCTTGAACACTGCCAGGGATGGGGCAGCCACAGCTTCTCTGGGCACCCTGTGCCAGGGCCTCAGCACCCTCACAGGGAAGAGCTTACTCCTTACATCTAACCTACATCTCCCCCATTCCCCTTTGTCCTATTCACCTCAGTCCCTGATGAAGAGTCCCTCTCAGGCATCCCTGTAGGCCCCCTTTAGGCACTGGAAGCTGCTCTAAGGTCTCCCCATAGCCTACTTTTCTCCAGGCTGAACAACTCCAATTTTCTTAGCCTGTCTTCATATGGGAGGTGCTCTAAACCCCTTTTGTCTAAAAGCTAACATTAGAATTCAGGATACTACTCTTCTTGCCCAACAATATTTCTTACATCCAGATTTTTAAGCCAGGGTACCAATGCTGTGCTCAAAAGCATCTCTGCACACTGCCAACCATTTCTGTTACTGCCAATAAACACATCATTTTAGAAAGGAGGTGATTATGTAGTTCTATGTAGGGCAGTATAATAACATATCTCAACAGCAATAATCATTGTTATCCATACTTGACAAGTGCAACATCCAAACTTTGAAATGAAACAGCCTCCTAATGATCAAAGCTTTTGTCAACAAAAGATGTGCTCTTCAGAACTTAAATACCAGCTAGAAGGCAGGCAGAGCACCTGCCTACAACAAGGACGAGATCCCTTTCAGATTTCCCCTTCCAAAATGTTGTGTCCCTATTTTACATGTATTAGTTTACTTCTGACTAAACACAGTTATGGCCAAAAAGAATTTTCACTGGCTGGAACAGAAACCTTCAAATGTACTTGAGTGATGCAAACCCATCTGTACTCCAGCACTGATTTCAAACTACTTCTTTGCGAATTTCTTAAGGAGCCAGTATTCAATCCTATACTAGGGCTTAAATATGCTTTTCAGAAGAGGATTCTAACCCCAGCACAGGGTAAACTTAGTACTTTACACACCTAAAGTCCTTCCATGAGGCACAACAAGCTTATGTAAACCTCAGTGCATGCCTCTTAAGTATCAACAGAGGAGAATTTGGAAAATTAGGATGAGGGCACTTTGCAAATGAGACTTTCATGAATTGCACCTCTATTTTGAAAGTTGGATCTCCTGCCATAAAACTGTGAAGTTTATTTCCTCTGCATTTCCAACACATTCTTGATGTGACCTCACTGACATAAAGATCCTAACAATCTGCATACCTTAAAGAAAAAGGGAAATACTCGCTTTCCTCACTGTCTTCCTGGGGAGGAAAGGCAGGAAAACAGAAGAGGAAAGAAAAAGAGAATGTTTACTAATATTGCCTTAGCCCAGAAGATTACATCACCATTTCTATAAACCACAGAACAATCAGAAACCAAACCCAGTACATACACTGAGTCACAGAATCAACAAGGTTGGAAAAGGCCATTTCCTCTTGTCCTATCCCTTGTAACTGTTCAAGGAAAGCAAACAGAAAAGCAACAGTCACTAATGAACACGTGAATCATGTCAGAGCTGTTCTGAGCCTGGTTATATTACAGCAAGAGTCAGGTAACTTAAGAGAAAAACTTCTCTCTTTTTCTGACTGTTTTTATTTTTTTCCTTGTTCATTTTTTCACATTTATGTTACTTCATTATAAACAGATATAAAAATAAAATAGTTCCAGCTATGTTTACTTGCCAGTTAAAGTCATTATGCCTATAAAGAACAAATGTAATATGCAATTTTAGAGGGATCCTTGGGAATTAGACATTAAAATACCGAAGTAACAAACATGCTCAAAGAAATGATTAAGGGAGCAGTATGTTAAGCAACTAAATCATCATACAACATTATAGAAAGAGATGGATTTGTCAGGAACAATCTGTATCAATCCAGATCAAATTCATTCTCTGACAGGGCTACAGCAAATGGAAACAAATAGCTGCACTATTTCCTGACTTTAATGTGTCATTTAAAGACAGCAGAAATCGCATCACATAACCGAACTAGGCAAACCCAATATAGCAGATGATTTTTCAACCTTTCCTCACTTATGGATCAATAATTATTTTGCAGAAGAGGTATGGGCACACTGCAAGCTCTACATACATAAAAATACTGACTGGCATTGCCTGTTGCAAACTCTTTGGTAGCAATGGATGCTGTCTCTCATGGAACACAGCTCTGTGATGATACTAGAGTTGTCTACATAGCCACCAGCGCAAGCCTGAGTATCAACACTTCTGTATCCAGGGGTTATTTAAACCTAAGAATGTATTCAAGGCTTGCTCCCATTCAAAACTTCTATTAATAACCTGGATGGCAAAATAAAGCAACTCTGTGCAGGTCACCAAGATCTCTGCAAGCACCTGGAGGACTGGTGGAGAATCCTAAGTGATCCTGATAGAGAAACAGCCTGAAATCAATAAGGTAAGATTTAATAAATAAAAAGTCATGCCACAGAAGAGGATGGAGAGAAAACCGAATAAAAATAACAACATGAGGAATAACAACATAGTCAGCTCTACCACCCAAAAAAAGAACGTGGTATTTAGAGCGGGTGCAAACTGAACAGAGGCCCACAACGTGATCCTGTTCCACAACAAGGATATTTTAAAACAGACACCCTGAAACAACACTGAGAGGAGCATCACTACTGCATCCACTTCTATTTTTTTCTTTCCACATCTATATAGCTTAAAAAGCTCTCCTGCTCCTACCTATTTTCTAACAGCTTTAACACAGCAAAGAATCACTCCTTTAGAATTTGGCACAGAATTCGGGTAAAAAATAGTGATTTCTGTCAGCTAATTCCAGGCTGAATTCTGCACGATCTCTCTGTTTCAGTTTCACAGTGCTTCTGAACCACACCATCAGTACCAAAATCAATATATATTTAGTCACTTCACAGAATCCCAGACTGGCTTAGGTTGGAAGGGACCTTAAAGCTCACTCAGTTCCAATCCCCTGCCACGGGCAGGGACACCTTCCACTACAGCAGGCTGCTCCAAGCCCCTGTGTCCAGCCTCGCCTTGAACACTGCCAGGGATGGGGCAGCCACAGCCTCTCTGGGCACTCTGTGCCAGTGCCTCACCACCCTCACAGGGAAGAATTTCTTCCTAATGTCTCATCTCAATCTCCCCTCTGACAGTTTAAAACTATGCAAGTATATTTTCTATCAGAAAAGAATACAAAGGAAGGCTGACTTCTTGCTAGCATTTGGTTTAAATTACATGGTCTGCGTCTAAGAGCTCAGACTGGCTTTCACAAACAGACCTTTTCTCCATAATTTTATTATGACAAAAGAAATTACCTACTTCTTCTGTCTATACCATAATTTAGAGGAGCAGCTGCTGGGACAAAGAGAAATGAGAGACGCAATGAGAATGGATGAGGCCTCTCTCTTTGCTCCCCCCCCCCCCCCCCTTCTTTTTCACGAAGTGCTGTTTGATGAAGCATCAGATTAGAAATACTTTCTATCTGTACCTTTTTAAACTTGCCCAGGTTGTCATCATTAAAACACAAGGCTTCAGTGCTATTGTTAAAACCTGGATAAAACTCAAATATGAGTATTTCATGGCATAAATTTATATGCCATTGTCGGATCTGCTGTACAAATAAATCGCCTACCAGTGTCACAGAAGAAGCAGACCCATCTTTTTCACAATTATGTATATTCCTGGAACACTGATCAAGAAACACATGATGGCTACAAGAATAGTTGCTGCACTTCCCTGTCAAAATGAAATCAACTTCTGCAACCACAGAACTACCCTTTATTTGAATTATGATATACACCCATCAACTTATTTTCACTTGGCCACCTGCCACATGATTATTTATCCTTGATCAGAACTTTACCTTACTGTCATCTAAAGACCTTTAAAAAGGTGCTTTTTTTTCCTTTCCAGAAGATGCTTTATAAATACTATCTTTCTTAATAATTATGAATTAACATATTGGAATAACATGCACAGCAGGATATCTGTATGTATTTGCCACTTCTTTGATGCTGATAATGTGATAATTGAACAAATAAGAGAACATAATCAAGAGGTCAGCAAGATATCACCATGATCAGAGTGTCTGACATGGTACACACCACATGCTGTCCAAAATGTAATCTGTGTTGAACCAAAAGCTACAAAAGTGCAACTGCATTCCTCTGTGAGTGCCAAAAGGTAAGATTGCTGTGTTTGCAACCCAGTGAGCCCAAATAGTTACTTAAAGGATTTAACTCCAGTTACACTGAAGGGAAATAGCATTGTGCAAACTGTAAACTAAGGTCACACTGAAATATTTTTAATCATTAACAAAAACCTAGCAAAGCCAATCTGAAGATCTCTGCAATACATATGGATGTTTAATACTGTCTATGATTGTTATCAACTGACTATTGTCTAGAAAAAGGTTGTTTTGTTGGTTTTTTTTTTTTATTAAAAGCAATAACAACTACATCCAAGCACAGCTACAGGCTGGGGGAGGCTGGATGGAGCAGCCCGAAGGAGAAGGACTTGGGGGTGCCAGCTGCCAATCCCCATGACCCGCCTTCAGTGTGTGCTTGAGCCCAGAAACCAACCGTGTCCTGGGCTGCATCCCCCCCAGGTGTGACCAGCAGGTCGAGGGAGGGGATTCTTCCCCTCTGCTCCGCTCTGGTGAGACCCCCCTGCAATCCTGTGCCTGGCTCTAGGGGCAACAACACAAGAAGGACCTGGAGCTGTTGGAGTGAAACCACAGGAGGCCACAGAGACGCCAAGAGGGCTGGAGCAGCTCTGCCCTGGAGCCAGGCTGAGAGAGTTGGGCTTGTTCAGCCTGGAGAAGGTTCCTTAAGGGGAGACCTCAGAGCAGCATCCAGTGCCTAAAGGGGCTACAGGAAACCTGGAGAGGGGCTTTTGACAAGGGCCTGTAGGGACAGGAGAAGGGGGAATGGCTTCAACCTGACAGAGGGGAGATTGAGATGAGAGATTAGGAAGAAATTCTTCCCTGGGAGGGTGCTGAGGCCCTGGCACAGGTTGCCCAGAGAAGCTGTGGCTGCCCCATCCCTGGCAGTGTTCAGGGCCAGGTTGGACACAGGGGCTTGGAGCAACCTGGTCCAGTGGAAGGTGTCCCTGCCTGTGGCAGGGGGTTGGAACTCTATGAGTTTTAAGATCCCTTCCAACCCAAACCAGTCTGGGATTCTAGGATTCTATGAGCTACGGCATTATAAAACAACAAGTTCCAGCTATCATTTCACATACCTTCACAACCACACAGACTTACAGAAGAAACCCACCACTAAAATCTGCTAAAGACCTATCAGCTCAGATACAACGCACACATTTTATACATTTCTCATCATGCACTTACTTTGTTCAAGGACTCAGAGCAACAAAACTAACAATTGTTGCTAGTTTATATACAAAGATAATAATCCCCCCTGCACTTAATTCCTTCCCTTCATTTGCCCAGTTTCTTGACACTACTGCCTTCAACTGAACTAGGTGCCAGACCACTTTAATGCTGCTGAACCAAGCCCACCGTGTAACAACTGTGTTAACACTAACCTCATCAAAAATGCTCTGCGCAGTCTTAGGATTTTCCAAGGCACAAACAATGCTTGAAACTATGCACGGTGTTTTAGGATATAATTCGTGGGTAATAAAATATCTGATAAAATATGCAATGTTTATGCTGATGTGGTGGTTCTAATACAACAAGACAAATATTTTGTGACAACAGCAACATTAGAGGTAAGAAAAAAGGGATTTTTTTCCCCTCTCTTTAGCAACAGAATCAACAAATACAGTTGGCCTTCTGCAATGTAACTCTAAATGCACACATACATTCACTTTGGCTCAGCAGATATCTTTGCTTCTGAACTAAACTTCGTTTCAAAGATAAAATTAAAATTGGAGACTCTGTAATGTGATTTTTTTCATTCCAAGCCCTGCTTCAAACCTACAAGTAAGGAAGCTTTGAAATGGCAAAACAATACATTTTGTGTTTGGGTTGGTTGGGTTTTTTTTTTGTATTATTTTTTATTGATTATCAATATAATTTAAAAAGAATTTAGTTACCAAGTTGACCCAATGTGATTCTGAAATTCATTGCAGTTACTGTGGCAATTCATTTCCAGTCAAGTTACTACTCAGAGAAAAAAGTGTCCACATCACTTGGTGTAAACCCATTTGCAACCATAGCCAGTTTATCTCAGAAATAAGAATGGGAACATTCCCCTTTCCTTTTCTGCAGCTCTATTTAAACACGTTGTTCGGTTTATGGAGAAATAATCTCCTTTCTGTGGCAAAAGTTCAATAGCCAGTTCAATTTCACCTTTTCCACTATGAACACTGCTGCTGCTGCTTAATTTATTACCACACAAATTTAGAGAGTATAGACACTCTGGGAACACAAAAGAAATACAGTCTAGACATTTATTCAGATACACATCCACATATTTACCCTTCCTGAATAAAATAAACCAGTCCTAAGCCCAAGAGAAATCCATTTTGTCATTTTCATTAAAGAATCACTTCAAAGACATTCCTGTTTGGCTTCTGTGCCCCACAGCAGCAGCACTCCTATCCAACTCTTCTCCCCCCAGAGCAGGTTGGGATAAGTTATGATTTGACAGCAACTCTGCAACTGGGTCCTCTGCAGTAAGGTTGAGTCTTCACCCAGCAAGAAGATAGTGCATCCACTCTGCAGCCAGAGATCTAGTAACTCTGACAGAAATCACTGCCTCTCTCTGCAATGAGGACCAGAGATTGGCTTTGCTGACAAAATCCTACAAGCCCCCACACGCATTGTGTTCAGAACAAAACAAAGCATAAAGAGTGAGAAAATACTGCAGCTCACCTTCTCACCCCTGCATTTTTATGGCATCTGCTTTAACACCTCAGTGAGACAGTAGGTCAGAGGAGTATCAGTCGCCTCCACGTCTGCTCTTACAATCAATATATCCCAGGATTACAGAGCACAGATGTTAATACACCTGAAATCAAAGTGTAAGTGAAGCTGTACACAAAGCAGCCGAGTTTATTTATTCATTTAAAAATACAGGTGTGGTTTTTTTTAATAACAATGCACAACCAAAATATTTTAGTTGTCCAAACACACAACCCTCTGGTTTTGGATGACAGCAATAATGATGCTAAACACTCATGCTATATTATATAGCAATAACCATGTTACATACTCAACAAGCGCAAATACGCACTTGGCTCAGCAGCCCCAATAGTGAGCCCAAAGCAAACTGCATGAGGATGAGGCAAACCTGTAGTAACTTACCCCAAAACAACCTTCTGGGTCCAGCAGTGATGGACTATTTAATAACCCTCAGAGGATGTTTTTTTTCCCCCTTGACATGTCCAGTAGGATTATTGTTTTGTTTTGTTCTCTATTTAGTTTTTTAACACCTGAAAAACCTGTGAGTTCCACAATCCAATCATCCATTAAACAATGCCCATTGTTTCTTGTATGGGGACAATCAAACAATTATTTAGTATTCACTCCCTTTGATCCCCAAACTCCTTGAAGCTTTCATTGCATCCCACTTGTCTCTACAGCCGCCCCACCCCCTCATTTTTCTTCCTAGCAGCTGTTTTTCATCCTTCCAATCATTTTTTGACACTCTCTTTTGACCCTTTTATGATTCTGTGATGTCCAATCTGACATGGAAGAGTCAGAACTCTAGACAGTATTCAAGATGCAGCTAAATCCTGGATTTATACAGTAGCCTAATAATGATCTCTGGTTTGCCCTCCACTCCTTTTCTAGTAGTTCCAAACCTTAATTCACTTTACCTGAAACAGGATGATAAAGTCAATGGTGGTGTTCAGGATAACACCAGTATCTTGTTCTTGAGCAGTAACAGTCTGTTCAAAACCCATCATTTTATCTAAGATATTTTGCCCCCAGGGAGCATCATCTATATTGACTTTCATCTCCCAGCTCTACCAATCTACCTCTGCTACGAAATGCTGAAGTAACCCTTATCTCTTCTGCTTCACAGCCTGTCCCCACTGGCAAGGATATATTCCCTGTCTGGCACCAAACTTATCTCCCTCACTGAACCACCAAGTCACATCACGGGGATGACAGCAAACCATGGGAGATAATGCTAGCTTGAAGATCTCGGTCCATAAAGGTGAATAGCAACACAGCATCTAATGCATTAAAACTATCAAGTGGTCCTACTACAAAAGCTGAGAATGACAGAGAATTATATCAACCTAGCTTAAAGCAACATGTTGTCTATTCTATGGAAAGATTTTTATCCTGTCTAGGTTAAAAGCAAGTCTTGAAATACTGTCAAATCCATTCTGTGGGATGGAAACTGTAGTTCTTCAGCAGTTGTGCTGGTTACAGTCAATAGTACATACACATATCCTTATGAACAAAGGTACAACTGCCACAACTGGGGGGTGGCTGGGATTTTTTGGTTTGTTTTCTTGCTTTTAAAAGCTGTGAGGAGCAGCAGTTCACTGTTCTCTCAGTTGTTGCCAACAGTGTTGAACTTCTGTATTTCTTTACTCCAATGTTAATCAGAGAATCATTTAGGTTGGAAAAGACCTTTAAGATCATTGAGTCCAACCGTTAACCTACCACTGCTAAGACCACTGCTAAAATCCAATATGGTTCCTGAAAGTAATGGTTACTTTATATTAGCACTATTGTATTGAGATGCAATGATGACAGCAGCTCACCGATTTTCTTCTCACTTTTACCCTACTGTAGTAGTACTGATCAAGCATGTTAGAGACAACTGTAGTCAGAACACTTCAAAAAAGTGAGCTGAATACTGTTTCTCGATTCCTCTGATCTGCAGCCTTGAGCAAATTACTGTAACAGCCCTGTATAATGCTTTCAATAGGAAATTTTATTATGGTTTAGATATTGTAAGACTCATTCAATGCAGAGGCCCTTGATCAAAGAGAGCTTTATAAATATAAGGGCTTTAATTTTACATTGATTTCTCTCTCACAAAACCCTATTGTAATCGGTGGAACTGCACCACTGTGAAGACACATCAGTTTCTCCTAGAGTATTTTTCATGATTTATTCTAAGCTGATAATAATAAGTATAGATATATTAGTCACCAAGGATTTTCAAAGCTTCCCCCTCTCCGTGCTCCAAAACAACACATCCATGAACAATACAAGATAGCATTTACTATGGATATAATGAACCAAAGGGACAACAAAGCTAATGCTTGGGGTCTATTTCTATGAGGATGTCTCTTTCAAGTTTCTGTCCTAAAACTCTCACTCCTTTTATTCGGTGAACAAGTAATTCCTAATTACATTTATCTTATTCTAGCACACAGACACTCCCACGGAAAACCTTCTTTGAGAAGAACTGTCACCAACTACTACAGAATGAAATTCATATGCATGAATCCTCTAAACCACAGATATATAACCTGAGAAACTGTTTCAGATCATCAAATCCCATCTCCAGTGCATATGCAATGCAACCTCAAATCCGTTAACAGTCACCATAAATTAGGACACAACGACCATCTCCTACAATTAGTTGCTCCCCTTGTACTGGGCACTGGTGAGGCTGCACCTCTAATCCTGTGCTCAGTTCTGGGCCCCTCATGACAAGAGAGGCATTGAAGTGCTGGAGCAGGTCCAGAGAAAGGCAACAGAGATGGTGAAGGGTCTGAGCACAAGTGTGATGAGGAATGGCTGAGGGATCTGGGGGGGTTTAGTCTGGAGAACAGAATGCTCAGGGGGGACCTTATTGCTCTCTACAACTGCTTCAAAGGAGGATGGAGTCAGGAGGTGGCTGGGCTCTGCTCCCAAGGAACAAGGGATGGGACAAGAGGAAATGGCCTCAAGCTGTGCCAGGGGAGGTTTACACTGGATATTGGGAACAATTCCTTCCCCACAGGGCAGTCAGGCATTGGAACAGGCTGCCCAGGGCAGTTCTGGAATCACCGTCCCTGAAAGTGTTCACAAACCATGTAGACGAGGCCCTCAGTGACATGGGTTAGTGGTGGCCTTGGCAGTGCTGGAGAATGATTGGACTGGATGACCTTGAAGGTCTTTTCCAACTTGGTTGACTCTATGATCCTATCAAACAGCATGAGTAGCTCCAGCAAACATTTTCCAACTTCACTGATTCTATGATAAATTTATTTCCTGAGATAAATTCGTAAGCGTAGCCTCCTTGAGCATGCCTAGCTGAGGTGATAACAAAAATGGACAGGAATCTGTTAGTAAAATGTAACTGTAAATACCAGAAAATTTAAACGGTAGCTTAGCAGAGTTGTTGGCTGCACTGATCACCTCCAAGCTGCCCCATGTCAGTGCAGAGACAGCAAGACAGGAAAACTAGTATCTGCAGCGCATAGTGGCACAGGTTGCCCAGAAAGGTGGTGGATGCACCACCCCTAGTGACATCCAAGGCCAGGCTGGTTGTGGTCCTGAGCAACCCAATCTAGTTGCAGATGTCCCTGCTCATGGCAGGAGGGGCTGGACTAGATGAGCTTTGAAGGTCCCTTCCAATACAAATTGTTCTATGATTCTATGATTGTGCCAAGCTAAGTCTGCCCCTACTAAAGTCAAAAATAACCTCAGTGACTTAAAAATGAAGCTGGAGTCCTAACCAGGGCAGAGTGCTTTTGACTGTAAGAGCTCTGGGAGAAATGTCTAGTTTTCCCTTGATTAAAGAGTCCACTGCATCAATTCTGCACTTGCTACCTCTTCTCCTGAAGTCAGAAACGTGTTCATCTCCCCCAGCTTCCAAGACAACTTCTCTGCAGTGCAACAGCCTGCAAAACTAACACCTACTAACCTGGTGTTTATTTGGCACGGTGCTTAAAATAGGGACAAGAGAAACCCTTGAGCAAAATGAATGTTAATCAGAACATATGTTGAGCTGTGTACTGTAAATAACATAGCTAGTGAGGCTGTTAATTTTGTTACCAGGAAACAGAAGACATCAGATGCACTCCTCCCAAAACTGGAGCCATCCACATCAGAACCAGTTACTTGCCTGGCTCACCTCCCTCACCATGCAACTCCTGTGATTCAAGACTCCAGAAAGCCGCCCACAACCCTTCCCTCTGTAAACACAGGCACAGAGCAATTAATACTGTCATTCAGTGCCCTGATCCATGCCTTGACACACCATTTCAAGGATGATTCTATCCTTTCCTACAAGTCTGTTATAAATACTGCTGCCACAGCTCTACACAACCTTTCTAAGGCCTCCTTCAGAGATACCAAAGCACGCACTCACTACTCATCTTGTTGGTAAGGTCTTGTACTTGTCCATTTTCACATGTTCTATGTTCACAAGAGTTTTTGTGCCTGAGCAGATTTGGAAGGATGCTTCCTCCTCTTTTGTTCCTCGAACAAAAGCAGAGGGGAAGAGCATGTTAACAGTACTGATCCCTAAACTCAGCTGCCAGTAGGATATTTTATCAGCCATTTAAATGAATACCACTCATCACATTGAATCCTCTTTTATCCCACGCTTGACTGTTTGAGGTACAAAAGTACCCAAAAAAACAGAAATGAGGCACATTTCTGTGGGAAAGCTCCATCAATGCTGCCCCTTCAAGCAGTCTGGGAACACACTTGTTCCCAGGGCTGAATAAAACACACCCTATGTGCTTTGCACAACTTCTTATCCCAAGGTTTAGCATTCAGCAGGCTGATGGGCAGTTTTTTACCCAAGTCATAAAGTCCCTTTTCCGCTTCCCAACTGAATGGTGACAACCACTGAGAAAAGGAAAAAAAGGAAATAAATAATTAAGTGAATAACTAATAGCAAAACATGAATAGCAAATGCTCCAGGATGTGTATGAATGCAAATATTCATATGCTGTTGCTGACATTTGCTAATCAGTGTATGAAAACAAAGCAAGCACATTCATATCAATAGCTGCAGCCAGAAAGGAAATGGAATGAGGTTAATGGCACTGAGCAACAATCCAGAATGCAAATGAATGTTCAAAGACATGCTATTTTGCACTTTCACTATTGTAGATATGTCCTTTTTCCAACTGCTACACCTTTCTATAGGGAGGGGAATCTTGGTAGCAGTAAATTGGTAAATAGCCTGGCTCATTCACGGAGGTAGATGCTATCTGATGTTGCGTTTGGAGTGGAGATTTAGATATTGTCCCTTAGTCTGCAGTCTCCCTAGTCCCATCCAAAGGCACCCAGCCTAATGTGCACCTGCTCTGGCAGCTGCATGAAATTTCAGAGTACAAGTATCCAGCAATTACTCATTTTCTGCATAATTTATGAGTGGACTTTGGGCCTTATCCTGATGCACTGAAGAGTAAATCGTTCCTATGGGTATGACCCTGACCACAAGTCCTACTTCTCTGCTGTTACTCACTGTTACCTATCAAAAGTGTAAATTAAAACCTCTTTCCCTAAAGCTTGATTTCAGGGTTTCTATTATTTCAGTTCATCTTGATATGGCTAAAGTCTACTTAACCTTGATGAATTAAACAATCTTTATAAAATCAAGCTCAGTACGCAGTAAGTGAAGGGAATTGTCTATGAAGTTATGAGACCTGTCAACATGACTATTACAGAGAAATATGAGTGTATACATTTACGCTCCTATGAATATTATTTCAGCTCCTGGATGAATAGGAGTCATTTCTCACAGGGAAAATTCAAAGGGTAGTAAAGGAGAGCTGTGGGCTAAACCCGGAACATCTCCCCTCGTATTTAAACTATAAATAGTCTCAACAATAGAGTAGAGCTACTTGAAGGGGTAATAAATTGGTGCCAGCCTTTACAGGGCAAGCCTCTACATTGACATGCAGGGACAGTCTGCTTGCAGACACAGTGATCTAAAAACATGTCATGTGCTAAGTGACAGACCATATGCTTTGCCTAGAATAGGAACTTGCATAAAGGACCTGAATTAATGCATCAAGTAGGTGACAAGCTCTTAAACTGATGTATACATCAAGCTTCTCATAACCAAGCTGTCATCCTCAATTATGTTTTGTGAAAAAGTCCCCCAGACAAACATAACTTTGCTTATTAATCCCAGCATATTGGCTGCGGCCTGCTGAAGAAGATTGCTTCTGTTTTTCTGAATGTATTTCCATAAAACACACCTCAGAATTATTTGGATCAGTGTTACTTGCAATACCTGTGAAAAGCTTGAGATAAATTCTTAATGGCATATATGAAACCTTGCACAAACCAAGTAACTGTTGTATACGTCAGGACAGCTTTCCTAGCCTCAGAAATAAAGTGAACTGTTTAACAAAGATAAAATACTGATTAAGAGATCATTTTATGAAGTTGGGAAATACTTGTGTGCTTACACTCTTCAGGCCACAGCAAACAGGAAGCTGAAAATAAAACTGAGGTACAGCTAAAGGGGGCCAACAAGAAATCTGGAGAGTGGCTTTTGATAAGGGCCTGTAGGGACAGGACAAGGGGGAATGGCTTTAACCTGACAGAGGGGAGATTGAGATGAGACATTAGGAAGAAATTCTTCCCTGGGAGGTTGCTGAGGCCCTGGCACAGGGTGCCCAGAGAAGCTGTGGCTGCCCCATCCCTGGCAGTGTTCAAGGCCAGGTTGGATCTGGCTTGGAGCAACGTGGTCTAGTGGAAGGTGTCCCTGCCCGTGGCAGAGGGCTGGAACTGGATGAGCTTTAAGGTCTCTTCCAACCCCACCCAGTCTAGGATTCTATGAACGCACCCAGAAAAACTATGTGAGAAAGAATGAATGGTATGGATCAGACTGTAAGGCTGATCTGAGAAACGGAGGAAAGCACCTCTTTTGCCTGATGAAGGTCATGCCCTCTAAGAAGACCTGTGGTAGCAATACAAATAAAAAGGGGAGTAAGAAATAAGAAGGGAAAGGGAAACACAAAGGAAATCTATGATGGGCACGAACTAGTTAGAAATGCTTATAGTATTCAGGGCACAAGCACTTCCCTGACTGACAGTCACCAGCTCATACAGAATACGTGATATTTTCAAGAAAACCAGATGCAATTTTAGAGTACAGTCTAGCTAACATAAGAGAATTGTTAAAAGCGCTGGTTCTTCAGCTCAACCAGATTTTCTGTCTCATAGTAAAAGAGATGACCTCTGTGGACCAGACAAAGCATTCTCTGGAAAGTTTTCTGGCTTAATGCATGCACAGAAAGTGATCTTTCTATCAAAACAGTGTGCTAAGAAACAGCCTTGATGTGGCAGAGGGCTCCCATTTTCCAGGTGAATACTTGGAGACTGATGATGCGCTGGTGTGAGGTGTCATCTTTACATTCAAATCTCACCATGCTTCTTGCTTACAAGATAAAGAACAAACAAACAAACAAACCCCAGCACACACTGCAATTCTGAGCAGGCAGCTCCCACACAAAGTGAGATGCGAGACCTCCTCCCATCTGGAGAAAACGAGAAACAAAAGCCACCAAAAAACCCAAACACAACACTATTTGAAAACCTCTTTACAAGGCAAAATAGTTTAAAACCCCAATCACAGCAACACACAGAAAATCATAAATCGACCTCAGTACATTTATTTTCTTAATTATCAACAATTCAGAGACTAAGGAAAGCTCATTGCCATTCTAAGCAGGAATAGCGGTTTGTTTGTGCTTGTGCCAACCAAATAAACAACAAATGAGGTGATTTCTTTACTGGATTCTACCTTCACTGCCGTTAATGAAGTGTGTTGAAATCCTGAAAGCTTTCATTGTTACTAAATATCCACATTGTCCATGAAACGAAAGAACATATTAGCAGAAATAATAGGCAGCTTGCATACCAGCTGTGGATGAATGAGAAATTACTTTGATGGGTCCTGGTAGTAAATCTCTCGTATTTCCCAATAAAAGAAGCCTTGGAAACACTCATGTACCTCTAGCAGAGTGCAGGATCTCTGAATCCAAGACCACCAGTTGCATACTCTGAGGCCATATTCACCTTTTTCAAATTGAATTAACCATGTTTAAGTCATGCTTACTGAGAAAAGAATCTAAGCTGTGGCTGCCCCATCCCTAGAGGTCTTCAAGGCCAGGTTGAACGGGGCTTGGAGCAACATGCTCCAGTGGAAGGTGTCCCTGCCTGTGGCAGGGGTTGGAACTGGGTGAGCTTTAAGGTCCCTTCCAGCCCAAACCAGTCTGGGATTCTGTGATTTCTGAAGTGATAAATTGGAATTTTTATTACTTCAAGAGGAGGAAGAACGGGAGGAAGACAGAGACACACAACAGCACATTATCATAAATGGCAGTTAATGAGTTTCTAATTAATGTTACAGATACCAATTTTCAGTTTTAATAGTGCCTTAGCTGTCGTGGTTTAAATCCAGTCCAGGCAACTCATTCACTCACTTCCCCCCCTTCTTGCCCTGCCCCTACTCCTGGAGGGACGGAGAGGAGAGTTGAAAAGAATGCAACTCCCACGGGTTGAGATAAGAACAATTTAGTAACTAAGGTGTAACACAAATCACTACTGCTACCACCAATAATAACAATAATAAAGGAAATAACAAGGGAAGAGAATACAACACCTCACCACCAGCTGACCGATAACTCACCCCCCCCCCAAGCCCGACCAAGCACCATCCCATACCTCCTCCAGCCCCGCAGTCTACCAGCCCTTCCGGCTAACTCTCAGTTACATCCTGGGCATGACGCGCTGTGGTATGGAATACCTCTTTGGCTAGCTTGGGTCAGGTGCCTTGTCTCCGCTTCCTCCCGGCTTCCCCTCCTCCCTGGCAGAGCATGGGGCTCACAAAGTCCTTGGACAAACCAAAACATCCTTGTTATCAGCTCTGTTCCCGAGCTGAAAGTCAAAACACTGCACTGCACCAGCTACCAAGAAGGAGAAAAATGACTGCTACTGCTGAACCCAAGACACTTGCCCTACTTGCAAGTTTACCCTTATGTTTTTGCAGTGTGCAACTGTACCTCCAGTAACTGTAACAGCAGTTAAAGAGCAGGTACAGAAAGCAGACCCTATTAATTAGGTAATTACTGTTGCTTTTTTTCTTCCCCTAAAACTCTCAAATGGAATTAACTCCCTTCCAGGAGTCAGAAACCTATCATGCCACTGAGATTTCTGTTTCACCCTTACCTAGTTAGTTACTAATTACATTTTAATCGCTGAAATCATCATCGCAAACAAAAATACGGATTTATTCAGAGAAACACTGATTTCCCTGGGAATTTGGGAAGCTCATTCATTTATGACTGCCCAACCTAAGACCTCTCCATGAAAGAGATTCTTCCCCGATATTTACACTGATTATAAGAGCATTAGAAAGAGATGCAAGCAGTACATCCATATGGAGCTCTGGAGAACACAGCACTGAAAAACAGTGGCAGAAACAGACCAAGTCAAAGAACAGTGAACTGAGGTTATCACACCACAAGGACTGCTCTGTCTTCCCCAAAGTAAGGTGCCAACGCTTGCACAGACCTGTGTTCACTCACTGGTTTGAGCAAATTCTTCCTTTATTACCATTTCTATGCACTCGTAAGTGTATTCAGGAACTCGCCTGGAAAGCCATATTAGCACTTCCAATGAGAAACTGAAAATCATTTTAACAGAAACACGGGGGAGCAAAGAAGTTTCCGGGGAGTTTCTGGCCTTTCTGAGAAATGAGGGAGGAGCTGACAAAGAGATACCCCAAGTCATCTTCAAAGATCATACCAGCACCCATCAGCTGGATGCCCAGAGAAGTTGCCCCATCCCTGGCAGTGTTCAAGGCCAGGTTGGACGGGGCTTGGAGCAACTTGGTCACACAACTACAAAACACCTGAGAACTTCCATAGGAAGTAGTAATGTAAGCAGAGATCTCTTCATGGTCCATACTGGCTTTTCCACAAGTTCAGCTATCCTTCATGCAAATAAGCTCCTTGAGTGCAAAGTTAGAAAGTGCCCATTAGATGGTGTGTTGAGGGAATATTTTGATCTTCTGCCAAGGATTGATCCCCGAGGAACACCACTTGTCACCTCTTTTTGTCTCTCCACTTGGACATCAAGCCATGGACCACACCTCTTTCAGCATGACCATCTAGCCAATTCCTTATCCACCAAATAAAACCCATCCTGCTCCAATTTAGACACAGAGGTCGTGTGGCACCTACTAGCTTTACATTGATTCAAAGCTTTTGCCATTGCCCCCGTTCACTCAACACACATGTGCAAGAGGACAAGAATACTCCAGCTGCACCCATAAAACACTATTTACCTCATACTCTGCTCTGCTGTGGTTTCCACGTTCACCAGGTTCCAGCCTAGAACGTGAATTTTCCTCTCCTGAGCCCAGATCCGTATGTGAACATTATTTATGAGGGACTACAAATAATAACTACCAGAGATAGGATTTTTTCTATGCAGATTGACTTTCCAGATGTATTTAAGATCCCGCTGAGAAACATATTGTTAGGAAAATTTACTTACCTTGTACTGCTAATTAGAGGTTTATAGTTAAACTGGACAAAGCCATAGAAAATGTACAATAAGCAGAAAGTCTGCAATTGCCAGAAGCAAAGATGACTTAAATAGTCCTTTTTCCTCTCTAAAGCCACGGCTGGTAATTAAACTGACACTGAACACAGGTTTAGTTTTTGTAATGATTCCTATTTGTGAGTCCTACTGAGAACAGCATTTACCACATGCAAACTTCACATTTCTTCCCCCAAAATATGTTCACAAAAAAAAACAAACAAAAAAAACACCAACTAAACACTTCCATAAAGTCTTACTGGAAAATCTTTTAGAGACAAATGGAATTGCAATGGGAAACTCATATTTTAAAATACCCTAAAAATAAAGCAGGTTTGGTTTGGGAGAGGGGAGGCAGGGAATTATTTTAATCAACTATGAATATACAGTCAGCTTATAAAACAGCTCCCTGAATGAACCATTTCTTTTCCTGAGGAAGCTGACAGAAGAAACCGAGAGGCTGGATACCATCAAAATTAATGACCCATGACTTGACACATAACTGCTAAGCAAATGGAACTATTATAACATCCTGGGAGGCTTGGTCCATCCCAGTTGTGCTACATGCCCTTTCCACCTTGCTCCATGAGGACTGGCCCTCAGGGCATTGCTGGCTGAGGCAAATCAGTCATCAATGCAGTGACACCACCTCAAACATTGCATCCGAAAGATGAATACTAACCTCTATGCAGGGGAAGCATTGCAAGTACTTTTCCCTTTGTTTTCCTATACCAAAAGGGACCCTCATTATTTTTCAGTTTTCACACTTGACTTTTTTAGGCAAGAAACCAGCATGTAAATTGCAAGTCAGTACCAGCACAAACAGCTGAGGGATCTGGAAGGGTTTAGTGTAGAGAAGAGAAGGCTGAGGGGAGACTTTATCGCTCTCTACAACTGCCTGAAAGGAGGATGGAGCCAGGAGGTGGCTGGGCTCTGCTCCCAAGAAACAAGGGATGGGACAAGAGGAAACAGCCTCAGGCTGCACCAGGGGAGGTTTAGACTGGATATTAGGAACAATTTCTCCCTCAAAGGGCAGTCAGGCATTGGAACAGGCTGCCCAGGGCAGTGCTGGAATCACCGTCCCTGGAAGTGTTCACAAACCGTGTAGAGGAGCTCCTCAGTGACATGGGTTAGTGGTGGCCTTGGCAGTGCTGGGAGAATGGTTGGACTTGATGATTTTGAAGGTCTTTTCCAACCTGGTTGATTCTATGATTCTATCTCACCTAATTACAAGCAGCGATCAGATGTTGACAGGTTAACAACAGCACCTCAGAATGGTATTTGATGCACACATTATGCAAAAAACAAAGCCCACACAGGTTCTCAAGGGTGAGAATTTTCACAGAAACTATTCAAGGAAATACAATTATTCAGAATACTCTTGGGAGAAAAAATAATACACCAGCCTTCTGCCCAATCGCATATTTTCTATGTACCCAAGTGTGTACCTACAATTGAGCTGAGTAACCTATACTATGCATACGATATGCAGTGCCTTCACCTCCCTTTACAACCAGAATAGCTACTTCTGGCACCCATCCTTCTGTCCCCTGAACACTTAATTCTCCACTGACTATTCCAGGAATCCTTATAAAGTAAATATATTGGTATCTATATATAATACCAGAATGTTACTCTAACAGAATATTTCCTTAGCAGATTTCAGCACTCCAAAATGATGCCATTCCAGAATTATGCTTATATATGCAATTTTAATTTGCCATCCTTCCATGCATGCTTTATGGGTGGCACATTATCCCACCACCAGAGCAACCCACAATTTGTTATAGAAGCAATTAAAGCACTATTTTGTCATCCTTTTTCATGCACATCTAGCCTGCAGATAACAATACTGCACGAGTGGCAATCTTCCGGCCATGGCAGATTGAACCTCTCTCCACTCCTATAATGGAATGCCCAAAAAGAGTCATGCCCTGATGCATGGGATACCTGTGCTGGGTTCCCAAGGGAAGTGTGTGCCTGCTGAGGGCAAGAAAATGGCAAGGAGAAGGGTTTAAGAAACGGGAACAACTTGCCTACTTCCAAAACCCACTCTTTGCCATTAGCCTGAGGATCCACTGGAGAAGAAAAACTGCTGTACAGATTTATTCCAGAGGCCATATCTGTCCACAGCTGGATACCTCTGCAACTTGATACCAACTTCAAGATTGCTTATTTTGTTCTCCTATGGGTATATTAAGCTCTTGCTCATATGAGTCCCATTCTATTGTGGTGTAGTAGCTGAATGATGAAGATTAAATGGAAAAGAGAAGGTTACCTGGAGGCAGAATCCTCCAGAGTAGGTAGAGTTTTTAATCATCCACAGCATCATAGGTAGGCATGAGGTACTGAGAGTATCACACAATAATGACAAATAAAACAAGGTTCATAAAATTTGGTTTCAATCCAGCTGTTACTTTACTGGTCACATTAAAGCACATTAAATTGAAAAGAAATAAACCCAGATTAGGAATTAAGAGAGACTTCAAAGTCAGTTCTTTACTGTGAGGATGGTGAGGCCCTGGCACAGGGTGCCCAGAGAAACTGTGTCTACCCCATCCCTGGTAGTGTTTAAGGCCATGTTGGACAGAGCTTGGAGCAACCCGGTCTAGTGGAAGATGTCCCTGCCCATGGTAGGTGGCTGGAACTGGATGAGCTTTAAGGCCCCTTCCAACCCAAACCAGTCTGGGATTCTATGCTTATTCTGGCACAGACGAAATAAGTAACAAAAAAAGCTTCCTCCTATGCTTTTTTGGAAAGCCATGACACCAAGTGAAAAGACCCCAACCCAAACTCCAAGCTTTTATTTCATGGGTGTCGTGGTTTAAGTCCAGTCAGCCACGCAGCTCACTTGCTCACTCCCCCCTCTTCCCCCCCCACCCCGCTCCCAGAGGGATGAGGAGGAGAATCGAAAGAATGTAACTCCCACAGGTTGAGATAAGAGCAGTCCAGTAACTAAGGTATAACACAAACCACTGCTGATACCACCTATAATAATAATGATAAGGGAAATAACAAGGGAAGAGAATACAACCACTCACAACCCACTGACCGATACCCAGTCCAACCGAACAGTGATCTCACCTTTCCAGGTAACTGCCCCCAGTTTATACATTGGGCATGACGTGCTGTGGTATGGAATACCTCTTTGGTCAGTTTGGGTCAGGTGTCCTGTCTCTGCTTCCTCCCGGCTTCCCCTCCTCCCTGGCAGAGCACGAGGCTCAGAAAGTCCTTGGTCAGAGTAAACATTACTGAGCAGCAACTAGAAACATTGGTGTTATCAGCGCTGTTCCCAGGCTGAAAGTAAAAAACACAGCACTGCACCAGCTACTAGGAAGGAGAAAAATGACTTCTACTGCTGAACCCAGGACAATGGGAATTCCAGTACTCATATCCTTGTTTCCTTCATATGTTAGAAGAGAACATCAGTATGACAGCTTTTTGTGACCAGAAAACTAATGGGAGTTTTAACTGCGAAATACAGAAACAAGGAGGGGAATGACAGACACATTCAAAAATGTATTACCTCATGCCAGTATCTCAACAGGCCCTTATGCAAGCTGCACCCTATATTTCAGCCAAATTTCCTTACTTTTGCTTACTGAGCAGGTTCTGGATGCACAATAAGCTTCTAGTAGGTGCTACTAAGCATGCTGAATGTATTTGTCCCTGTTTTAATTTAGTTAAATATTCCCACTAGAAACACTACCTAATTAGAGCATACATTACAAGTGTGTAATGATAAGTTAATGTAAAAAAATCTACTCTAGAACTCAATTAACTTATTGCTGTTAGTAACTGGTGAAAAGCTGTAAAAGGAACTCTTAAATACATACTGAAAATCTCAATGCAAGGTCATTGCCTCATAAATACATTTCAATTGCAGCTTTAGCCTTTCTTCTATGAAGGGAGCTTGAAATACCTGCTAGATAACACAATCTGCTGTGAACTCTGACATGTGAGCATCTAGTCTGGTTTTAGGAACAATCACAAGCACTTCTGCAGCAAATGCAGAGCTGTTAGCGCTGCCAGTTGTTACAGCATCCTGCATTTTGTCACCCCAAACTGACTGACTACCATTGCCTGGTCATCTCAGTCAAGAGGCAGCAATCAACTGCATTTATTAAATCCATTTGTATTCCAGCCAATTTATGGGTTGAGAAGGTAAAGGTGAATGGAGAGTGACCCATAACACTTCAAAGCCATTCACGAGCCAGGGAAAAGTGTTTTTTCAAGCAAAGTGAGGAATTAAGAAGTCAATCAAGAACAGGAGATGGTACCTGATCTGTCAGAGCAGCACCCATACACCTGAAGAGACATCTATAACTAAATGGGAATAGTTTAAGTCTATGCAACCTTTTGGGGAGACAATGTGAATATGCACAGTCCCCATGGACTTCAAAAGCCTCTAGAGGAAATGCAACGTGCTTCAGTTCAAATTAACGTCACTGGAAACTATGCATGAAGGCAGACAGCGTATGTGCCACCCAGGTATACCTGCACATGATTACAAGTTTGAGCTTTTCTACTTGCTCTTGACACAACCAGATCATGGCTGTAGTCCCTCTCACTTGTCATCTGTAAGCATCAGTAATGACACTGGTTATTTCTGATACACAACTATGATTTTAATGGGACTTTACAGTATCAAGGAACACCAAAGCAATCTTCCACATCACAAAGCATAAGGTTCCCATCAATACAGTTCTGTACTAACTGATCCCACCAGGGAACCTCCCAGCGAAGAGAACATATGCCACGTCCATGGTGTCCCACTGTTTGAAAACAGGCATTAGAAGGTCATAAGGACTAAGCTTCTCCCACAAACACACTCTCAGGCAAGGGGCCCCAGCTCCTGAAAGTGCAAAGGGAGCTCTCCCCACTATAATATGCCATTACAGATCTATTTTTAATACTAATATTATACACCAATGACACTAAAAAGCATTGTGGACTGTGCACTATAGCTAAAATACTCCCAAGTATGAGACAACACAAAAACGATCCGTAAGTACTCTGCTCCCAAAGCTTATATGACATATTTTTTTTACTATTGCTTTCTTTCTTTCATTGCTGATGTGTATTTTCCCTACAGCCACAGTGGAGATAGAATATAGCTCTGCAAGAGTAAGGTACGTTTCCACCTGGCTCCCGTATTGCTTGATGTTTAAATACATTTTAAGAAGAAAACCAAAAATCACAGAATCAATCAATATCAAACTCTGCAACATACGTTTTACCTTAGGATTTTCCAGAGTACATGATAGGAGGTTATCTTATTTCACATCACATTTCAGTGAAAGCTTCCTGTAGACTGGTAAAGACCAGGAAAAATCACTTCATTGTATACATTCCAGAGGAAAATAGTAGATTTTATGGGACAAGGATTTTACTCCTGACTTTCAAAAGGGGTATTCTTGAGATCACATTTTGTTCACATTTAAGGGACAGACCTTACACTAGGGCACACACTGGATACCTTCTTTAGTCAACACAGCAAGAGTCCAATCCTTATTCTGTAAAGCAACAGCAAATACAAAGCATGGAAAGAACACATACATTCATATATGTGATATAATCTCTGCTTTTAGTATAACGCTAGCTGACTTCTAACATGTTTTTAATCCAACAATGAACTACAATAAATTTTAACCACCTCTGTCAACCACCTCTATTTTTGTTTTTATGATCTTTGCTCTGGAACTGTGACCTATTTGCTTTGGAGGGAAGTGAATGTGGACATTATCTTAAATCTAGATCTCTAAACCTAAAGGGGCCTAAAGAAATCTGGAGAGGGGCTTTTGACAAGGGCCTGTAGGGACAGGACAAGGGGGAATGGCTTTAACCTGACAGAGGGGAGATTGAGATGAGACATTAGGAAGAAATTCTTCCCTGTGAGGGTGCTGAGGCCCTGGCACAGGGTGCCCAGAGAAGCTGTGGCTGCCCCATCCCTGGCAGTGTTCAAGGCCAGGTTGGACACAGGCACTTGGAGCAACCTGGTCTAGTGGAAGGTGTCCCTGCCCATGGCAGGGGTTGGAACTGGATGAGCTTTAAGGACCCTTCCAATCAAATCAGTCTACGATTGTATTTTTACCTGCATCCTTGTAAATGGCATCCAGGTTTTTGCCATTTGATGTCTTCTCTGGAGACTGACAGAAGTTAAAATTTAGGCAGAAGTCTTAAAATTTCACAAGATTTTTAAAAAGCCTCATTGTCCTTTTAAATCACCTTTTCAGAAAACACGTTTGTGCGGGTTTTCTTAGTCTGCAACTCTCTCAATGAACCACACCAATAAAAATGTTACAAAAATGTAAACAGAGAAGAAAGGAAATGTATTCAGCTTAGGAAAAATAAACTGGTTTAAGTTGAAGAACAATCATGGTATAAAGATCAGCTCCTGCTCCCAAAGTCACCTCTATGAGGAGGCAGAGTCAGGCCCTGTGAAGTCAGTTGTTGCTATAGCAACGTATGAATCAGGGAGAAGACGACATGTCTGAATGCAGGAAATTAATTTACCAAAGATCATGCAATTGCTCTTTGATAGGATGCATACACTTGCTTGGAAGGGAAAAATCATCATATTTTAATTACTACATATCACTTTCAGTTACACTGCAAAAAGCCCGGTATAAAGCAGTTGAGGCTAAAGGGAATTCACCCAATACACATTACCCTTGCACTTTGGTGGTTTGATTTCTATTTCATCTCCTTCCCACAACAAAGCAGTGAGAAGTGTAACACCTTCTCACATATTCTCTTTCCCTGCCATCAAGATACAAAATTAGATCCATATGTTAGGAATTTAAATAGGTCTACACCATGGCACACTGCAATAAACCCAATTACTGTGCAGTGGTTTAGCAGCTTAACCATGGCTGTTAAGACAAAAAAAGCTCAGATGCAAGAAATCCTTATTTCTATACATTTTTAATTAAAAATAAAAATTTGTTTTGCCTTGAAAGCAAGAAGTATCTGATAATGTAACTTTATTATACTAAAACCATTAACAAAAAATACAAGATGGGAGGCAAAGGAAAGTAAGAATTCCTGTATTTGTGTTTCTCAAAATCTGTTGAAGATTAAATCATACTGCCCCGAGCTGGAATTAGTATGTTCAGCATCTGAATTAAACACTGCAGTGAGAATATAATCCAGAATTTCCATCCTAATTATCCAACAGCTTTTAAACCTCTTTTCTTCTCCTAAAGGCACTACTGATAAGGTTCCAACCCACAGACACTATGCAAAATACAGCCTCAGATATCACACAGTTCTCCCGAGATTGATTCTGGTAGGTGGGTCACACACACAGCCTGCTCTGAGACCCCAACAAGGCTTCTTCACCCAAATCACACCATCTGTAAGCAGATGAACAAGGGAAGGAAGAGTAAATCAAGTGCAGGACTGCTGCAGGAAGCATCCGAATTACATCTGGAAGACCAAAGAATGTAAAACCCCCTTTACGTCTGCCACCATTAACCAGACTGAGTTGCTAGTACAATTAATACCACCACAAAAGGCACAGAACACCCTAGAAAGCAGCCAAAGGAAGCTACTAGAAATGAGTGGTGACATTTCTTTGTACCAGCTGGGCTTCATAAACTTCATCTAACCCCTTAAGAAAAAAGCTTGCATAAACCTCAGGACAGTTAAACAGTTTATTACAAAAAGAAATGAGCTACTGGCAAATTAAAATCAGCTTCTATCTTACAAAAGCAGAAATGGGACTTGTAGATCTACCGCCTTTGTTACCTTGTGGAAAGGCAAAACCACAACAGAAGGTAGAAGCAGCAACCACAGAGGTGGCTTCTAAGTGCTGGGCAGGAAGCCACAAGGATGGGCACCAGGTATGACGCTATCATGGGAATCACCAACTCTGCCAGCATTTATTCTTTTAGGAAAGGATGCATGACTTGTAGCAAATCACACCCTGAAAACGAGTGATGTTACATGCCAAACAGGCACATGGGATACCAAGACCTGGTCTGGTGGAAGGGGTCCCTGTCTGTGGCAGGGGTTTGGGACTACATGAGCTTTAAGGTCCTTTCCAACCCAAACTATTCTGCGATATATGGTACAATACTATGACATGGCAGCAGGAATACAGTGGGAAATGGACTGAAATCAAGCTGTACCAGGGGAGGTTTGGAAAAACTTCTGCACTGAAAGGGTTACTAAGCACTGGAACAGGCTGCCTAGGGAAGCAGTGGTCACCATCCCTGGGAACAGCGCACACACACACACACACACACACAGCAAACAAGAGAATAGCAGAGTCCGTCCATAGCCAGCAATAATGCTCAGGATACACACTCTTGCACTTGGGGATAGGGGGTGAAGGAGAAGAAGAAAGATTAGTTAGAATTCAGTATGATTTGGTGCTGTGATTCCCAGATGTATCTCTTCACATGGAAAATTAGCACAAATAGATTTTACAGCTTTGTCCCTGTGGTCAGCCATAGAGAATCACTGTCACAGACCTTCAGTACAAACCTATGTGAGAGCTGGAGGTGTTTAGGGTCCCTTGGGTAAAATAACTGCAAAACAAGGAAATAAAAGCACAGAAGGCAGAGGAGCCACGCTAACCAGCAAGGAAGGAAGATTTCCCGTTCTGACACTGTTTGGGGGAGCTTGAGAGTTGCTGCATAAAAATATATTACCCTGAAGAGAAACCTATTGCAGCAGTAACATAGTATCACTGTGACCAATCAAAAAGCAAAATAAACCACAAGCTAATATGCCAGAAGGCTGGATCAATGCCCTCACTTCACAAACATGGTGTGGGGGGGTCCCCTTCTCCAAAATATGTTAGAGAAAACCAGTAGTGGCAGTTGTAACCAGGAGGCACACAGGCCAGTGAAACTGAGCTACAAGAGCAGTTCAGATGATTTAAAATCCACTATTTTGACAATGATTCAAATTCCACTATTTCCTCCAGCACGCCCTTTATTCCCCTCATCAGCCTACCAGCTCTGTTTCCACTTGCCCACATTTTTTCACCAGTGAAAGGAGAAAAATACCAGCATGAAACAAAGTTCTGATTCACTAAAATGCTGAAGCAATACATAAAATCTGATAGCACTGCTGCATAATCCCAATTTATAATTAGCAAAGCTCAGTCCTATTTATGGATTCAAATATGTTAGTATTACACAAGCTAAAGAACCCCATGTCATTATCACAGGGACAGGAGAATATAACACATGGGAACAGCCTCTCATTGATCAGCTAATCAGACATTTCTAGCTGTTGGGTTACTACAAACCAACTACAATACAGCCAAACCCTTAAATCCTTTCTCTGTTAATAATTCTTTATGTCTGTGGTTTCACAGATTAAATTAATACTATACTTCAGTCTTGTTCTAAAGGACCAGATTGTACTGTTTATAGCCCTTATCTCCTAAAGTGATGAGCATTAATCTTACACGGGGCTGTCAGGTGGTCATTGCCATTTCCATTTTCCATCCCTAGCATTACATTCAGTCACTAAAAGAACATCCAGAAGTGTTGTTATTGGGAATGGGAATACTTTTAATTGTTTTTCCACCAGAGCACAGGAGAAAGAACAGGGCACAAAAAGCCACAGCACTCAATCATCTTTCAGCCCTAGTTAGAATCAATAAGCAGCTGTGAATGCTCACTTTCCTGACAATGCAGCCTCAAAACAAGAAAAGAGAGAGGGAGAAAGAAAACATTAATCACTATAAATCAATAGAGTAATGAAATTTTCTTGCATTGGGAACAACAACGAGGGCACTTCATTTAATCATAATTTGCCACAGTCCAGACTCACTTTCTACCCCTATTTCTGTACACGCATACAGAGAAAGAGCAGCTGTCCCCACCAGCACCGCACACATTCATCTTCCCTTTTTTCATCTTTTTCCTTTACTAGATATATCTTTCTCTTCTCTCAAGGATATTTTCAAAGACAGACCCAAGGCCTTTTAGGAGACACCTACCTCTCGCTGTGAAGTCACGTGCTTCTCACACTAGAAAGTTGTAACAAGGGGTTTTTGCCTCAAGAAATCTGAATGGTAACAGCAACCAGTTCTGTACGAAAGACCATTCTGCAATTCCATGATTTGCATCAGAGCAGCACGCCGTTCCAATTCAGCAGGTCCCATGACCTTTTCCAAAAGGTTGCTTCATTCGTTCTTAGGTCAAGGATTCACAGCTTCTGCACACAGGTGTTTTATTACAGAAAAATAAATAAGTTCTGCCACGCTCTGAGGTTAGGACTATGCTTCTTGCTTTCTCTGTCAGGCAACAAGCCTACATGATCGAGTAAGCAAAGGGAAAAGTCATTCCCAGCATACGTTCAATCAGAAAGCGGACCTACCTGGAGCACACTCATCATGAATCTGTCACATAAATATCCTCCTTGAAGCAGGTTTATACAACAATAGTAAAAATAACTTTAAGTGTGTCAAAAGACAACCTTCTTTGATAAATACCAGCAATAAATATCAGCAATCCATTTTTACACATACACACACATCCTCAAGTCATGCTGAATTCAGTATTTCACTCCAGAATCAATTAATTGCATTGAGGACTTCTGCTGACCTTAAGCAATAAATTCATTAAAAATGACCATCACTCTACAATATTTGGAAAGAGCAAGCTAGATACTAGACATTACAGATGCTGACATTTCATCTTCGTCTTCAGTCTTTTCTCCGTCGTGAGAAACTTGGTACATGAACAGTAAGGTCCTGGACAAGCAACATCCCAAATGGCCAGAACTGCCCTGCAGAATTACTAACTGAAAGCTTCCACAATATTTAGTATTTTCCATTAGGTGCCAGCTGCTGAGATCAGCTGGCTTCATTAGAAACCTCAGCTTTCACAGGGGCAACATCTCTTCCCTAGATCCACACAGGAGAGCTTGAGCTGATAACCCAGTTCAGACTACAAAGGAAGAGGAAAAAACCTCAGTCTATCCTAAAAATACATTTTTAGTATCACCATAGCATAAGACTTTCCCCATTTGTCTGCACACAACACCTAGTTCAACACATGCTCTATAAAAATAAAGGCATTTTTGTAATGCACCATCTTCAGTGCCCCTATTACAATTAGGAAGGTTTTTCAGTCACAACTGTATTACATCATCTACCAAAACACAGGTTTGCATCTTTGTACTTGGCATCCCTTAAGCAAACTCATATAGCAGCTTGACCAAGGAAGAACTCCATAAAGAAGTCATGATCTGGCATGCTTATTTTAAATAAAGTACTGTTGTATTATTTACTGTCTTCTAGAGAATTTCCAAGCTAAACCAAAGCCCACAGGTGAAACATCAGCCTCACTTCTGTGTTAAGTTCTTGTGCTTCTTGCTAAACCAAGGATGGGATCTAAATCAGTTTTAGGCAAAGAAAAAACAGCCGTAACGGCCAATGAGGAGAGAAACACACGAAGAATGAGGGGGAGAAGAGATCCATTCCATCCAGGCAAATTACTTAGAACATTTCAAAGATGATGTGGTTAAAATATGCTTTCAGAGGACGTGATTTATTTCTTGAGCACAACATCCACATATATTTTACCATACAGCTTAAGAACACACACACCCACAGAGTACTGGTGCATACTGGAAACCAAACATACCCCAAAGATGCATTCCTAGTTGGCTAGAAGAACAATGTGAGTTCACAAGGGTTTACTATGCATAAGGCATTCAGCTAGAACAATTCCATCCTCAATTTCCCATATGCTACTTACATTTTCTCATCACACACACACATGAATACAGTATTTAGGGTCTTCAACGTGAAAGACCCATGCTGAGCTGTGGTGACTTTTTGTTATACTCTTGCCTTTATTATTTATGCATCATTTATCAAAGAAAGTTATTCTTCTTTAAACACTAACACCAAAGTAATGCAGAATCGGCAGCGGTGACATAGGCTGGGTTTAGTACAGAAAACTCCCTTGAGAGAGCCTCAGAGCAGCCTTCCCAAACTCCAACCAAGCCTCTTGACTTCTGCCAAGCATTCAAACTACACACGACTTTTCTTATTGAGCCTGAAGAAATTTTACTGCATCTGCATCAAGAATTTTAAGAGGTGGAAAACTGACAGCGTGCAGCATAACTGGAGCCAGTATCTAATATCCTGTCTCATGGGGGAACTAATTCTGAAGACTATTTAATTCCTTGTTCAAGGAAAATTCCCACTGAAGTCAATGAGACCGTGTGGAGTGATTTTAGCATGGTAACATAAAACAGTACAATAGCAGCTAGTCCTCAACATAAAAGGCTGAAATTACCAAAAACCTCACCTGGGTTCAGATTTCATTTTCATTAGAAATAAAGCAAGTTTTAAAACAGTTCTGGAGGTATGTCAAACTTTAAAGCAATCAATCCCAGGCTTATTTCCACAAGCGGTCACCAAAGCCAGCACAGAGGTTTGCACAAAAAGAATTTCGAGGAGAATTAATGGCTTCTGCTTCCTCCAGTTGTTTTGAGCAAACTGCACTTTGTTAGGGGAGATCAAAGGAACCAAAACAACCATCACAGGAGTTGCTATCATCTGTCAGCACCCAGATGAGCATCCCAGAGGCAATGTGAGATGTTTCAAAGAAGAGCCAAGACACTAGGCAGTCCAGTGACACTTGAAGGCATGGGCTGCCAGAGATTCTGCTTCATTTCATGACCAAGCCGGAATAGTTACAAGCATGGCACAAGCCTCCCACGTCATCTAACAGACTATTTCTCTTTCAGAAACCTTGCAGGAGATAACTGGGAATAGCTTGTTCAAGGAATATTCATCTAAAACCCCAGCACTTAAGCAGTTGGCTTACATGCAAAGCATGAAAATGTTCCCTCTTCAAGTAATCCCTCCTTTACCATAGTGTTTACTTACAGGACGACTGTTGGCACTACATCATTACAAGCTGCATACAGAGTATTTCTTGGAGTTTGTTGCTTGGTTGTTTGGAGGGTTACTGGCACTGGTATCCGCTTTATTGGCAGCTAACATTCCTGAAATACCACTACTCATTCCTACTTTACTTTCTAGAAAGAACCCTTTCTTTCACATAGCTATCAGCTCTTTCCTCAGTAGTTGTTCTCAAACTCTCCTGCCTTTTCAGGAATTTTCTCCTCCATGCCACTAGATGCTCTTGAGGCCACTTGAGTATTGCATTCCCAAAGGACAGACTGGAAGATGCAATACAAAGGTACTGGGAAATTTCCTTTATTCTTTATCCTATTCTTACTGTGTCCTCATCTTTCACCTGCTTTGTTTTGGAGTCTGATGCAGTTACTCCAAGGGAGTGAGGAATACGCACACAAACACTTCATAACCACTTAAAAAAAATACTTTCTGACACCCACAAGTCATTACCCCTGCCTTTACCCTCTAGCCATTTTCTGAGTAAAGCTCCACTGATGCACAGCTTAGCCAATGCAGGATTCTGACCCTGGAACAGCTATTTATCTTTCCTTGTTTCCGAGGTTTTAGACAGTAACTGACCCATAACAGTACTTTGTTCCTCTTACTAGGACTACTGGCATCAGTAACACTTCACTTTGCCAGAGGAACCAGACTAGAAGTCTTCCAGCCTGAGCGACCACAGCATCAGCAGCCATCTACTGCACCCAGAGCAGCGCGTCAGCGTTCACACACCAGCATTAGCACAGCCATAGAAATCCCCAGCAAAGCCAGCCAGCTCTGCAGAGTTCTTAAGGCAGCTGCACACTGCTGCTCCACTTCTACAGCACAGCACCTCTGCGCATCACCCTGTGGCCCCATGAAACATCCATGTAACTGCATCAGATGCTCCATCCCTGGCAGTGTTCAAGGCCAGGCTGGACAGAGCTTGAAGCAACCTGGTCTAGTGGAAGGTGTCCCTGCCTGTTTCAAGGGGCTGAAACTGGATGAACTTTAAGGCCTCTTCCAACCCAAACCATTCTATGATCCCTTTCCAATGCCAAAGCAGCAGCACCTGACTTGCCTTGGTAAGGAGCAACACTCTTCCTCCTACACATTACTCTTCCACTCATTAAGTTTCCCTAGTGTCGTGGTTTAAACCCAGTCAGGTAACTCGTTCACTCACTTCCCCCCCTTTCTTGCCCTCCCCCTGCTCTCGGAGGGACGGAGAGGAGAATCAAAAAGAATGCAACTCCCACGGGTTAAGAACAGTTTAGTAACTAAGGTATAACACAAATCACTACTGCTACCACCAGTGATAATAATGATAAAGGAAATAACAAGGGAAGAGAATACAACACCTCAGCACCAGCCGCGATAACTTGCCCCCCCTCAGCCCGACCAAGCACCGGAACCTCCTCCAACCCTGCAGTCTCCCAGCCCTTCTGGCTAACTCCCAGTTACATCCTGGGCATGACGTGCTGTGGTATGGAATACCTCTTTGGTCAGTTTGGGTCAGGTGTCCTGTCTCTGCTTCCTCCTGGCTTCCCCTCCTCCCTGGCAGAGCATGAGGCTCACAGAGTCCTTGGCCAAACCAAAACATCCTTGTTATCAGCTCTGTTCCCGAGCTGAAAGTCAAAACACTGCACTACACCAGCTACCAAGAAGGGGAAAAATGACTGCTACTGCTGAACCCACGACACCTAGAAGCATGGAAAAGCCTCACTTGCTCATTACAACAGACTCTGTGGGGTGCTAAACACCAGCATGACTCCAAACAGCTTTGTTTTCTGACATCAAAACAATAGGCATTTCTGTCTTCTTCTCATGAAAGAGGAAAATAAGGATCATTATTTTAAGAATGTATTTTAGTAGCTTCATGCCTTCAGAAGCCAGTAGAGCAGCCCTGGGTAACACTCTGGAGAACATCCCACCCTGATTCCTGCTGGTTTCCTCAAAGACGGGATCACATCACAACCTTATTCCCCAGGCACATTTTGTCACATCAGCTGCATTCCTCTTCGTAACATCAGTTATTTTGCTCAGCAACAACCAAGTTGAAGTAAAAGCCTGGGGCAGGACATTTGGCTCCATTTCTCTATTCATCAGCATAAATAATTACTACTGAACCTGCAATGAAATAGCGTATCTCTATTCTATTACTAGAAGAGAGAAACACCAGCCTGACTCCTCAGCATCCTCAAATATTTTCTGGAATATCAGCTCCTCTATATTTAAGTGTCTTACCTGCACTAATGTCAGCTATGCTACTGCAAAATCCATTAATTCAGGCAAAGACAATAATTAAAACCAGGAAAGGCAGAGCTGAACTTTTTGTACAGTCAGAGCACAGCAAAGCTGACCGTATTCCTAGGAATTGAGGGCTTGTGGTATGCATGAGCTGTAGCGACTGATCAACTCGAAAAAGATAATTGGTTCAGGGAACAAAGGGGTTTCTTAGTTCAGATGTACAACAGCAGAAACAAGTTAACGCTGGAACTTCTGAGGAACTATTATAAATCTGAGAAATGTCACCACTTCTTCACAATCTGTGAAAAAGTCCCTTCCTTTTGCTTCTGAGGCCACATTACGCTTCAGCAGGCATCAAAAACTTGAAAGTAATGGAATTGGATCAACATCACAGCTCTTTCAGGAAGCTTTGCTTTTTGCCTCTGAGAAATTAATCTTTTTGGCAAAACAGTACTTTAAATAAAGCACCCATCTCACCGAGACTCAGCACATCACAGTCAGTGATATAAAAAGTCCATCTGTCCTCATCAAAATATCCATTTTTGAAAGGGAGGGAAGACAAAGACTATTTCCATCTCACCTACTGGTTAATCCTCAAGTCTTAGAAGAGACCTTTGGCATCTGCATACACGTATTCAGCAAAGGGTTTTCTTACCCAAGCTAAGTGCTACCCAGTTACTTCACAGATATTTTGCTTAGGTACTATATTTAATTTGTATTGAGGATCACAACAAACAGGTAAAGACTAGAGATACACCCAAGTTTTAACAAAGCCCTCATTGTAGGTACTCCAATACAATGGGAACGCAGCTTCCAATTCCATTGCAGTACTCCAATAAATGGGAACTGCAATGTGGGGAACATCCTCCAGTGACAGCAGACTCGAGGCTCCAGCAAGCTATGAGTTTTCACAAACTGCAGCTGGCAGAAGGGGCAGCTTTATGTCCTGGGAAACATTTCCAATACACAGTGTACAAGGTACACAAGTAACAAATTCCTGTCCTAAACCCTGTGCCATTAATCAAGCCTTGCAATGACTCCACCAGATGGTTACCCTGCAGCATCTAACATCTATAAACTCAAAAGACTTTTAATTCCCAGAGTGGAAATACCCTGAATGTTCAGTATGTAACATTTGTGATTATTTGGCTTTGCTACAACACATCTCAAGGAAGCATCAATCAGGACACCCATAAACTTCTGTGAAGCTGCAGTCTAACTACAATTTTCGTAAAGGAATAACTCCAAATATGAGAGGAAAAACAAAGTAAGACCTCAGCACTAACCTCCAACAGGCTTAAATTCTCATGAACTGCTGCTACAGATGAGGAGTAGAGTAAAGCAAGTTTACCTGTCTCTGGAACAGCATCTTCTGGAACAGTGAGGAGTAAGACTGAAGGCAAGAGATCCCACATGAATTGGCAGGAAGAGAGCACACACTGGGCAGCAGGTCCATAATCTCTTCCACTTTACAGCAGCCTCCTCTTCCATTCATTTCCTGCTACTTCAGATCAGCTGCAGGTTTTATCTCCAAGATTTTTTTTAAAAATAAAAGTTCATGGAAAAGTTTTCTCTTTGCAGAGGTTTAGCACTTGCTTCTTCCAGACCTGCTGACCTGTTTGACTGTTTTTCCCAAGGTGATCTTTAAATGGCTAGAGCCACACACCAATCCATCAAACCTATGCCGACTTTTCTTCTATACCCAGAAGTCCAGAGCACCCAAGATTTTCCAAGCCCAGAAGTTAGTTTTGTCTCAAGTATTTGCAGATTTTCTGACGACAACTCTGTTAATGCTGCAGGATGAAAGGATCACCACTCCTTGCTACTGTTAACGCCTTGCAGGAATTGATAGGGTTGACTCAAAAATCTCTCCTGGGACTCCCAGGTCAGAGGCTCTTGCTCAAATAGCCAAGAGCCGATTATTTTGTTCTGCAACCTTTGTCCATCCATCACACCTTTCATCAAAGCCGCAGGAGAGCTCTGAAGAGTGAAACAGACTGTTTATCTAACGGCTGCTGTTCCACCTTTATCCTTCTCCAAGCAGGATCCAGGAATGTCACAGATTCTGTGAATAATCTCATGTATTAAAGGTACATCTGCCTGCGGGAAAGGAAAAAGAAAAAAGTGTCTGATGTCAGAAGAGACTTGCATCATTGCTGTAAAATTATCCAGTAGTAGTTTATCTTGCCAGTGGTAGCAACTGATGGGCTGAGAGAGTTGGGTTTCCTCAGCCTGGAGAAGAGAAGGCCCAGAGAAGCTGTGGCTGCCCCATCCCTGGCAATGTTCAAGGCCAGGTTGGACAGGGCTTGGAGCAACCTGCGCTAGTGGAAGGTGTCCCTGCCAGTGGCAGGGGGTTGGAAACTGGATGAGCTTTAGGGTCGTTTCCAACCCAAACCAGCCTGTGATTCTATGATAATCTGTAGCCAAACCACCCCAGGAAAGATGCAACTACCAGCAATACAGTGACAGTGACCCAGGTAGAAGAGTTTAGGTTACACACAAAAATGCTCTCACAGCTTGCTATCTAGTCTGAGCCAGGTCATAGAACTGACTCAGACGTGCAACTCCTACTCTCAGATAATTAAGACACTCAAATAGGAGGAATACACGTAAGAAACCATCAAACCTGGTTTGTCGCCTCAAGATCTTTCAGTACTAATACTCTTTCATATTCTTCTTTTCTTAAGCTATTCATCCATGGATAAGACCAAAAAGTGGCAAACCTCTTAGAGCTGTATTTGTCATTTTAACCGGACAGATCGCTATCAGATCCCCTGGCTTAAGTGATGCTAAAATTTCTGGAATATTTTATTTCATAGTCCATATAGTCAGTGCTTCTTTTGATTTCCTAACTATTTGCAGCCAAGGAAAAAGCTGTATTACAATGCTAATCAGAAAATAAAGACACATTTAAATATTGCTTTGCAAGAAGTTAACTTTTTGGTTTATGGAATGAATAATTAGGAAGATGGAGGCAGAGTTGAGTCCATCTCCATGTGGTACAGCAGTTTTGAGCTGCTACTATAAACTTCTTTCATATCAGCAAGTCATTTGCGCAGCCCATTAATTGCTTTAGGTAGCTGGGCACACAGACCTGGCTGAAATTTACACTAAAAAGGGCTATTAATAAATCATTCTTCTCACCGTTTAAATTTATATAAGGGTTTCTGTTCCATAATTTCAGGGTCCTTCAAGCACAGATTGTCACAGCTGAACTGTCAAATTACTATATTCATATAACCGCCCCCCCCCCCCCCATTGATATGAAAGGAAGTATCACTGCAATTATTTTATCAAAATCAGCTAATAATATGTGGCAGAACTAGACAGAGAACATTCTGGGTGCCAGTAGACCAGCTTCACACAGGGAAAGACTATCCTTTCTGTAGGTATGCAGCTCATAAAGCACTGTAAAGAGACACCTAAAGAAAGTTAAAGAGTTACCTACAGCCCACCCCAGTTTGTACAGAGAAATAACAAGCCGCTTTGTTTATTCCTTTTATACCTCCTAGTTAGATGTTTTGGTTTTAAATATCAGATACAGATCCACTGTGTCAGGAGACTGAAATGTGAAAGTGATAAATGAAGCAGAAAGCTCATGGCAGAGATTAAACTCTTACTCATTACATGGAGACACAAATGGATTTCCCAGACTTCTAAAATTCTTCAAAAAGAACAACCTAGGAATTTCATATGTTCCTGAACACCTACAAGAGGGCAGCAATACAGCTGACAATACCAAAACTGAAAGAGAACGTCTCTCCATAGTTAACTTATGTACATGCCATATTAGATAGCTATTGCGGAAAAGACATTAAGTGCCTGAAATCCCATTGGAAATTATGTCAACATTGAAATAATTCCTTCCACTGTCAGAGTTTTGCCATGCATTTCAATCAAATTGTTCCATCGATAAAGTACTGTACATGAAACCTTGCCCTGTCACTTTGCAACTAAGCCTGAACAAGTATTTATGGAGTAGCTTATATTTTTAGCTGGTAAAGAAACTCCACAAATAAACCACATTGAAAGCTACATGGCATTTAAAACACAACATTTATGCTGTATGTAGAAACTGTGTTCACTCTTAAGTGACTACAACCATCATAAGATTTGCTTCAGTTCTATGGAAGTTTTCTGTATGAAGAGAGTGTTGGGCACAACAAATTACCCTACAATCACTCTGGGAGTCTTTGCAAGCAATGGCAAACCCAGTAGTTTAAGGGGATTATTTGAAAAGCATCTACATAAAACATTTATTTTAATGCAAAATTGGCTTCATTCTTCATCCTAAATAACCAGTTATGTCACGACTGACCAGCAATCAAAACTCCAAGCATTAAAAGTATGTGAACATTGAAACATTGAGATCAAAGCACACACACACTTTACCACCCTGGCACTGTTCATGGCCAGGTTGGATGGGGCTTGGAGCAACCTGCTCTAGTGGAAGGTGTCCCTGCCTGTGGCAGGGGGCTGGAACTGGAAGAGCTCTAAGGTCCCTTCCAGCCCAAACCAGACTGGGATTCCATGATCTTTGGCATGTACTATGTACACTTTTTACCTTACTGACCTGGCACCACAAGATAACCTCCGTACTGACTTTCTCAGTTAAAGCAATGGGAATGCTGAGGCAAGAAACACATCAAATACTTAAGTGAAGGATCTGACTCTAGTTTTTCAGCCTTTTCACATTATGTAGACACTAAACATAACACAACAGTATAGAATACAGATTTTTACGTTTCAAATAAAGCATAAAGCTTTCTGGTTTGACTGAAGAACCACATGAAGCCTCCAAAATTTTTATGGAAAGAATGACTTCCTTGACAATTCACAAGTAAATTAACTTATGAATCAGAATGGTTAAACTGATCCTTCAGGAAACACAGGTGCACAGAGTATGACATTAGATGTCACTTCTCCAAACAACCAACATACAGCAAGACATGTGAATCAGAATATTGGGGGGGGGGGGGGGGGGGGGGGAGGCTTAATACAAGTTTTATTTTTCTTTATCCCTCATAAAGAGCTTAACAGTCTATACAGAATCCACAGAATGATCGCCATTCTCCAACAGCAAGCACACAGTTTTCATCTTTCAGAAGGGATGTCATCTTATTTCCATAACCGATTTGAGGTCACAAACTCCCACAGGAGAAGTAGCTATGCTGTAGCATTCATACGGTACCAGTCACCAACAGGGGAGGGCCCCACAGCTTTCCCAGGAATTCCTTGGCTTCATTCCTTGAAATGGTAAGAGGTAGCCTACTATCCTAAAGGCTTGGTAAAGCCAGATGTGCTAATTCTGGAGGATTAGCACCTTGGGTCCGTAACTCTTATCAGGTTAACCACAAAACCATGGTTAAATTCAGGGTTAATCACAAAACCGTGCTCAGAAGATACTAGCCTCCTGCCATTATCACTCTACACATCACACCTTTAGCCAGCAGATGTGCTAATGAAGCTACAGACATTTCAGACTTACAAGCACCTGCCTCTTCTTGCATAGTTGATCATATCCCTAATATTCCTTAAGATATCTGTATCTCCTGGGACAGAGCACACACCACAGTAACAAAAAGGCTCACGCTTCCTCAGTTCCTTAGTAAAAGGACAGTAAAACCCACCTTCCTTCTTAATGCCGATCCAAAGCTACAGGTGAATTTATGCAGGGCATACTCAAACAGCATTTTCAGTATCTTAGTTTTATTTAAGAGATATTCCCCAGGACCCAAAAGGCACATACCTGCACAGAAGCATTAGAACCAAAAATACCTACAGTCTTAGAACATCAGGGTTTCAGATGAGCAAAGCAAATGCTGATGCATGCATGTGTAATGGAGAAACAACTTTTAGTAGTCTTTCTCCAAAATATTTGGCAAATACTTATCATATTTAAATTGTGAATAAGCTTAAGTAAATTGGAGAGACACCTGGAAAATTTCAACCTTGAAGCTTAAACGGTCACAATGTTACAGCTAACAAACTAGCAGAGCAAGACAGAGCTGCTTATGTGGTTTCAACAGAGGCAGTTGCCACCACAACCGAGGCAGTTACCACCACAACCTAAGTGTTATTTTAATACACAGAGTCAAAATCTTGTTCATACTGAAGTCAGTTTAAGTTTAGTTCCACTTGCTGACAAATAGCTATGAAACAGGAAACATAGCATGCCCAACTGAGCTTAATTCAGCCATTCCTAAGCTACAAAACACCCAATAGGTATCTGGATAGATACCAAACATATGTGACATGAAGTCTGAGATTCCCTTCATCAATGACAAAAATATAACTTAATGGCATTTAGATCATACAGGCTATCTGCTGGAATTAAATAAAGGGTGACAGGACAGTTCATTATCCCTTATACTTTCAGCTATTCAGTTTCCAAACCAGGAACTGAGATACTGAATTTCAAAACCATTCAGAAGTCATAGGGGAACAATTCATTGCCCGGTTAGGACATTGGAGAAGAGACAACACTACGTTCAGTCAAATGGGAAAACAACAACATTGGTGCTGGCTTTGGATGGTATTTCTGGGATTGTCACTTAATATGTATGATTTGTGTACAGACGCAGGACTAGCGACAGGGAGTGCTCCATGTCACATGCCACAGACCCAAACCATCCATCTCTCCCTGCCTCTCCACCTGTCTTGTCCCTGGCAAAACCCCTACCCCTGTGTGCAGATGGGTGCGATCTCACAAGACCAATTTCTCTCTCTGAAGTGGCATGGTCCAGTGACAGGAGGAAGGAGAGGTCCTGAAGAGCTCTCCTTGCTCGAGCTCCCAAACATAAAGAGTGCTTTGGGAAAGGCTGAATGGGGACAGCGTATTCCCATTTGTCCTCTTCTATTAGCTTTACTCCACCCCCACATACACTGAGCAGTCACCAAGGCTCCTTGACTATTAAGCTGCAGTAAAAGCAAGGTAATAATTCTACTAAATGGGAAATAGCCTAATTACATCTCACAATCACTCTTTCCTAAAGCCACTGTCACCAAGACTGTACCTCAAATACCCCTGGGACCAGAACACAGACTTATTGAAACGCTGTGTGGCTTCAGCAGCCCTTTTGCTGTACCATGACTATCTTGCATGACAGAACTCTCATCAAAAATATACTGGTTTTCAGTTTATTTTACCTACATAAACTTGTACAAGCACGACATCGCATCTGACATCAGAATCCTAGAATGGTTTGGAAGGGACCTTAAAGCTCATTCAGTTCCAAGCCCCTGCCATGGGCAGGGACACCTCCCACTAGACCAGATTGCCCCAAGCCCCATCCAACCTGGCCTTAAACACTGGCAGGGATGTGGCAGCCACAGCTTTTCTAGGCAGCCTGTGCCAGGGCCTCACCGCCCTCACAGGAAAGAACTACTTCCTGATGTCTGTTCTAAGTCTCCAGTGCCTGACTGCCCTTTCAGGGAAGACATTTCTCCTAATATCCAGTCTAAACCTCTCCTGGTGCAGCTTTGTAAAAGTCTCATTGCTTGCATACGAGGCTGATCCACAAGCTCAGACATCTGAGGCTAAATGATTTTGAACAGCCCTCAAAATGATTTTGGAATGAGACCTGGTGAAAGACCAGCAGTCCTACCACTCCTGTACACACTGCACCATCACCTCATCTGCAGGCTGGACAGTATCTAACACTGAGAAAAAGATCGAAATATCTTTTATTATGGCATTAAGACCACCCCCTCAATGTCCTGTACTTGAGCCAACACCTACAGTATGCCCAAATCTAAATTCTGTTACTGTAAAAGCAGTTAATAGCTCCTGGGGACTCAATGGCACAGCCAAGGTTTATTGCAAAATAATATTTAAAATGGGATGGGAAATAATTTTTTATTTCTATATGACATTCAAGATAATAAAAGCATTAAGCCACAAGAAACACTCAAGTAAGGCCCTTTAATATCTATAAGCACAGGTGTATCAGCAAGACAATTGTAAGGTTATTTTTGACTTCCCACTGGTGAATACTATGCCATTTTATTGGTATATAAGGTAATAAAATGATAATTTTCAATTATTATCAGTTCATCATAGAGAACCTATAATACGATTTACTTTTTAATTAGGGAGCAGTTTCCAAAGCTGAAATAGTTCATTTTTAATCAAGAAGAAAGTCATCATCTTTTTCCTATAAGCTCGTAATCCTTGAAGAGCTTAACAAGCTAGAAGGCTGACATTTCAACCACTGAACTTTGACTAAAACCATAAAATAATAAGGTTTGTTTCATTTAGTGGTGAAGCTAACATAACACACTTTGCTGGTGCTGTTTTCAGGCGTAATATGGGTTGGGTTTTACAATGAGTGAGAAAGGCAATGCAGCCTGATCAAGGCTTAGGAGAGAAAGCTAATTTATATATAATTACAGTTCTTGGTCAAGTCCAGTGGCATAAAACTCCCTCTCCTACTTTTTCTACAGGTTAACAGAGGCTTTGCAAATAGAAGGTAAATTGATTTCCCAGCGCAGAGAATGGCTTAATTTGGGGCAGTCAGTGCCTTCATCTTGCAGAGATAAGGCTGCACAGAAGGAAGGCAGATTCTGTTCCCAGGTGAGTGACCACCCATACAGGAGCAAAGACCAAAGTCCACCTCTCCCTCTGCCAGTTACAGACATTGGGAAAAACACAGATTACATGAGAACGAAGCATCAAGTAAAGGCACAAACCACCAGTCACTAATAACTTTACGCAGTAAACTGAAAAGGTCACTCGGCCACCAGAACAGAAGTGGGGGTTAAAATGATGCTTTCCAGGTAGATACCTACAAAGCTAAGATTACCTTATGGGTTAGAAAGCTATCAGTGGACTATGTGCTTCTACTTGGAAATGAGGGAAGTATAATGTTAAGTGGGAATAGATTCATGAAGAGGCTTCTTGGTTTGCCATTCCCTTCCTCCCATTTACTTGTCTGAGCTTTATCAGCTGTCATGCATTTGCAAATGGGGCCTTTTTAAACATGCATTTACACAACACCACTTTAAAGAAAAACCCAACCTGCCATGTGAAGTCTATACTCACTTTCAGCTGGTCTAACTGAAATCAGCGGCACTATCCACGGAAAAGCCAATACATTCCTTTC
This sequence comes from Pezoporus occidentalis, assembly GCF_034315485.1. Taxonomy (NCBI): domain Eukaryota; kingdom Metazoa; phylum Chordata; class Aves; order Psittaciformes; family Psittacidae; genus Pezoporus; species Pezoporus occidentalis. The sequence goes on from NW_026916294.1 coordinate 8,045,054, forward strand.
TATAATGAATTTAAAAATGACTTGGCAAGATTAACAACCAGAAGAGCTCATCAAAACAGGGAGGAAAAAAACATGGGAGAACTCAGCAGGCGTCAAATTAGCCTGATGCCATTAGAACAAGCTGTCCCAAACATGGAGGGTTTAGGGAGGAACTGAGCCAACATAACCCTTTATTGGGGGTTTACTTTTATAAATGCCACAAAAAACACAATTGTTTGTTTCACCCTGACAAAGGGATTCTGTATATTTATACATGTTTATTTACTCCACCTGCAGTCCTGCATCCAGCTCTGAGGGCAACAACACAAGAGGGACCTGGAGCTGTTGGAGTGAGTCCAGAGGAGGCCACAAAGATGCTCAGAGGGCTGGAGCAGCTCTGCTCTGCAGACAGGCTGAGAAGAGATGGGCTTGTTCACCCTGGTGAAGAGAAGGCTCCTTAAGGGGAGACCTTAGAGCAGCTTCCAGTGCCATTCTGTGATTTTTAAAATATATTCATATTGCTATATAAATTTATTAATCAAAGCCATATTTACATATATATCCAAAACCAGAACCTTGGTAGCTATACAAAGAGTAAATACCTCTTTCCACCTCTTCCTTCCACACTGCGACTAGCCATTTCTGTGGAGCATTTCAAGTTGCATGGATAAAGAATTATGACTAATCTATTAAGTGGAAGCAGTCAAATACTTAGAGGAGGGTAGATAAGGTTCACTCCCTTCCTGGATCAGAGGGAACACAAACTCTGTTTCCTCATCTGATCTGCAATCCAGATGAGCCCGTCCACAGGCTCCCCATGAGGTACCTTCAGCTGAAGCTAACTCACTCACATCGACTACTGAGTACTATAGTACTCAAGGCCTTATTACAAATTACATTGCATTATATAATTAATTATTTTGCTATTTCAGGTGTACTATTGAACAACTGGTAACTATTTACCAATACATATTTTGCAGAGATATATCGTGTAAGTGCGCAAGCAAAGCCAGTCTAAAGGAGGGGGACAAGTTCAGAACAAGCCTCACATTTGCCTGGAATAAGGCTGACAGCCCACAGGCAGAAGATCTGATACCACGTTTCATTAATTATGCACTGGCTTCTTAAAATCATTCAGAGCAGGCTGGACAAGCCTTGATGGATTTCAAAGGCCAGCCTATGTACTAAAGACCCCACATTTATTAAAATCCAGCTTTCAGCTATGCAGAATGCACACAGCCACTCCAGTAATTTGCCCTAAATGGAGGGACTTGCAACTGTAGATTAACTGAGGCAATGAAAGAGCAGCTAGAGTAAAGAAATTAAATATTCCCTTTCATAGTTTCTTCTCTTGAACTTTCAGATTTCACAGGGGTGGGCAATTCCCCAAAATAAGCCAGCAAGGGAATACAAACTCAAACAGCATTTATTAAATCCAGCAGCAGACTTGGTCAATGGCTGCACACAGACTTTGCTTTCTGCCACACATCTTTCTGAAGCAACCAAATAAAAACACATTTGAGGGCTGTGGCCAGGCACTTGGCTTGTAATAATAGGAAAAAAAAACAAGCATATTTTAGCTTAGTAGCATTCCATTGTTAAACCACAGAGGAACTTGGGATAAAGGTGTTTGTTTCATAAGAAAACAAAAAAACCACACAAAACCCACCAGGCAGAAAGAATAAACCCAGCAAAGCCCATTGGCTGTTGAGGTTCCTGAACAGACTTTGATGCTTTAAGCATGCACGCTTAATGCATAAGCATTTCCTGGGTGATTTCTTACTCAGCTGGTTCAGGGTGGCTCTAAACTGTGCAAGCAGTTACTGAAGAGCTTTTTTGATGCAATGGTAGAGTGGTAATGAATAGCAGAGACATTAAAACCAAGAGTCCTCAATGGGGGATGCCATAATATGTTCTTTGGCAATCACATCTACATTGCTGCAAGTAAATCTGGCACTTAATAAATTGTCAGGAGAGCGCAACCTATGAAAATAGCATGTGTCTAAAGCCACTGCTGGGCCCCCAAACTTTGCACAGGGACTAGAATGGCTGGAGAGTCCCTCCTGCATTTGGAAAAGCTACAGTGAATGGAATTAAACATCCCCTGTTCTCCTCCCCGACTACCAGCAATCTGGCCATGAGACACTGTCTGCTTAGAGCCATCCCATCTTACCCTTCTTTTACATCCTGCCCAGAGACACACCGAGTCTGCCCTCAGCATTCAGAAAACACAGCAAGGGGTGAATAAACCATAACTGCTTCAGCTGAACACACTTTGTACCCTGCCTTTCATAGCCAGCCCCATTTTTTCCACACAGGGAAAAATGCATAACAGTGCTCATTTTAACTTGATGTCTGCTCAAAGACACCCACAGGGCTCCGCAGAGCCCAACAAGCTTCTCCCTCTCCCAAAGCATGTAAGAACTTTATTCTCACACTTCTCTTCCCCTTCCACAAACCTAGGTAGATGACACTACTTATGATTCAGAAAGCACGCAGCCAAGAGCACTGCATTAGCCTAGATACAGAATTAAGAGACTCAACAATAACAACAGAAAACAATAATGATGAAGCCACTAAGGTTAGTGTTTGCACTTCAAATATGATAAAACCACCCAGCTCCAAATTAATTTTTTAAAGTAAACACCAGCACATAAAGGAGCTTTTTTTCCCACAGCAGTTTCCACTGCTAACCCTTTCAGCCACCTTAAAACTACACACACTACTTCTTTAAACTACTTCAATTTTTGTTGAAAAGTCAACTTTTCTGGAGGGGGTAATTCTACTCTTACACCTGGCTTGTATCTTCTTAGCTGTTATAACTCTTTCATTTGTGCTGCATTTTACAGAAGTTCTTCAGAGTAGAATAACAATATTGAAAATACAAGCAATTAGAGAAGTCACAGGGAGTTTCTTACCTGCAGGGACAGGGCAGCTCCAAGTGAGAAGGTGAGCTGAAGGCAACCGTAGCAGGAACAGCAAGACATCCTACAGGCAGTTCAGGAAAAATGAAGGCAATAACCTGGCAAATCCAAAGACCAAATCAGAAAGCAGGGCCAGAAGCAAGCACACCTACATCATAACCCAAAGCACACTCCAGAACACAGCTTAAATAGTGCTCCTACAGAAATGAGCAGAAGGGGTTTGTGGGGTGAGTGCCAGGTGAGGCTGGTCAGGACAATTAAGGGTTATTGGTGCCTTCAGGGGCCCTGAGACAAGTGTTTTGCTTGAATAAGCTTTAATGAACAAGGTCTCTTAGTGAGCCCACTGTGGCAACTGAATATGCATTTTAAGAGGTACCAACTGACTGCCTGCTTGAGCCAAACAGTCATATCATGTAGATCGACAGAAATCTCTCCTATCTTACCATGAATTCTGCATACACTCACATGAAATCCATATGAAACTCAGCTGGAAACACCAGGCTGCAATTAATAAGCTCTGCTCCAAACTGTATATTCTGATGTTGTTGTCTTTTGGCCTGCTTTCACCACATTTTCATCCTGAAAATGGACTGAGGTCAGCACTTCTGCTGGGATATTCTGCTGCCACAGACTGCATCCAAACCCAAACCTGGAAGAGGAAATAACACAGAAAGGAGACAGTTCCAAGAGAGCACTTTCAAACGTGAGGAACACTGAAAGTCAGGGGAGTGCCTCATCAGCAGCCTGATTGCAGGTTGTGTGCCCACACCTGTGCTTGTCTCTGATCAGTCACACATGTGAGCTACCCTCAGCCACTCAAGTTTAATCAGCTCTGCAGCTGAGCAATAAGGTCCTTCCAACCCAAACCACTCTGTGATTCTATGATACACTACCTTTATGACTGAGAGCTTGGGCTTTTCTCCCACCTGTGCCTTTACTTGTCTGCCTCACTGCACACTCACTGCAGGCAGAGCAAGAATCACGTGGGCAATTCTGGTTAAAAAAACCTGCAGGAGTGAGTAAAGGCTCTGATCCCAGCTCATCCAGGGAGAGTCAGCAATAGTGGGAATTTTATATGCTGATTTATACACTGATGACTGAGGGTGGATAGAGGACAGCCACTGTGTATTACTCACCAAGGGACAGGTGACAAAATAAGTAATTAGCAGCTACTGCATGATCTGCACAGCAGAGCAATGACAAACATCCTAGCAAGAAAAACTCACACTTTAGCAAATCCTTTCCTGTCAAAACACTGGATACAAATTCATAAAACATCAGGCTTCGTTTGCTCCAGTGCTCAGGCAACTGTTCATTCAACACTATTTCCTGATGTGAATTTAACTCTCATGTCATTCGATAATTTGGCCAATGTGTTCTTTGCACTGACAATTTGACGAGACAACTTAGAACGATCAGCAGCAAGCCTCACTTCAGACATTGGTGCTGAATCGTGTTGGACAGATTGCGATTCTGAACAACTAAGCGACTTGCTAACATGTTTGTTGATGGTCCTTCTCCCTCAACCACATACACACAAATGCTTTGTTAACATTAGCTTCCTGGGATTTTGGGAAGTGTAGGCCTGGCAGTAACAACACAAGTTTAGCATTCACTGTGCAGACTCCCAAGCACTACAAGAGCCCTCTGCTCTAACTGCTTCCCTGCTCTCTTCTAACAGTGACAATTAATCACGTCACATTGTGCCAGATGTCAAAGCAGTTTTTTAATGTCAATAAATATTCAGAGGAGCCCTACTTCAAATGAAGACAGAAATTCATTTCAACTGGTGAGCTAAGCAGGGTTCAGACCTAGAGGTAAAAGGCTGTTGGACTAATTTACTGCACATCCTCTTGTTTCTGCAGCCCTGGGAATATGAGGTCATATTTTAGGAATGAGAATTAACCTATTTCACTGATTTTAAGACATGCTGGTCTCATCCTGTCATCTGTGTAAGTGGGAACAATTCATTGGCTTTCACGAAAGCACATATGCCCCACAACTCCAAGACAGCCTGTCTGCTATATAAAAACAGGAGCAAACTTTCTCCTTCTGTTTGTTTGGGGGTTTTTGTAATGCTAGTGTACATTACAGTATGTAATTAAATAGAATTTATTTCTCATACTGAACTGTAGACGCAGGTCAGCAGTTCCCATGACAAGGTATTCTGTATTTTTTCCTCCTCCTTCATCTTTGCAGCAGATAATTTTAATTCCAGCTGAGACTGAGCGAAGCAATGCTGATTTCCCCAGATGGTTCTGCTTTCCTAGACAGAACCCCGATGGAATGATAATTACAGCTGAGGAGACAGGCAAAACTGTGAAATAAATGATAGAGAAAACAATAACTACATTTCACTGGCATGCACAGGTTAACTGAAATGACCATATGATTCGGCACTGGCCTCATGCATGATGCTGCTAGGTTGAGGCATGTCTTTCATTCCTCATTACATTTCACTAGTCTCTTCCACAACTCTTTTCTATAAATCCACAATGATTGACAAATGCCTAAAATAAGAAAAACACTCTTCTTTCATACTTCTCCCATGTGAGAAATGAGCAGCATCAGCAGGGGGAAAGCCATTTACTGGATTATCAGAGATGTGACTTCTTGATACTTCCTTCAGGAACACAGGAAATTCTTTTTATTTTAGAAGCAGCTTTGTTATGCTGCCAATGGGAGCATTATGCATGAACCTAGCAGCCAAAACCAAAGCAGCATACATAGCCAACTGACATATGGGTGAGGTCTGGCGGTCTCGCTACCACTGACAGCACAGAATAAATGCATATGATATTTGCCTTATGCAAGTAACCCTGCAAGGCCTCAACACCTTAGAACATACTCAATAATAGAAATGCTGCATACAGTCCCCATTAGCAGATGGGAAGCTCCCCATGACCCAGTAGCGTGTGCCTGCAGCCCAGAAACCAGCCATGTCCTGGGCTGCGTCCACAGAGCGTGACCAGCAGCTGGAGGGAGGGGATTCTCCCCCTCTCCTGTGCTCTGGTGAGACCCCCCTGCAGTTCTGAGTCCAGCTCTGGGGCAACAACACAAGAGGGACGTGGAGCTGATGGAGCGAGTCCAGAGGAGGCTCCAAGGGCTGGAGCAGCTCTGCTCTGGAGACAGGCTGAGAGAGCTGGGCTGGTTCAGCCTGGGGAAGAGAAGGCTCCTTAAGGGAGACCTTAAGAGCAGCTTCCAGTGCCTAAAGGGGCCAATAAGAAATCTGGAGAGGGGCTTTGGACAAGGGCCTGTATGGACAGGACAAGGGGGAATGGCTTTAACCTGACAGAGAGGAGATTGAGATGAGACATTAAGAAGTTCTTTCTGTGAAGGTGGTGAGGCCCTGGCACAGGGTGCCCAGAGAAGCTGTGGCTGCCCCATCCCTGGCAGTGTTCAAGGCCAGGTTGGACAGGGATTGGAGCAACCTGCTCTAGTGGAAGGTGTCCCTGCCTGCGTCAGGGGCTTGGAACTGGATGAGCTTTAGGGTCCCTTCCAACCCAAACCAGTCTGGGATTCTATGAAAAGAGACTGTTTTGGTGGAAGAAACTTGGGGAAATCACACAGTACAATCCTTTGTCCAGATTCTCAAATATTTTCATTTCCTGTGGAGTTGCTGCCTCAACACATCATTTGTAACAGCTCTTTCTGCTTGCAGATATCCTGTGATAATGATGAGGAAGGGCAGTAATCACCCCAAGATGTGTCCATGAGAGCTCCTCTGATTATGCAAATTGCTTTCTATTAAGAAATTTTCCATAAGGCATCCATTAGCAGCATGGATCATGGAAACCAGAGTGTGTGCCTGCTTTCTTCCTGCATTTCAATGTAATGGAGCACAAAACCGTCTTAACAGGGAGTGCTCATGGCAGCCAAGTCAGCAGAGACACGGCTTTGCAGATATCCATGTGTGAAGCATCAGCACAGAGTGGGTTGTCTCATATCCCCCACTGACTTTAAACTCCTAACTAGAATGTACTACAATTTATCCTACCCTCCAGCTGAGCTAATGGAAGGGCAGGCTCCTCCTGGGATCATTATTATTCATTATTATTTCATAAAGCCTGCTGGTGTTATTTTAACAGCTGCTCACTTGAAGGAAAAGATAGGCCACATTTGTGACACCAGCACTAGGCCATGCCTAGTGAAGAGAAAGCAAGGACAGGACGGTGCTGAGTCTCAGTGGCAGCACGAGCATTATGAGCATTATCTCTCTTTAACATCCGTGATAATACCATGGAAATTCTGTGATTAAAAGCACCACCTTTTAAAAAAGGAACTGAGGTAAATTACAGTCAGCACTGGGGTTTGGGCATGCTGGGGACCTGCAACTCCAGCTGAACTAGAATCGCAGAAGCTTTAGCAGAGAGAGGAGAATTACTAGAAGCACAGGGGGAATGGCAAGTCTATTACAAGGGCAGACTAAAAAAACTGGTTTTCTTAGCCTAATAAAATGAAGGCTTAGGGTGAGTAAGATTGCTAACCACAGACCAAGAAAGCAAGGCAATGGGAGGATAAGCACTGAGGAGGGAAAGGAGCAATATGAGCTGAAGGACAAAAGCAAATAGCTGGCCATGGCTAGAAAGTACTTGTCAGAACAGCATAGAGCCCAATAAAACCTGTCAGCAGGAGAAATCCCAGCAAAACCTTAGGGTTTTTACAACACGGTTTGATCCACTTCCACCAAGGCTTTTCTAACTCAAGAGATGGGATAGGAAAGCACCAATTCAGGGAACACAGGTGACCTGTCCTACTCTGTGCTCCTACTCTACTCCACACACCTCAAAATTCCTCACAGACAGGTACCAACTGGCACAATCTCTCTATTGCTCTGTCCTTTTCATACTGCCCTGCAGGTGAAGAAATCCAGAGACTTCTAGTAAGGAAACAATCACTGATCAAGTGAGGTTGTGTAATTGGAGTGACAGGACAAGGGGAATGGTTTTAAATTGAAAGAGAGGAGATTGAGATGAGACACTGGGAAGAAATTCTTCCCTATGAGGGTGGTGAGGCCCTGGCACAGGGTGCCCAGAGAAGCTGTGGCTGCCCCATCTGTGGCAGTCTTCAAGGCCAGGTTGGACGGGGCTTGAGGCGACTTCATCTAGTGGAAGGTGTCCCTGTCCATGGCAGGGGGTTGGAAATGGATGAGCTTTAAGGACCCTTCCAGCCCAAACCAGTCTGTGATTCTGTGATTCTACGGTTATATGCTTTACACTTACCTTCAATAGGGAACTATACTCAGATTCTTAGCTCCAATAAAGATAGCAGTCTCAGTACTAATGGGACCTATGGTGTGATGCCCCCCCCCGGAAGCAAATGGATTTCAGCCTTCCAAGAGGCAAAGACAGGAGGAAGACATAGAACACACAACGCAAATGCACAATCCTGCTGGGATGATGATATTTCTGACTGAAAAGCACTTTTCTACAAGCACTCTAAGTTTATGCTTCTTTTTCCATAACATGAAATTAACACAATTTTAAAGAAAAAGAAATGTAATTTGCTCAGTTGGAAAATCCCGTCTTGCACAGGGAATTTTGGAGGCTGCAGGCAACGGCCTGATAAATGCCAAGTGAAGGTATAAAAGGTAATATAAGAAAGAAGCTAAATAATTTGAAACAGGAAAATACACCCATACTACACACACCTCTGAGGAACCAGATGTCTGGGAACATGCAGCACCAGAAAGAATCACCTTTTCCACCTACCATACAAAGCAAATATTGTAGCAAAGGAGCAAAAGGAAGACAAATTAACTCAATATATTAAAATCAGCAGTTCAACTCTTCCCTTAGGTACACCAAGAGTAATGAAAGTCACTAAAAGGAATACCAGGAGGAGGAAAAGGACCAAGCAAAGATTTCGCTTCAGGAAAGAATAGTTGCGCAGTACTCTGAGCCAGAAACCTTCAAATTTAGGTCCTAATTCCATGACCATCTGAGAGTTTTCTGTACGTGAACTTCATGTCAAGTAGCTCAGCACACAAACTATACTAGCACACAGACAGTATAGCCTTGACTTTACCACTCCAGAAAGGAGATGCATCGCCAATACAGTTTGCTGTTTTGTACTCCAGCGCTAAGCACCCCTTTTCAAAACACCTGCTTAGATCCATGTCCAAATCCAGTAAACCCATTCACTTCCTGTCAATTTAATGGAATTTGCTGGATTGTCTGTCAGCAAACTCATGTCACTTCTGTATGAATGCATCATGAACCCTTGCTATAACCTCTCTCCTAATGAAAACAAACAGAGGTTTTTTCTTATTCCTCTTGTCTGTTCACATTCCTAGCTCTTCTCTGAATCCCAACATCTTCCAAATCACAACCCGTCACATCTACCTCTATCTGATGGATAATTTGTGAGTCTGGCTTCCTTCAATCTTTACTAAAAATAGCCATTGATCCTAAAATCCCCAAACATGAAAGGTTTGTGGAAAGTATTCTGTATAATCTCTGGGAGGGGGAAAACAAGATCACTGAAACACAGCATGACTTCTGTTCTCTCTTAGAGCAAAGAGATCGTCTCTTTCTTCCTTCAAGCTGCATGGCTGTTCAGAAGAACAGAGCCCCTGCTGGGTGACAGAAGAGACACAAAAGACTTGCCAGACCTTCTCTGCGTGTCCCTGAAGGGAGAAGCTGCCCATGTGCAAATGTGGATGTGCAGAGCAGAAGGGAAGGGCATCAACACCATGTGAAGAACAGCGGGCCACAGATTCAGGCAAATGGAACAAGCATCAGATTTTCTTTCTGCTGCTCTGTTTCTTGTTATTTGGCATTACTGGCATTACTTGATCTATGCGCAAAACAGTTAACAGCAGAGTATTCCCCCAGCAGTGGTAGCATATGGGTCATTAAGGAGTATAGGCTTTTATTTTATATATATAGGCATTAAGGTTTTGGCTACTCTAATCAAGAACTGCTACAAAATGCATTGGATTACCAAAAAGATCAATCATCACTCCCTCTGCACTCACCAAAGGCACTTTTCTTTCCAACAGTCTTGTCTGTGACTCTGGTTTAAAATCACACTCTTTGTCAGATAGCTTGTCTTACTCAATGTCATTTCTCCTTCTCTCCAAGGGTACCAGAAGAAAGGACTGTGACATCTAAATCTATGCAAGAATAGAGGTGGTGTCAGAAGAAAAACCTGTAACAGGTAAAGACTAAAGGGAGTTGAGAAAAGAAACCGCAGAAGAATCCACCCAAAATGTGTAACTCTGATGCCCTAAGGCCTCAAAAACACATGCAAAAATTGCATGCAAAGATAAAACATGAGGAGTTTCACCCAAGTTAAGTGCAAGACAAATAATACTTAACAGATTTCAACCATCCCCAGGGTCACCAGAACTCCTTGGGTGGTAGCAACACCCACTGCGTATATGGAAAAGGACTTTAAAACCCACTGGAATTACAGCACATGCAGTGGCTCTGAGAACAGATCTATCAGCAATCTGAAGGGGTGAAGTACAGGACAGATGGGCCCACATTGCAGGGTAGCACCAACAGTCAAGAAAAGAGGAATTCTTTCATGAATTATATTAATTACTTCAACTTGTTATAATAGAAAGATGGAAAAATAAGTAAAAGCAAGCTGCTGTCATGCTCCACAGATTCCTGAGAAAACAGACATCACTGACAAACAAGGAAAACACAGAACTGACTTAAGGTGTTACAGCTGTTTCATTAACCGAAGTTTTTTAATCCCCACTTGGACCTTCTCATTTCCTCCATTCTCGTTCCCTTCTGTCCTACCTCAGCATTCCACTGTCGTCCTGCCAGTGACAACAGACACCACACACAGCATTCCAGCTCCTCCACTGTGTTGTGCTTAAATCACTTCCTACAACTCATTCCAAGCCTTTGTCACAGTGCAGTCAATACAAAACGCTGAACATCATACCAGGAACTTGTTTCCACAGCTGACCAAAGTGTTCTTTGCATCTCTGTTCTGCCAAATGCCTGGGAGCTCTGTCACGTCAGAGGGACTTGTAAGGCCAACCTGAGCCCTTTCCAGTCACTCAGGAGCACGGAAATGATCAGAGGGCTGGAGCATCTCTCCTATGAGGAAAAGCTGAGTGAGTTGAGGCTGTTCAGCCTGGAGAAGAGAAGGCTCTGGGGAGACCTTATCGTGGCTTTTCAGCTCTTAAAAGGGGCCTATAAGAAAGATGGAGAAAGACTTTTTAGCTGGGTTTGTTGGGCTACGATGGTGATGGTTTTAAACTAAAAGAGGGGAGATTCAGGCTGGATGTGAGATAAAAATTCTTTACAATAAGTATGGGAAAACACTGGCACAGGTTGCCCAGACAGGTGGTGGATGCGCCATCCCTGGAGACATTAAGGCCAGGATGGACATGGTTCTGGTCAACCTGATCTAAATTAAAATGTCCCATGCTCATGGGATTGGAATTAGATGAGCTTTGGAAGGTCCCTTCCACCCAAATTATTCTGTGATTCTATGACTGCAGGAGAACAGAAGCATGATAAAAGAATCTGCAGACTATTCTGGGAGTGACAGCACTGCTGTGGGATACACGGGGAATAGCTCAAATCTTCATTCTGCCTCAAGTTTATCATCCCAGCCAAGGCAGTCATGAATTCCAGAGATCTCCCAGGCCAGTTCCACACTCTGGGATGTACTGATCTTCCCCCAAGGAAGAAACAACAACAAAGTCTCTTAGCTGGAAAAGATCTAATTGCCCCTCAGTCAATTTCTGTAACTTAGCTCAAATACATTTCTGCTAAACCTTCTTAGCTTCTTACAGCAACAACTTCTTGAAATCCCTTATTCAAGTTCCCTTGTATCTCAAGAACCTCAGTCTGCCTGGGCTGGAAAGCAAAAGGCAGAATCAGTATATTCTGGCACTTCAGTAAGTGGAGTCATCTGCAGAACGACAAATGACTGTGTTCTAATAAATGGCATTCACAATTAATACACTATTGACTGAGTTGCTGAAAAATATTTAAATGTTTGTTGGCATCAATAGCTATTATGAAATCAGCTTTATAGATATTACAGTAAAAAGAACCTAATTGCATAAAGCCCTGAATAATTACTAGTCCCTGTCAAAAAGAGGGAGATATGTATTTACTACACATAGCCCAACAGAAGACTGTAACAAGCCAAAAACATCCACTTACAGACAACATAATGTAACACAGGCAGTGTTAATCAGAAAGACAGCTCTCTCCAAGAGATACTCAGGGCAAACCTTTTCCCTGAATCAGACATTGTTACAGGTGCCACACAGATCATTTAACTTGCACCTCAAAAGCAGAAGGCTTGTCCAGACTTCACTGAAATTCTGCTTCTAACTTGTAAATTATACACTGCAAGGACAAAACTGATGTCAGATGCTGTAATGTGTGTATATTTTGCTGTGACCTGAGATAGGTCATGCAGTAATGAGATGACTCGGTGTTCAAAATAATGAGTAATCATACACTCTAAACGGAGGAAGCTATACAATGCCAGTCTTTTCTCTTTCCTTTTCATATTTCCTCTCATCTGACTTAGAACATAGTATCTTTTCATACTGCTTTGTACTATCTTCACCCAGTTCTAAAACAAAGTATACATGATACATTGGGCACATAACAGGGTTGGTAAGAGCACTTGTCACTCCTTTAATTACCAGAAGGTCATTTCATGTTCCTTTTTACAATGAACACAGAGAAAAGGCAGGACATCAAACAGCGTATTTGATATCATTGTGTGTGTATGTTTAGTGTAATTAAAACCATTCCAGTTACTACAACCTGTAGAGAGATGATCAGCTTCCTTCCCTTAACATGTAACAACAAACGGCTGCACATACAAACCTCTACTTTCTGCCAACAGACACAGTTTACACACACAGAGGTTGTTAACAGCCCACAGATACTCCAGAGTTAGGGTTGCATCCAAATAATCTGAAAATAAGGCACACATTCCCACTTTTCTCCAAAAGAGTAGATTCATGTCTGGAAGTTTACTTTTCTGATTTTAAGGTTTTACTGGGCAGTGGAGTTTTATTCTGCATTCAATGCAGAAGGATGAAGTAAAGGGAATACTCTTAAAGCATGAACTTTAAGACTAAAACTAAGAGAAGAAACCCCCTCCTGCCCACAATGATTCCAAAGGGTGCAAGTCTATTCACTGCTAAGAGCCTATGTTCTACAGGAGTTGAAAAAGGTGGAAAACACAGATACTCCAAATAGGCACTGCTGTGCTCTGAAGTTGTAGACCACTCTTTTCTGTTTACATTGAAATAAAGCCATTTACTATTTCTGCCCTCGTAGTCACAGGGTTTATGAGCTCTGTCTTATTTCAAGGTACCTGCGGTTGGGTGCTTTTCCCCTAGATTGAAATACTTTTTGTGACCTTGGTTGCTCCCAAGAAAACTCATGTATACCTTTCCTTTGTTTGTAATCTAAATACAAGCTGGGGGGTGAAGAAAAAAAGGAGGAAATAACAACATAATAGGAAAGGTACAAAATGGTCCCCAAAGGTACAAATGTATACTCTGAGTATATATTTCTCATTTGCCTGCTCTGCAATGTCCATGTGGGGAATATTTACTTCTTTTTAATACTTCAGCACAAGTTTTCAAGTCCATCTGAAGGCTTTTCAAGCACACTTAACGCAAGTTACGGCTTTGAGATCAAGGCAGTTGGAGCCAGCTTCATTTCTTGTAACTATTTAAAAATAACCTGTAGCAGAATCAAGTTATTAAAAATATCAGAACATTTTTAATATATTAATTTAATTTTTAATATATCAATTTAATATAAATTATTTAATATATATATAATTTCATATATTACCTGAAAAGGGTAGTAATACAGGCCACAGATAAACAGTGGATTGTGAAGAATGTTCCTGTTGTGCTGTTTGGGGCAAGAGATTTATAAGCCCCTTTTCCTACAGACGAAGGTTTACTTAGCCTTATTGTCACAGAAACTCACAAAAGCAAACATCTAAGTGAACAAATACACCTAATGCCAAGGATGTTGCTGTATGATTGCTGCTGATACTTATTTCTGTTGTGTTAATACTACACACCTAGAACAATGCAGAATTTATCTGACAGTGCTTATCAGCAAGACGCACTGCCATCATTAGAAAATATTTCACGAGACTTCCAAATGAGGTTTTCATCCTTGCCTTTTTCACATTCTTATCTTCTCAAGCTCTTCATTTACTTTTGTTTTATTTTACTGCAGTTACTCTGTTTTCCTTTATTCTAATGAATTCCATCTGACTGCAGGAGAACTCCAGTTCTTCAACTAATTACTGCCTCCCTATACAGGAGTTTGATGGCAAATCAGAGACTCACAGCCTGGTTTGGGTTGGAAGGGACCCTAAAGCTCATCCAGTTCCAAACCCCTGCAACGCACAGGGACATCTTCCACTAGACCAGGTTGCTCCAAGCCCCATCCAACCTGGCCTTGAACACTGCCAGGGATGGGGCAGCCACAGCTTCTCTGGGCACCCTGTGCCAGGGCCTCAGCACCCTCTCAGGGAAGAATTTCTTCCTAATGTCTCATCTCAATCTCCCCTCTGTCAGGTTAAAGCCATTCCCCCTTGTCCTGTCTCTGTAGGCCCTTGTCCAAAGCCCTCTCCAGATTTCTTGTCAGCCCCTTTAGGCACTGGGGGCTCCTCTAAGGTCTCCCCTTAAGGAGCCCTCTCTTCCCCAGGCTGAACCAGCCCAGCTCTCCCAGCCTGGCTCCAGACCACAGCTGCTCCAGCCCTCGGAGAATCTTTGTGGCACAGTGTCCTGACACAGTGCTGTTAAGATTCACAGCCAGTCAGTTTGACTCTAAAATAGTTAACAACCAAGCTACACGAACAGACTGCATAAAGAAGAGATGTATACACTGAAATGAGAGTTCTTCTCACGCAACTCTCAACTCTCTGTTTGTTCCATATTCGCAGCTCGCTGGTTGATTCAAACCCTTCTCAATTACAATTTAATTATAGGATTATAAATGTGATGTCATTTAACATTTTGACAGTCAAATTAACAGAATCCATTACATAACACATCAGCTTACACTGGTGAAGTTGTGTGCATAAAAGACAAATTATACTTAACCCAGGGATTCCTTACAGAGTCTGTTTGGTGTCTATAGTGGTTCATGAAAAAGCACTGAGATTCTACTCCAGTGCTCCCAGTTCTCGAGCAGCTGGGGCAAGATTTTTGTCTTCTAAGGGGAAATATGTTTAGAGTCAATCCTGCCCATTTTAAAAATTCACAACTAGTTCCTTGTGGAACAAGCTGTGGTGTCACTAACAAAAATGGGGCTGCATGACAGCGAGGGAAGGGGCTATCCAAGATCCAGAAATCAGACTGCTTCTCACAGAAGCGGAGATCTCACAGTACTTAGAATCTTAGGAATGGTAGGAAAAATGTCTTCCCCGAAAGGGCAGTCAGACATTGGAACAGGCTGCCCAGGGCAGTGGTGGAGTCACCGTCCCTGGAAGTGTTCACAAACCGCGTAGAAGAGATCCTTAGTGACATGGTTTAGTGGTGGCCTTGGCAGTGCTGGGTAATGGTTGGACTTGCAGAACTTAAATGTCTTTTCTAACCTGGTTGATTCTATGATTCTATGAAATACTACTTCAGTGCTAAACATTATACTGAGCAATTCTCTAATTATTCTAATTGAGTGTTCGATATCCATCATTAAGCACATTTCCAGAGTACGGTCTGAAGCTTCTGTTCACTACTGGCTCAATAGCACATCCCCTAGCTCATCAATAGACTTGTCAGAGTTGGCTTTGCTTTCCAGAAGGAGACAGATACAATAATATTTCTGTCATTGCCCCAAAGGAAAACAGAAGAATATGCACCATTTCTATTTCCTGACAGTAGGGCATTAGCTTAGGAACATAACTGAACTCCAAAGCCAAGGCTCCACCAAACCCTGTAATGAGACCATCATTTAATGCACCAGCTGCTTTAGCTTCTTTCAGACTACTCCCTTAAAGGCTTTTTAAAATCCACAGTTTGAAAGCTAAAGGCACCTGCACTCAACAAACTTGTGCATGAATGCTGCCCACATCCCATTATTATTTCATCCCCTGATGGTCAGAAAATACTTGTAGCTTGCTTTTAATGTGACCTCCTTTTAGATCTTTTCTTTTAATACACTCTGAACTTGTGCTGACTCACCGTGTTTCATTACAGGAGATGGCAAGCAGAGCTTCTTTATCATTAGTGTCCTTTGATCCTGCTCTCTGTCTTGCCTGTCTCTCCCTCCTTCATCCAGTACATCCTGTAAGCACCCTTTGATCTCATGCTACTCTTGCCTCCCTCATTCGTTCTTGCAAAATGAAAGAAACTGGCTACACCAGATTTACAGGCAGACCTCTCCTTTGGAAATAACCTGTGCATTTACTAGAACTTAAAATAGTTTCATGTTGCTTGTTTTGTCTCTAGTTTTTTACTGGCAAGATGCATAACTTTTATTCCCTTTCACCTGTAACACTATTTCTTTTGTGAAGGCAGGTTTAATCTTCCTTTATATATTCCCTAATCTTTGACTATCCTTTTTCTTATATATGCTGCCCAGCACTTAGCTCTGGAAAGACTGCTGACACTCCTGTACTCTATACATTCATTCTCGTACATCAGAAGGCAGGTGGAGCATTACTTTATTGCTGTTCAACCAAACCAACCAAACCTAAAACCTAAAAAAAAAAAAATAACAAACCCAAATAAGCCTAAAAGAACCCTGCAAGAAGCATGCCCCTTAAACTCAGGGTAGTTTTCAGCTGCTTGGGGAATTTGGTTTAGAACCTGGTATCTCTGCTGGATAACAGGTGCTGCACATCACAGAATCCCAGACTGGTTTGGGTTGGAAGGGACCCTAAAGCTCATCCAGTTCCAAACCCCTGCAATGCACAGGGACACCTTCCACTGGACCAGGTTGCTCCAAGCCCCATCCAACCTGGCCTTGAACACTGGCAGCGATGGGGCAGCCACAGCTTCTTTGGGCACCCTGTGCCAGGGCCTCAGCACCCTCACAGGGAAGAATTTCTTCCTCATGTCTCATCTTAATCTCCCCTCTCTCAGGTTAAAGCCATTCCCCCTTGTCCTGTCCCTACAGGCCCTTGTCCAAAGCCCCTCTCCAGATTTCTTGTCAGCCCCTTTAGGCACTGGGGGCTGCTCTAAGGTCTCCCCTTAAGAAGCCTTCTCTTCTCCAGGCTGAACCAGCCCAGCTCTCTCAGCCTAGCTCCAGAGTAGAGCTGCTCCAGCCCTCGGAGTATCTCCTTGGCCACCCCTGGGCTCGCTCCAACAGCTCCACGTCCCTCTTGTGTCGGAGGCCTCAGAGCTGGACGCAGGACTGCAGTGAGGGTCTCATGAGAAGATGGATGTGGAGCCTGCATTATGCCAAGGGACTACTCTCCCAGCACAGGGAGGCACAGGGGGAAAGACAAGAGTGGGACAGAGATTCAGCCAGCCACAGGGATGTGCAGAATGGGGATACCAGCTGGCACCCCTCCTGCAAGCCAGCCACCCATCCACAGCCAGCCCTCCCTGCCTCCCTTGCTGCACTGGGGACCATTCTGGCTCATCAGCAAGATCACAGACATTTTGCCACCTCTGATCATTCGCTGCTTATTTTTCCTATATCAAGCACTAGATGGCCTACTACATTTGATGGCCTTAGAAATATTAGCAATAATTGTCCTATGGATCCAAACCACAAGAGACATTCAGACTACAGTAACTCCCACAGCGATCCCTGGCAAAACAGGGACACTCCCTATTTGTCCCACTGATTATAAGATGTTGGCCTTTGCTCTTAGACATTTCATACAGCAGGCTCAAGCTCCATTTCCAAGCCTCTGTCTCTCTAGGCATTTGCCTGTTTCTTCCAAAGTGATTTTCACGTACTTTCCTTCAGTATGCGTAGGTGCTTAGTGCATGCTGGTAGAAAAGCCTGGGGTTCTGCTGACATTAGGAAATAGCCAACTGCCTTAGAATGACAGGATCATAGAATCAACTTGGTTGGAAAAGCCCTTCAAGATCATCCAGTCTGACCATTCTCAGACGGCCACCACTAACCCATGTCACTGAGGGCTTCGTCTACACAGTTTGTGAGCACTTCCAGTGACAGTGACTCCACCACCGCCCTGGGCAGCGCGTTGCCTCCGGTGTTGCCCTGACCCAGGCAGAGACAAGGTGGTCCCCGTTATGGCTGGGAAGTTGTGGGGGTGGTTTTTTTAACAAGAGATTGAGTGCTAAATGGCAGCTGCAATCCAAGCCTTTTTAACAGCAAACATCTCCCTTTCCCCATCACTTTCTGCTTTTTTTTTTCCCCCCTTTCAAACAGCTCTTTTGTCCATTTTATACCCTTTTTGCAGCTTTTTAAGTCAGCTGAAAGTGTTAAATTCAGATTTTTCAATGCCAGCAAGAATGAAATCTCCAATTGAATCATTCAAAAGTCCTTTTTAAACGGCAATCTGAGGAGATGGCTTTCAAACTTTTGCATGCCACATACTTCCTGTAATGTCTGACAGAGAAAAATGTGCATTGGCAACAGCACTTAATCCACATTGAAAAAGAAAATTGAAGCCATGTTTCTAGCAAGATTAGTTAATGATCAATAGCGACAGGTAGCTATAAACACAGTAATGGAGATCTTCTCATATGTTCTCTCATCTTCTGGTGCAGCCCTCCCGTAACTACATTTCAGGAAAATGAATTTGTACCAACTCCCACTCTGGGCACGTTACCACAAAAACAACATGAGACAGGAAAAAAAAGCCAAAGAAATGTCCCATAAAGAGAAATGTCAACAGCTGCAATGCTAGACAAAACCAACCTAACCCATCTGTAAGGAAAAAGAGGTAGGGGGAAGATGGGGGTTGCGGAGGGTTGTGCAGTCCATGGTGTAAAAGAAGAGCCTGCTGATGATGGAGTCTTCTCTGTTGGAAATCGGTATCTCAAGAGACAGGAAGACCAGTGAGAGGAGGCAGAAGCAAGTTTATGTACAGGCCAGAAAGCACTTTTTCTGACAAATGCCCACAGTTTTGGCTATTAAGAAGAGTCAAGGTTCTGCTTATTCCTGACCCTGTTTCTCACTTAGTAATTCTGTGTTCCCAAAAGCATTCCCGAGAAAAGCAGAATCCCAATCTTCACCTTGAAATTTCACATTTCTTGACTTCTTCAATAAACTTCCTCTGTGTAAGAGGTCAAATTTCACACTGCTCTGAACAAAGGCAAGCACAGAGTAACTCAGACATTGCCTAACTGACAGCAGACCTGAGCAAGAGCCTGCAAGTCCTACAGCTGTGGGGTCAGGTACACTCAGAGGGCTGGTGGGTTCTGTCTCCCATATAGCCCAGGAGTACCCTAACAGCAGCCTGGAGCAGCTTCTTGTCCACAGCCAGAAGCCTGGTAGCTTCCTGCTGTGTTACTATAGCTTCACGTGAACTGCTGAAGTTGTTTTATTCTCTCACTGTGATGTTTTGATGGGAATTCTAGTTTTAGCCAAGCAATACAGCAGAGCATTTCACCATCCCACATCAGCTGTCCAACTCAGGACCTGCTCTTCCAGGGTTCACCATATCACTGGTGGAGAGAGGGTTTTTTCCAAATGGGAATTTCAGACCACTTGCATTTAGTTCCTTCTCTCTTGCCCTCTATAGGAGGGTCCTTTCCCCGATTGCACAGCCTGTGTGCCTAGAACAAGGAAACAGGACTATTGCCTACTCCTTTACAGCTCAAAGGAGCTGGCCTCAAGAGATCATGTCTCAGAGCTTGCAGGGATTGATGCCCCATGTAAGTCTAACTAGTGTGCTACCACTGGTGGGCTAACTGGACACCATGCCATCACTACACAGGACACCCTTCCATTGGTGACAATCAATTAAGAACTTTTTACACAACTCCTCTGCTTATGAATGTATTATCAAGAGGCTTCCCTGTTCCATATTCTTAAACTATAATGGGCAGATTTCTTATTCAGTGTATCAGACTAATGATGGTGATTACATTTAGCATTAGTAAGGCTGTCAGTTCTACTTCAGTGAAAGTCTCATTAATTCAGGGTAATTTATATAGGACTTAAAATGTTCTTAACTAGTTTCCTGCAATGAGAGTGATTTCTAAGCTTCCTAGAGTGATTCTGTATCCATTATCACTTTGTGCACGCTCTGGCATGTACAAAGATCCTATTCCTTCAAAAAACAGCAGTTGAAGGTATGAATTTTAAATGTGGGAATATTAAGCACTTAACATAGAGATAACTGCAGAATCAGGACCACGGCACAAATATCAACTGTGTCTCTGAGGGGAAATTCAGAGCTGCTACTCTGAGCACTCTTAGACGTAACTTAAAATACAAGAGCACCTCAGAAAGCAAACTTGCACCTGCAAGTAACATGGCTTCTCAGTGCAGGAACATAACTGTATGTTTATGGGAAGAAAATAAACACAAGCATATAACAAATCTGCATGTCTTAACTGAGCTACAGAACATTAAAATGCACTAATTAAAGGAAAACTTTATTAGCCTTACTAGATGTCCAGAATATATGGGTACTAGCATAACAATGAAGATTAATAATGCAGCTTTATGTGTATATGTAAATTATATACACACACACATTTATATGTATATAAAATCACAGAATCCCAGCATGGTTTGGGTTGGAAGGGACCTTAAAGCTCATCCAGCTTCACCCCCTGTCACAGGCAGGGACACCTTCCACTAGAGCAGGTTGCTCCAAGCCCTGTCCAGCCTGGCCTTGAACAATGTCAGGGATGGGGCAGCCACAGCTTCTCTGGGCACCCTGTGCCAGGGCCTCAGCACCCTCACAGGGAAGAATTTCTTCCTAATGTCTCATCTCAATCTCCCCTCTGTCAGGTTAAAGCCATTCCCCCTTGTCCTGTCCCTACAGGCCCTTGTCAAAAGCCCCTCTCCAGATTTCTTGTCAGCCCCTTTAGACACTGGGAGCTGCTCTAAGGTCTCCCCTTAAGGAGCCTTCTCTCCTCCAGGCTGAACAAGCCCACCCCTCACTGCCTTGTCATATGTTTAAGTCTTGGTAGAACTGATGAAGCAGCACAATCAATTCAAAAGAAATTAGTTTTCCACACTCAGATTAGAACAGACAAGGCCCAACTCTGTATCTCTTAGGACGTAAAAATTACGATTTAAATTAAGATGTGTATGGGCTGATAGAAGCAACATCAGTCTCTTAGGAATTCGCTTTTGCATAAAGAGGACTATGGTGCCTAATGCTACCTTGAATCCTAGGAAATGACAAGATTTCTTCTCTGTAGAGTTAGAGCTGAATAGGTTGAGTCTGTCCTTTATGCCTCAGAGCTCCAAAAGATAGATGAAGAAGGTGTACCAGGCAATCCTCACAAGTAAAACCTTTATTCCATATTGCAAATGCTGCACCTGTTTGAATATCAGTCAAGCCTTCCTCTCTTTTTCTGGATACTGAGAATACAAAAAACACAGAATAGATTAGTTCTACCCTATAGGTGCAGTTAGCAAATTTGATTTACTCTGATAGTGATTTTTCTTCTGGATTTGTCCACTTCTCAGCCTTTAAAATCTGATAACCCTGCAATAGAGGTGCCATGCTGCTACAACATTTTGCTAACAATGAAAGCCCTTGACAAAGGCACTTCCTTTGTTCACAGTTCCTAATCCACTTTCGAGGAGATGTTACCATGCAGAAAATTCTTGGCTAAACAGCCCAGAGCTGCACTGCGTTTGCTTTGCAGTCTCCATTTCAACTCGTATCATGAGTTTCCATGGAGATTTGCAAAGGCAGAACTATCCCTGCTATGTCAAATCTGGAGATCACAAACATGTTCTTTCCAATATTTAAGGAAACAAATCCAGAAGGAACATCTTGCCCTTATGGTCCACACCTTGATTCACAGTTCCAGTCTCTTGTCTGATCTTGGATAAAGTTAACATCTTTGAGCTTCAGTTTCCTGTAAATTAGTTATAACGGCTCTTCCCTTCTGCCACACTTTGCCTGTCTTGTATACTTCAAAGGTATGATCTTCGGGACAAAGAGTCTCCTACTAAAATTCTGCACATCACTTAAAGAAGAAAAAGAAAAAAGAAGAAACATTCTAAGTTTGAGCTCTCTAAAGCAGTACATGCTGCTGTTCACACCATTTAATGGCAGTTTTATACAAGCCTGGTAAAAACTCCCCCTCCCAACTCCAAGTTTCTCTAAGATACTCATACACCCATTTCACCAGTGCTTACAACTACCAGTGATTAGACCTCAGCCTCTGAGCTGGTATGTCTCAAGTTCAAAGCAGAATGAGCCTAATTATGGTGATATGACTGCATGCTTAATCAGATACTGCTAAATAAATGATTAAAACAATTAACTGCGTTTTGTAAAGACACTGAATACACACACAGCAACATTAAATCGCTTGCAAACATTGCAGGTGATTTGGTTTCTTTTTATACTTTGGGGAAAGCCATATACACTGGCAATGAACTGATGCAAGGCTTCTGTCAAACCACATGGAAACTTTGAGTTGCAGGGACTGAGGCAAAAGAAAGGGAAACATGTAAAGATAAATCATGTGGCAACCAACCCGTTTTCCAAAGGAATGTAACTCCTTCTTCTGCCTTCAATTCTTTCTAGACCTATGTCAACATCTTACATTTTGCAGCCATGTAAAAGAAAACTGCTTGCTTTAAGCTTGAAATGCAACTTCTGTAAGGTTGAGCATCAGCACATTTTTATCATTTGATTTCTTTTACATAACTTCATCAAAGTAGGATTCAGTAAATTGAGCCTAAAGAGCAGTGTGAAATGAAATGCTGCAGAAAACTAATATTCTGGTTTTCCCCTAACATTCCAATATATATATTAAAGATGAATTGGAAGAAAAAAGTCATTTTATTTCCCATGCTTAGCCTTGATGCGTTAATATCCCTGATGGTGTTTTAAATTTAAAATAATGGAGACCAGGGGTGGAAAGGCAGTAAAAAATATAGGCTTCAGTTTTAAAATATTCTAACTCCATTTATCAGCCTTTCATGGTATAGAATCACAAAATCCCCAACCGGTTTGGGCTGGAAGGGACCTTAAAGCTCATCCAGTTCCAAACCCCTGACACAGGCAGGGACACCTTCCACTAGACCAGGTTGCTCCAAGCCCTGTCCAACCTGGCCTTGAACACTGCCAGGGATGGGGCAGCCACAGCTTCTCTGGGCACCCTGTGCCAGGGCCTCAGCACCCTCACAGGGAAGAATTTCTTCCTAATGTCTCATCTCACTCTCCCCTCTGTCAGGTTAAAGCCATTCCCCCTTGTGGTATCACTACAGGCCCTTGCCAAAAGCCCCACCCCCTTTCTTGTGCACCCCTTCAGGCACTGGAAGCTGCTTATGTATGTATGCAAAGTTTGAAATCTACCAGCCAAAAATTACAAATCCACTTATTCCCCTTCCTCTTTAAAACAAAATTCTTTGGAAATTAGGATTATTCTTTAGAAATCAGGATTATTTCCTTTCTTTCCTGTTACCTCATTGCCAGTACCTTTCTTCCCTCTCATCCTCATTAATGTAATGTTGTTCCAGTCTGAGGTATATAGGGCTGACAGCAAAAATCCTGCAAGGGAAACCCTGGAGGAACTCTGGAGGACACAAACTAACAGGAATCCTTTGACCACTATTTTTCACCAAGGTTCACTGATAAACTGATCACCGCAGGGCTCTGCAGCTTCCAAAAGGAAAGACAGATGAGAACGGTAAAACAGTTCAGTGTGTATTTTAAACTGTAGCACAGTACATTTATTTTGGCATTTAAATCCCTCATTTCCCCAGGGACAAACTGTGCGTATCTCAAGTAACGATGCCCAGATGGCTCTATGGATATGGCATAGCAGTCAAGTGTTTTGCTGGTGTCAACTGGCAGTTTCACTGATCTCCCATATGTCTTATTGAAAGCTCACAGGCTATTTCATCTAAGGGTAGCTACTAACTTCAGTAGGTCCTACAGCCTGCTTAGGAACCAGTTTTACAGCAATAAGATTGACCATTTTGATTTTGAAAATGTGCCTTCTAGAAATTTGTTGTATTTATTCAAGAGACATTGCTTTGCAACCATTCATGCCTTTAAAGAGCTTGCTAGTAAAAGAAAATCTCCAAGGGGTGCGAACACTGCCAAAGCAAATATGTTTCCTAAGTCAAATAAATATTTGCATATTTCTTTTCAGCACTCACCAAGTTTTAGTGTCAACATATCTGCAATCACTGCAATTAGCAGCAAGCAAGGCTTCAAGACTGTGATGTAAGGAAGCATCCTTAAAGAAGGAGGGGACCTTACTTGACTTGCTAAAATGATTAGGAAAGAGACTGAAAGTGAACAAGCAGCACATGGCGTTTCGGAAGAGTTATACAAGTTGAGCAGAAAGAGCTGCTCCATTAGTTCAGTTAATAGAACATTCTGTTACTCCCAGCTTCCTGTGTTGCTGTGCAGAAGAGAAGAATATATTATTTTCCTTTAAATAGAATCAAAGGCTAACAAAAGAAGACTGTAGAAAATAATTACATTATTATAAGACTGGATTTGTTGCCAGAATTGCTAGGACTCTGCCTTTCTTTTAGACACAGTTGCACTATCAATTTAATGCCAGAATCAGGATATATATTCAAACACAGGGCAGCTTATATAGGAATTGGACAGTAAGGACAGGGATTTTGTTTCTATTTCACCTGTAAGCATCACTGATGAAATTCATGTGTTTATTTTGGTCACTGTATCATTCAAAGATGAAGATTCCTCCACTTTTCTTTCTGTCTGAGCCCACCGCAGCCAAAATAGATCCAGCTTTTCTAATGACATAATAAAAAGGAAGGAGAGAAGGAAGCAGGGGGGAGAAAGTGGAAAAGAAAGAGTAAATTAAAATTTCTTTCTTTGCAATAAAGCTTAAAAAGGCAAAGCTCCCCTTGAATTAAGAACCAATACATTAAACTAAGTAATAATTTCATTTTCTCATAGGAAAAGCATAATTATTCACACAACGCAAACTACTGGAATCAGTGAAGTTGCTTGTATCTCCTGTGATTTAAAGCTAAACAGCTCATGAGTTTTCAAATGACAGAAGGGATTTTTTAATCACCTGCAAACAGAATCTTGAGCATCTAGCGACCCAGTGAATGGGCACAGCACATCAAGGCGAGATTCCCTTCCCTCTTATTTTCCTATTATCAATTTTCTCACAGGAAAATTACAATGGAAAGGTCATCATACTGAAGAAAGTAGCTCAGGATTTTCGACCCCAATAAAACACACAAGCTTGCCATTTGCTGTTAAAATCTACATGAGTTTAACAGCAATCCTTCTAAAAGAGCTGGTTTTAATCTTGATGCCATTATAGCTGCTGATTTTCTCCCTTTTTATTGTTCTTTGATTTCCATTCTGATTATTTAATGAAAGAATGATAAATTCTTAACCTTCCTCTCACAGGCTGTCACGTCTGGCATTTGATAATGTTCTGTGACAGGACACTATGCCTGTGGGGTCTCCATATATTGTATATTAAGCTTTTAAATGGCACCCATTCAAAGAACATGAACAGTGCAAGTTCCCTCGCTATCCTTTTACCTTTTGAGAATTTGCCATGGATGAAATTCCTGAGGCTAATCAAGAGCCAGAAGCTTTCTTTTCCACATGTAGAGCATTTTGACTGTTTTCAGATATGCTCCAGGGAGACTCACAAAACTCTGTTTGCTCCCAACTCTTGCTGGATGTTGTATGAGGCAATTCAACAGTATTTTAAGTTTTTGTACTCGTGAGGTTGCTAAACCAGATCTCAAGGCCAAGAGGGACTGCTGTGGTCTGTGACTGGCTTCGTGCATAAGGTATGCCATGGGATGCTACTGAAATGTTCCTGCTTGGATTAGCATGTACACTGTTCAGGACTGGAAAGAGGAAACCCATTCTTCATTTTTAAAGGTCCTGAAGATGCACAGACAACCACCATGCTTGTCATGCTAAGAGAAAAGCTAATCATCTTCCCTGTTCCTATGCTTAATTTCACCTCTGAAATTTTCACCTTCAACTCCCAGCTCCCTGACTTTGTCATTCTCATACCTGCCTGACTAAAGAACCATATAGCATGGATCCTTTATCAATATATCATTTGTTGTATCCTACATCTATACCTCTCAGAGGAGGACGGTGTAAAGACCTTCCAATGACACTGTGGTGGCACAGCCAAACGCAGTAAGTCAGCCGAGCAGCTTTCAGCTCTGGACTTGGCTGGGTCAGTATTCATGTACACTTCAGTCCACTAGTGACCATATGTACCAAACGTACAGCTTCTGTGCACCAAATGTTTCACAATTCCCCATGTATACAGCCAAAGCCACAGAACCACAGAATGGCTGAGGCTGGAAGGGACCACTGGAAGACATATAGTCCAACCTCCCTGTTCAGGCATGGTTGCCTAGAGATTGTTACTCAGGATTGTGTCCAGAGGGCTATTAACTATCTTCAGGGAAGAAGACTCCATAACCTCTCTGGGCAACCTATACCAATGCTCAGTCACCCTCACAGTAAAGAAGTTCTTCCTCATGTTCAGGCGGAACTTCCTGTGGTTTAGTATATGCCCCTTGCTTCTTGTCCTACCACATGGAACCACCTAGAAGCATCTACAACATTACACTCATTTCACACTTGGGTGATAATCCGCAGGAGTTTCAAGCCTTTTCCAACATCACTTACGAGAAGAGAATTTTCCATCCTTACTGTCATTACCTCCACACATAGAATTTTACACTAAAAGGCAGTTTTCTTTGCCCTTTTCAGCGTACCAAACCAGATCATTACACATCAGCTGTCTTCTCTCTTCCAGGAACTGCCGTATTCCCACTTCTTGCATCACATTAAACTTCAGTAGTGCTGCACGTCTTCTTGTTAAACTAGTTTAAGAAAGAGACAAAGAAACAGGAAAGATTGCAGACAGGAGTCAATTCTTCCTGTTTACAGTTCAGGCTTGAGACATAGCACTTAGCTGTTTTCCATGCAAATATAGTACAACAGTTTGATTTTGTGTCATTTTTATTCCTCATGAGAAAGCTGCATGGTATTAATGCAATGTCCTATCAAAGTTTAATTATATTGCCCTTAAATTATCAATGCTTTAGACTGAATAGTAACAATAGTACCAGACATGCCTATAAAGTCCTACACTGTCTACCAATATTTTGTCCAGGACTGACAAGCCAAGAACTACCAAGAATGGTCTCTTTTAGTTTATTTAGATGTTGGAAACTTATTTTCGTTTATTTCAGGCCCGTCTGTCATGATTTTGAAAACTTCCTGAAAACCCAGCATCCATGACCCAGGAACGCTCTTTTAAATTATTTAGATTTGTAGATATAGAATATTTTCCTTTTCACAGCTGTTGTTGAATAACCTTCTGACCTGCTCCTCTCCTTCTCTCCCCTGTGAGAGATGTGCCTGCAGTATTCATCTGAACACAGACTCAGTAAAGCACAGGGGTCCATGCACAAAGTTCTGTGGAAGCCCATGAAAAACTGGACTGAGAGGGGCTGTCAATTAAGTTATTATTTATATTCTCTTAGACCCCTGGTGTCCTCTAAAGACTGTTAATGTATTAGTAATGTGCTCATGACATTGCTCTCCGCTGCAGTCCTGCATCCAGCTCTAGGGAGAACACCACAAGAGGGACGTGGAGCTGCTGGAGTGAGTCCAGAGGAGGCCACAAAGATGTTCCAAGGGCTGGAAGAGCTGGGCTTGTTCAGCCTGGAGAAGAGAAGGCTCCACAGAGACCTAAGAGCAGTTTCCAGTGCCCAAAGAGGATGACAAGAAACCTGGGGAGGGGCTTTTGACAAGGGCCTGTAGGGACAGGACAAGAGGGAATGGCTTTAAACTGACGGAGGGGAGATTTAGATGAGACATTAGCAAGAAATTTTTCCCTCTGAGGTTGGTGAGGCCCTGGCACAGGGTGTCCAGAGAAGCTGTGGCTGCCCCATCCCTGGCAGTGTTCAAGGCCAGGTTGGACACAGGGGCTTGGAGCAACCTGGTCTAGCAGAAGGTGTCCCTGCTCGTGGCAGGGGGTTGGAACCTCATGAGCTTTAAGGTCCCTTCCAATGCAAACCAGCCCGGGATTCGTGAAGTTGGCTATGTTTAACTGAACTTACAACACGTAAGCAAGCAGTGAACCAAGTGAAGTACAGATGTCGTATAAAGTGGCTAGCATCTGTCCACTGGCCAGGGAAACAAAGTATTAAGTTTGCTTTCATTTGCTTTCTAGACATGTCATTTTTCTTTAACACAGACACTCTCATGTTCAGTACCTTGATCATGAGTTAGATCATCGATTTGTAGGCGTTTACTGAAATATTCCTAAGTAGTTCCCAATTATCATTCCTATTTTTCTGCCCAAATTCAGTTCTGTATGGCTGATAACAGTTTCAGCTTTGGGAACCTGGCAAGTGCTGAACATGTTTTGTCTCAGAGGTACCAGTCATTTGGCAACAAGATACGCCATTTTTAGTGCAATTTGACACTTCCTCTCCAATTTTCCTCACTCAATACTTCCTGATTATCATTTTTACTCCAATAGTAAAAACCTCCCCCTCAGGTGTCATTAACAGTAACTCAATCAAATTAATGTCTACGAATAAGCAATCGTTCTCTATTTTGCTACCCATGATGCTAGCTTGTTCAACTTCTTTTACCACTGTTGTAAATGCATGGGTCTGTTCTGGGTTTGTACTTCTTGGGCTGTACCATCCACTTCCCACCTTCTGCTGTTGTTTAATAACTTTCTAATGCCTTTCTGGCTTTGTTTGCAGAATGACTGCAGTAATGAACCAGCCTCCTTGTCAGTTTGGTCAGCTATCCATCACCCTCATTTGGAAGGTGGTTAGCATTCAACGACTAATCACCATTCTCTGAGGGCTTCAGCTGCTAATAACAAGCTCCATTACTCACAAGAAAACCTGAAGGGTGGTGGAATAAGATTTTCAGAATGAAGTAATGTAACTTTTATCCAGCAAATTCTATTAGGTGATTTGGTTTCAAAATAGCCATTGGGACCCTGGAGATTCAGCACATATTGATCATTCTTCCACCGATACCAGGCATGCCATTAGTCAGGTGGTGAATATTATCATGGGGATATATTTCTACAACAATATAGCATTCAGTATCTTAGCAAAAAAAAACTCATTTCATTGTGATGGATTATTGGAACTAGATGATCTTAAGGTCCTTTCCAACCCTCACCATTCTATGATTATGATGCAATAACTGTCAGTACTGTCACAAAAACAATCACAGTTAAGTATTTTAGATAGAGTAATGCTTATGTGGACAATCAAAGAAGAAGGATTCGCTGCTCTCTGACTGACAATGAGACTTATTCACAGATGTCCTTCCAACAGTTACTTCAGATAAGCTGGGGGAAACTCCCTGAACTTTCAGCTGATTTAAAGTCTCTTGCAGCTAACCAGAAATGTCTTCAGAATCAAAACTTTCAATGACTATGAGGATCTCAAAATTCAAGTTCTCGGATGAAGTAAGATCCTAAACAGCTCAGAAGGTGTATGGATCATTTATACAGAGCAAAAAGTGTATACTACCATTTAAAGGATATAATATAATAAGCATATATTGATGGTTACAGCAATTTTCAAGAAGCATCTAGTTCCTTTCCTTTGCGCATCTCTAGCAATGTTTATGGCTATTGTTACATACAAATCTAGCAATTTAATGAGACAAGTTGCCTATGATTCCACACGACATCACGTATTATCACATGTTCTTCAGCCAAAGTTGCCAAAGTGGCACTGTATGGGTCTGTAATACCATTACAATCCACTGTAGAAACACCTGAGCTGAACTGGAGAGTGGAAGCAGGCTCAGAGAGCACTTCTACTAACAAACCCAACTTCCCCGATAGCTCTCTACACTGTACAAGAATCATGAAAACAGCCCTAGTGTGAACGTATTCCAAGTACATCTAAGATACTACAATTAAATGATAAAACTGCATGAACTTCACAGAAAAAATACCTCTCTGCTTTGCTTATTTGACCAACTATTCCTAACAATGCAGACTGAAGGCTGATACTGGCAAGTATTTGAAAAATGCTGAATGTTGTGGCTTTGTCTCAAAGCAAAATTAAACCCCACTAAAATTTCTCTTTGAATGTTCTGGCTGGTTCAGTACACACTGTCCTTGTTTCAAATGAGGACACTTAACTGCAGACACACAAAGCAATTATCAACATTAAAAATGATGTACTGCAGAAACACATAAAATATTGTAATATCATAGTAAGCCTCAGATTTACACCTAGCTTTTGGTGTCTGGTAGGCAGGGAGGAGACCACAGCTATGTATTAAATTACTACTGAAGATCATTATATTTGACAGGAAACTTTAGGGAAGTCTGAAGGGAAAAGCTGAACACAACCACTGTCAAGTCTGAGCCACTAAGGAATGACCAAGTCCTGGAACAGCCCCACCAACATGGGGATCTGCGCTTGCTTAGCCACCTAAATCTCTTCCTGTGTACAATGACCTCTGGGAAGCCTTCTGAGGCTCCCCAGAGCCCAGCTCCCAGAGTAAATATGCCCCCCATCATGGATTGGCTCAACCCCAGCCAGTAGCAGGTCCATCTAGGAACTGGCAGGCAGTGGCTCTACCAGACACAGGGGAAACTTCAAGCAGTTTCTCACAGGAGCCACTCCTGCTGCCCCTGTGGTACCAGAAATAACCAAAACTGTCCATCCGAATTCAAGGAGAAGCTAAGGAACAGGTACCATTGGGCTGCAGATCACAGAACCACAGAATCAACCAGGTTGCAAAAGACCTTCAAGATCACCAAGTCCAAATGTTCCCCAGCACTGCCAAGGCCACCACTAAACAATGTTGCTAAGGGCCTTGTCTACACAGTTTGTGAACGCTTCCGGGGACGGTGATTCCAGCACTGCCCTGGGCAGCCTGTTCCAATGCCTGACTGCCCTTTGGGGAAGGAATTGTTCATAATCTCCAGTCTAAATCTCCCCTGGTGCAGCTTGAGGCCATTTCCTCATCCTGTCCCTTGTTTCTTGGGAGCAGAGACCAGCCACCTCCTGGCTCAATACTCCTTTCAGGCAGTTGTACAGAGCAGTAAGGTCCCCCCTGAGCCTTCTCCAGACTAAACCCTCCCAGTTCCCTCAGCCATTTGTGCTGGTATTTATTGGCAGGAAAGGCACAAGGTGTTACAGAAGCCTTGAGTATAAGAGAAGAACTGAGAGAAGATCTCACCCTGGGTGTGCTGTTCTGACAGCTTTCTGAAAGTGGACTTAATGCCAAAGTCAAATGAGGTGTATTCGTCACCAGGAATAGCAGCAGAAACGATGTACACAATAGACCTTAACACTGAAAAAGAAAGAATTATTCAATCTCCAAGTGTTCATTTCACTCTCAGTAAGTAATAAATCCAGCTGACCTCATGTTGGAGGTGGGTATAAGTGAAGCTACACAGGGGTATATAGAGTGCTCTGCCTGCATGCCGAACTGCATGGAGGTGGATCAATCTGGTTTATTACACTGCAGTCAAAAACAGACTGCTGTAATTTGAATCCAACATACTGCTGCTTCTTGAAGAACTGTCTCTCTTCTCCAGGCACATGTCCAGTCCCTATTAGGCTTATGAACTCTCCTGTCACCATTTGTGAATTGGTGTCTTTCCACTTGTCTTCCCACTGTTCCTTACGCCATCTTCCCTCTAAACTGTATATTGTCCTCAGCAGCAATATAATTGAAAGAAGGTCATATGCTAAGATGACAATGTATCATTGTCCTGTTTCCTTACAGACTCTCAGGTAGCTGCATATGCTCACCTGTAGCCTCTAGTCTATACTGAGTAGAAAGTTCTCTAAAGCAAGATGTTAGGTTGTGTTTCTGTAGTCCCAAACACAATCAGAACTCATCAGAGCTCTCAGAACTCATCAGAGATGAAGGCTGTGATGCAATACAAGTAACTGGTACAGTAATACAAATGAATGGTAGCAGCAACATCACCACAGTAAGAGGTCATGAAGTCTGCTCTTTGCCAGTTGCTTTTGCCAACATCTGGGTAAAAAAAAACACCAGCAGAGATCAGCAGTAGGTCCAGTATGAAAGTGGAAGAACCATCACTTCTGCTGTAAGGGACACTGGGACTGCAAATGCATTGTGTGCTTAAAAATATATGACAGTTCACCAAATTCAGACTAATAAAAGTGAAGCAATAACTCTGCTGTGCCTTGTTGTGACCTCCTCTCTTTACAAGCCTGCAAACTTTATATTAGTCTGATATGATCTATGTCTTTACTACTTACATTGTGGCAGCACACTCTTGTACGTGGATGAGGACCCCAAAGCCTGAGGGCTCTTCTGACACAGAACCAGACGGGGAGTAGCTTCTCAACTACACTTGGGTCTATCCTGAGCAGCATTACAAGCCATGTCTTCAAAATTGACTCTGAAAAATAGTCTGTCAAAAAAAAAAAAGGAAAGAATTTCTGTACTAAGTGCAGATCGTTTTGCATACCATCTGCAGAGTGCTAATTATACACACCGTCGTTATTTGTCAGTGTAAGATATTTCAGAGTGATATCTGTAAGCCATCTGCCAGCTCTCACTCACATTCTTCAGATCATCAGCAAGAAACCTTACAGAATTTTTCCTTAGGTAAGAAACTGCACTATGCCAGAGCAGTTAAACAGGAATGACTTTCTAAAAACGGCTCCTTAACAGATAACTGCAGTCAAGTGAAATCCAAATGGATTCTTTTGAATTGTTTAAGAATGTCATGGCTTTGATATTGCATTCAGGTATTAGATCGGTGTCTCGCCACCCTCACAGTAAATCATCATGAATCAAATCATTCAGGTAGGCTCTGTCCCTCTGCATAGCATATTTCCCAACAAATATATACAGCAAGGGAACAAAAAAAAAAAAAAAAAAAACACTCATGAAACCAGAACCAGCTCAGGGGAAAAAAAAAAAAAAAAATTAAAAATGAAAAACAGGAAAAAGAAAATGAAAGGGAAAAAAAGAAAATACTACAAAACAAAACAAAAAAAAAAACAACACAAACCACCCACCCTTCAACAACACAACCAAATGGGATACTTTCTACTCCCTTCTTAAGAACATGAGCTTCTACCTTCACCACCCTCACTCCATCTGATGAAGTTCTTCTACCATCAGTACAGTCAGTTTATGTTTTCACTGCCAGAAAAAATCTGGCTATTTGACAGCAAGGCAACTAACCTGATTTAGCTAGAACATATTGTAAGAGAACCAGCTGTATATATATATATCATCTTAACATAGCTGGCTGGGGTCAACTGTAGTTGAGAAGACATATTACTATCACCTAGCTATGTCTATGAGGATGATGAGGCACCAGCACAGGTTGCCCAGAGAAGCCGTGGCTGCCCCATCCCTGGCAGTGTTCAAGGCCAGGTTGGACGGGGCTTGGAGCAACCTGGTCTAGTGGAAGGTGTCCCTGCCTGTGGCAGGGGGCCGAAACTGGATGATCTTTAAGGTCCCTTCCAACCCAAACCAGTCTGGGATTCTATGATTCTATTATTTTTTTCACTCACTGTCTACAAATGACTGGCTGCTGTTCATTCATTCAGTACTGAGACTGTGCTTTTGTTGCTTTCTAAAGCAAGATGGCATTATCAATCCTTGCCAACTGTTTAACTGATTTCCTCTAGGTAATCAAACTCTACTGTGGCTTTGGTGCTTCATTACCTGTATCATATGCTACAGTTTTCTTACATCTTACCGTATTCTCTTATTTTATGGCTTAACTGTTATGAAGTATTCCTATAATTTATCCATTTATAATTTGACAATCCTCAGGATCTCTCACAGGAATCTATCCCCTGCATCATGGTGTTGGACTTGATGATCCTGAAGGTCTTTTCCAACCTAGCTGATTCTATGGCTCACAGAAGCTTAGTCATGATGATACGAGACCATGTGCTTATCCTAAAGAAGCTTTACCATCAGGATCACAAGACATCTCACTGGTTCTTTGGCCTTCAGCACATCAAGGTCAAAAAATCATTCTTCCAACTTCTATCTGTAATCAGTATGAACCTAGACTTTGAGGCTAAGGTTGCTCAGAACAGCCACCTCAAGCAAAGCTCAGCTTTCAGGCATGTAACAAGTTAACTGAATTGGTGCTCTACATCACAATCTACACACCACTGAAACATCTGCCAAGGAGCTTTGCAAGAAATAATTTCCTCTTAGAAGAGCTGAACCTTAAAGAAAATGACAGTGCTTTAATTTGTGTCAATATCTGACCTTTTCAAGTGCAGGTGCTCTGATTGTGCTCACCCTCTAAAACTATGGCATTGTTTTGGAGGAAAGAAAGAAGAAAATATGAAAGGGAAGCCCATAAAAATAAGTACTCCCCAGGAAAAAAAGAAACAAAAGAAAGAAAATGAAGCACAAACACTGAAGAAATAAACAGCATAAATCAGTAATATAATAAATATGTAAAGTCAGTGTCTATTTGGTGTAAATGAATTAAGCTTCTTCGAGCTGTTACTGTTCTTGCTGACAAAAAAGCATGGATTATTTCATTCCTTTTCCACTCCATGGTAACTCAGCATCACCGAGCTCTTCCCCCAAAACAAAGGAGTTTTGTGTGGACGCATCCACCATCTTTCATGCATGCAAATAGCTAACAGATGTCTATTTATATTTGGGATTAGAGTTTTGCATAGTAAAACAGCAGCTCAATGTGTACCCTCAGTATGTAGGTTATATCCTTTAGGAATTGGGCCTAATGTTCTTTCCATAGAAAAAAAAGAAAGCTTTGAAGATGCAAGAAGATGATAAATGAGCTTACTTTGAAATATGTCAATAACGATGTATTGAACCAGTGCCACAACTGCCATTATAGGAAACATCAGAATCTCAAAGTTTGGGGGGTCTGGCTGGTTTGTCAGTGGGATTTCGCTGGTCTTTTTGTTTTGCCTACACTAGTTTCTCTATGGCAACTCTGGCAATTTCTGGCACTCCAGAGAGGCTACAGGAAGCATGATCATCTTGCATCAGCAACTTCAAAACTGGAAGGCAGCAAAAAAACAGCCAACAAGAACACGTAAAAGCAAAGCTCAAGGCCAAGACCTGAATTTCAACCTGTGCTCTTGAGCACTCTGTGTGCCTTGAAGTCTTAGATCACACTGATCAGCTGTCTCACTGCAGGGCCTTCAAAGCACTCTATATATTCTGCTACATGAAAGGAAGGTTTTCAGTGTTACTCTCAGTTTGAGCACGAGGAGTATCTTATATATACCTTATATTGGCAAATAAACTGAGGTGAAAAATGGCTGTAGCACAGATGTGCTTGAGAGCAACCATAGCTAAATAAATGAAAGGGAAACCAGCGTAGCAGCGAGTCATGTATAACAAAAGAAATCTATCTGCTTGTCAATCTGCAAGACAGCTGTTTGTCCAGATGTATCAGCCTTCTTGCTCCCTGGTCATTACAGGGGACTGGCAGCACACTATTCACCTATTTATTTAACATCAGGTTCAAAGAAGGGCAACGGAGCCGGTGAAGGGCCTGGAGCACAAGTGTGATGAGGAACGGCTGAGGGAACTGGGGAGGTTTAATCTGGAGAAGAAAAGGCTCAGTGTGGACCTTACTGCTTTCTACAACTGCCTGAAAGGAGGATGGAGCCAGGAGGGGGCTGGGCTCTGCTCCCAAGAAACAAGAGATGGGACAAGAGGAAATGGACTCAAGCTGTGCCAGGGGAGATTTAGACTGGAGATCAGGACCAGTTTCTTTCCTGAAGGGGCAGTCAGGCATTGGAACAGGCTGCCCAGGGCAGTGGTGAAATCACTGGCCCTGGAAGTGTTCACAAACCATGCAGAAGAGGCCCTCAGCAACATTGTTTACTGGTAGCCTTGGCAGTGCTGGGAATGGTTGGACTTGATCTTAAAGGTCTTTTCCAACTCATCTAATTCCATGATTCTAATTTTTTGTAGCAAAGCCCACACAGATGGGCAATTTCAAAATAGCCTCGAAATGACAGCTCCTCCCAACGGAGAAACTAACTGTGGACAGACTGACCACTGCTGAAATTTGGGGGAAGCAAAGAAACTAAAGGAGTGCCATGTTAGTCAGTTGGACTGCTCAGCACACAAGGATATATAAAGATTTTCTGCAAGAAAAGTGTATTATTTGGAATTTGTTAATTTGTGATTTGCCTGCTCTGTAACTTTTCAGTAGCTGACTCAGGGCAGTTCATCAATCAATACATTGTCCTGGTCCTCATCCCAGGCTTACCAATTTCAAGAGCAAAATTCCCATTTAGATTCTCTGAATCCTTGTTTTCACTGTGACAGTGAGGACCTCCAGGAATATCACATATTTTGCAAACCTCAGCCTTTGCAAATAAGTATTAACAAATACTCTCGCAGTTCCCCAACAATTTATGATGATCTGCATTAAGAGAAATAAATAATTCAGCTTGCATTACTCCCAGTGCAAACCACTTTATGAACCCTGGTAAAGGTACATAGACAGCATGTGCTCAGACATAGCAGGTAAAACCTGGGCTATGGTGAACTGACCTTCTCTCCCACTCTAAAACACTGTTGCACTACTGAATGTGAGAAGTAATTTACTGGCATCCACCCTTCTCATTCTCTCGTAAGCTTCTGCTTATGTAGCTGAGGTCAACTTCAGAACAGTGCTGGAGAGGAGAAGAGAGAAGAGAGAGAAGGGGAAAGAGTGGAGAAGAGAGAAGAGATGCTGTCTCATTCTTACGTGACTTCATCAGCTTCTCTGGCTCCCTCCATCAGAGCCTGACAGCTTGACATCTCCCAGCGGCTTGATGGCTGAAGAACACAATTCTTGCTCTTCCCCCTGGCCCCTCTGCATGAACCAAAGTGAGCTTATGAGATAAAACTGACAAGTTCAAAGGACCCAGATTGGAGTTTGAACAGTGTTTTCAGTAGCAGTAATGTTCTTTAGTTTTTACTAGGGGCTTTCACAGACCATAAGGAATGGTGCAGCATTTCTTGGTTAATATTTTTCCTCTATTCCTATTCCCAGACCACAGTACAACAGGGATCTCAGTGGTTTCGTTGGAAACTGAGATCATATCCTTCTTTGTAAAGATGCATCTTAGTTGCTACGTAAAGTCCCCAGGCATCAGTCATCTAAGGGCTTGGTCATGGAGGAGGCAATGCTGCCCATATCCCCAGTCATGGGGGGAGTCAACCCCAGTGAGGTTCCTGTGGATCACAGCTGAAGAATGAGGATCAACAGAAGTGCTTGTCCCAGATTAGGCAGTAAACTTTAATGCTAGTGCTATTTACAAAGTGATCGCTTGGATCTCCATAACCTGTGATCTCCCCTGGTCTAAATACAAGGAAAATTATAAAAGAAATATGTCCACAACTATTTATTTGGACATTTTAAGTCCTTTTTCAGTCCTTCTTGAATCTTTTGGGTTGGATCTCTAACAGTTTGAATTACCTTGTTTTTCTAATGGAAGGCTTTGGAGAAATTCTAAAACCCTAAGAAAGAGTGTTGCTGGTAATCAAGCCTCAGCTTCACCCACACACTTATTTGTGCTCGCATGTTTGTCTAATCAAGGAGCAGAAAAGCCATTATAAAATGCTTCTGATCAATAGCCTGTAGGCACAGAGCTCATAGGCACACAGCTCAAACACTGAATATTCACTGACAATCAATAGAGTAAACAGTCAAAAATATCTGCTGAAAAAAATCCAAAACCTGAGTAAACCACAGTCTGCTGACAAGTACACTGCAAATGCTGAAAGGGACTTTCTCCTAAATGCTATTCTCTGCAAACTACTCATCCCTTTCCAACTATATGTTTAAGTTGCTTAATGCTTGCTGTATATTATGGAAATGTTCTGGGTTTAATATTTTTTTTCCAATCATGAATGAGAATTCCAATTAGAAAACAATAACAGATACAGAGATCTAAGAAAGGAGGATATCTGGGAAAACCTTGACATTTGGACTGTCACTTTTAAACCAGCCACATATGGCAGGAGTCAACAGATCTGTGCTATTCACACAAGCAGAGCAATGTGCAGGGGAAGGAATGACAGACTATTATATTTTTTCCTACTCAAGAAAGAATTTTAACCCAGGAGGTGAAAACTTGCTTTGCAAATGATACATTAAGGACAATTTATTTTTACTGTATTTCTGAAAAAAAGAACATGTGAGAAGTCATACATGGACAACATAACACTGCATCTCACTTGCAACACTTAAAATATGGGTATGAAGCCTTTCAAGGAGACAGTCACCTCGCAAGTAAACATTTCATTCATTTCCTTCTGTGTACTCAAAAAAAAACCCCACCACAACCAAAAAACAACAAAACACAAAAAAAACCCACAATAACAACAAAAGAAAATGTTTACCCTTGAGAACTACAATCCCTAGGGATATGAAGATGATTCAGCAACAGCTGGACAGTGTTCAGCTGTATCATTCTTCAACTAATAGCTAAAGGGGGCCTACAAGAAATCTGGAGAAGGCTCCAGTGAGACCTTAGAGCAGCTTCCAATGTCTAAAGGGGCCAACAAGAAATCTGGAGAGGGGCTTTTGGCAGGGCCTGTAGGAACAGGACAAAGGGAATGGCTTTAACCTGACAGAGGGGAGATTGAGATGAGACATTAGGAAGAAATTCTTCCCTGTGAGGGTGCTGAGGCCCTGGCACAGGGTGCCCAGAGAAGCTGTGGCTGCCGCGTCCATGGCAGTGGTCAAGGCCAGGCTGGATGGGGCTTGGAGCAACCTGATCCAGTGGAAGGTGTCCCTGCCTGTGGCAGGAGTTTGGAACTGGATGAGTTTTAAGGTCCCTTTCAACCCAAACCATTCTATGATATTCCTCAGTGCTTCTTCAGTTTGCTGAACCATAGACTTTCATGCAGTGTTCACATTTTGCACTTCTATGATTCCATCCAGATGACAATCTCAAAGTATTTCTGAAACACAATTAATCTTCATCAACTGAAGCAAGAAGAGTTCCGTGACTTCCTCAGTGACACAAAAAACAGCCTTGAGTCAACTCTCAGGCTGCAGTCCTGCACACAGCAAAAGACTGAAGTCCAAAAATTCACCAGAAGTTTTCACCAACATTGCTCTCTACTGCCCTGCTCTTGCTAAGGCAATGCAAGCAAAGGAAGGAGTTCTAGCTGCAGAAATGAACTAGTTCACAAATCGCTGCACTGGGCCAGGAGTCAGATCTCTCTGTTCCTCACAGTCATCACAGCAGATTTTCTGATGTCTCCAAATTAGTTGGAGCAGCAGAAGGATCTTTTAGCATCCCAAGCTAAATATCACAGATAAAAATGAACAGCAAGCATCGCCATATTGTCACATCATTGCCCAACTAATACCAAAAAGACCGACACCAAATTGCAGAGGAAGAGCTAACAGCCTTGCAGTACAAACAGCAAATGTCCCTAGAAGAGACATGCCCTACAAACTTAAGCCAGTTTCTTCTTTTAAGCTAAACAGACAGTTAGAAGACCTAAGGGTTAAAACCACTAATGCAGTTCAAAACTAAAACTAGAAACAGAATCCCAGACTGGGTTGTGTTGGAAGGGACCTTAGAGATCATCCAGTTCCAACCCTCTGCCATGGGCAGGGACAGCTTCCACTAGACCAGCTTACTCTAAGCCCCATCCAACCTGGCCTTGAACACTGCCAGGATGGAGCAGCCACAGCTTCTCTAGGCAAGACTTTAGAAGACATACTACCTTTTGGAGAAAACATTCTTTTCTCCCCTTCTCACTAGAGAATTCTGAAAAGCATTTAAAGGAAAGAGATGTTGATAGCCAAATTGAAAACAAGGCAGAACTTCATTTCCCCTTGTACTTTGAAAGTCCCTCTTTGAGATACTCATGTAGGCAGAAGAACATCATTATGCAATGAAATACAGTATTAGCTGTCCAGACAATAACTAATGGGCTTATTGCAGGACTAGGGAAACTATCAGTTCTCCAAGTGCTTTCATTTAGCAGTTTGTTTTCAACGATTTTTTGCAAAGCCATTTTATTCAAACTCAAAATACACTGAAGGACATGCAGCTGAAAGGTAGGATTAACTGAACAAGGTAATATTAACTCAAGTATCTATTGCTTCAGTACACACAATTCCTCCCAACTTGCAGGGATTATGAGAAGCGTTGGTATGCACAGTGCATCTTGAAAGATTTGTTTTTCTTCAGTGATGACAGACCAAGGTATCAAATTTGCTGATTCACCTCTTAGCTCAAGTTGTGTGCAGCATTCTGGTTAAAACTTTAAGCTTCAAGGCTTGATCAAGCATTAACACATGACAAAAGCAGAAGCCCTTGGTGCTTGAGAACAAACACTGGAGTGAATAATGTAGCGTTAGAGATCACGCTGGACATTTTTACAGACACTGAGTGCATCTACCTCATCGCATAGTGAAAGCATCTTTTCCCGCTCAGTTGCTTTGATCTGTTTCCATACATGCAAGATGCTTGTGAAACAATGTGGGATATGCTCTCAGGTCAGAAAACAGACATAACTATTAACTTGAATGCAACTGGGTAATACACACAACTGAGGATATGACCTCTATTTTCACTGAGGTGACAGAAGCCTCTTCAAATGAAAGAACACAGAGTCTGAGAGGATCCTTTGCTTCACAGCAGGAAGACAAGTAGAACAGATTCAAAAGGTCAAATTATCCAACTTTCTGATCTTACACTGAAATCAGCAGAATTATTCACATAGATAAACAGAAGGAGCTTTGCAGCAGTGCACGGTCAGACTAAAACCCATGGTGTGATACCAGTCCTTCCCTAGTTACATTTATACATTAGTAGAAGCTTATTTTAAATCAATCACATTAACTGAAATTAACTTAAAGTTTTTTATTCATCTAATGCTGATGTAAAATCATAATTGGAACCCACTTCACTTTTTAATTCACGTGAGAAGAAAATAAAAGCAGAGTTGAAATGTCACTCTTTAAGTAAGGCTTTACACTAAGGATGTTAACACCACGGAGCAGCAGTGAACACTGCAAAGAAGCAGTCCATCACTTAAAAGCCAGGTGTGCTGCACCCCTAGACCTCCACAAAAACGTTCCCCAGCATCTGAAAGCAGTAGGATGTCACACAAGAGCAGGTCAGTGGCTACAGTAGCTCAGCCAGCATTTCCATGGGACATAAACTAATGCCTCGCTAACAAACTGGCCACACATTAATGAGCTTTTCTAGTAGAAATTGGAGGTAAAGCTGCTATTTCTTTGCGAAATCTGCTTGGTTCTCATAAAACTATCTTTTGCATAGTTTCCCTTCTTAAGAGATATATATCCCTTGTTACCATGTACCACCTCTTCCATTTCATTTACAGCTGTTTCCAGTTTCTCACCTAAGAGGATCCACAATGCGATACCAGACCCAACACTTTGCGAAATGTAGTAACAACAAAAATAAACTGTAAGAATGGGATGAGACAGCAAGAGCGTCACTCAAAGCAGAAAGGGCTGAGGTAGCCCAGACCTATGTTATCACCACATTATTGGCTTTTTAAGTTGCTGAACACCACTTCTCTTTACAATGAGATTGGGATTTCATTACACTGGCGTTGGTTTGAAACATCTTCACTGTGACCAATGAAATTTATTCATATTAAACAAGATCAGGATTCAGTCTCCATTGTTACTTCTGCTGTTGTCACACTAATTCCTTGTCATGACCAAAACGCATGCCACCAAAGACCAAAAAGGCTTGCTAGAACACATAAGAAATGCGCTTCTAGTTTGCAAAGCATATTTGGCCTTTTAGACATCCTTTCCTCACTGCCTTATATGCCAGGCTCATTATGAACCTCAGTGTGGTACCTTAGCACTATGTTCCTAGAATCATAGACTGGTTTGGGCTGGAAGGGACCTTAAAGCTCATCCAGTTCCAACCCCCTGACATGGGCAGGGACACCTTCCACTAGAGCAGCTTGCTCGAAGCCCCTGTGTCCAACCTGGCCTTGAACACTGCCAGGGATGGGGCAGCCACAGCTTCTCTGGGCACCCTGTGCCAGGGCCTCAGCACCCTCACAGGGAAGAATTTCTTCCTAATGTCTCATCTCAGTCTCCCCTCTCTCAGGTTAAAGCCATTCCCCCTTGTCCTGTCCCTACAGGCCCTTGTCAAAAGTCCCTCTCCAGATTTCCTGTTGGCCCCTTTAGGCACTGAAAGCTGCTCTAATCTCAGCCAGTCCCCAACTATATGAAAGATTCATAATTAAAGATATAAATATTTATGCAAGACAAAGGGAGACAAAGGGACAAAGAGAGGCACAACACTTGTGCCAAACATGTTGTGCCAGATGCTGAGATCAATTTTTCTACAGCATTGCCAACTGTCCTCAGCATTTGTTCAGGATATTCAGTGATAGTGGGTTAAGGCCAAGGTAAAAGGAAATCAGATTGTGCACTAACTGGGACATCTGACGTTGTTCAGAATGGCAACTGCCTCTCTCTGTAATGAGCAGAACACATGCTAATGTGCCACAGTGCACTGCAGCCAGGAGGAAAGGTCAGGCTTAACAAAGGGCTGCAGGATGTGCTGCAAACCCAGCATCTATTTAATCATCGCAATGAAGCCAAGAGCATTAGCCACGGGTAATCTTACGATTTCTCAAATACACTTTGACATGTTAAAACAATATTCCACCACAATGAGAGGCTGCTTGTGCCACTGTGGGATGCTCTGAAGTCATGTCTGTCAATTTTGTGGATTTATATCAAACGTGCAGGGCATTAAACAACACGAGTGATACCCCCTTTGAGCTTTCCCATTAAATGAAGCCCTGTGACAAAGTACTTCAACAAAGATATGCTGAAAATATTTGGGCAATAATTTCACACAAGTGTTCTAAAGATTTCATATTAATGTCATTACTGTAAAAGGCACCAGACAAAGTAGAATAAAATCACTTTATCCAGCAGGTCTTTGGTATTATTTCACAGGAAAAAACTATAATCACAGAACCACAGACTGGTTTGGGTTGGAAGGGACCTTAATGCTCATCCCTGCAATGCACAGGGACACCTTCCACTAGAGCAGCTTGCTCCAAGCCCTGTCCAACCTGGCCTTGAACACTGCCAGGGATGGGGCAGCCACAGCTTCTCAGGGCACCCTGTGCCAGTGCCTCATCATCCTCACAGGGAAGAATTTCCTCCTAATGTCTAATGCAGAAAATCAAAGAAAAACTAAGTGAATGTATTACAGTGAAGAGCAATCTTTAACGCATTTGCAATGAGTTTTATATTATTTCCTTTTTCTGGGCTTAGACGCAGTAGGTACCTACAAACATGTTTATCTTATGCATAGTTACAGGGGTAGCTTTATTAGTAGTAGAAACTAGCATTCACTTAAGTTTCTACAATGAGATATGATCAAGAGATTTAGTCAAATAAATTGACTCAATAAATACAGTAAGAGCACATCACCATAATTCTCAATGACTTCTAATACATTTGTCTTAATAAGTATAAATATGCCAATGCACTCTAGTTAAAAAAGCTCTACTACACTAATTCTTAGCCAGGTCATTGTTATAACCACAGTCACATGGGCCAGAGTGTACTGCTGCCATGAAAGTATGGAAACTGGGTAGAATCTGCCACTGACGGAGCCAAGTAAGTTTAACTGAGAAAATCGGATGGTATTTCATATTTCAGATTACTGCTCCCTCCACTACCCTCTGCTCTTTCCTTACAACCTGCTGTATTCATTACTGAGAAGCTCAAACTTTTCCTTCCTTTTGTCCCTGAGCACTGCCACAGTTTGTGCTCAGTTTCCAATTAGGATTGAGCTGTGGAAGGCTGATCAGCTGGAGACAGTCAGGAGAGGTGGGGGACTTGCGGGAAACACTGGCCTCTTCAGATGAGCTCTCAAAGCTCTAGCATCATGTTTCCATGCCAACAGACAGCTCATGCAGAGGTACTGAAGAAGCAGTCATTGTGAAGACGAAGTACTATTAATTTTACTTCACCTGCCTTCTGGAAGGATCATTACAGGGACAATGAACATTTTGATACAAGCAAACTTGATTCAGAAATTAAAAAATTGAGGTTTTCACCTTATTCTCCACAACATCTGTGTACCTTCCAGTCAGTCTTACTTTGCAAAGCACTGGAATTAGGCATCCAAGGTACATCTGCTTCAACACCAGTCTGTTCCCAGTGTTTGCTATACTCAGGTCAGGAACTAGCCTGTTCTGTGGTTTAACCACTCAAGCAAAGCTCTGGCCTTGGACTCTCTTGACCCGAGATTTCAAGACCCTGCTGCCCAGGTAACAGCATGTCAGCAGGGTGCTCTGGACTCTCAGAATGTACTGGCCTCAGGCCAACCCCTTTCCAGCCTCTTAATTCTGGGGTTATTA
The DNA here is from genome assembly GCF_034315485.1 of Pezoporus occidentalis. Taxonomy (NCBI): domain Eukaryota; kingdom Metazoa; phylum Chordata; class Aves; order Psittaciformes; family Psittacidae; genus Pezoporus; species Pezoporus occidentalis. Next base: position 8,089,396 of record NW_026916294.1, read on the forward strand.
GAAGTCACTGTTGCGAGTCTCTTCTGCTCCCTTGCCAAATACATTTGGCTCACATTAAAGGATAACACAGGCACCAGACGTGGGGCTGAAATAGCAGGCTGAAGCGTAACAATAGGTACAACTACACTGCTAAGTAGATGTCAACCTCACATCTCCAAAATGGGTCCTCTTCAGCACAGGATGGAGCTCATATCCCTTGATGCACCAACTCAGATCCGTTAAACAGCCTGGTTCCCTGAAGTAGCATTTTCTAAAGCCCCATGGCCCCTTGAGCCTCACCACTCTTTCTGCTCACAGGGTTGTGCTCTTAGCCCTGTTCAAAGATTCTTATTCCCTTATTATTTACATCAGTGACTTGGCCCTTGCCTATCCCATATCTCTGGAGCCTGCCCACTGAGTCTCATTTTGGTCTGAGGTCAAGATCTATTTACGTGCCCAAGCAATACAAGCAAAGCAAAACATATTCCAAGATAGAAATAAAAGTCTTCAAATGTGTCTTGGGAGGAATTTGGAGTTACACATTCAAAAGCAGAATCCACAAAAAACCCTGGCTCATGTTCAGGCCACTTCCACTGTGGCTCAAGCAATGCTAATGCATTGTGCTATTTCTGGCCTTCAAACTAGGTTGCCTGGCAGCAGCTTTGCTCATGTGTTGTACTTACCACTCTGCCAAAGATCCACAATCGGCAGCTTCTCTCCCCAGGACACCCATCCCTCCCAGGTTCCACTGGGTGCCGCTCACAACCGGAGTGTTGAGGAGGCAGCCACACTTTGTCCATGGTCACATAAAAAAGAGGCAGCAGCTCGTAACACATGAAAGCTGTCTCTCTGCCTCCTTCCCAGAGCAATGTCCAGGGCACAGCATTCTGCTTTTGCAGTGTTTCTGCTTCCTGAATTACACAAGCAGCCAAGAGAGTGTGGTCCTGTCACCTCCATGACTGAGCTACACAGACCTAATCCCTTTACCTTCCCACTGCCTGGTTCTCACACTGAGGAAGGGCTCCTATTTGAGGTTCCCTGCTTGCTGCATGACTGCACCTGATGTTCAGAAAAATTGGGTGGTTGCTCTGCCACCTGTGGTGGTACCTCATAAAACATGGATCAGACCCATTAAGCATCCCCATCTGCAATGATGGCAGCAAGGGAACCCTCTTACAAAGGCCCTGACTAAGGGCCAGGAAGTCACCTATCTTTGAGAGAGAAACTAAATTTCAGATTCACCTCCCTCTGCCGGTTTAGGACTGGTCACTCCCCACCACCCTCCCCTCCTTCCTCACCTCATGTGCTTGCACGTCCTTAAAAACAGAGCTGAACTGTTTTGAAAAATATAATCTCTGCCTTCTCATAAAACCATACAACACATTTAAGGACTGTGGATTTGTGATAACCTAAGAGTTGTTACGGAGTACAAACAACTATACTGTAAAAGGGACTATGCACTGGTTGTGCAGTACACAGCTATCCAGTTATCCTCTGAGACAGTACACCCCAAGCAGGTCAAGGAAGGGTTTTTTCCCCCTCTACTCTGCTCTGCTGAAACCCCCTTTGCAGTCCTGTGTACAGATCTGGGGAAACAATACAAGAGGGACGTGGAGCTGTTGGAGTGGGTCCAGAGGAGGCCACGGAGGTGCTCCGGGAGCTGGAGCAGGTCTGCTATGGAGACAGGCTGAGAGAGCTGGGCTTGGTCAGCCTGGAGAAGAGAAGGCTCCAAGGAGACCTTAGAGCAGCTTCCAGTGCCTAAAGGGGCCAACAACAAATCTGGAGAGGGGCTTTTGACAAGGGCCTGTAGGGACAGGACTTGGGGAATGGCTTTAAACTGACAGAGGGGAGATTGAGATAAGACACTGGGAGGAAATTCTTCCCTGTGAGGGTTGTGAGGCCCTGGCACAGGCTGCCCTGAAAAGCTGTAGCTGCCCAATCCCTGCCAGTGTTCAAGGCCAGGTTGGATGGGGCTTGGAGCAACCTGGTCTAGTGGAAGGTGTCCCTGCCCATGGCAGGGGGTTGGAACTGGATGAGCTTTAAGGTCCCCTTCAACCCAAACCATTTTGTGATTCTATGTTCTATACAGCAGCTTCAGCACAGCTACATAAACAGAGATCATGATATTGCAGAGCCTGAAAATCCATCACTTCACTTTAAAGGGTTAAGCTGCAGATGGCCCACCTCCCATGGGAATAGCAACAGAAAGCTATGCCTAAAACCTGTAATTGATCTACTGTGTTTAACAAATACCCCTTAATTTCAAACAAGATGGGCATTACATCCCTACTAATTTTCAATGCTATTTCCACATCTCGTGGACTTTAATACAGTAATAAATTGAGCATGGTGGCAATTTGTCCCCAAAGTTTGCATCTCCAATCTACTGGCTTCACTAATGATCTCAGCTCTGTCTATTTAAGCCTGTTTAATGACACCATTCCTTGTATTGGTCATTAATGGCTTTACAGTTTAATGCAGCATGACAAAGGAACACAATGTATTTCATATAGCTGCAACTACAGTAATGCCTCATTTGGTATGCCTACCAAATGGAAGTAGAACAAGCAGACAAAAATGTGCTAGAAATGCAAACTAGCTTAGGGAAAATACTTGGAGTTTACAAGTTGCATGCTGCTTCAAGATTTTCACCTCCCTGTACACAGCTGAATTGAGTTTTCGTTGCAGTTTACACAGTATCACAGTATGCTAGAGATTGGAAGGGACCTCGAAAGATCATCTAGTCCAATCCCCCTGCCGGAGCAGGAACACCTAGATAATGTTACACAGGAATGTGTCCAGGCTCGTTTTGAATGTCTCCAGGGAAGGAGACTCCACAACCTCCCTGGGCAGCCTGTTTAGGTCACAATTGAATTAATTCCACCAAAAACATCTTTAGATTTTGCTGATTGCTTACTTTCAATTCAGTACTGCTGCAGAGCTGCTTCATCTGGATACACGTATCTTAAAGGTTCTCAAGTCTGGAAGCTGGTTTGCATATAAAAGTTTGTTATACTGAACAGCCTAGTTTGGGGTTTTTGCGTGTCTTCTCAGTGTGTCTCACTGTGATATTATTTACAAACTGAATGCAAGGGCAATGTGTCAGTAAGATAAGGGTGAATCACTCAGATTTCTTTTCTTATACTACTTAGTTTAGTTCTGTACTCTTGCTGACTATTCTTCTGTCCTCTGCTCACTAGTGGCTTCCTCTCCTATCCATGTAGTATTTCTTTACGCTTTTTGTCATATCTAATATGTCATATCATAATGGCTATTATCCTTTCTTTGCCTTGATGTGAACCAGGGGTTATGGCTTTGTTGAAGGTGTTCTTACTGTATTGTAAGACAGTCAGATACGAGATGTACACCTCATCTTCTTGAACAGGTCCAACACCCCTCTCCCTGGGGATGACTTTGAAAGTTACACTCAGTTTAACTCGCCTCTCTTTAAACTCCCATCACTATTAGTCTTCTCATCTCCAAGGCAGAAGTATCATCTCGGAGTAACTACATGAGCAGGCAAGGGAAGAGCTACCAATGTCACCTATCTGGACTTCTGTAAAGCCTTTAACATGGTCCCCCACAAACATCCTTCCTCTAAATTGGAGAGATATGGATTTGTCAGATGAACTGTTTGGAGGATGAGGAATTCCTTGGGTGGTCACATCCAGGGAGTAGTGGTCAATGACTCAATGTCAAGATGGACATCAGTGACAAGTGGTGTCCCTCAGGGGACAGTACTAGGGCCAGCACTATTTAATATCATAACGACACAGTATGATCAAATGCACCCTCCAGAAACTTGCAGATGACACCAAGCTGAGTGGCTTTTCAATCTTAAAGGGGGCTTGTAAGAAATCTGGGGACAGACTTAACAGGACTTTTTAATAGGACTTTTGAATAGTGATAGGACAAGACGCAGTGGTTTTAAATTAAGAAAGGGTCAACTTAGATGAGCCATAAGGAAGAATTTTTTTATAGTGATGCTGGTGAAACACTGGCACAGGTTGCCCAAAAAGGTGGCAGATGCCCCATCCCTGGAAACATTCACAGTCAGGCTGGAAAGGGCTTTGAGCAGCCTGCTCACTGCAGGGGGGGTGGACTAGTTAATCTTTAATGGTCCCTTCCAACCATTCCATGACTTTGTTTTTACACCTCCTTTTCTGCATCAAATTCACAAGTTCATCTCTGGCTCTAGCAAGAGATGCTAGATTCATCTCAACGATCTAGCTTTGTTTTTCCAGTGCTGCATTTTTCACTCTCCTAACTAGCTCAGTAGTGCACTGAATGTTCCTCAAATTCCTTACCAGACTACCCCATTATCCATAACACACTCTCATGGATCCCTCTGCTGTGTTTCCAGAATACTACTTCCAGAGTCAGCTTCGGAAGGCAGCAAACCCTCAAGTATATTCTTTCCTAACAAAAATTATTATCCAAAAAAAGAAGATATAAGCCCAGTGGAGGTGGCTGTTCTGTCTTTCACTGTCTAAGAATAAACTTCATTATGCCATGAGAAACTTGTTAGACAACTGAGTGACAGAATTATTGAAAGATTACATTTAAGAATTCACTGAATGTGGTATAAGGATGAATACAGTCTGCATATAAATTCAGTATTATAAAAGATCTGTTTTGGCAATGCTTCACGTAGACACCTTGTAACTGGCTACTGGATGAATGCAACTTCTAATACAGTAGCAATTATTTTAAACAAAGATTATTTAAGAAATTATAGTATAATACACAAGAGCAACACTGACATCCCCATATGTTTTTTGAAGCACTTCAGGAAAACTTACCCTAAAAAGAGTCACATACAACCCTCTTCAAATGAATTGCTTTCAAGGGCCAGAGCACTTCTGCTATGGAGCCAGGCTGAGAGAGATGGGCTGGTTCAGCTTGGAGAAGCCTCCACGGAGACCTTACAGCAGCTTTCAGTGCCTAAAGGGGCCAACAACAAATCTGGAGAGAGGCTTTTGACAAGGGCCTGTAGGGACAGGACAAGGGGGAATGGCTTTAACCTGACAGAGGGGAGACTGAGAAGAGACTTTAGGAAGAAATTCTTCCCTGTGAGGGTGCTGAGGCCCTGGCACAGGTTGCCCAGAGAAGCTGTGGCTGCCCCATCCGTGGCAGTGTTCAAGGCCAAGGTGAACAAGGCCTGAAGCGAGCTGGTCTCGTGGAAGGTATCCCTGCCTGTGGCAGGGGGTTGGTAGTGGGTGAGCTTTAAGGTCCCTTCCAACTCAAACCATTCTATGATTCTACTACTCTCCTACAGCTATTCTTAACTGTGTTAATCTATAGCAAGGGATGCAATCCCTTCCTTTCTGTTCCAATCTCCTAAAAAGGACTAACCAGTGCAGTTACTGCAGAAATAAGCCAAAGGAAATTACTGTATAGCGAATACTTTTGTTCAGCAGAAAACTGCTTTGACACCATGCATACTCAGCTTTGGAGCTGATGAGTCTTCTCACGGTCACTGAACCCACAAACTTTGATTTTTCTCTCTCCAGAGGTTATTATAGATTTCCATTGGTTTGTGCACTGAGGAAGTATTTTCAATCGATTCCAGTCCTGCAGTATTTAAATAACAATCTCAAAAGAGTGTATTTTAAAAGACCCTTTGTGGGCATTGCTATTCCTGTTCACATATTTTACCCATTAATTATAAAATACTGTGCAACTTGGGGGGGAATTGGAGGGTGGAGTGTTGAAGGAAGTCGGTTTAAAGGCATCGCTGAAAGGGAAACGAAGCATTCTGCAGCCAAAGAGCTTGAAAATGGTGATGTTCCCCCAGGACAGTTCATGATGTCCAATATAAGAAAGAGAACAACATTTGCACTACTTCACTACAGGAAAACATACCTTGGCACAACATCCCCATAACATCCCAAAGCTCTAGCAAGTCTTCTCTCTCTTGAAACAACATCCTGACTCCCTGAATTCTTCTTTAATCCGACAGAAGTTTCTCTAAGGAAGAGGAAAAAGTCAGCAGTTATTCATTCTCTATCCAAAGCAGGGTAAAAGCAGAATTAAGTTAGACTTTCAGTGACAGAACGAAACACTGAATGGGTATACGTTTCTCGAGCAACATTCATTTCTATGCTACGAAGTAATCCTGGGTCTTGTTGGGGAAGAAAATAGCGAAATGGTCCACTGCCAAAACAATACTCCTCTCAGAAAACGCTGATTCAGTGCAACCACATTTTCCATGGAAACATATCAATACCATTGAACAGTCTGACTGAAAGGCAGTAAGATAAATCAGAGCTTATTTGTACCATCTTTGGTTTCAGTCCCAATTTCTCCCATGTCAAATAACACTGACATTTTTGTTTACTGGTTCTCATTTTGCATCCCCAGTAAGCACTGCTTGTCAGCAGCCTGTCTGCCTGCCATCCACACTTTACTGTTAAAGAAGGAAAGCTTTCCAAAGTGTATTTTCTTTTTTTCACTGGCAGGGAAATCCTCACTCTGGTCATTTATGAAGTGTAAACCAGCTGCAAGGACCATTTAATCGAGTTTAACAAGAGTCTGACTTTTAGCATGGTACTTCTAAAGTAGTCCAGACTTACTCAGAGACTCGGGATACATAACAGACAACCAGAAAAAAACAACCATTTACCGCAAGATCAGCATTTGATAGTCTAGAGTTATTAGTAGCTTCTCCCTCCAAGGTTGTGTGACAGGATATGATTGCCAATATCTTCCCAAACAGTACTGGGTGACAACAGAATGATAAAACACTTCACAGAATCACAGAATCAGAGACTGGTTTGGGCTGGAAGGGACCTTAAAACTCATCCAGTTCCAGCTCCCCACCACAGGCAACAACGCCTTCCACTAGAGCAGGTTGCTCCAAACTCTGTCCAACCTGGCCTTGAACACTGCCAGCGATGGGGCAGCCGCAGCTTCCTTAACTGAGAGCGTATTTTATATTTCATTCCCCATGGTTCAGCATCAGCACCTTACCAAATTAAAGATGTATATTACTTTCATTCTACCCTTCTATCCACCCCAGCACAAAAGGTTAGCTTTAACTTTGCATGGTGCTTGTTCCTGAGTCTCTCTACCAACGCACAGGAATAAAAATCACATACTACTGGCTTAAGGCTCATTTTAAACAGATACTTGAATTTCCTCACAACATTTCCTCATGCAGGCAAAAGCTAACTCAGCTCAATTCCTGCCAAGTCTGCCCTGCTTGCCACAAATAGGATCTTTTTCTGTACCAAGTAAAATTAACAGACTACCTCCATGGGATGTATAAGAAAGAATTCAAAATGCAATGACAGATATTATGCAAAAAAAGAATTTACACAAGCACGTTAGAAATTAAAAACAAGGAAATTACTGATAAAGTAGTACCAGGAATACTATGCTCCAAAAGATGCAGGAGAGAATCAGATCAGAGGTTGCCACAAGCACTGAGGCTAAACCAAATCAATAACAGCCTTTTGTTTGCAGATTACTGAAAGTGATAGGACAGCAATCAAGATCAACAGACCCACAGAAGCAGGCCAGGGTTCTTCAGATGCTGTCTTAACCTGTTTTCAGGTTAAAGTATTAGTTATGGTGACTTAGCTATCAGAAATTGCTTGAGTAAGGTAGCACACTTGCAGTATTATCCTTGTTTTAGTAGAGGTGAATGTATAAATATTGTTCAGCCTGGAGAAGAGAAGGCTCCTCGAAGACCTTACAGCAGCTCCCAGCGCCTAAAGGGGCCAACAAGAAATCTGGAGAGAGGGGCTTTTGACAAGGGCCTGTAGGGACAGGACAAGGAGGAATGGCTTTAACCTGACAGAGAGGAGATTGAGATGAGACATTAGGAAGAAATTCTTCCCTGTGAGGGTGCTGAGGCCCTGGCACAGGGTGCCCAGAGAAGCTGTGGCTGCCCCATCCCTGGCAGTGTTCAAGGCCAGGTTGGACGGGGCTTGGAGCAAGCTGCTCTAGTGGAAGGTGTCCCTGCCCATGGCAAGGGGTTGGAACTGGATGAGCTTTAAGGTTCCTTTCAACCCAAACCAGTCTGGGATTCTATGATAAAAATTGACGTGGACACACTGCTTAGGAAATCCTTATTTTTCAGATCACATAGTAATATTCAGGTATACTTCTAGATTCTGATTCTGCTGGTATAAAATACATATAAAATACATATAAAATACAGCATCTGTATTTATGACACACAGACCAAAGACACACAGGATTACTGAGTATACCCTAATTTTAAAAAGTGAGTTCACAATAATATTCCATAGAATTTTATTGTATCCACAGATTCTTTCATGCTTTTCATGCAAGTTCCCCAGGAGTTTCATAGTATACATGTTCCACTGTAATCACACACCCAAATAATACGTTTTTCCTAGCCTTGGTATAAAAATCCAGCTCCAGCCTTCATGTAGACACTGGACATTTGTGGAGCGACACTGACTCTTGCCAGTGGTTTTGCATGCTGAATTCCCACAGGTTTTCAGACCCTGATCATTCAGCTGTGAACTGAGTTCTTCATCTTGGTCTCCTCCTTGACATCATTCTACAGAAGTAAAATCTCAAGAGACAAGTAGGGGAAAAATCACTCATCACTGCTCTTTATTCCCCACTCACCCTGATGAACACAGATAAATCAAGGCCAAAAGAAACTCATCTCATTCTGAACCCACACTTCTCTCAGGTTTAGGATTATTTGTCCAAATGGAGCATATTGTTAGATATTGCCAAGTTTGAGTATTTATTCTATCAGATTAAAGCAATCTGAATGTGCACATATATAATACACATATATACACAACCTACTTAGCTAGACAATTCTTCAGCATTAAGTAGCCTGACTACCTTTTCACCAGACTCACATTTCACACTGACAGAATGCACCAGTTGTTAAGTTGGTATGTTACCTTTCTTCTTGTCATCTCAAACACAAGTGTTTTGCACATATTATACTGCTCAGTGACCTTTTGCAGAGTCTGTCCTTATCTCCTGCCTTTGAAACAAGCACAACTAAAGTAGTCTCAGGAGACACAATAGCCAAGATCAGCTTCCACATTTCTAACACAAATGAAATGTGAAAATAAACTTGGGTCAAACTTTATAACCTTCATGGAACAATTCTATTATCCTCTTCTTGCAGCTGCAGAACAATAAAGTTGCCAATAAAAAACATCAAAAAATTGTGGTAGGATCAATCCTGTCAGTATCATATTGCTGTCAAACCGGCTTCCAGGGTGCTGAAAGTTATGTGCATGCTCCTTAAAAAACAATCTAGCTGCTCAAATCTAGAGAGGTAGTTGATAAATAATTAGTTTTGCAGCTTAAATTCCCACTGACTTCATTACGACCTTTGGGTTTGACATGAATACCAAAAAACAGGAATTTTACATGCAGAGATCTTTCACTGAAAGGAAGCACAAAGGGTGAGATTAAAAGGCTGGAAAAATACACCAAAGCTGATTTTGGAAGGGCTTCTCTAAGTTACTGGTCTGCCTAGTTTAGGCAGAAATTTGGCAGAAGCCAAGCTTCCTTCTCCAGTCCAGATACTGAAGCCCATTTAGGCAGAATTTGCTATAAGGATATTTTAATATGTTCCAAATGCCTCTCCTACAACAAACAAGAGCACTGGGTCACCTCAGCAGGTGCCCATGCAGCAGAGCACATTACCAGGCAACACAGATGACTGCAACAGTCCTCACCTCCAACGACAATCTGCTTCCCAAGTGGTGCAGGCAAAGAATGGAATATACAGCAGACTGACAAAATCAAAAAATACAAGGACCAAAACGAGTCAGAAGTCTGCCTCCAAAGCTGAATCCTGCAGCTATATTCTTCTATTTAATTCACAATAGATTTGAGAGATAATAGGTCAAATATCCATTGATTCTACCTTCCTATTCCAAATACACCCCATTTCTTTCAGGAGAAACTGAGGTGAACTGTGAAATTATTTGGAGAAGAAATCCCTCTGACCTTCCCACAGTTACTCTATTCAGCAAAGTTCTCAATTCTATCTATCACACAATATAACACGGTATTAAAAAAGTGTTCCAAAAATGCCAGCAGTGGTAAGAAAATGTATGTAAACAGGTAACTTTTACACTGATAGTATTTTACAGTAAGAAACCGAGATGTTATCAAACTACAAGTATGGCGAACAAAACATTTTACAAGGCATGCTAAGTGGCTTTCCAAACTGATGCTATTTGTCACATATATGCAAACTAATAAAAACATTGCGTGCTTCTCCCCTCAGCTTCATGAAATATTTTTATCAAGGTATAAACATGAGAGGCACATTCTCTCTTCATTGGCAGTACATAAGCATACTACTGAGAGGAGACTCCTTCTCAGACCATGCATTTATATCTGAGCCAGCAGTAAGAGGAAAAGAATAGCTCCTTAAACATCATAAAGAAAACTCTAAACCAATCTTAACTAATCCTTCCTACCTAGCTTAATGAAGATAACAGTCCTCATGAATGAAGGCATTATGGAACACTTCTGTTTCACATCCTGATTTTTTTCTAGGACTCGGGTATGTCATATTATTTCATCTCTTCCTCAGTCACCCTGCTCAGGAAGAGAATTTTTATCAAGTTCATAGGATATCATTGCAAGCCCAAAGCACTAAGCAAACACAAACCACAGGGTCCTGCAAGAGACCGTAATAAAGACAGATGATAAATGATGCTACTGCAGCTGCATTTTTAAAAAGCCAGCATTCACCACAGACAACTGGTAGTAGAAACAGTGCACAAATGTCTATCTACATTGAGAATTCTTAATGCTTCCAACATTCCCCTTCCCATTCCATTAAAGCTAATGGAAATATTCTCCCTCGATTTCAAATTGAATTTAAGAGCTAAGCTGAATTTAATAGGTGACACCTTTCAAAAGATGCGTTTCTTTCTTAATAGAAAGTAAACTCTAAAATGGAACGAGAGAGAAACTGCACCAAGATACCCCTTTAAGCTACTAAAGCAGCATCTCACAAACCTGTCTGGTTCTGTAACATGGAATCCATGTTCATTTGTCCTAAGCATGCACCTGAATGGAAGTTTAGGCTTTATGGCCTGGATCAGTGATTCCTATCAGTGAACTGTCATGCATTATTAAATTAGTGTTACTTTTCCTGACACCTGTAACAAGAGCTTATTAACATTTAATTTGTCCAGAAATTGTTCTTTATTTATCCAATATGAACATCAGAAAGTCCCAACAGACAAGCTATATACATTAGGAAGAGGATATGTCACTACTATGGTATCTCAGAGATAAAGCCTCTGTTAATAAGTGTAAGGGCCTATGATTTAAAAAAAAAGTGTTGTCCCTCATTTTTCAAACACAGGAAAGTGTTTGAAGTGTGCAAGAAGAGGCAGCATTTAAAAGTAATGGTCAACTAAAGCAAAAGCTGAAAATGACTAAGATCAAAAATGGACTCAGGAAAACCTGGCCCTCAGCAGCAATGGTGTCTATGTCTATACTAAAAGACAGATTCAATCTCTACGGTTTTAGAAAGGATTTTTGATTTCTTACTTGCCTGCAACTGTGCCCTTCTATATCACTGCTTCCCAACAGCCAGCCTCCTCCTTGCTGTCCTCAGCAGAAGCCAGGCTCACCCTTCAGACTAAATCACTGTCAGTCAAGAGCATCAATACAAATGTGTAATTAGTGTGCTTATTAAATCTTAATTTTAACCAGACAGAAAGTGAACAATGTGATGTTTATGTGTAAAACACGCCCTTTTTCAAGTGTGGGTTTAAATATTTTTGATGATGTTCTTTAGGTGCCATCAAAAAGTTCCTAATGGCAATGAAACGGGACCACAAAGGTGAGGAATAGCGAGAAAGAAGCTCTTTCTATTTCGGTATTACTCATGAACAGACTATTACAAATGGAATAAAGAACCCCTATCTAATGTTATATTAATTCTGGGTGTATATACAAGATGTAAGACAACTGAAGTCACTGAAATAAGCCAAAAATATTATTTTAACGACACCCTCTTTTAGTAGGAATAGTTACAAACATACAGAATATCCTTACAGGACTCAGATTTACTTCTCCTTATCTTCCAAACAGAACAAGTCCAAATCTTTGTACAATGTTCCCTGAAAGATGCATAAATTAAAACTATTTTTTCTCTTAAAATGTCTTTTTTGTAATCTCTTGTCTCCCAGACACACTGGATTAACACAAACATTAGCATGGACCTTGCAATAGAAAACATTTAAGAGGTTTCTTCTAGCCAATCTTGCCAGCGCTGTGGCATGGACCTCGTGCATCTGTCCTAAACCTAAAATTGAAAGTGCAGTTCAAGTAAACGGAATTATCTACAACATATGTACACTGAGAGTGCTGGGGTACCCATTCAAGCCAGTTCAGAAACAGAGGAAAGGAGGGCTTTTAAAGATGCCTGTAAAAGGCATGGCTTATTAGCAAAGTCAGAAGATCCAAACAACACTGCACAGCAGTAACCTGATAAAATTCCTTCAGCTGGCACCAGCATTCCGAATACACACTCCTCCTCTTGAATGGAAACCTGGGCATTAAATAAAATGATTCCATCACATCTAAAGGAGGCATATGTGAACAACTCATTTTGGCAATTAAGAAAACCCAGGTGGCTCATGTTTGTTGGTTTAAAAAACACCTTCTCATTTAGTGGTATAAATCAAGAGTAATTGCATTAAAAATTAAGAAATCAAACCAGCATGGGAAGAGCAGCAGATCCATTTAGAGTTATCTAGAAAACAGAATTTCAGTCTCAGGAGAATGTCTGACACTTCAACACTAATTTCAATGTCAAAAGAAGAGGCAAGTCAATATATAATACATTCTAATGTAATAGATAGGCCTCACATACTAAGCTAAAAATGCTTAAAATTAAATTGTTGCAGTGGGGGTTTCTTTGCAATACTGATTAAAAACAAACCTCCTCCAGTTGAAATGTTCAGTGGTTTTAAAGCTGAAAAGCTTGAGGTGTTTGTTCTGAACTCTCTTACTGAAAGGGAAAGTTCATTCACAAATCATCACTTATTAAGAAAGACATGCAACTATCCATAGCTCGTATCTTAATCAGGAGGATTCTTATTTAAGCTTAAAGACTACTCTGTGGCTGGCTTTGTTAATGAACTCTCATTCTACTGTTCCACAATGTAATCAGTCAACTGTGTTAACAGTTCTCGTTCTTGTCACACCAAGCCAATTTATCAGGTGAAATGTGGTTTCCCCAGGTCCCAGGTTTTTTAGTAGCTTGCTCAAGGAAGGAGACTATAAGAATTTTCTTATTATGAATTAACTAAGATATAATTATACAGCTTTCCCCTGTGTATAAAAAAAAAAAAGGCATTCATGATTCATCTTCCAAGACAGTGTCCCTTCATCCCAGAACTCATTTATATTTATGGCATATTATAAATGTTCCTTACAGCACCTACAATGTATTTATCAACAGAAACCTTGAGTTTATTCAGACATATGCAGAAAAATGTGATCTATTCTGCTCCTTCTTCTACACAAGTATGGCAAGAGTTCTCTCTTCTCTGAGGCTTCTGCACGATGCAGGATCAATGGCAGCTTTTGCCTTTGCGTCAGGCCTACAGGGCACAGATATAAATAAACCTGTTCTGTTGTCAGATGATGGGTAAAATGGTTCTTGGGAAAATAAAAATCAGCTTAATGCTTCATTCAGTATTTTTAATATTTGTATCCCATCTTCTTGAGTTCTGTAATTCCTCACAGAAAGCCTAAACCAGCTACTAACACAAAATCTGTGTGCCTGTGCTCTAGGTGACCTTGCATGATCATCAGGGAGGTTGGACTAAATGACCTCCGGTGGTCCCTTCCAGCCTCAACCATTCTGTTAATTCACACCACGCAGGAGTCATGAACATCACATCCCTGGTCTTGGGACTTCTTTCTGCAACGTTCTTGGCCACTTTCTGCTAATGGAGAAAGTTCTGGTAAAACCAGAAAAGCTTCACAAAATCTGAATACTTGAAGCCTATCATCCAGGCTGCTCTGCTATGGCATGGTGTGCAACCTGGGATAAGACTACTATGAAATGACCTGTGAGAAGCCTTTCTCTGCATGAAGAGCTGTCACCCTTGATGTCTTGCTTTCCCTTGCAGAAAAGCTCTTTTTGCTCCACAAATCTTGCTCTTGTACTTCTCAGAGATGTTGGGTAGGTTTTTATGCTCTGCCTTAGGCATCCTAATTAACTTCAGTCAGCTGACAACGACATAATGCCCTCTGCATCCAAGAAGACGGGTTATCTCTAGGAAGACAGATATAAGCTGGGGAGACTTTTCAAACTCATTAACTCCACATGAAGGAAAAGTCACTTTTATCAGAACTAACCCCCAAACAGGCAAGAAAGCTGCACAATTTTTGTGATGCACGTGAGCGGTGTGTGTGTGGCTGTGAGGAAGAGTTTGCCTCGCTGAATCCTACTTGCCAGCATTATAAGAAATCTGGAGAGGGGCTTTTGACAAGAGCCTGCAGTGACACAACAAGGAGGAATGGCTTTAAACTGACAGAAGGAGATTTACATTAAACATTAGGAAGAAATTCTTCCCTGTGAGGGTGCTGAGGCCATGGCACAGGGTGCCCAGAGAAGCTGTGGCTGCCTCATCCCTGGCAGTGTTCAAGGCCAGGTTGGATGGGGCTTGGAACAACCTGGTCTAGGGGAAGGTGTCCCTGCCTGCAGCATGGGGGTGCAAATGGATGAGCTTTAAGGTCCCTTCCAGCCCAAACCATTCTATGATTCTATGATTATGCACACCATGCTAGCTGCTGATCATTTTCTGGGGCAGATCAAAATATCAGTTAGGAAAATAAAGCAAAAGCCTTAGCCAGCATGTAAAGCAATCTCCTAATTAAAGAGGTTAATCTCTTCCTCCTATTTACATAAGGAAAGAAAATGGCAATCATGATATCATCTTACTACTGAAGGAAGAAAATGCCAGTGTCACCAGTTTCCCAGGGTAAAGTCTGGGGATAACAATTACTGTGAAAATCTCATTTACCTTTGTTTTTTAAAGAAGTATATATATATATATATACACACAGCATGTGTGCCTGAAAACAAGCTTTTTTCCCTAACAGCCATTTTTCTAGCAACATCTGCTGGTTTTTCATCTGCTATTTGTGCATGCAGCCTACTTATTCGCATTATGTTTTGTAAATAATGCATATCTTCCTATTTATTTTCACTTAGCTGGCTGAAATGGGTTTTCTTGAATAAGCAGCATTCACTTATGAAATGCTGCAATAAAATTTAAGACATCTTCCTGATAGCATTCTGCATCTAAAGTTGTGTGTGTTAACCTTTATTCCAGGTAAATTATAGAATCATAGAATAGTTTGGGTTAGAAGGGTTACTATGGGTTACTATGTAGTGTAGATACTACATAGTACATAGAAAAAGTAAACCAGTCCCTGACCAAAGGTCTAACAGTCTGATTATACAAAAGCAGTAAAAATAAAGAGAAAAGAGATCTAGAGAAGGAAATTGAAATGGAACAGAAAACAAGATTTCTGATCTTTAGGTTATCAACAAAACCATACTGCTTCCCCATGCAAACTTTAGTAGTTACTCTAACAGTTTATGGGTAGCCACAACATATAGACAATGCTAATTTAAGATTTCTCAGAGTCTCCAAAAGAATTCCTTCAAATCAGTGGGGTCCCAGTGCTTCTCTGAGGAATAGAAGCCTTTGAAATCATTCTATTTCATCTCTACTTAAAAACAAACCAAAAATCAGTAGTTCTACATTATGCCTTAGGGAAGAATTTTCCTATTTTTCAGAAAATAAAGATCAAGGAAGCAGATGAACCTAAGAAAAAAAATCACCTAAATCTGTAAGTTCAACACTTAATGTTAAAAATGGAGGATTCAGAATCTTGATTAGATCTATTATATATACTTACCATAAATTCACATTGAAACCAGTAATCATTATATTACAGGAAGAGAAACAGGGTATTTACAGAAATTGAGGAATACATTTTGATAAATAAACTGCATCAACTGAAAATTAAACCCTGCAAACTCCCTTTTTGATAATTTTCAGAAAGATTTCACAATGCCCAACAAGTTCTTGCAGTGAAACATGAGACTGCTCACCTAGGAAATCAAGCAGAATATTCTTTACAGGCTTCTTGGTACTCTAATCATGGCTTTTACAGAGGGAAATGAATTTGCCAGAGAGAAGCCCACTAGACAAAAGAAATGCTTTTTCCGGTGAGTACTTCCTAGTTACTGACAGTGTCAGTCATTCACCTCTTGCCAGAAAAAATGAATCATATCAAGTCATTCCAAGATCAATAGCATTCATTGTTATCTGGCAGTAAAAGACAGCTCTTCATTCCGGGGTTTAATAAGCACTGCAATGTTAGTTCCTATTTCCTGGCCAAATTCCAATTCAGGTAATTGCCTCCTGCCTCCCTAAATTCGCTCTGCAATTTCCTTAGGCCAGATACTCTTCAGCCTGCTCTAAGTTGCCCATGCACTGTCAAACACTAGAAGTGACTACTTGCAATGAATGAATTACACTGTGAGCCAAAATTTCCAGTTTCCCCAGACCAGAATTCACAGAACACTTGGACATGACAAACATTACTCAAACATTACATCCCACACTCACACGTGGGAAGCATTTTAATAAATGTTACTGTGTAACTGGGAATGTTTTAACTAACCCTGAAATCCTTGAACAACTGCCTTATTGGGTGCCCAGGTGTTCTGCTGGCTTGCCGGCTTCAGCCCACAGGATCACAGTCGAATTAAAAGTGTTATATACTTAAGTGCATTGTACCAGATGGGCATTTTTCTCTTCTCTGACACAAACTGCCACTGTCATGAGGTCTTCCCTAAGCCGCCTCTTCCCCAGGCTCCAAATGTTCAACTACAACACTATAGGGACAGGTAACACTAGAGGTACACGCTTGAGCGAGTCCAGAGGAGGCCACAGAGATACTACAAGGGCTGGAGACAGGCTGAGAGAGCTGGGCTTGTTAAGCCTGAAGAAGAGAAGGCTCCAGGGAGACCTCAGAGCAACTTCCAATGTCTAAAGGGGCCAACAAATACCTGGAGAGGGGCTTTTGACAAGGGCCGGCAGGAACAGGACAAGGGGGAATGGCTTTAACCTGACAGAGGGAAGACTGAGATGAGACATTAGGAAGAAATTCTTCCCTGTGAGGGTGCTGAGGCCCCGGCACAGGGTGCCCAGAGAAGCTGTGGCTTCCCTACCCCTGGCAGTGTTCAAGGCCAGGTTGGACAAGAACTGGAGCGAGCTGGTCTCATGGAAGGTGTCCCTGCCTGTGGCAGGGGGTTGGAACTGGATGAGCTTTAAGGTCCCTTCCAAACCAAACCATTCAATGATTTTAGGATATGTAAGTGTTCAGCCCTAGTGCTTCTTCCCTGTCCAGTTTCAGATTCTATGATCCTGTCATACTGACCTTTACGTTGCAATCATAAATCAGTTTTTGCCTCCTGCATTGTTTACTGTCACTGTATAGGTTTTTATTAATTGGAGCACTTTGATAATGAAACATCAATACTATAACTTTCAAATAATTTCAAGTGCTGTACAGACACTTGATTAAGTCTCTGTTACCGGTAAAAGAAATGGAGGAAAACACTGCTGCAGGAAACAGAACATTCCTAAACTCCAGTTTCAAGTTTGGTTTAAGTCACCAAGACATGTGCTCTGTCCACAATACACCCTCATTGACTTTTTATTATTTCATTTCAAGGTTATCAATATGTGAGTCCTTTTCCTTTTAGGATCACTACCTTCTTTGGTCAGATTTTCTAAGTTTTACAACCCCTTTCCAAATTCCAATGTTCAATTTCTATATACACTAACTCTGAGGGCAACAAGCAGATTTCTGGAGAGTCGCAGAAGGAAACCCCAAAGAATATACTGCCATGAGAAAACACCATTTCCTTTTGATAACGACAGTCCCTCACAGAATGGGACTGGCACAACAGCTTGTCTTCCTTCAGAATTAATGAAGAATCAAAGCCAAAGGATGTCCAGGTGGATGAGACAGCCCAATCAGCTCATCATGACATCAACTGTGTGACACGCTCCAGAAGCCATCGCAACACTTACCTCATTCACCTGCGGTTTCTGCCAAGAAATGAAATATTGCCACTGGAAAATATCTTCCATTGCCTAGGATCTTGGTGCTCGTATTTCTATTGAAATACAAAGAAGCAGGACAGGAAATTTAATTTCTGAACAAAGATGTTTAAATATGTCAAATGTAGCTTACAGAAAATCAGACAGAAGCTCAAAAAATTGCAAGGAACAATATCAAGCACATACCTCTAGAACCTAAAATGCATTTGTCAGGCCAAGAGCTGAGTTCTGTATTTCCTCATGCAAAAATGCCTGCAGAATGTGTTCCTTTTAAACTGTCAATCTGTTATGACACAGATCTCATTCGTTTCCTTCAATAACAAGGATGGTCAGTCCAAGACAAGGTCTGAAGCTGCTGAGGAAGTGCCAGTTGTCTCAGTTTCAGAGCTCCCCTTAAAAACTGGAGACGCTCACCAGGTAGTTTCCAAAGCAACAGCAGGTGGCAGTGGTGCTCAGGCTGGAGGTATCTGGCAGAGTTCCCAGCTCTGATAGCACTATTACACTGACATCTGGGCCAAAAATAATCATGTCACAGTATTAGCATCACTCCCTCTTCTCACAAACAACAATCTCCAAATTTTTTCTCTCTTATCATGTTATAAACTCTTCATGTCCAGAAACCCCTCACAGTGTAGGGGTGTTAGATACAGCGTCTAACCTAATACTGTTCCAGTGGCTACCGGATGCCAGATGCAATAGAAATAGTAAGCAGTTCCTGTGCATGCCAGAGAGCACCAAGTAAGAAACACACTAACTTATCACTTAAGCCCCTCAACATGAATTTAAATAATTTCAGCAGTGATTATGGGACACAGTATTTTACAAAGTTTTTTTCTGGTTATCTATTTAACATCATGAATTCTCTTAATCTCTTCTGTTTACAAGGGCTTAGAAATACATCTCTTAGCCAACAATTAAAAAGAAATTAAACCTCTCTCGCCACCTCTCATGTTTACGAAGCTTAAAGGTAACTAACAAAATGTCCAGAATGAAATAGCTGATTTCTAATTATAAACAAACATGTTTCCCAAAGTAAGAACAAGCATCCACCTACAGATGCAAGTACCTGCTGCACTGAGGACACCACCAGTTAGGTATTGATAAAGGCCTTTATGAACTAAGTTCCTCTATTCCACAGGTTTTAAACCTGGACCATGAAACAAAAAGGAAGAAAAGAAGAAAGGGCAGATTAGATTACAGGCTTACAGAATTGCAAACCTGTTTTTTTCAAAGGGCATGGTCAAGACATAGTCCTAAGCACATCCTTGAGGGGCAGCTTGTGTCTGGCTCCGCTTTCCATGAACTACAGAAGCATATCATTGGGGAAATGAAGCAACAGCCAGGTTGGACAGGGCTTTGAGTGTGGTCTAGTGGAAGGTGTCTCTGCTCATGACGGGGATTGGAACTAGATGAGATTTAAGGCCCCTTCCAACCCAAAACATTCTATGACCTTCTATAATCTCCAAAGATGGATGTTGCATTGCTACACTGTACAGATATAATGTCCAAAAGTGCAGCAGCCCCTTTCCAACAAACAGCAGAAAATCCTAGAGCAGTAAGACTTCAGGCAAGAGAGGAAGGTTTGTTCTTTTTTGCGTTGTTTTTGGTTGGGTTTTTTTTGTCCCTGTCATTTAGCTGCTTGCTCCATGTGCAGAGCCCTTGTGCTATTCACTATGTTCCAGCTGGAACAGTGCTGTTGCATCTATATTCAAAACAAAACCACCACAGATTTGGGAGATACTGAAAGGCTTTCTCTGGTAATTGAAGGTAGGGAATATCTGCTCTGTGTTGCTGAATTATGCCCCATATCTGCTTAAAAGAAAACAAAAAATGAGTTACTAAAGTCACTGTTTTTTAATAAAACTAGAGCAAGAAATTAGCATCAAAAATCCTTCACTGTCAAGGACAAGAATGCTTTCAAACTATGTGATACCATTTTCCTTTAGTTCTGTATGAGTGTGATATATCTAATCAGGCATGACGCAATGTGACATGCAGGAACAGGGTGACTAAGCACAATACACATACCTTTCTATCTTTTGCTAGCACCAGACCTACAGTTTTCTAGTGTGGGAGCTGTTTGTTTTGTTTTCAGCCTTCTATAAACATTTTCTGCATGCATTTGAGAAGATTTCAAGACCTCTGTATCCTACATTGTAACATAGCATAAAGCCAAATACTTTCCTTTTTATTCACAGGATCCTACACTCACAGAATAGTTTGGGATGGAAGGGACCTTAAAGCTCATCCAGTTCCAACCCCTTGCCATGGGCAGGGACACCTTCCACTAGAGCAGGTTGCTCCAAGCCCCATCCAACCTGGCCTTGAACACTGCCAGCGATGGGGCAGCCACAGCTTCTCTGGGCACCCTGTGCCAGGGCCTCAGCACCCTCACAGGGAAGAATTTCTTCCTAATGTCTCATCTCAATCTCCCCTCTGTCAGGTTAAAGCCATTCCCCCTTGTCCTGTCCCTACAGGCCCTTGTCAAAAGCCCCTCTCTCCAGATTTGTTGTTGGCCCCTTTAGGCACTGGAAGCTGCTCTAAGTTCTCCCTGGAGCCTTCTCTTCTCCAGACTGAACAAGCCCAGCTCTCTCGGCCTGTCTCCATAGCAGACCTGCTCCAGCTCCCGGAGCACCTCCGTGGCCTCCTCTGGACGCACTCCAACAGCTCCACGTCCCTCTTGTATTTAGGGCCCCAGGGCTGGACGTAAGACTGCAGGGGGTTCAACAGTTACACAATGCATCATTAAACCTCAGACTTAACAACTTTCTTCATCTTCCCTGTTAAATAAATAAAACTTTAAAAAAGTACATATAAATGTAATAAAGAGCAGGGTGCATCTTGTATTCCAGCAAAATTTCGGCACCTGAAGAAAGCTCATCTCAAATGCACCAATCATACAGAAGCCAGAAGGAGAGAAGGGGAAAGGAAAAGAAAATGTGAACAATGGTCCCTGATACCAGGAAGATCTACTTAGCACAAAGTCTGCTTTACTGAAACCTGCTTTCCCCTTTCAAAATCAAGTATTTGAAAAATGATCTGTGCTACACATGAATTGAGCATATCTGTACACTTCTGTCCCTGTGTTTTGGCACTGAAAGAGTAGAACAGCAATGTAAGATACATTAGCAAATGAAAACTTAGTTTGCTGGCAGCAAAGGATGCATCCAGATATTTAGATCTTCCTGGTATCAGGGACCATTCTTCATATTTTCTATTCCTTTCCGTTTTACCAAACTGTAAAAGATCAGCCATCAGCTATGGTTATCGCAGGTACTATCACAATAGTACGCCTACACCAAAATACTCAAAAGCAAAACATTTTCAACAAGCAAGGCATGTCTGTACCTCAAATCCAGCAAATTTATCAAGAATCCCAATTTATGATCAGAGTCCTTTTGGTAAAACAACTAAATGGTCGCTCTTTGACTTATTAGCTGTGCTCCAGAGTATAAACTGTAATTTACAAATGAAATCAAGGATTAATTTCTCAGGGAAACCAGGCCTTGATCTTTTTCATCAACGTCATTGGCAGTGATCAGTGCTCAGTGTTTCTGGGAGGATGAAGAGCCTGCCAGTCTCAGGCAGCTGTCACTGAAATCAGCAGCAAATTAAGAATGTATAAGCTAGAGCTTCGAGTTCAAATGGCATTTTTATACCGTCTCCTTGGAAGGCAAGAGCTCAGCTCCTTAAGTATGTAAACATCCCATCCATGGTTGGAATGGTTTTAAACTGAAAGAGGGTAGATTTAGAGGAGACATTAGGAAGAGGCCTCCATAGCAGAGCTGCTCCAGCCTTCGGAGCATCTCCATGACCTCCTCTGGACTCACTCCAACAGCTCCATGTCCCTCTTGTGTTGTGGGCCCTGGACTTGCTCGAGCGAGTCATCAGCAAGACAGGTGATGCTTTCAAAATGTTTTGTTAAAGCAAACAAACAGACAGACACAAAAAAAAACCAAAACAGCACAAAAAAAGAAAAAAGAAGTTTCAGGGTGGAGGTGTCCCTGTTACTCAATCTTTAGCTTGAAAACACATTTAAATCTTGGAATAAAAGTTACCTCACTTTGGCAACTCAGGTCTGAACAGACAGGATTCTCAGGGGTTCTCAGAATGAAAGCTCTCTACTATTCTCAATTTCTCTCTACACAGAAGTTGAGAGCTAAGCTGGGTCCTGGAGCAGAGCTCAGTTTGCTCTCTAGAAACAATGGGACACTTGGGCTGAAGCTGATAGGTGGGAACTGCTGAATAGGCAGTTTAAGTCTCCCCATGAATTTCAAGTTTTGGTTTATAATAGTGGTTAAAACTTACAATATTACACCTCATGACACCTACTGCCACTTGCCAGAGACACAAAACTACTTTTATATAGTATTTCCTATTATATACTATTCCTATTGATTACGGCAACATACAGTGAGAGCTTTATGAAGTGGAATTGAATTTGCCTTACAACATACTGCAAATAAGGATGCACTGTGCCATTTCCTATTGGATGAAGACAAACTCATCTCACCAGGGGTAATAAAGTTTATAAGGCTCAGAAGTCTGAATGCTTTCTACCTATTCCTCTTTGCTGCAGCAGCCATTCACACTCCTGCCTGGCAGCCAGTTAACTCAGTGGCCCTTGAGAAAGAACTCTCTGCACGGATGGACACAGACCTCTAGATTCTTCAACAGACTTCAACATAAAAAATACTTTAAGGTTAATGTTAAATAACTTTCTTTATTAACTGCTTTTATGGCTTTTAGACTGTTTTCCATCTGACCATAGTGCTACAATGGCTGCACATTACGGAGTGCTCCTGTCAGCAAGAGCTCATGAGCACACCAAGGGCAAGCTTTTATTTAAACTTGTTACACTGAGACTTTATATTAAAAAGCACCTTCATGGAGAGGTGCTCCTCAGAGTTACACAGACTCTTCAGTGAGCACACAGGACAAAAAATAGTACCTACACTTTGGTCCAAGTGCCTGAGGCCCTGGGATACTCACCTTTGTTAGTGTATGATGCCAGGTATGTAACACAACATTTAAATACACACTGATCCCAGGATGCACAAACCTTTCTGACGACCACTTACCTGGGCCAGGTTTGCTTGTTTAACTGCACTAACCTCATCTGCAGACTGAGATCAGTAAGAAAGGGCAAGCATAACACTTCCTCAAGAATTGTCAGAAATCGTATTATGTGTAAGAGTTTAGATAATCTGGGAAGAGATTTACAGGCAAGATGTTGTATATCTAAAACTGCCTTGTTGTAGAGATGACAGATGTAGATGAGTACTGATGTAGAGAGTACCAGGAAAAACCTACAGTAAATATGCAAAAATATCCTCATTATATTCTGTGGAAACCTCTGTTTTGGAAAACAGGGCTACTTGAAAATTCTGTCACAGAGACCTGTCACAGTTTCCAGTGGGAAGGGGATTACACTGATGACATTTGGTGGGTGGGTTGGTTGGGGAGCATTCATAAAATACTACATCCAAGCTGCTAAGTCCATCAAACTGCTGTTTGCTCCCCTGCTGTGTCTGACTTGACCAATTCAAGCCCTGAACTTGCTCCAGGATTTGTGACTCTTCTGCAGCCCAACCCACCTGGAATTTAGCAGAGGCTAAAGACACCAGCTTGGGGAATACAGGGCTTTAAATAAGCACATATTTAGAGCAATATATATATATAGTTTATAATGCATTGTGTATGTTTAAAATTGATTAGAAATGACAAGCAGAGACCACCAGCATCACTCAACCAAGTGGTGCTTTTTTGTAACCCCCTTCACAGCATAGCAGGTATTTTAAACAGAAACGAAACGCAAGTACCTCATTTTCAGTGGTCATGGACTCTAACAATTATATTCTTTGCCTTTCAACCTGTCTTTTTATGACCTGTTTCATCCCAAATACTCAAATTTGGGGCCAACATTAATCTGAAAACATATGTCGCTGAAATTAACGTGTTAGTAGATAATAGGAGTCCAATGTATCTGGAATTTAAAGAAAGAGTTCCCTAGAGTGATAAAACTCCAACAACCACCCACAGCTAATTTATTTTAGATGTATGTGCATGGTTCAAATTTTACAATATCCCAGCAGAATAAGGCAATCTTAACCTTGACTGGATTATTGTAATTTCCAAATTGGCTGCCCATCTTGCTTTACGCCTTAGGGAAGTTTGTATCAAATGCAGTGTTAAAACAGGCAATCCTCTGGAATGGGATTTGCTTTTGCGAAAATGATTAAAAATGGGGAGAACATTACAGCTTCAGTAATGTATTTTTAAACTATATAACTGACAGCTGTAATCTCAACTAAGCAACTGAATGAAAGGTTTGAGCGGACGCCTAAACTGCTCCTTTCATTATATCACTTCCCTTCATGTCAAGGTGCATCATGTGGGTACTCTCAACAGTCATTCTGAGCCTGCATAGGCTCCTATATATCATGAGCCTACAGGCTCATATATATTATTCTATAAAGAATATGATGCTGCTGAATTTGTATTATTTATATATTGTGCATATTCAAACACTGATAAAACCTAATTTAATGTTGCATGTTCTCTAAGCATTAAAAACAAAAAATACAAACTTCCATGGTATCTTTCTCCACATTTGTTAGTAGTGCACTCTGCTTCACCCCATCCATCCTCTATGATCAGGACCTTCTGCCAGCCTCACAAGATGCCTCTTATATGCAAGACTATACCAGAATTAGTATTTTAGTGCACACATGTAGATTTCTATCACTGTTACAGCAGTTGCAGAGAGTAAAAACAGTCATACAATTAAGTTTCTTAGCACATCCCTAAATACAGACACGTAAAAACTCTTTCTATAGGTTTACAAGGCTACCAGAGCTTGGAAAATCCAAACAATGCATGCATCTGCCTTTCTGTTAAAGACTTGCTGCATCTGTGAAAGGGTTTTGCTTTGGAGGACTGAGAGCTGCTTTTAATTAACAAAACCAGTATCACAGTTTCTTATTCATATATGCCAATGCTACTCTCAAAAAAGTGTTACTATGTAGGGGCTCCCCATCCATCAGGCAATATACTGGTGCCCACTGTTTAAGTATATGAAACTGCATCCTGCAGAACTGCAATAGGGCATTTGAAAGATGACAGGCACAGGACAGGACAGGACAGGATTTACAATCTGGCCTCATCAGGAGTAGGCACAGTGCTGAAATACTTCAAACACAGCTTTGGAACGTCAATTAAGTCTCCCTAGGAAGCAAGTCAAACCTCAGGTTCACAGGGGAATTCATTTATCCCCGCTGTGCATTCAGGAAAAGCAGCATGAAATACCTAGAAAAAGAGGCAGTTTGCAGATACCACTACTAATGCAGCAACAACTTCAGCAGACGTATATCACCAGCTGAGAGTTTACTCCCATGTGTATAGTTGAAATCTGTAAAAGGCCATCTATCCTGTCAAAATTCTTCTGTTAAATTTTAAACTACATAAGCTAAATTGCATGCAAATTGCATGTACGTGAAACCTCTTATTCATACTAAAGCCAGACTTTTAGTATAGCTCAATTCAATTAGGAGCAGCCTTTCTTAATTAAGTCTGAAAGCAATTTATAGCGTGTTAACCAATGTAGTGGAGTAAATTTGTGCACAGACAAATACTACCTTAACTTTCCTGTTATCACTGATCAGGAAACAGCAGCGTACGCCTAAATGAGTATTCATGTAGCCTTCCGCCAATTCTAACTTTAGCAATTGTTTCCTTTCATAGAATCATGAGATGGTTTGGGTTGGAAGGGACCTTATTAAAGCTCATCCAGTTCCAACCCCTGCCATGGGCAGGGACACCTTCCACTAGACCACGTTGCTCCAAGCCCCGTCCAACCTGGCCTTGAACACTGCCAGGGATGGGGAAGCCACAGCTTCTCTGGGCATCCTGTGCCAGGGCCTCAGCACCCTCACAGGGAAGAATTTCTTCCTAATGTCTCATCTCAATCTCCCCTCTGTCAGGTTAAAGCCATTCCCCCTTGTCCTGTCCCTACAGCATTTATTCATGATGCCAAATTTCTCAGAAAGATTCTTAGAAATTTTGCCAAAAAAAAACCCTAGCAGAATTTAAAGTCCATTAGAATACACTTTAGCATTCACAGATCATATGACCAGAGAAGATTCAAAGGTAATGATCCTAAATTCCTAAAATGTTTGTAGGACTTTAACATTAAACCTACAAATATGATCAATAGGAGGCACTGGTTATCACACAACACCAGAGATTTGGCCAAATAAACTGGCAAACAAGGAACTGCAAAAACTTGAACTTGTAGGAAATAAAAGTGTTATTTTGGTTGAACATGGTTTAGTGATGACAACTAGATGAAGGCAGTCTAAAGAACAGAAAAAGAAGGAGGGAAAGCAGAGCATCAGCTGTTTGGGATAGGGATGATACAGCTAGATAAAAGAAATTCTTTCTGCATGGCCTCTAGCAGGTTATAAAAAGAAGACTGATGTGATAGAATTGCAGAAAGAAGGGAACACTGGAAAGATTACTCAGCTGAGAAAGAGCACAACCATCAGGATTTCCCTACAACGCGGTGCAAAACCTAGTCAAATTTCCATACTGTAGACACAGAGTTAATTTGACACATACAGTTTTCCTTCCTGCTGCAGGTCTGCCTGAGGAGAGACACGGGGCCTCAGCTGGTGTGCAAAACCACTTTTTCCACAAATTAATATGAACAAGGTAATTTGTAAGAGAAACAGCCGCTCTTGATGAAAATTTCTGGCAATGGAAAACACAGCAGGGGATGAGGTGCTCCTGCATTTCCCTACCATGACTGCAGTATGATAAGCAGCTTGACTTCTTCCACTTCAGTCTTGTATTTATCTGCTCCTAAATCCAACTGTTATATTATCAACATGAGAGGGACATGGAGCCATTGGTACAAGTCCAGAGGAGGCCACAGAGATGCTCCAAGGGCTGGAGCACCTCTGCTATGGAGACAGGCTGAGAGAGCTGGGCTGCTTCAGCCTGGAGAAGTGAAAGCTCCTTAAGGGGAGACCTCAGAGCAGCTTCCGGTGCCTAAAGAGGTCAACAAGAAAGCTGGAGAGCAGCTTTTAACAAGGACCTGCAGGGACAGGACCAGGACAAGGGGGAATGGCTTTAACCTGACAGAGAGGAGATTGAAATGAGACATTAGGAAGAAATTCTTCCCTGTGAGGGTGCTGAGGCCCTGGCACAGGGTGCCCAGAGAAGCTGTGGCTGCCCCATCCCTGGCAGTGTTCAAGGCCAGGTTGGACGGGGCTTGGAGCAACCTGGCCTAGTAGAAGGTGCCCCTGCCCATGGCGAAATTGGAACTGGATGAGCTTTAAGGTCCCTTTCAACCCAAACCAGTCTGTGGCTCTATGACTCTACGATTACCCAACCTTTGAGAACTAAACTAACTGGTGATCACTGACAGCACATAAAATATCACTAATTTGAGGACAGTAATATAATTCGAGATGTTACAGTGTTCATCCCACACTCACGCAGTCTTATTCTAATGCATTATCCTAATGCAATTCTATCCCACACTCACTACACTTATTCTAATGCAATTGTAGACAAGGTTGGCTCCAATTCAAAAACTAAGAATCTTACAAAGCTTATACAGTAATAGTCTAAATTGCTCTTGCATTACTATGCCCTGTTCTCAGTGCTTTTGACCAGGCTTTTAGAGCTCATACTATGGCCAGTCTATGCACCACAGCCAAAGCTTAAGTCATCTGCTAAGTCCTCCCCCTCAAAGAAACAGCCTTACAATACTGAACACCAAACATCAACAAAAAGCAAGTCTTTCACACTTACAAGACAGAAGAGAAATCAAGACCTGCCACCCTCTTACTAGGCACTTTTATAATAAAACTGCTAAAAATAAAACTTCAAAGCTTGAATTTGCCACTCAGGAACTTCCAACATAGTCTGATGGAGTCAAGTAAACTAGCAATGAGAGCAATTTATCTACACGAGCTCCACAGGTAGTTATCTCTTCGTGTGGCAAAAATGGGCAAAGCTACTTCCATTTTGGAAGAGGAGAATGCTGTTAAGGAGGTCGATGTCAGACCCATACATGAAAACAGGCTTGGCAGAAGAACACCTTCGACAGCCAGCAAGCAAAGGATAGCCACTGCTTGCACCAAGAAGCAGTCAATAACTGTGGCACAAATTTCTGTAATAAATTCTCCTTTAACTGCGTTCACATTTTAATTAAATCCACAGTTTAATTACCATAAAAAAAAAAAAAAAGCACTGATCAGGGCCACAAATCCACATGAAATAACTAAAACTGCTGTTTCAGGTTTTAAATTAGGTGCTGAAAAATACTCAGAAGAAAATTAAACCTTTCTATAATAAGCCTGCGAAACAAGTTGTAGATCTATTTTAAATCAGCACAGCTTCACGTGAGTAAGAAAGCAGGATAAAATCTTGAAATTTTCTGGTAATGTTTGAAATATGTTATGGTTATAATTCACTGAGACAAGCAGGAAGCTATTTGAAATGTGAAAGTATTCTGAAGTCATTTCTAGGCTTTGGGTTTTGACTTAGAGCTTTTCAGAGAAAACTCTGTTAAAGAAGCTTTCACTCACATAATTTATGTGAGAGATGACATAAGACACTGTTATTTTAGGGTTCTCAAAACGCAAACCTACATCATTGCAATCAAGAGCAAAAGGGGGAAAATATCAAAACAAAGAACAGCTTTTATGGGGAGCTGATAACAATCACCAGAGTTCATTGATTTTGCTGCTGTAGCCAACAAATTTATATGAAAATATTGATATTAAACCATAAATATAGCTTTATAGAAACCACTGAAATATAGAAGCCAGAATGAGATTCCTTAATAAAATAGAGCAGCTCTCAATATGAGCATCTGTGATGTCCTGACAGACTAAGTAAAATCTTAGCTAACTGCATGCACAGCTAACCCTCCAGAGCTTTGCGCAGCACTCACCTGCAGAAATATTGATTCAAGTGAACAGTGATTTTGACTTGCAGTTGACACCTTTACGCAACTGTACAGTCCCCTAAGGTTCAGATCCACATTATCAGCTATAATATAGGATCACAGAATCATAAAGCTCATCCATTTCCAACCCCCTGCCATGGGCAGGGACACCTTCCGCTAGACCAAGTTGCTCCAAGCCCCATCCAACCTGGCCTTGTACACTGCCAGGGATGGGGCAGCCACAGCTTCTCTGGGCACTCTGTGCCAGTGCCTCACCACCCTCACAGGGAAGAATTTCTGCCTAATGTCTCATATCAATCTCCCCTCTGTCAGTTTCAAACCATTCCCCCTTGTCCTGTCCCTACAGGCCCTTGTCAAAAGCCACTCTCCAAGTTTCTTGTAGCCCCTTTAAGCACTGGAAGCTGCCCTAAAGGTCTCCACAGAGCCTTTTCTTCTCCAGGCTGAACAAGTGCAGCTCTCTCAGCCTGTCTCCATAGCAGAGGTGCTCCAGCCCCCAGAACATCTCTGTGGCCTCCTCTGGCCTCACTCCAACAGCTTACATCCCTCTTGTGTTGGGGGCCCCAGTATGTTTCAGCAAATTAACTCTCCCCTTCTCACAAATTTCAGAGGGTTAAAATAAACACTAACACTCCTATGAAGGCAAATGGGAAACCTATTAAGAAGTCACCCTATCCTGTGCCGCCCTTTACTACTACTCTAGTAGCCCATCTAATTCATGACAATTTATATTCCAGTTACACTCCTGATACACAGGTTGTAATGAAAGAAACTAAGATTTCTGTCTTGCTAACCCAGGATACAATTTTTTTGCTTTGCTGCACACAGAGCTTCATAGTTCTTATTATATTTACTGAATTGAAAGGAGGTTTTTGATTGTTTGAGTTACTCCTCAGGACAGGCTTGATATCACACTGAGAATTTACATACAGCACGAGGAGATGGTAAATGTGCTCTGTCTTCTGAGCTGGTGATGGAAAACAGTCTCTCAAATTGGATGTAGAAAAGGCCTTTCAATGAGTGGAGTAACTTCTTCAGGTAAAGCTCTGAACGTTAAGTTTTATATGCACATACATTTTTGTCCACAGTACTTTAATGAAGCAGACCACCCACAGCAAGGCTGCAGAGAAGTTGCACTATGTCAGTTTACCATGTGTTTTGATTTTTGGAAACTCTACACAGAAAGTGTATGTTGGATTCAGTTTTGCCAGTCAAAAAATCAAAAGCAAAAAACTAGCACTGCCATGAGATCAAAATCAGGTCTCAAAGCTACTAGAGGAATCAAAATTAGTCCAGTTAACAAAAGTGGACCGATTACTACTTGGCATGTATAATTGGCACGACTCATTGTATTCCTCATTATCTTAGACTGTGGTCTAGCTTCTGATTGAATTTACTTTGGTCAAGTCAACTTGTACCAGCAAAAGGTCTTACACCTTTTAGACAGTCTTTTTTTTTTTTTTATTTGAAAGAGTATCATCTATTTTAATTAGTGTTTCATACAAGCTACATCATCCTACCCATTTGTGCTTCAGCTGCTAAGAAAAACCAAGTAAACCTCAAAAACTGAGAGATCTGAATGTCTCAAACTGCAGTCTAATAAAATCAGCTCTTCTCAGAAGTTAGGTTCACTGATTTCATCTTCTTTAGCGTTTAGAGCCTTGGGCTTCAATGGGCTTGGTTTTGTTAATGTCAAAAAAAAACCCAAACTTTCTTTTTTTTAAGGCCAAGCATAAAACGTTACCTTTAACTTGGGACAAAGAGAAAAATCTCACATTTGACTGAATACCCTACAAACGGCCTTGAAGTGCAGCAGTTTCAATATACGTGTTGCTCCCTAAGGCAACCAAGAAAAACCTAATAGCACATGATTTCTTTAAAACATACGCTGAACAACAGTAGATTCAACGAAGTTCAAAGTTCTCATTATTATACAGAGCAGAATTCTTTGTGCCTGAATCATGAAATACGTGATTACTGCTGCTGGCATTACATTTTCCCTTCCTCAGTTTAACATAATGTTCATACGCTTCCACAGAGATCTAATTTCAAGAACAAGCTAGACTGGTGTGCTTCATGCCTGGAAAAGAGAAGGCTCCAGGGGAGACCTTGTAACAGTCTTCCAGTACTTAAAGGGGCCAACAAGAAAGCTGGAGAGGGGAATCTGACAAGGGCCTGTAGGGACAGGACAAGGGGGAATGGCTTTAAGCTGACAGAGGGGAGATTTACATGAGACATTAGGAAGAAATTCTTCCCTATGAGGGTGGTGTGGCCCTGGCAAAGGCTGCCCAGAGAAGCTGTGGCTGCCCCATCCCTGGCAGTGTTCAAGGCCAGGTTGGATGGGGCTTGGGGCAACCTGATCTAGCGGAAGGTGTTCCCGCTCATGGCAGTGCATTGGAACAAGAGGAGCTTTAAAGTCCCTTCCAACCCAAACCACTCTGTGGTTCTCTGTGGGCAACTCAATTTTTATATTCCTGCTTCTGTAACACATCCCCATTTCTCTCTGTCTCCACTCTGGCCATGTTCGCCCTAGCTGGTGGCTTGGTTTGCTCCTCCATTAAAATCACTCTTTGGCAGATGCACTGCAGGAGGGCAAGGAGGAACCTATACAGCTTGTCTGGACATTTGTACAAATCTCAGGAGTTTTTCTAGTATTGGAACTACCCAAATTTGATAGGATTGGACTAGAGTGGTTTCAGGCTGCCTCACAATTAAAAGGTGTTGGGATTTGAGACCAAATCTAAAGGGGTCTTTTTATACTCTCAAAGCTGTTGCAAGTTCCATATTCCAACATGGGGCCCACCCACCCCTGTCATCTCTTACTTATTATGTTTTTATTTCTACATGAATTGTTAAGATATAACAGCAGTAATGTCAGTGACACTAAGCATTGTGACTACCTAATGGTTTACTACTTTGCCTGGATGCTTATTTTCTATAATTTCCCACCTATGAATTAGCATTTGTCTTGCTGATAGGGACTATTATCCAGTTGAAATACATATTCTACTGAAACAAATCATTTAATTAAAACCACAGTGCAGTTCTCATTGTGTAGGGAAGTATTTTCCCAATCATTTACAGTACACTGAGTTCTGTTAGAGCTACAGGAGCAGTGTGGTATAATGATAGACTCTGTAATAATAATTTGCACTTATACAGTGTAAAGGTGGTTAATGTTTTTTGAAGAGCACCACAGGAAACCCCATCAAACTTGAACTTGTTTCATTCAAATCCAGCTAATATGGTTTGACACCTAAATGTGTTGTCAAATAACATTCCTACTAATTGCATCAGCTCTTTTCTGACCAATATTTCAAAGAAGCTTGTAAGACAATGTTCAGACTGAAAACCCTGAAACCGTTCAAACAAACTAATTATTGTTTTTCCTGCTTTTAAAAGTGTGTTTTTGATGTGTGGATTACAGGATTTCAAAATCAGCAGTTTTGCATGCTCTTGAACTCCCAGTGGCAGTGGGGCTTTTTCTCTTGGACAACAAAAAAGGGTTAAGACTCCCCCTGATACAGCAGGAAATGGGAACAGTCACAGGGAGGCAATGGATTTTTTTTTCCTTACAGACTGTCCTGAATTCCAAGATGCCAAGACAGTCTCTAACAGTGCACACACTGTTTTAACACTGCACTTTGATAAAAACTACAACAGTCGCTGAAATGGTATGTGCTTTTCAATAGGGGAAAATACTGACCTTTATGACAGAAAAGGAGTGATAGAGAATAATACATTTGCTGTGCTAAAATAAAATACTTGCACAGGAAACTTCAGAGCTGTGCAACCCTACCTGAAACAAAATGCAATGAAAAACCTCAGTTGGATCAGCTTTGTACACAGCCTTGTCCCACAGCCTTAAAGTGAAATTTCTTCTTTCATAGCTATCCCCAGAAATTTGGGTTTTGCACCTTATTTTAGTCAATTTTATCAATAGAGATTAAAAACCATCATGATCATCATCTAATCATCACAGACCGGCTTCGTTGGAAGCGACCTTAAAGATCATCTAGTTCCAAGCCCCTGCCATGGGAAGGGACACCTTCCACTAGTGCAGGTTGCTCAAAGCCCCATGTTGAGCTTTTCATCACCCAACACCCCAAGTCCTTCTCCTCAGGGCTGCTCCCCATTCAGTCTCCACAGCCTGCATTTGCCCATAAAAGTATAGACACCATCAGTAAATGAAATATACGTAATAAATATTGTAACGTATTTCCTGGAACCTCAAGTTCATCTGTTTACTTATAAAAAGTGAGTTCAGTCTGTTTCTCCAGCTGAATTAAGAAACCCCTTCAGAGCTTCAAAAAATCCTGACAATTCCCCTTCTTCCCTGCCCTACTCCTGGCATTTCCATGCCTGGTATTGACAGAGCAGCATGGAGATGCTGTAACTCAGCTGAAGCCCAGCCTTTGCTCCATTACAAGCATTTCAAACCACCCAGCTCCATGTGAACTTTTTTGCCAACTCTTCCTCAATCAAGAGAAAGACAAAGACTGTAATCGCCATTGCTTTATGATTGCTACCATCGCTACAACATGACTACATCTTTCACTGGTATCTGAAGGGGAGTCCGTGAATCATTTAATGTGGCACAGCAGGAAGGATCTTGACCATGATCTCAATAGGACTTCTCAGATTTTACAGTGAGGGCAAACTACTTCTCTGGTACACTTCTTATGAGTAGGAAACAGGCCACTCAACAAAGACCCTCCCTTTATTACAGGATGATTCTTTCATTCACCTGTATCTCTGAGAAATTATAGTTTAATTCCAGCACTTTGACTATTTCAGAGAAGCTGTAAGTAGCTTTTAACCAAACCTTTTATTAATAGATGTTGCATCTTAGGTGATAGAAGAGTAATTTGATGCAGAACGTCAAAGAGCTGATGCTTCTTTAAAATTAAAAGCAAATCAAATGTTTATGGAGAGTCTTTGTGTGATTAAAATCTGTCATTACTAAGAAATTCATTTCCACATCTATATTTGAACAACTAGACTTAACAAGTACCAAGGTGATCATAAAATTGAGTGAGAGCTTTTACTGGCTTAATGATAATAAAGAAACCTTTTATTTACTTAGTCTGCTCAAGTAAATTGATTTATTTATATAAACTGCTGAAGTAAAAAATAATACCTAGCAGTAGCAGGAAATAACAGCAGTATTGTGCAGCTACAAGGTCACTTGTGGGCTATATATGCTTCATAAAGCCAGTGAAAATCTGATTAAAAACTTGTAAAGAGAAAACATACAACATTACTAGTTAAACTTATTTCAGAACATTTCATACGGTTTACAGTAACAAGATGTGTCTTAAGAGAACACACAAGTAGTTAAAGGTATTTCTAGCTTATATATTGGTTGCTAGAAACAACAAATTCTACCAGTTTGTGTTACAAACATAACAAAAAGTCCTGACTGCTAGGGAAGAAAAGATGATCTTACCTCCTGTGTAGCTAAGTGCTAATAATCTGGTGCTATTTCAC
This sequence comes from Pezoporus occidentalis, assembly GCF_034315485.1. Lineage (NCBI taxonomy): Eukaryota > Metazoa > Chordata > Aves > Psittaciformes > Psittacidae > Pezoporus > Pezoporus occidentalis. The sequence continues at coordinate 8,123,989 of NW_026916294.1, forward strand.
AAGCCCAACAGGGTACTGAATTTCTAGACTATCTTGCAGATCTTGACATATGAATGATTCAGTCTTTTGTACACCAGAATTTTATCTCATGCTAGTAATATCGTATGTGCTAGTCCAAGGTCAGATTACTGTGGTCAACGCATCCAAATTTACACTGCCAGGTCCCTCAACACCAAGCCAAAGCCACAGTGAAGAGGGAGGGAATCAGCAGAATGACATGGAGAGCAGGTCCTGCCTTGAGGTCCCTACACATGGGACTAAACCACAAGCAAGTAGTAAAAATGATTTTCCAATGTTTCAACCACACTGTCACCCTGCTTTTATGCACGGATACCACATGCTCAGATCTGCCAGCTACCAGGTCTTCATAATACTCCCCAAAGCCTATCTTGCAGGGCCATTCTTCCTGAGAATTGCTGGTTATCTCCTTGTTCTGTACAGGCACTACGCTGCAATGTCTGAGTTTTAAACTTGGCTGCAAATGCTTTACATTCAAACACTCCTTTTTCACTGAAATGAAATAACCTGAGTCAACCGTCTCCTTTCTACTGGGTTGATCACCATCCAAGTTAATCAGAACTGCTTTGCCTGAAGTTTGAAAGACCTACAGAGCCCTATGCCTAAAATTTTTATCTGGAAGGTGCTTGCAACTAAACTCAATCATGCTTTGCAAAGCAATGACTTCATAAAAGACTATCATTTTGAGAGTGGCCAGCTTTCCATAGCAGTTAAGTTGAACCAATACCTGTGGTGAAGCAAGAAGGGAAAACTCACATATGTAACTTTACATGTTTACATTTTTCCTTTGCAAAATAACCTTCAATTATAAATTGATCTAGAGTTTGACAAAGGACTGAAATCTGGGGATATAGCAAGGGTTAAAAGCATTACCTGACTTGGAAATAAAATGGTTTGTTTCCAATGCAATTATCTGACCCTTATGCAACTTGATGTTACAGACAACATAGCAGATCACAGTTGTGGCATTAATAAACATAGTACCAAGGAACCACGCTAGATAACACTTTAATTCCACAAAATACAATGTCAGAGGGGGGTGGCTTTCTTTTTAATGTTTTAATATTGGCTGAAGTTAGTGTATTGTAGTTATGAAAATATTTCTAAAGACCTTTTTTACAAAGTACCTTGTTTCATCCAAGTATCTACTATCATAAAATCTCCTTGAATTTCTATTTGCATGAAGAAGGCTTGCCAGCAAAGCTGCACCAGTACAGAGAACCATCGCTAACTTAGTCTAAGACTAATCCAAGCAGTTTGCAGCAAACTATCTAACATTCATTTCATAGAATCACAGAATAGTTTGGATTGGAAGGGACCTTAAAGCTCATCCAGTTCCAACCCCCTGCCACAGACAGGGACACCTTCCACTAAGAGCAGGTTGCTCCAAGCCCTGTCCAACCTGGCCTTGAACACTGCCAGGGATGGGGCAGCCACAGCTTCTCTGGGCACCCTGTGCCAGGGCCTCACCACCCTCACAGGGAAGAATTTCTTCCTAATGGCTCATCTCAATCTCCCCTCTGTCAGGTTAAAGCCATCCCCCCTTGTCCTGTCCCTACAGGCCTTTGTCAAAAACCCTCTCCAGATTTCTTGTCAGCCCCTTTAGGCACTGGAAGCTGCTGTAAGGTCTCCCTGGAGCCTTCTCTTCTCCAAGCTGAACAAGCCCAGCTCTCTCAGCTTCTCTGCAGAGCAGAGGTGCTCCAGCCCTCTGATGATTTAATTCTTAACCTCTAAAACTGTATTGGGCACTTCCCTTTATTTTTACACTGTAGCTGTTTCTGGCTATAAAGATGAACTTGAAAGTAATTCAGAATGCGCTAACCAATGTTATCTAAAAATAGGTAGGACAATCTCAGACCATATTAAGCAGAGGAGAACAAAAAAAAAGGGGCTGGGGGGGGAGGGGGGGGAAGAGGGGTAGAGGAGGAAAGAATAATACTTCCTCTACATCTTCCCAAAGGCAAAATTCTGAGAGGCTGTGAAGTCTTTATATCATAATTCAGTAGGTCAACCCTACAGGCAGAAGAACTACTCATTTTTAATGACCTGTGTGGCAAAGTTTGCCTTTTCTCATACTGCACACAGAACAGATTTTCATTTCTCTATGGGTTTTTATTATAGAAATCATTCAAGCAAACAAACATTCACATGAAGGCATGGTACATATGCTTTGGGGCTTTTCCTCTAACCTTGAAAACAAAGAGAATAATAATACTGAGATTGAAAAGCTTAAAAGCTTTATATTTAATCGCATCAAGCATTTAACTTCAATGGAATCTTAGGCCAGTCCATGTACCACCAGCTATTTTAAATCCAGTATTTGCAGAATATTTTTATATCAAAAAAAAAAAAACAGTATTTTGCAAATTAATAACCAGTAAATTTATTTTTTAAAAGAGCTTATGAGCTATCTAACAAATGGTTTGCAAAGCTTGAGGTAAAATCTTGCTCACTAGAAGGAAATTAAGTATTAACAACTTTCTGTGCCACTGTGTGCAATCTCCACACTTGTGCATCTCAGCTCAGACTTCCCAAGCAACTTGGGGTCTTAGGTTTAAAAATCATTCTTGTTACTTTTACAGCACCATTCAGCAGAATTAATTTTGATGGGTTTAAGTATACTTTCGCAAGAAACGTTTATGGAGAAATGATCACACTGAAGTTGACAATCTGATTACCTAGTTTCAAAACAACATAAATTAAAATGGCTGCACTAGCATACAAAGCTTTATAAAGGAAAAGCTGAGTGAACTTTAATTACAGCAGCATTTCCCGTGCTGCTGTGTTACTGACAGGTCTATTGCCTCTTGCTTCAAGCTAGGATTACAGCTTTACTCAAGGGCTTTCTGTTTGAGAACCTCCGGCATAAGCTTTCTATGACAAAGTGCATGAGGAAAGCGCCCAGAATTGCACTGTCTAAATCAGCATAGCTCAGGGCTTTTAAAAAGGAGAATCTGGCATCCTACAGGAGCCCTGACCTCTTCTAGAGAAAGCTAAGCCCAGCAATGGCACAAGAAAGGATACAGTGCTGAAATCCAGGGAGTGGAAACCATGAAGCAGCTCGATGAGACTAGTAATATTGAAAAAAACATTAAAGCAACATCACAGTTGAGAAATCAAGCACTCAAACACCAGGAAATTCAAGTGTTATGATTATTTATTCACCATTAGCTCAAACACCTTGCACACAGCCTTCTTTCAGGGGCATAAATCAGACAAGCAGTCTGGCCTAGGTAATACTCTCAGTCCCACTCTCCAGCTGCTACAAAACATCCTACCTACATTAAAGCCACCAACTTTTTATAATGTCTTTAAATCCCCTAACAGAGAGGAGATTTGAATGAGACATTGGGAAGAAATTCTTTCCTGTGAGGGTGGGGAGGCCCTGGCACAGGGTGCCCAGAGAAGCTGTGGCTGCCCCATCCCTGGCAGTGTTCTAGGCCAGGTTGGATGGGGCTTGGAGCAACCTGGTCTAGTGGAAGGTGTCTCTGGCTGTGGCAGGGGACTGGAACCAAATGAGCTTTAAGTTCCCTTCCAACCCAAACCATATAATTCAGTGCCTCATGCTGCTAAGGAAGAAACAAAAAGTCTTCTTCCCTCATGCTCTTAGTGATAATCATCATAAAGTCACTGAAGGCTATATGAATTTCAAGGAAGAGCTGACACTAAATTGGTCACTAAAAGTGAAGTTGAACCTTTACAGACCTTTATAGCATGACAATCTCACAACTTCCACTGTGCTTTTAGGGATTTCTTCAGACTTACATAAGGCTGTCGTGAGACCATAGCTTGATGGGACTGCATGAGAGAGGAACAGAGGAAGGCAAATAAGCAAATTCATTTTTTTAATGTTTTGGTTTTTTTTTTCCAATCAGGAATCACCTTCTGGACTCCATTCCAGCTGCAGTCTGTGCACATACAAATTCTGCTGCCAGACAGCTTTAACTCCAGCCATTCCTTTGAGGTCATTAAGGATTTTTGTACCTGCAGGACAGTCAAACACACAAACATAGTCTGTACCCATCTTTGCACATCTCTCTTCCAAGAAGGCTCTACTGAAGCAAGAAATTTTCCCAGCAGACATGATTTTCCTCCAGGCATGTGCTGCAGAAAGTCAGAATGTAGCTGCAATATCAAACTCCTTGTCTTTAGCTACACAATATACCAATTTCTACCTCACAGAAGAATCTCAGTACACACCTACCAAAAGCTACAAAGAAAATGTATCTCCGCATGCAAAATCTTAGGTGATGCTGAAACCTCCTCCAGTTATTATGTGCAAGTGCCAGGATAGAGTGGGAGAAAATCAGAGTTTTATAGAAATTTATAAAGGCAAAGTGGAGGGCTTTGACAAGGTACTGAATATTGGCTCAAGTCTTGTAAAAATCATATTCTGAGCCTCCTGGAGAGTCACTCATAGGCTCAGAGCACAGAAAAAACAAATGGTTGAACAATTCCCTTGCTTTTTCTTTTCTATTGTATCCTAGAAGAGTATTTCCCTTTCTAATAAGGCATGCTTACTAATCTTGCAATCTGAAATGAATATAATTAAAACTATGCTGTGGAGGGATACCACTCTCATAAGAATATAATCCATACACCTATAAACATAATAAACTGTCAGAACTAAGCCACCAAAATAAGAATGAGACTTTTCCACTTATTCTCTTGACCTCCACTTTTGCCATAAACAGAAATATCTTACAAGGACCATGCCAAGTTTCCTCACTTCCCAAAATTAAATCCCTCTTGGACAGCAGATCTGATCTGACTACAACCCTGATGCTGTAAACGTTATGGATGGATGAAGTCTGGGGCAAGATGGGAGAAGAACTGGTAAGACCGCTGCCAGCTCAGCCAAGACTCCACTGGTGCATCTGCAAAAGAAGCAGTTTGAAGAGATGAGCCCAAAGATTAATTAGAAAGATCTTGCTGACTGTTCCTGATCTTTATAAAGTACTAGTCAAAGCAGCATGTAGTGTTTCCAGTATAAATCCAGTGTATTTTTGCATCCCTTGTCCTCTTACTTCATCAGAGTTTCTTTACAGCTATTTCCTCCTCTACAGCCTTGTCCACTCTGTTACTTTTAGCTCTACCCTTATTCCTTGTCTGCTGTTTTGTCTTCCCTCACTGGTTATGAATTCTTACCTCATTTACGGAAGCTCAAAGCCTACAAAATACTGCCAGGATTACTCTGCACCCAGTATTCCTACCTGAAGTCCCAGGAAAATACTCAGCGTAAAACATTCAAATAAAAAAATCATTTCAGGATCCCTGGAAACAAGACATTTGGAAAACTCTTGAGGGTTGGTGTTTTTTTTTGTTTAGTTCTATGTTTGTGTATCCAGGCTCTGCAACTACATCAAGAAAAGCTGCTGCTTCTTTGCTGTAGCACTAAGGCTGTATGCATGCACCCAGGACTGCTCATGACCCTTCTCACAAATCTATGCTTCTCTCATGTTGCACAGGGATGCCCACCCTCGTGCATTCTGTCACAGCCAATTGCAACTACTCCAGGCTTCATGGTTTTTGCTGAGATCAAGAGATGAAGTGGCAGGTATCTGGCCTCATGTTGCTCAGTAAAGAGCTGAAATTAGCAACGCTGAGACAGCTGTAATTCGACCCACCATTACAAAGATGTTTGAGCCTTGTTGATAACAGGTGTATGACACCAAAGCAAACAGCAGCTAAAAATGGGATGGCTGTAACTTAGGAGCCCACAGTGACATCTACTGGCATGATTCTCTTTGAAGTACCATTAGAAGATGCCATTAACAGTCACAGAAGACCCTTTTTCTTCCTTTCTATATCAAAAGCAAGGAAACTGATACTATGAAATCACCTATAATCTTGAAAGATGAGTGCCTGTATATAAGGCAGGTTACAGAGTACTGAACTTGGCTCACACTGAAAAATGAATCCTAAACCTTTTGGCATTCCCCTCTCCTATTCAATTGTTTTCTTCCTAAAAAACACACACCCCGAGCACTCTTAGAGTGTAGTCAGAGATAACACATACACAAGCTGGCATCTTCTTTTGCTTGTTTCATTGAGAGCACAGCTCCTGATCGGAGTGGGAGCATCGCCAGGTTTCTCACAGTGTTAAATCCTTCCAAGTTTTTCCAACTGCCAATTTTTTTCCCCTTCTTCAAAGAAGAGTGTTAAATCCTCCAAATCTGAATTGCCCAACTTGAACATACTCCTAAAGCATATAAACCGCATCTGAAAACTTGGAACTGCTTTTCAGTAACATTTGTAATAGGATTTTAACAATACTAATTCCATTCAGCAGTTCTACCTCCATGGCTCTTTTCCTAATTTGCTGCTGCTGCTGTTGTTAACTGAAATGTCTTTCTTTAAAGCTCAACTGCTTCACAGCATTAACAAGCAACTTTAGCACTGTGGGTCAAGCCTTTTCAGGTCACCTTTCTCTATAATGAGGTAAGAGAAGGGACACACAAGCAAGATGCTTTGATTATCCTATAGGTGAAAGCATGTAGTTCAGGTCAAGCGAAGGGATTCTCTGCCCTGGTGAGACCCACGCTGCAATCTTGCATCCAGCTCTTGGGCAACAAAACAAGAGAGACATGGAGCTGTTGGAGCGAGGACAGAGGAGGCCACGGAGATGCTCCAGGAGCTGGAGAACCTCTGCTATGGAGCCAGGCTGAGAGAGCTGGGCTTGGTCAGCCTGAAGACGGCTCAGGGGACACCTTAGAGCAGCTTTCAGTGCCTAAAGGGGCCAACAAGAGAGGCTTTGACAAGGGCCAGCAGGGACAGAACAAGGGGGAATGGCTTTAAACTGACAGAGGGGAGATTGAGATGAGACACTGGGATGAAATTCTGCCCTGGCACAGGGTGCCCAGAGAAGCTGCAGCTGCCCCATCCCTGGCAGTCCTCAAGGCCAGGCTGGATGGGGCTTGGAGCAACCTGGTCTAGGGGAAGGTGTCCCTGCCTGTGGCAGGCATTGGAACTGGATGTTTCTTTAAGGTCCTCTCCAACCCAAACCCACAGATTCCATGATTCTATGATTTTAGGATATATATGAGTGTTCAGCCCCAGTATGCAGACTGTGAGACCTGCTAAGTCAGGATGTTTAACAGCAACACGGAAGAGAAAATAGGTGTTGCTGTTAGTAACAAAATCTGAGAAGGAAAACAGAGAAGTCCACAGTTCACCTGGCAGGACTCGGAGTAGCCATGAGGGTGGGTATCCTGAAGCTTCCAAGAGGTGGCCAGCAGGAGAGAGAGGGAAGGACAAACAGGCCTCACCAAAGCTGGACAGGGAAGGAAGCACTTTGACAATTCCTGCTAAGTAAAGCAGTAAAAGGTCTTACATGCCCTTCTGTATCAAAAACCTGCAGAACCACAATGCCTTCCCTCCCTTAAAATAGACCATGAAATAGGAAAGTCAGCAGAAGTTGACTCATGAATCTTTTAAATCCAAATTACGTATTTTTTTTTTTAATTTAGGTATCCAGTTACAAAGCCTTGACCCATCTACTGTCATAAGCATAAATCTGCTCCTTATCTGGGCATGCAAAACATATCAGTACAAACACGGCACTATCTAGGGTACCCTCAGCTCTAAAACACGCTACCCATCCATCCACAAATGACAAAGTAGGACAGCTCGTATAATGAAGAGTGTCAGGATGGAGCTGACAACCTGCCTGGCAGATATAGCAGGGAAGGACACATGAAATGGGCAGCATGGACAGCCTAACATGGCAGGCTCAGTACTCTGTGCTATGAGGACTTTCCTGAAGTTTAGGTGTGTTGCTCAGCTGTTTAGACCACCCACGTCAAGTCACCTAGACCATCTGAAAACCTAAGACAAGACAAAAAGATGGAAAAAACACTCCAGAACTACCAGTAGCCTACTGGTTACATCATTCACCATGCCTGTGCAAGACTAAATTTCAACTCACAATTACTCAGGTCAAGGATAACTGCATTTATAAAGAGCTTTATCCTATTTTGGAAGCCTGGACACTTCAACTATATCAAGACCTAACCAGAAAAACCCATCAGGAAAGAGATGTCACCAGTCTGCAGGATAATATTTGTGGACAGCCAACTGCTGAGTGGTAGTTCAGAATGTGAGTTGGTGAAATGGTCAAAGGGGCAAGAAGTGGTTTAAATCAAGATTCAAAAAAGGCTTAAAAATGCAGTTCGGTTATCACATCCTTGAGTATTATGGATGCAAAACAGGACACGCAGAATCGCAGTATCAGTTAGGTTGGAAAAGACCTCCAAGATCATCAGGTCCAACCACTCCCCCAGCACTGCCAAGGCCACCACCAAGCCATGCCATGAAGGGGCTCGTATACACGGTTTATAAACACTTCCATTGTTTACACTGCCCTGGGCAGCCTGTTCCAATGCCTGACCATCCTTTTGGGGAAGAAATTGTTCCCAATATCCAGTCTAAACCTCCCCTGGTGCAGTTTGAGGCCATTTCCTCTTGTTCTACCACTTGTTCCTTGGGAGTAGAAATCAGCCACTTCCTGGCTCCATCCCCCTTTCAGGCAGTTGTAGAGAGTGATGAGGTCCCCCCGAGCCTTCTCTTCTCTACACTAAACCACACCCAGGTACCTCAGCCATTCCTCATCACACTTGTGCTCCAGGCCCTTCACCAGCTTCATTGCCCTTCTCTGGACCCGCTCCAGCACCTCAGTGTTTTTCTTGTCATGAGGGGCCCAGAACTGAACACAGGATTTGAGATGCAGCCTCACCAGTGCCCAGTTCAGGGGGATAATCACATCCCTGGCCCTGCTGGCCACACTACTGCTAATACAGGCGAGGACACTTGGCCTTCTTGGCTGCCTGGCCACAAGCTGCTCACATCCAGTGACCATCAATCAGCACCCTGACATCATTATATAGCTATTCAGTTAAAAGACAGAAACAGGGGAGAAAAAAAAAAAACAACTAAAAAAAACCCCAACAAACAAAACAAACCCAGACAGGACAGCCCTCGAGATATTTACATCAACAGACTAGAACCAAGTTTTCCTGCTTTAATTTCAAAGAGCTGTCTCTCCCATGGAAGAGGCGGCCAACATTTCCAGACTGTATGAAATTTTAACAAATTCCAATTCATGCGAAATGGAATGTAAGAGCTTTTATTAAATTCTGAATCTGCTCCTAATTCATCAATCTGTTCTGCAACTGCCAAATATAAAACCCACATATTTTGAGGATAAAAATTTAATGTTTTGCCTTTGATAAGACTATTCATGTATTTGAACATGTGTTTCAGGGGTGTTCTGGCTGGAGGCGTAACCACAGAGCCTTTATTCTTTAATGTTACTGGAAAAGAAAACAAGCACTAATCCCAGTTTTCATTTCTAAGAAATTCTAACATTTGGCTTTTAACAGGTGTTTCCCTGGGTTTCTCAGAAAACACTAAAACTTGGTGTCACGGTTTAAAACCAGTCAGGCAGCTCGTTCACTCACTCCCCCTACTCCCAGAGGGACAGAGAGGAGAATTGAAAAGAATGCAACTCCCCCTGGTTGAGATAAGAACAGTTTAGTAACTAAGGTATAACACAAACCACTACTGCCACCACCAATAATAATAATGATAAAGGAAATAACAAGGGAAGAGAATACAACATCTCACCACCCGCCAACCGGTAACTCGCCCCCCAGCCCGACCAAGCACTGACCAATACCTCATCCAACCCCGCAGTGCCCTAGCCCTTCTGGGTAACTCAGTTACACCCTGGGCATGACGTGCTATGGTATGGAATACCTCTTTGGCTAGCCTGGGTCAGGTGTCCTGTCTCTGCTTCCTCCTGGCTTCCCCTCCTCCCTGGCAGAGCATGAGGCTCACAAAGTCCTTGGCCAGGCTAAATCATTTGAGCAGTAACTAAAAACATCGGTGTTATCAGCACCGTTCCCAGGCCGAAAGTCAAAACACAGCACTGCACCAGCTACTAAGAAGGAGAAAAAATGACTGCTACTGCTGAACCCAGGACACTTGGCAAACCTGCAAACCCAGGGAGGGGAGGCTGGCGTGGATTTAAAACCTGATCTGTAGTAACACAGGTAAAACCCATGGGATTTCTACTTGGCAGAATTGGTCAGGCCAGAGATTTTAATGTTTATTGGTGGTCTGGGGAGGACCTTTGCATATCTGGAAGAAAAAAAAAAGGATCTGATATGTAACTCCCACAGTATACTGCAGCAAGACAGAAAGACTTAGTTTAATGCTGAAGTGATGGAGAAACCATTCTGAATTAATGAAGCAAATGGAGCTATTTCTATTCATGTCATCTAATACAAAGTTAAATATTTGGTTTGTGGTTCCTGGTGAAAAAGGGAAAATTTTTTTTCCAAATTAAAAGTTATTTAAAAATTATAAATTGGTCATATTTTTCATTGAAAATTCACTTATGCAGAAAATGTGCCAGACCATCAACTTACTTGTATGGGTTTCAGCACTACAAGACACCTCAGCTGCTAACACTCTTACCAGCTCAAAACATTTTAAAGGCCTGATAACATTTCTGTTAATTTCATCCACATGCAAGCTGGTGTCTATTTAGATGATGCTGAAGAGAATTCTCACTTGATTCAAATCTTGGATCCTTAGTTCAAAGTTCCTAATTAGTGGAAAATCCTAAGACCCTACTAAAAGTAGTCTGACACAGAATCATAGAATAGTTTGGGTTGGAAAGAACCTTAACATCATCCAGTTTCAACCCCCTGCCACAGGCAGGGATGCCTCACACTAGCCCACATCGCCCAAAGCTCTGTCCATACAGAATGTGTCCTATTTTCTAATCCTTCTTTAAAATTTTATTAATGAAAGTTGTAGATTTGCGTTTATTTTCCAGAACATATACGATCTGACTGTGAACACTCCCTTGAATTATTTAGGAAAGACTCCATATAAATAAGAATCAATATTGTCACTAAAAAACTCTTGCGTGCCCTGACTTACAATTTCTGAAATTTGAGATTAAGCAACCCTTCCTGACTCATTGTTTGATCAATCTATTCAGCATATTGAAAATAATAGTCTGATTTTCAGTAACTTTTTTGAACTTCTGTCTATTACAATTATTTCACACAGCTGTAAACAACAGTTGAAATACAAGGACTTTTGTTTTCTCCGGGCCAAAAGGACCACAACATAAATACTTCCTCAAGACACCTTGGTGATTTCACTGACAACTTCTATTAACACCATGGGAAGGACCATTTCTAAACAGCAAATCCTCAGTCCCTGACTCAGAGGATATAACCAAGCTGAAAGACCTGAGCTTGCTCAGCCTAGAGAATAGAAGACTCCGCGGAGACCTTGTAACAGTCTTCCAAAACCTAAAAGGGCCAACCAGAGATCTGGAGAGGGGCTTTTGACAAGGGCCTGTAGGGACAGAACAAGGCGGAATGGCTTTAAACTGACAGAGGGGAGATTGAGATGAGAAATTGGGAAGAAATTCTTCCCTGTGAGGGTGCTGAGGCCCTGGCACAGGGTGCCCAGAGAAGCTGTGGCTGCTCCATCCCTGGCAGTGCTCAAGGCCAGGTTGGACAGAGCTTGGAGCAACCTGGTCCAGTGGAAGATATCCCTGCCTGTGGCAGGGGGATGGAACTGTATGAGCTTTAAGGTCCCTCACAACCCAAACCAGTCTGGGATTCTGTAAAACAAAATGGAATATGAGCAAACTATTAGAGAAACACAAATCGCTTATCATTAAGAAGAGGGTGGAAAAAGCATCTCTGTCATAAAGCAATAGTCTATAAAAGTATTGAACAGTCATTTAGTCCAGCTGACAGCTATAACACTTCAAAAGTTCAATAATTTCTCAACTAGAAATGTGGTAGTGCCAAAAACACATCAAATGGGCTTTTAAGAAGTCATGCCATCTGCTATGTTAATACTGCAATTTCTGATCGCTGGCTTTAGTATCAGCAGTTTATGAAATGGGTGAATTCTTTTTCACCCTTTCCACCAGCCCTACAGCACAAACTTACCTATTATCATGTCCACACAGTAATACAGACAAGAGGCAAGGGACATTCTCTAATTAGACTGCAATGTCATTAGCTCATCTGGAAATCACTTGGCAGTGTGTCATGCAGGAGAAGGTAATTATTCCTCTTTTAATCATTTCCATCTGTTTGAGCGCTGTTGCCATTCCTTTGCCATGCTTCAGACCAGTTCAAGCATTCTCCTAGCATCCCCCTAGCTCTGCCCCCTTGCAAGTATTTATAGAAGTAGTACAAGAAGGTGCCCACTCACTGCTTAATATATACACAGGCTCAAATACCCATTCTAATTTACAACTATTAGGTAATCAGACCCTTCTATAGAATTAGTGCCACAAGACACAGAAGCAATTAATGTGATGCCAGACTTGGTGGCAGCACCCTTCCTGAAGCCATGCAACAAAGCACTTTCTTCCTGGGCAGGCCAACATACTCCATCAAACCTTGGTTATTCAGTGCTAATCAGTAATTACCAGTCTTCTCCATTCATACACTCCTACAACCAGCTGCTGGCTCTCCTTGTCAGCCCACAGAACCACCAGCCATTGCAATGAAGCATTTGACTCAGCATACAGTCGGCTGGAACTTGGCCATGGATCCGTCTGTGGCCTCATAAATATTCATGCTCTCACAAAATTTCAAGCTTTTCTCGCATGAATATCATCATGTTTTCTGCCAAAAAGTCAAGGAAGGGCATTATCCAGTCTGACTGACTGCTTGGGTGGGATAACCCCGACAAATGCCTTCTGATTTTACTGGTGGCCCTCTTACTGATATATCCCTTACCTTCAAGACTCAAATAAGAGAATATTCAGCATCTCCCAGGACCCCTTTGACGTGGAATCATAGAATCCCAGACTGGTTTGGGTTGGAAGGGACCTTTAAGCTCATCCGGTTCCACCCCCCTGGCACAGAGGCAGGAACACCTTCCACTGGACCAGGCTGCTCCAAGCCCCATCCAACCTGGCCTTGAACACTGCCAGGGATGGGGCAGACACAGTTTTCAAACCTCATAATTAAAAAGCCTCTACAAAGACCTATGTAAAGTTGATCTGCTACAAAACTTGATGAATGACAGAAATGTAAACATAGATGATACTGTATTACCAAACACATACTTGACCTGAGGGGAAAATGTAAACAAAAAAATCAAACCCAGACTTATGTATTAACACGTTTTTTGCTAAACCACAAACAACATTACTGCCCCACAGGGCTAAGTCTCACTGGGAGCCAGTCCACTGTCTAACTACCAGTAGAACAGCCATAACAAATTAAATGCAGGCACTAACAACCCCCAGCAACCCAGCTGTTGTTCACATTGTGCCACGGTGATACACTTACCCCAGAAATTCATTCATTCACTTATAACCTGCTCTCTCAAGTAATTACTTTGGCAAAGTGCTGACAAATCAATGAAACATGGTAAAGAGTGGAGGCACCCCTGCTACTGGAGCTGGTCATCCAAATTCTTTTCTGAATGTTGCTGATTTTAATCTGTATTGTTACAGGGTAACAGGCTTCTCTTCCATCCCTGCCAGCAGACTTGAGATAGGTTTTATGAAGAAATAAAACCTCTTTCAATCAGTTCAGATTTCATCAGCTTTCAACCAGCAAATTCTCATTCTATTTAGCATCTGTTTGAAGCACCCTGGTGGGATGGAAGTGGTGGATGCACAGCCAGCTGCTGCCATGGACGCAGAAAGATGACTTCAGTTTGTAAGGCACGACACTGAAAGTACATGTAATAGTGAAAGACACCTCTTAATCAGATGAGATGGTACAGAGAGCTGTTCCAAAGCCTCCCTCTGCTAAGTTGTTGCTTTACTCATCCCACTTAGAAGGCACTCATCCCCCCTACAGCCTCTATAAATTTTTTTCCATAGATTTGTATGTCTTGTCACTACACACAGACATTGCTGGAGCCTACAGGAGGAACTAAACATATTCTGACTCTACTATTTCAGAAGACATTCAAAATCAGCTATCTATAAAGCAGTTTATAAAATGTAAACTGCAGTAAGCCCAGCAATAAATATTACTATCAACATCCTTCAATTTTTCACCCTCAGACACATCAACACTGTCTCCTGAAGCGGTTTCTGACTCAAATAGGATCTACAAACCATAAAGAGTCACACTGATGTATCGCCGACCAAACACATTTAAAGCCTCGCAATGATCAAAGGCAGCAATGACAATACTTGCAGAAGATATTCTTTAAAACACTCTGTTTCTGACACTCAAATTCTTTACATCAACAGCCTTCTTTCCGGGGTCAATTGTAAGAACACTTTAACGGGTGTCACATGTTTGCAGGACAGTTTGTATTTCCTGGTTTGTGTGGTATCTCACTTCCTCCTGGAAGTACCCACACCGGCTTTTCCCTCATGTAGTTTCTTGCTTTGGCTCCAGAACTCATGTTTATAGAGAAAACTCAATATGATGAATAGTCTCCAAAACTGCAGTCAGTGAGTGCTGTGTATCTCTCTTAGACAAAAAAAAACCCTACACCTCTTCAGCACTCTAAGGAAGTAAGTGTATCAGAAAATTTCAGGGAATCACAGACTGGTTTGGGTTGGAAGGGACCTTAAAGCTCATCCAGTTCCAACCCCTGCCATGGGCAGGGACACCTTCCACTAGACCAGGTTGCTCCAAGCCCCATCCAACCTGGCCTTCAACACTGCCACAGACTGGGCAGGTACAGCTACTGTGGGAAACCTATGCCAGTATCTCACCATCCTCATAGTAAAGAATTTCTTCCTAATGTCTAATCTGAATCTCCTCTCTGTCAGTTTAAAGTCATTCCCCCTTGTCCTGCCCATACAGGCCCTTGCCAAAAGCCCCTCTCCAGATCTCACATTGGCCTCTTTAGGCACTGGAAACTGCCCTAAGGTCTCCCTGGAGCTTTCTCTTCTTCAGCCTGAACAAGCCCAGCTCTCTCAACTACAAAACTTTCCAGAAAAAGACCTGTGAGGTTAAAAATTTCAAACCTCTGGCCCACAATAAAGAATATTTCCCATCAAAACAGTACATTTATGCAACATTCATGTGTATGTTATCACTAATTCACATGGCACAGTCCCAGCTATACTGAGACTGACAGTAACTTCCACAGCTTTAACAAGAACAAGTATTTCCTGCTAGATTTTCAAGATAGAAAGGCCCAATTAAAATGGTCTACTTGAGCTACCCTAGAAACTTATCCAGTGGTTTCCATGTCAAGTCAAAATAATTCGTAGATGCACTAGCACATCTATCTGTCAAAAAAACATTCAGCTCCATTTAGAGATTTTGCCAAGGGAGCAATATATCCCCTTTTCTGCTTTTTGTTTTTCTCATCTAGCTGATCTTTGTATGTCTTTTCATAAAGAAACTTCCAGAGTTAGGTATCTTTCCCTCACACAGGAGATTTTAAGCATCAGTAGTTACTTTTTAAACTTTCTCTTCAGCATATTAATATTTATGCACTGTATTTATAAATTAAAAAAGAAAATCTCAAAAATACGCTGCTTAGTCATTGGGGATGAATAGCATGACTCATAAAGACTTAGATGGTAGCAAAGATAATACGAATCATGCACTGTACCAAATGTTCCCTTACCCACAATGGAACAAACCCCAAATTCCTACTTTCTGTAAAGAACAAAACAGCGAAATGTGTTTCATGTAGCCTGGCTTATAAAGCTGGTTTAGTCATGGTGGTTTTGGTTATTTCCAGATAGAGGGCACATTGATGAGCATCAAAGATACCTTTTCATCCATTTTCCAAGCAACTGTCAATGGCCCATCATGCAGGGCACCCATGAGTCACAAAGCAGGCTGCTCACAGTCGAGCGACGATGTACAGAGATTCCCACACAGTTCCCAGCACGCTGGGAAAAGATTTGGTTTCACTCAACATACATTTCAAATAAAAGGTTTTCTGCAATTTCAAACCTTTCAAAATCGTGATTCCAGTACTAATATTATAAACCTATCCTTTTGGCAAGCACTATTTATCCCTGCTCAGCTCATTAACACTTCCCTCTAGTGATTTAATTTTGGACGAAGGACAGGTAAAATTCTTCCTGCTACTCAGGAGATGCTGTAACGGCAGCACAGGATCCCTTTAAGGGTCTGCAGGTCATACGCACTCTAACAAGGGTCCATGGATTCCTAAGGTGTGCTCGTACCACTAAATAAAAAGGGCAGTCAAAGAGCAAATCTGAGTACCAGATTTATTTAGCAATAATTAGTCTTGCCTTTAGCCACAACTATAGGGATATTCCTGAATTAGACAGAAGGGCAAAAAACAAGTCCTTCATTTTGTCTCAGTCAAGACTTAAGCTGAACACAAACAGAAATTTTTACGAGGTATGTACAAGAACAAAACCTACCAGTTCTGTTCATTTCTGCTAAATGGAGAGATAGTATGTTTGAGAAACCACCTGTGCTGCTTGCAAGGTCTTCAAGCACAAAGGGAAAAGCAAGGAGAGAAAATGTTTGGATGTATCATAGAATGGTTTGGGCTGGAAGGGACCTTAAAGCTCATTTGGTTCCAACTCCCTGCCACAGGCAGAGACACCTTCCACTAGAGCAGGTTGCTCCAAGCACCATCCAACCTGGCCTTGAACACTGCCAAGGATGGGGCAGCCACAGCTTCTCTGGGCACCCTGTGCCAGGGCCTCAGCACCCTCACAGGGAAGAATTTCTTTCTAATGCCTCATCTCAATCTCCCCTCTGTCAGGTTAAAGCCATTCCCCCTTGTCCTGTCCCTACAGGCCCTTGTCAAAAGTCGTTCTCTAGATTTCTTGTCAGCTCCTTTAGGCACTGGAAACTGCTTTAAGGCATCCCTGGAGCCTTCACTTGTCCAGGCTGAACAAGCCCAGCTCTCTCGGCCTGCCTCCAGAGCAGAGCTGCTCCAGCCCTCAGAGCCATCGATCGGCACCCCCAGGTCTTTTTCCACCAAGCAGCTTTTCTGCCACTCTTCCTCAGCCTGGAGCGCTGCATGTGGTTGTCGCAGCCCAAATGCAGGATTGGCTGACCATATATTTATGAACTTCAGCCTTCCTGAATACCTGGACATGACCTGTAGTTTCCATTCACTTCAACTAGTCCCCTTCAATCACTTTCCTCCAACCAGTCTTCCCTGATGTTTCTTTCTTTAAAAGGAAAGAAAAATAATGAGCCCAATGTTTTGAACTGGAAGCAAGTCAAGCAAAAACCTGTTTGCAGCTCCTGCTCAGAAAGCAAAAACATGAGAGGGAAAATGAAATAAATATAATAAATTATTCCACAAAAGCCATGTAATGCTCTGAATTATGCTCATATATTTTATGGCTTTCATTTTATGGACATTGACCAGGAAAGCTATTTATGCAGGAACATTTTCACATAGCCTGCAATTTGCATGCCATCAGTTTTGCTGCCGAGTTTGAAATGGGAACTAGAATAAGACTGACATCTATGGTGAGCAGATCCTGGTGTGTTGGGCAGGCCACAAAATTTGCTTCTCAGAGTCTCTAAAGCTGAAAAAAAAAAAGTTAATTTGTTCCTGGGACAGTGCATACTGAAAATACTAACATTGCTAGTGCTACCTCTAAGAAAAACAGATATTTTCAAGTGAGATTATGAGATAAAATTCTCTTCTCCTCTCCTAACATGACAAGCAAAACCATTGATTTTTGAAATCATTTCTAATCTTGTGGGAAGCAATACTGGTTTACTGTCATTTATAAATGAGAGAGAACCCTCAGTAAAACAGAAAACAAAGAGAAGAAAAATTTGTTTATGCCTTTGAGCTTCTCAGAGCTGATTATGCTATAGTGATGGTCTGATTCCTTCTGCAAAGGAGTCACACTGGTTTGGGGGGGGAAGGGGGTGTGTTTAAAAACATGAGAGTGCTTGAACTGTTTTGAAACTGGGACAGTCCTTGTGCCAGCTTCACTGTCAGTGGAGTGATTAATTTCTCATTGACACAAATGGCGTGAGTAAGCTAGGGGTGGTTGCTCATTTCCTGCTGACAAGGAGGTTTTAAATTCAAAATTACCAGACTTACCTTGTTTTGGAACGATTCTCAAAGTAAACCTGATAGGATATATTGTGCATCCTAAAACCAAAATCAAACATAAAACAACAGTATAAAGGAACCTGGCTACTTATGAATGTTACAGCATCTGCAACAGAGAGCAAGGATGACTATTTGTACCTTACATCTGAGTGGATAGGAGGCTAGAGGAATTAAGACCAACAACGATTAAAATGATACTGCCAAAATGTGATACATAGCAATTCTCTGGCTGAGTACAAAAAAAAATGAAGGGAAAAAAATATACTGAAAAATTGGCAATAAGTAACATTGTCAATTTTGTAATGCCAGTGATAGAACTGCAAACAGAACGCCCAGGCTCTGAATTTGAATGCTAATGCCCAATACTGTCAACTGAGCAAACCTGCAGCGGTAATCTTATCCATTAATATTGGTGGTTGCTGAATATCACTTCAACCCAACACAACACACGTAGCTACATGTTATTTCTACATTTAGAAAGCAAATCTATCAAGACATAAATAGGAGACTTGGATAAAGTGCCTCCAGTGACCTGCGCACATACTAGATTCCCGATGTTGGAACAACAGTCCTCTCTCTACATGCAGCCAGTGAGCAGAACACATGAAGCATCTAAGCCAGGGCATCAAAGCAAGCCTGGATTCAAAGCAAGCCTCATCTGGCCTTGCCTCTCTCATGTGACTTCACCTAAATGACAACTTTTTACCTTTAAACTTTGTTGAATATTATGTATATTCTGGGTACTGAAGATTTAATTAAATGCATTTATACATGACTGCATTTAGAGACACAGCAAAAGGATCAGAGAACTGACACAATTTGGCACATGCAATTTCAGATGTCAGACACTCCAAACAGTACCTGGAAGCACTATTTCACAGCCAACCCAGAGCAGAAATGTGTCTGAATAAAACATATTTCAACAGATTCTCCAAGTTGCGAGGTGCAGTAAAATTACGCCCTGACAAAACATCCATAAACAACATTAGAATCAAGCTTTTGATATCAGAATAAAAGACAGGGCAAGAGCCAATTAATAAATGATTATTAATGAATAATTCAGGCAATTAATCTTTCAATCTTATTGTTGTCTATCTGTACACCACTACAGATTTTCAGATGCTTCCTTTCTCTTAAACCAGACTATAAAAAAACCGCAAGTCTTTAAAATGAGCTCTTCTTATACAAAAGCCATTATTACACACACCCCCCAAAAAAAAAAACAAAATAAAGCTTACATTTTCATAGAAGCTGTGAAAATCTACCCAGTGTGTAAGAAACTCCTATAACACAAGAATTTTTCCATCATTAAGATTTTGACTTGCATTCTCAAAAGATAAATCATAGAAATCAACACAAGTTTTGACTCAAACATAAGCTTAATGTCTGAGTGTGAACTTCCAAGAAAGCATAAATTTTAAAGAGAGAACTCGGCCAAAATCTACCAGTTTACCTCTGCCAATTCTCACACACTAACCAGACCACCACACACATTACTCGTTTTTGCTGAGCTTGCACAGAAGCATCTTTCAAGCTCTTTGACAGCATGATGTGATTCAAGCAGGTATAATTCAAATATTTACAATATGATTACTTACATCAGGTTTCAATCATTTCTGTAAGCAATTTCAGGGGGAATGAAACTTGGGAAAACATGGAAATTACTACATGTCCATGCTTCCAGAAATACCATGTTTGATGTGCAACATGAATCATTTTTAGCCCTACTAAGACCCTGAAATAGAAGGAAGCTAACTAACTTTAATCAAAGACATTTTTGAGGATGCAGACTGCTCCATAAACCAATAAATAAACAGTCTGAATAGACAAAACACCAAAAATCAGACTGCTTCAGGATAAGCATATGCAGCTTGCTAAAATACTAATGGTTTGAGCAGGACTCAACTACTCAAATCTATCTCCAAAGCCACTTGTGCAATATTCATATCTGTATAAGAAAATTATATTTTCTACAGCCAATTGCTTGACTAGCTTCAGCATGTCAGATATACAGCTTCCAACTGGGTACCCAGGTCTGCCTGCTTGGCTAAGAGAATATAAAAATCAGATTTCTGATCTACTATAATCACCTATCTAGCTCAGGAGATGCTGCAGGAAAACATGTAAAATAATAGAATATAAAAGGAGCATCAAAAGGAGTGTAACCAACAGGTTGAGGGTGGGGATTCTCCCTCCCCTACTCTGCTCTGGTGAGATCCCCTCTGTAGCCCTGCATCCAGCTCTGGAGCAACACCACAAGAGGGATGTGGAGCTGCTGGAGCAAAACCAGAGGAGGCCACAGAGATGCTCCAAGGGCTGGAGCACACCTGCTCTGGAGACAGGCTGAGAGAACTGGACTTGTCCAGCCTGGAGAAGAGAAGGTTCCAGAGAGACCTTAAAGCAGCTTCCAGTGCCTAAAGGGACCAACAAGAAATCTTGAGAGGGGTTTCTGACAAGGGCTTTTTGGGACAGGACAAGGGGGAATGGCTTTAACCTGACAGTGGGGAGACTGAGATGAGAAACTGGGAAGAAATTCTTCCCTGTGCGGCTGGTGAGGCTCTGGCACAGGGTGCCCAGAGAAGCTGTGGCTGCCTCATCCCTGGCAGTGTTCAAGGCCAGGTTGGACAGGGATTGGAGCAACTTGGTCCAGTGGAAGGTGTCCCTGCCCGTGGCAGGGGACTGGAACTGCATGAGCTTTAAAAGTCCCTTTCAACCCAAACTATGCCATGATTCCTGGATAAAAAGCAACAGCTTCAACCAGCCTACTCCTATTATTTATACCAGTTTTGGTCAGAATCTCCTTCTATCCACATAATAGTCTATCTTCCTGACAAGAAGTCTCCATACCTCTGCAGGCCCACTGTTCCACAGTTGCTTCAATCCTACAAAGATATGTTAACTTAGCTCTGCTGACTCATTCTTAGCATCGATTTATGTCAGACAGCAGTAACAGGAGACTGAGCAGTCTGAGAGAGGTAGAATTTGGCTGGGTAGCTGTCAACTGGGGAATGACTTTAGTTCATGGGTCACCTCTGTCCTCACTAAACTGTGTCACTATCCCCCCTCTCCTTGGAGCCTTTCCTTAGGGTGTAGCATCCACAGTGCTGTGTTAAACCTTAAAGGCAGGTACGGAGAATGGAGGTTCAGAAGAGCAGATTAATTGCAAGGGTTTAATATGGAGATTAATCCAGGGGAGACCTTACTGCTCTCTACAACTACCTGAAAGGAGGACGGAGCCAGGAGGTGGCTGATCTCTTCTCCCAAGGAACAAGTGACAGGACAAGAGGAAACAGCCTCAAGCTGCACCAGGGGAGGTTTAGACTGGAGATGAGGAGCAACTTCTTCTCCAAAGGGCAGTCAGCCATTGGAACAGGCTGCCCAAGGCAGTGGTGGAATCACCGTCCATGGAAGTGTTCACAAACTGTGTAGACGAGCCGCTTTGGTTTAGTGGTAGCCTTGGCAGTGCTAGGGGAATGGCTGGACCTGATGATCTTGGAGGTCTTTTCCAACCTGGTTGACTCTGTGATTCTATGAACTCTAATGGCACACCTTCCAAACCAATCCACTGTTTGCATTCACACACTAATTAGTGTTTATATTTGCCTCTAATCTACATATGTATTTTAAACGATCCACCAAAAGTGTGCTCTTACAATTAAGAGTAATCTTCAATTACTTCCAGCTAGTGTGTAGTCTTGCCTGCCAATTAATTACAGAGTTCACGAAAAGTGTTTACAAATGAGGCAACTGGAAGGCTAAATACAGCAGAGGAGGCATGCTGATGAGGCAGGAAATAAAAATGCCCTCAAGTAATTTATGATTCTGTTCTTTTGTCCACAACCAAAGTCTGATGGGAAAGTACTAAAACCCAGCTGGCAATTTTCCAGGGTGCCAAAATGATGGGTTATACATAATAGGTCTCCACAACTCCTAAGATTTATAGCGTATTCCAAAAGATGAGGCTCTTAATGGCAACAATAGATCAGTCCTTGTTTTACAAGTTACAAATGCTTTTTAAAAGCCTTTTTCCTAACAGTCTTTTGACTTCATAACAGCTGTAATTAATGTTGACAGGAGCTGTGCTCCCTAATTTTTCATGCTTTCCAGCAAGAAAGATGTACCATCAGTGATTCAAAAGTTAGAGAAAAAGGAGAACTTATGCAGGAAAGTACTTGGGTCATTAAGTTCAGTCACCTACAAATACATTTTGTAATTGGTCTGATAAACTTCTGTTCCTTTTCAGACTGTCTGGTTGGAATTGCTAGGTTCTAATTTCTAACCTTAAATTTATTCATGCCAGTTTATACCCACCTGCTCTTGTGCCAACATGGTATCCTAAATTAAACAGGCAGGATTTCTTTTCAGAAAAGAGGTAATCACACTGTGGAATTCAGTGCCACAGGTTGCTGGAAGTATAAACGAATAAACTAGAAAGTGTGGATATACATGAGAAATATGTAAGATGAAAAACTGATCAAATAAATTAATGAAAGTTCATCAAGGGCTATTAAAAATGCATAAATAAATTGCTAACATTCCTCAACTTCAGAGTGAGAATGTTAACTACAAAAAACACAACTCCGGCCTTGTCAGTGCCTACATTATTGCCATAAGCATTCAATACTAGCTACTAACAAAGAAAAGGCACTGGGATAGAAGACAGTTCCTTGACTATCCCTGAATAGTATTTTTCATGTAAATATAAAACAAGCAGAAGCCCTCACACCAGAGTCTTTTCCACTTAATTTTTAGTCACTTTATCTAAATTGCAGAGAAAAAGAAAATAAAAGAAAAACTTCACTATAATACTGAAATATGCTGAAGGTAACCAGTGCAGTCATTGCTAGAAACTTTGATGGACTATCATTTTACAAGAAAATTACAGAAAGCAGTGATTAAACACATTTTCTCCTATTTTTAAAGAATTCTTGAAAAAGCCTCTAAATATAAGAGCAGCCCAAACCAGGACCATGATGCAACGTTTGTAAGCGATGCCTTAAATGGCAACTTTTTGATTAGCCTTGGACATATGAAGAAAGATTTACTTTGGATTAACTTTTTCAGTTACTATACAGAACAGTGAATGGGACTGGACAGCACTTCCTATGAAAGTAACAGTAAGAGCTATCTTTGCTTCTGATACACACACTCTAAATGTACTACCATGGAAATACTTACTCCTTTACCCCTTTTATGCTGAGATTCGGTCCCTTGAACATGTCAGATACATAAGGCTGTTGGCTGGTATATTTTAATAGTTGCTGAGGGAAGGCTGGGGGGCCATAGGAATGGACACAGGATGTTACATAGTCTCGAGCAAAATGTTGATGAAAATCCTTTCACAAGGAACTACATCCCCGCCTGAAGCAGGCTTTCAGTGTTGCCCCTAAACTATGATTATATACAGTTCGCAGGCAGGCAAAAAGTCCTGCCAGAAAATGCTATCTCCTGGCACATCTAGTACATCAATGTCTTCTTTAGGCATCTTCAATGACAATTTATTCAGGCAACAGGTCCAGCAAAAGCAGTCTCTGAAAAACTGATTCCAGCTACAATCCCCAAAAAGCAGTACATACTTCTCCAGAGACCAAGGTAGGGAAATGATGACGCTGTGACAGAATTAAGGACTAAAGGTTGTTTCCTCCTCTCAATGAATATGTTTTATTATCTATAAATAACAGGATTGTGGATGTTGGGTTTTCACAGAGAATAAAATGGTATAGTGCTTAATAGAATAGAAAGTAGGTCAGCTTCAGTTTACTTATAAATGTTACTGTTCTCATTAACATTTTTTATAAGGGGAAAATAGTCTTTCCTTACGTTAAGTGACCATTTCTGGACTTTAAATTCTACCCAGTATTTTGCACTCGCAAAGGTTTTTGTAGTATTTTTTATCTTGAAATCTCAACCTTATTGGCTTTTTGTATCCCCAGAAAGTGCAGCTATCCAATTCAAATATTTTGTGGCTCAGATATCTTCTGTACATGACTTTCATGACTAGAACCTAAATCAAAGTGCTAAAAACTGGTCTGCACATAGGGTTTCCAGCTCAAACTAAGGACACTCCCTTGGATGCATGATATCCATAGCATTGACTAGCGAGAAGCACAACCCCTCCTAAAAAACTAAAACCATCCCTGCATCAGCAGAGTGCTTGCTGGCCATTTCCTATCAGACTATCTACACATCCACCCTCCATAAATTGCAGGCTAAACACCTCTAGCACTTAAACCCAGGAATTCATAGGTTTAACTGTCTTCCTTTCAAGTTTAAAGATTAAATGCAGAACAGGAAGTGCAGTATATGCTGTATCAGAGGACAAAGATACTAAGCTAGATCCACCTGTCATTAAAAAGAACAGGAAAGCTCCTGCTGACTGTCTTCAGATGAGACACTTGTTTTGAAACTGAAATCACATGTCTACAACTCTAAAATATGCTTCAAGAACCAAAGCTTCTCTGGAGAGTAATGAGGATTTTGCAGGAACATGTCTGGGAAGATTCTGGAGAAAAGATGACAGAGTTTTGAAAAGTAACTTGAGAGAGGAATTTTAATTACACTTCTGCACTATCTCAATTTTATAAATGAAGCCTTCGTATGTATAAGTGCTCTGCAGTTAAATGGTATTGTTACAAAACCAAAAGGAAAACTTAAAGATGATGAAATGTGGAGAAGCTTATCAAATTGCACTTCTAAGAGGAAGAAAAATTAAATGAAAATTCACCACAAAGGAGCAGATGCTACTCCATGTAGCAACAGTACAGGAAGCAAAAATTTACAACCTGAAAGGAGCTTAGCTCAGAGCCACCATTTTAGGTACTCAACACATACAATTAAGGTCAGATTTAAAGTAAGTTACCTGATGTGTGAAAGCCTAACACAATATATTGGATTTCTTCCTAGTTAAAACCTACTTTCAGTATGAAACTCTGAACAAAAGGAATATGTACTTATGGTTTGGGATGCTGAACAATCATTGGTTGAGAATTTTCAAAAGCATTATTTTGTATCAGGATATGGAAACCAATTCAACACCAGTATCTGCAAAAATAGGACTTCTGTCTGCAAAAATTTCCCTCATGGCTTGTTTTAATATAGAAACACATGTATGTGTCATTTCAGTACTATCTTATATACGAAATTATTTGTTAGTTCGGTTGTTTTGTTTTGTTTTTTTTTTACTGTATTATCATTGCTGCTAGAAAGCTAGTTCAAATTAAAATTAAACAACTCATAGAATCCCAGACTGGTCTGGGTTGGAAAGGACCTTGAAGCTCATCCAGTTCCAACCCCTGCCACGGGCAGGGACACCTTCCACTAGAGCAGGTTGCTCCAAGCCCCGTCCAACCTGGCCTTGAATACTGCCAGGGATGGGGCAGCCACAGCTTCTCTGGGCACCCTCTGCCATCACCTCACCACCTCACTGGGAAGAATTTCTTCCTAATGTTTCATCTCAATCTCCCCTCTGTCAGGTTAAAGCCATACCCCCTTGTGCTGTTCCAAAAGGCCCTTTGTCAAAAGCCCCTCTCCAGATTACCTTCAGGACCAGGTTGGACGAGGCCATGGGTGATATGATTTAGCGTAAGGTGTCCCTGCCCACGGCAGGGGGGTTGGAAATAGATGATCTTAAGGTCCTTTCCAACCCTAATTATTCTATGATTCTATGATTCCCTGTTGGCCCCTTTAGGCACTGGAAGCTGCTTTAAGAGTCTCTCTGGAGCCTTCTCTTCTGCAGGCTGAACAAGCTGGAGAGAACTGCCCTTGGGTCCATAAAGTTTCACCGTAATTAAAAGAAAAATATGTGATTGTTTTGGAGGCCAGCTGTTGCCTAGGCTTTGCAGAATCTCTCATAGCAATTATCCTGCTATGCATCACGAGTTACAAGTTACTTTGATTACATGTTTGCTAAATCTGACTCCCACCTACAAATGTGCTTTACTTCATTAATTTAAAAAGTACCTTAGCATACACACATCAAAGCTGTTTTAAGAGCTATGAAAGGATCATCCACTATAGAAAATAGCTGCAAACTAAATTGGGAGGGGGAAAGAGGATGGAAAATTAGAATGGGTGTTTATATACAGCTGTACAGAAAAGGAGAGTATTAATTCAGAAAGGTACATTTACATTCTACAAGAGCATGTAGGGATAGGACAAGGGAGAATGGCTTTAAATACCCTGACAGAGGGGAGATTTAGATGAGACATTAGGAAGAAATTCTTCCCTGTGAGGGTGGTAAGGCCCTGGCACAGGGTGCCCAGAGAAGCTGCGGCTGCCCCATCCTTGGCAGTGTTCAAGGCCAGGTTGGACGGGGCTTGGAGCAACCTGCTCTAGTGGAAGGTGTCCCTGCCCGTGGCAGAGAGCTAGAACTGCATGAGCTTTAAGGTCCCTTCCAACCCAAACCATTCTATGATTTAAACTAATGTAGGCGTTCTTTCATTTAAGTGCACTAATTAGGATTAACTCACTGCTAGATTCTGACTTGGCATTTGGCCTTATTTGTGGAAATAGCAGTTTGGATTGCCCTTAGGTCAAAGAACATGGAAACCTAATGTCTGCCATTTGGAGACCATATGCTCCACTCCACTCAAACCAATTGGGCGTTAGTAGGTGACCACTTTGCTGAAGCAGCATGCCTTAAAATATCCTAGTTAAGTGAAATCTCTCTCCTCAGAGACACTCAGCTGCAGAGAACTCCACCTCCCTGAGGTTTTGAAGAAGCACAATAGCATGAAGATACAGATAAGTCCTGGTGAATGAGATAAGCCAAAGACAGAGCATGCTAAATTTCAGCAGTGGATATTATCACCTCTGGAAGAAACAGAAGAGCTGGATAGAGTACAGATCTTTATATTTCCAAGAGCTTCAAATCACTGCCAGTCAGAACAAGGAGAACTGACTGAATAAAAGGCACTGTTCTTCCAGAAGGACACAAAACAGAAAACTCCAAACTGGTAACAGAGCAAATAAAAAAGAACTGATGATCCCACACTATCCTCAACCTTTGAGAAAGAATTATTCTACTTATTATTTAATATAAAGAGATTTATTTTCTTTCCCTCTTATGTAAGTAATTCTCTGCTTAGGGAATTATCAAAAGTGAGAATGACTGGTGCTGGAGTTTAAGGAATTTGGCTTCTAAAGACTTTTAGTAGCTCCTGTGCTTAATTATTTCTGAATCCTTCTTAGGAGAACTGGATTCAAATCAGACTGCAGAGCACTAACTTGGGAAGTGAGTGACCATGCCAGCCTCACTATGTGAACACGATACTATACATTGTCAAGCAACCACTGGCAGTAGCTATGTTGGAAGAAACTGAAAGGGAATTTCACATTACTCAAGGTGCAACAGGACAGAAGGCAGCACTATGATACTACCGATCTGCATGTATGTGCACACCAATACAGTAACCTGAGAGACAGAACACAGCCACATTAGATGAGGCTATGTCAATAATGTGTTTATTTTTAAAGATGATTCTTTTGAGTTAACTACTTTCCCTATATATCCCCACCTTGATGATTAGTGCTGGCCTACTACTAAGCATAACAATTTACTAGATAAAGCACACTGATGATTTCTCCAAGTCTTAAAAGAAGCTGAACCAAAAGTGAAGAAAGGCACTCCAGAGAATTCCTGGACGACTGGTTTTTGCAACCAACTTCTACCCTTCCTTAAGTAGCCATGTTTTCTGAGAGTACACCTGAAGGTGAGAGATTATTTTGTTGGGGAAACTGAACACCACGCAATGGAAGATGCGGAAACAGCATCATAGAATCATATGAATTACATTAATAATTAGAATGGAAATAATATTATAGCCCTAGCTATAGACTTCTGATCAGCTGCCTCAGCAATTAGAGATTAAAGAGAAAGCAATTTAAACAGACACCAGGTAGACTCATTGGTGTCATTGCATGATCTCCACAGAACTCTACTGAATCTAAAAGGGTGCGCTTCGAAGCAAAACCTCTTTGTGCCATTCTGAATCTGCACCAGCAACAGTAAAATCTGTCTCTGCACAGAGGGACACTGAAAAGGAAACTTCTGATGGAGCAGAGTAATAAACTCCACCAGCTTCCCTTCATCATTTGAGTTTTGGTGAAGAGGGTCCTTTTCAACGAGAAAGACATACTGCAAATACTAAACAACATACTGCACGCAATCATGGCTTTGTGATGCTGTCACACAGGTTTTAAACATTAGCGGGGACTGTAATTTTCCTTGCAGTGCCCACAAATATGTGTATTTTCAGGGGAAAAAAGTAGACAGAAAGTCGCATCTGACACTGAAAACAGAGAGCCTGTGCCTAATGGGCTGGAGACAAAGTCTAAAAGCAGTTCATCTCTCTGAACATACTGAATGACCCCTGCAATGCAGTCGTGGCCAGCAAGACATATTGCCACAAAGTGAGCAAGGGACCATTGTGTGAAGGACAGTTAAAACTTACACACTTGGTCAGTTTTCCAAAATATTTTGAGGCAAGACATCAGCTTGCCTCCTCATTTGTCTGAACCGCCTGTCCTGTTCATGTATTAAGCTACATTCCAGCAACTAGCTTACAGCTAAACACGAGGTGCTTAGCAAACAGAGCTCTAAATGAGACATATTTTCTGCATTCAGACTTCATGTGCAAAACACAGACTTGTGTAACCCCTGCAGTTATTACCAACACACTGACTACATAATGAGTGGAGAATAGATACTAGCCGTGAGTAGAAGGACTTTGAAGTGCTGGGTGACAAGAAGCTCCCTGTGACCCAGCAGTGTGCGCTTGAGCCGAGAAACCTATCGTGTCCTGGGCTGCATCCCCAGCAGCATGACCAGCAGGTCAAGGGAGAGAATTCTCCCCCTCTGCTCCGCTCTGGTGAGATACCCCCTGCAGTCCTGTGCCCAGCAGGTTTTAATACCTGGGGTTAGAATGGGGTTAAATCTTTACTCTTCATAGACTCAGAGGGAAGAAAACTTCAGAGACTTTTTATCAATCACAACTTTTCTCTTCATCCTAAACCTAGTTTTGTCTCAGTGGTCTTTAGGAGTCACAAAGTATCTCAGTACGTGTCACGATATACATTTATACATGGAAACACTGAGGACAATTCTACTGCAATCTACTCTAATTCTGATTTCAAAATAATAACATCCCCTCTCACTTAACAGCCAGCTCCTTCCTGTATTCAATTTTGAGGTTGTTATTACTGTTGTTCAGGTAAAAAACTGGTAATTTTACCCAAAAGCAAACAGAACAGACAGGCATGGCTATTTTTTTTTCCCCTTTCTTTCTTATACAAGAGTAGAGCAGCAGAACTTCACAAACAACTAAGGCAGAGAGAAAGCACCAAAGTCTTTACTATCACTTGATTTGAAAGTAGGGCAATCCCCCCAAAGCCTTCAAATCCTGGCACCCATGACTGAACTCAACTCCAAGATGTATTTCCTGCTGCAATGGGTGGAGGAGCTGAAGGACAATGAGATAAATCCATGTACTGTGACATAGTCACTTACCTTGAATCAACAGTGATGAAATGAGCACCACCAAGCTCTCACCTAAATGTAATAAATATCAGAGGCGAGGTGGACACGTAACTTGCATTCACAGGAGTGCTATACATCACCCATTTACAGCTGTGCAGTGCTGAGAGAAGAAATTAAGGGGTTTTATATGATACTGTGATAATTCTAAAAGATATTATTTTTTACTTCCTTTATTCTGCTGTTAGCAGTATCAGTATCATGAACCAATAGGCATTCTATGAATACTAATATGGGTGGAGAACACATCTATTTGATGTAAATAGTTGATTTTACTGCATTTGACTTTTCTGCAGGGCAAACAGAAACACAGGGAAGGCAGTTACCATAAGAAGCAGGGCAGAGACCAATAGAGGGAGCCCCTGGAGCTGCTGAGGGAAGGCGTGTTGCCACCACCAGCTTTGCCACTAGCCAGCTGCCTGACTTTGGCCTCTGCATCTATAAAATGTAGATAAAGGTGTTTACTCCAATTTAAAACAATTTGGGAAGTAAAGCCTGTACATCATCTGTCTTGCAGCTTTGCTGTTAACAAACACACAGTTTCCAGTTCTCTGAAAAAGAAGCAAAGTTATGGCTCCCTACTTAACTTAGAAAACCACAACACATCTCTGGGCCCTGAATGCTCTACTCATCTCCCACCTGCAGTCCTGCATTCAGCTCGGGGGATGACAACACAAGAGGAACATGGACCTGTTGGAGTAAGTCCAGCGGAAGCGATGGAGATGCTTCAAGGGCTGGAGCACCTCTGCTATGACCCAGGCTGAGAGAGCTGGACTCGTTCAGCCTGGAGAAGGCTCCGAGGACATCTCAGAGCAGCTTCCAGTGCCTGAAGGGGCTGACAAGAAATCTGGAGAGGGGCTTTTTGACAAGGGCCTGTAGGGACAGGACAAGGGGGAATGGCTTTAACCTGAGAGAGGGGAGATTGAGATGAGACATTAGGAAGAAATTCATGTGAGGGTGGTGAGGCAATGGCACAGGGTGCCCAAAGAAGCTGTGGCTGCCCCATCCCTGGCAGTGCTGAAGGCCAGGTTGAACGGGGCTTGGAGCAACATGGTTCAGTGAAAGGTGTCCTTGCTCATGGTAGGGGGTTGGAAATGGACGAGTTTTAAGGTCCCTTCCAACCCAAACCAGTCTGTGATTCTATGCTTCAATGATCCCTGCTCGTCATCCCATTACTACCAAATTCCATTTAATACTTCATTACTCAACTGGATGATAGACTGAAGCGTGTACTTGTAAAAATCAGGACAATGAGACAGGGTGAAAGCAGGCTGAGAAACAGGATAAGTATTCAAAATGCATGTGAAAAATTAGCATCATTAAATCATAGAATAGTCAGGGTTGGAAAGGACCTTAAGATCATCTAGTTCCAACCACCCTGCCATGGGCAGGGACACCTCACACTAAACCATTTCCCCCAAGGCCTCGTCCAACCTGGCCTTGAACACTGCCAGGGATGGAGCATTCACAACCTCCCTGGGCAACCCATTCCAGTGCCTCACCACCCTAACAGTAAAGAATTTCCTCCTTATATCCAACCTAAACTTCC
Source organism: Pezoporus occidentalis (assembly GCF_034315485.1). NCBI lineage: Eukaryota > Metazoa > Chordata > Aves > Psittaciformes > Psittacidae > Pezoporus > Pezoporus occidentalis. Next base: position 8,155,140 of record NW_026916294.1, read on the forward strand.
CCTGTTTAAGTTTGAACCTGTTACCCCTTGTCCTATCACTACAGTCCTTAATGAAGAGTCCTTCCCCAGCATCCCTATAGGCCCCCTTCAGATAACTGGAAGGCTGCTATGAGGTCTCCACGCAGCCTTCTCTTCTCCAGGCTGAACAGCCCCAACTTCCTCAGCCTGGCTTCATACGGGAGGTGCTCCAGTCCCATGATCATCCTCATGGCCTCTTCTGGACTTGTTCCAACAGTTCTATGTCCTTTTTATGTTGAGGACACCAAAACTGCACACAATACTCCAAGTGAGGTCTCACAAGAGCAGAGTAGAGCGGCAGGATCACCTCCTTCAACCTGCTGGCCACGCTCCTTTTGATGCAGCCCAGGATACAGTTGGCTTTCTGGGCTGCGAGCACACACTGCTTGCTCATGTTCATTTTCTCATCAACCAGCACCCCCAAGCCTTTCTCCGCAGGACTGCTCTGAATCTCTTCTCTGCCCAACCTGTAGCTGTGCCTGGGATTGCTCCGACCCAGGTGTAGGACCTTGCATATGGCATGGTTAAACTTCATAAGGTTGGCATCAGCCCACCTCACAAGCGTGTCGAGGTCCCTCTGGATGGCATTCCTTCCCTCCAGGGTATCAACCGAACCACACAGCTTGGTGTCATCGGCAAATTTGCTGAGGGCGCACTCAATCCCACTGGCCATGTCAGCGACAAAGATGTTGAACAAGACCGGTCCCAACATCAATCCCTGAGGGACACCACTCATTACTGGTCTCCAGCCAGACATCGAGCCATTGACCACAACTCTTTGTGTGATGCCATCCAGCCCGTTCTTTACCCACCGAGTGCTCCATCCATCAAGTTGATGTCTCTCCGATTTAGAGACAAGGATGTTGTGTGGGACAGTGTCGAACGCTTTACACGAGTCCAGGTAGATGACATCAACTGCTCTACCCCTGTCCATCAGTTCTGCAGGCCCATCATAGAAGGCCACCAGTTTGGTCAGGCAGATTTCCCCTTAGTGAAGCCATGCTGGCTGTCACCAAGCACCTTGTTGTTTTGCATGTGCCTTAGCATGCCGTCCAGGAGAAGATTTTGCCCAAGATTTTACAGAGGTGAGACTGACTGGTCTGTAATTCCCTGGGTCATCCATTTTCCATCCATTCTGGAAAATGGGGGTTATATTTCCCTTTTTCCAGTCGTCAGGAACCTCACCTGACTGCCATGATTTCTCAAATGTGATGGCCAGCGGCTTCGCAACTTCATTTGCCAGCTCCTTCAGGACCCATGGATGGATCTCATCAAGACCCACGGACTTGTGCACATTCAGATTTTTAAGATGGTCTCGAAGCAGATTCCTCTCCTACAGTGGGCCTGAGGTCTTCATTCTCACAGTCCCTGTATCTGCCTTCCAAGACTTGGGTGGTGTGGTCAGAGCCTTTGCCAGTGAAGACTGAGGCAAAGAAATCATTCAGAATCTCAGCCTTCTCCAAATCCTGTGTAGCCAGTTCTCCTGAGAGCTTCCTGAGGGGGCCAACGTTCTCCCTTGTCTGTTTTTTATTTGCTATGTACCTGTAGAATCCCTTCCTGTTATCCTTAATACCCCTAGCCAAGTTTAATTCTAACTGGGCCTTAGCTTTCCTAACCTGGTCCATAGCTTCCCGGACAACATCCCTGTACTCTTCCCATGCCACCTGTCCTTGCTTCCACTTATTATAAGCCTCTTTTTTCATTTGAATTTTTCTCAGGAGCTCCTTATCCACCCAAGGAGGTCTCCTGGCCCTCCTGCTGCACTTCCTTCTAGTTGGGATGCAACATTCCTGAGCCTGTAGCAGGTGATCCTTGAATATCAACCAACAGTCTTGGGCCCCCCTGCCCTCTAGGGCTATATCCCATGAAACCTTACTAAGCAGGTTTCTGAAGAGGCCAGAGTCTGCTCTTTTGAAGTCCAGGGCAGTGAGCTTACTGCACACTCTTCTCACTGTCCTGAGGATCTCGAATTCGACCATCTTGCGATCGCTGTATCCAAGGCTGCCCTGGAACGTCACATTTCCAACCAGCCTTTCCCTGTTGGTGAGCACGAGGTCAAGCATGGCGTCTCCTTGTCGGCTCCTCTATTACTTGCAGAAGGAAGTTGTCTTCCACACAATCAAGGAACCTCCTGGATTGCTTGCACCGGGCCGTACCGTCCTTCCAACAGATGTCAGGGTGGTTGAAGTCACCCATGAGAACAAGGGCCTGTGAGTGTGAGGCTTTTCCTATCTGTCTATAGAGTGCTTCATCTGCAGGTTCTCCTTGATCAGGCGGTCTGTAACACATCCCCACAGTAATGTGTCCCATAGCTATATTCCCTTTAACCCTGACCCACAAACTCTCTGTTGACTGCTCACCTGTCCCCAGACAGAGTTCCATACTCTCCAGCCTATAAGAAGAGAGTTTTAAATCTATAATATACAGTTCTAGAAAGACAAGCTCAAACTGCTACACAGAGCAAAAGAAATAGAAAACAGAAACATAAGCAAGTGGTGATTCAGTCATGCAACAGAAAAGAAGATGAGACCTAAGTTTGTAACATAAAAAGGATACACAGCAACCACATGACAACGCAGACAAAACATCAAGCCTCAGCTCTACGTACATTAATACTCTGCCACACACCCCAAGAGTTATTTCTTCCTCACTCGGGGTGGCCAGTTTTGAATGAAGGGCTTAAATAGCACAAATTTGCTTAAATAGCAGACAAATTTGACTCAAACCAGAGGAGAACTATCAGGAAGGGAGGGAAGAATTCCAGAAAAGACTGAAGGAATTAACAGCAAACACAAAGGTTTTCTATGAAAGGAGGGGAAAATACAGTTTACCTAGAATAGGGTCATTATACAGATTATAATGACTCTAACCATCAGAATGGTGAAATACAGAAATTGGCTGGGTAGTGTCATTGTGGTAGATCCTTAATTGGAAGCTTTAACAAAAAGTTTAGGTAGGGATAACATATGTGCATTTGCCTGGGCATGTGTAAAACATGGTTTGATGACCTACTGCAGTCTCTTTCTACCTCGCTCAAGACTTAAACTGGAAAATTCACGTTTTTGTCATGTACTGAAAAATATACTTCATATTAAGTGTCATCAAATTTTGTGCTTTCATTTTATTTTGGGATTATTTCAACTTCTAAGAAATACCCTTTCTTTAGAGCAGGAAAAACAACAGAAACAGCATATTAAAGCAAAGGTAGGTTGAATCTTTACATAACCCTGAGATAGGGAACAAAGAAAATGTGACGGCAAAATAAGCAGGGAAGGAGAAGCTACATAATGTACAAATCAAAGCCAACAGCCTGTTAAACTGGAACTGGCAGATTACACTGACATGGGAACTCTGGTCTGTTTGGTGTTTGTTCATTCTTTCCCTCACTCTTGCCCTCAGTGCAGAAAGCACTCAGCCCTTGAATTTTTAACCCTTCTTCTGATTGCTGCTTCTTTGTTTAAATTACAAGCTCTTAGCAGCAAGCACCTTGTTTCACAAAACACCCACCACTGTGCTTGATGTTCTAACAGAGACAAGACAATGGCAATTCAAAAGGCTGATTTAAGAAAAGCCATAACTCATATCCAGGGAATCATACAATTCCGCTCAGGGAAGATAAACAGTGCTACAAATTTGCCTTTGCAAACAAGGCACTGACATGATAAGAACTTAATTTCCATAGGAGTAAAGATATACATCTGAGTTGTAACTGCTGTTATTCTTGTGCGAGCTTCCAGCCAGAATTCAGCTGTAGCATCACTAGAACAACAAAAAAAAGGTAAGGTAGTGGTTAACTCATATTAAAACATATGGCAGCTATAAACTACCGAAGACAGATTTTTGTGAGTAACCACCAAATGATAAGAGCATGCAGTTAATGAAGAAGTCCACAGGACAAGTTTGTTGAGATATGTGGAACTGTCTGGCCCAACCAACCTTTATTACATGAATCCTCCAAGCTACAGCAGCATGTTGCAGAAGCCAGCCTCAAACAGCTAAAGCAGAGGCTTGCACTGGAAGGAAACTAGACAAAACACAGAGTTCATGAGTTTCTAGTGACTCCTGAAAACGTGACTGCCCTTAAAGATTTACTGGTACTATTAGAAGTTAAACACATGCACCCATAGGAGAAAAGGACTTTGGGTGTATAACCTGCAAAAGTAATGGATCAAAAAGACAGATGAACAGTTTGCTAAAGGGAGAATGGGAATGTTCTTTCATGTTTATGCCACTGAAGTATTCTGCCTTCTGGTTTTAAGAAGATCTGGACTGTTGAGCATTTCAGGCAAAAAAATATGTACTGTAAATAAAAGCTCTATTTAACTGACACCTGTATGTTTTACCTTGTTTGTGATCTTAAAACTCCATCAGGGAAGAAAGTCTGTATGGTAAGTAAACTTCCTTCACACAGCTGGGGTTTTTTTTCTTTCTTCCTAGAGGTGAAAGATGCAGCCAAATATAGTAATTCCCATAGGCACCCCATATAGCACTGCAATACTTCGCATACTGCGTGACATGCTTTACTCAAGTTCTTCTGGAAAAGACTTTTGTTCCATCACAGAAAACAAAAAGTCAGTCTGAACAGCCCTAGCATCTTTCCCATTCCAACCTGAGAAGCTGGGAAACAGACACCATTCCCAACAGAATGCAGCTCAGAACAAAAGCAAACATTGGATGTGAGGGACTCCATGAGGGACATCAGGTTGAATTCCTCCATTCTGACAGGAGAAAAGCAGTGATTCCCAGGTCTTCAGTTGGATTCAAAAGGTAATCACAGAAAAGCTAATTTTTAAGATGCTTTCTAGTGGTGGATTACTTTATTTAAAGACAACAAATGCCACCACCAAGACATATGCCTGGCTGCTGACAGTCCAGACTGTTTCATTATTAAGACCTATAAAAAAGACCTAAGGATTCCTTGGGGGGAGTCCTTTCCTAAACAATTAAATCTCAATTAGCAATTCCTTCTGCGTTTTAAAACACTTGTTTAGAAGTGTTAGAAATACCTATCAGCTCCCTGGTTACTCAACCAGAAATGTCAGAATAAACCTCTGCAGACTTAAGTTCTTCTTACTTACAGGAGAAAAATACTCAAAAACTAACTTCAATTCTAGCATGCCTTATACTGTCAAAGACCAACAAGATCCAGAAATATGGATTCCCTGATGGCAGAAAATATGTAGGCAGCTGTTACAACAGATGGGTTATTATAAAAATTCCTTTTAAAAAGAAGGAAAAAAAAGAATATAAGCCACTCTCAAGCACACACCTTGTCTTGGTGTTCATCTCACCAAACGTAATTTCTACTTTATTTTCTTTTTGCCCTGAAAGGAAATACAGGTCTCAGAGTATCTTTACTGTGGGGTCCTTTTAAGCCTGCTGAAGTAAAATGGCAGAACATCCATACTGCAGGAAAATAATTGTGTAAACTGCCAGCATGTGGAGCGGGTGGATGGACTTCTCCTAACAGCACAAAGCCTGTGTTTAGATTTACTTCCATTTAATATTACAAAAGGTAGAGGCTATTAAATCCAGCATGGATCTGCTCCATCCAGCACTGACTTCTCCAGACACGTTAAGCAGCAAGGGGGAGAAGAGAATTTAAGTTGCTTTTTCTAACAGCAAATATGGAAAATGACATTAATGTTCAGGCAGAGGATCTCCCACAACGTAAAAATTTTATTTTCCTACTCATCAGGCTCACGTCAGGATTGGAGATTTGAACGACAAAAAGGGACACACAGCTGCTACTTGTTATTCTAATGAGGTTTGTGAAGTAAGCACAGACAAGGAGAATGAGCCTCATCCTCAATACCACTCCTAAGAAAGGCTTATTTGTTCTCTTTTGTATGGAAATCCACCAAGATCCGTCTGGAGTGAGGTAGGAAAACCTCAACTATTTTTGATAGTTAACTCTGGGATTTTGGTAGGCTTTACAACAGTCATACAAAGGAAAAAAAGCATTTAATACCTAATTGTATAACTCCTACATTGTGTGTCTCAACAGTCATTCCATGTCTGTCTGTCTGCCTATTGCATTCTCAGCGTCATGGGCCACTGCATCACCAAAACTCTTGGTATGGGAGGGATGGAAGGATTTTCTAGGGATGGAAGTTTTTTCTAGGTTCCCCAACATCAGTGATGACACCTCTCAAACTGCTTTCCTCTCTGATTTTTAGTTTTCCCCTGTATTTACAAGTTTATTCCATCAAATTCAGCCTACTGCTGTGTGTGCAGGCTATTTAACCTGAGGTTCTTCAGACTATGAAGCTGAACAGCACAATGAGTAAGTTTCTGCACAGTAAGTAAAAAAAAATTAAGTAAAACAAAGGAAGAAACAGTGCTGCTACTTAGGCTGCCAGGCAAGAGAAAACATGGAAGCCCTTCAACAATAATAAAATCCACAATATACTTTCTACAAAAAATACACTTCCTTTTGACAGAACTGGACTTCCAGGCTTGTCTGTACTCTGCATATTTAAAAATTAATATGAGACTTCCCTGTAACTTTGATGCTTCTTATAAATGCTCCCTATAAGAAGGAGTTAGCCCCAAAGTACATTATTCACCAAATCACTCAAGGGAATAAGTTGTTCAGAGCCATCCATGCATCAGCAAACACAACACAGAGATGTCTTAATGCTCTTTGTGGATCTAACTCAATCACAATTTATTGATAAAGATACCAAGTATATCATTTGCATCCCATATACTAATAATGTATGAAAATTTTTCTACTAAAAAAAAGAATGTCTGAAATAAGTCTTTAACTTACATAAAGTAACTAATATGGTTACTATGCACTATTTTAATGAAACGGATGTTTTATTTGCTTTCAGGCACCCCAGCCCTTTCCTAAATTTCAGGTTAAAAATTAATTGAAGTTTCTATTTTTATACCTACAGATAGATGTGCCAGCCAGTGATTCAACACAAATAGTGAGGAATATTTAATTAACTGAAGCTACAGGAGGAGTTTCATGTAGGCAGAATGTAATTACTCAAACTAGAACTTACTCTCAAAGTTAGGATTAATATCTGTAGCAAACAGCAGAGTTTTAAAGACAATAAATCAATGCAATCTGAACTTTACATCACGTCTGAAAGATGGCACCTTCTCTATTTTGCTTCTTCCAGAAAATAAAGAGACCATTTGGGTCAATGTGTGTGTATGCATACAGACACACACATATTCTGTGCACAGATGCGCATATTGTTAAGTACTTTAGAATAAAGGATGACCACCTAAAAAAACAGCTGGTAACACCTGTGATTTTCCCTAGAGTCTCACTGAATTTTTAAGTTATTGTGACTTTTTCTAATTTCTAACAAATTATGTTTGAAACTAAAAATCTACATAAAAATGTACCGATCCCTAATTTTCAATAAATACAATCCTCATCCATCTCGAGTTACACCTCCCACATTTTTCTCTTACAATCACATCAGTCTCTATATGCCTTCAAGCATGAACAATATTATTTACTAGTTTGGGGTTTTTTTATAAACCCCAATAACCCAAGATTCTTCCTTAAAATTTCATAATCCTCTCTTGTATGTATCATCGACACCAAAAAAAAGATACGCTTTAAGGCAGATTCTGGGTATCCCAATATCCATTATATTTACCCTATACAGCCTTCCATACCTTCTTACTTTAAGCAACCACATGCCCAAGTCCTCTGGTAGAAATCAACAGGAATGCACCGTGACACAATCCCAAATGTAATGATCTACTGTACAGGTGGGACAGCTTACCACTGAGACTTCTTCATAGCAGATAAGAGGAACTCTTGTCATTACTGGGACTGATATGATATTTCAAGGAAAAATGCTCCAGGGAGGTTTGGGAATTATGCATGCCAGTTAGCCAACAGAACATGAACTGCACCTTGTAAATCTGGGTGTTCTGGGGGTTGTATTTGGCAGGACACCATGAAACTTAATTTGGTAGCTTCCCCTGCTTCTGCATTTTAGGTTAAATGTTGGGAGAGCTACATTAATTTAACACCAAAACTGATCACATACACGCATTAAGACACTGGCTCCTACCAAAAACATTTAAAGTGCTCTACTCCAAGCAATGAGGAGGAGCTGCAATCATCATCTCAGGAAAAAAAACACAATGAGCCTAAAAATGCCTTCCTTTTACTAAAAACTATCATAAATTTTCTATTTTGTGATACTGTTTCTTGCTTGTACTAATGCAGTATTCAGAATAACTTCATTTTGCATGTCAGCAAGTCTGCTGTTAAATGTTATACACCTATTAGTATGAATTTTTCGGTACATTAATTAGTACATTTTTATTCCAACTGATAATTTTCATTACACTCTCATGAGCAACAATGTTTCTCAGCTTACAAATACTTCAAAATCACTTGAGCTGCAACATTTCTTTTGAGGTAGCCAAACTCTACTGAGCTAAGTACTGTTTACTAAGGGCCCTGCAGGCAAGTCATAGTAAAGGGGTTTAGATGCTCACCTGCTAAATAATTAGAAGGTAAAAGGCAAATGGAAGTTAACTTCAGTTCAATCAGCCTTTATCATTCTGCAGTTTTACCTAGAAAGATGTCAGATGCTGATTAACCAGGGCTGCTCATAACTGTTTTGATGAGGCAGTCAGAAACTGGGGAGGGTTACAAAAGTAAGTAGATGACTTTGTTAGGTAAAAAAAGTAAATATTAATAAATGCTGCTATCATCATAGTTTTGGACACATGTCTTCTGTAATTAATGAGCATTATCAACACCATTTGATATAGATGATGAAAATCAAGTAAGTCAGCCTGTCAAAAGCAATAAGATAAAACCAAAAGGTAGTTTCTTACAGCAGAACCATGTATGGGCACCCTATAAGCTTGAGCTTGTTAACGGCCTGTGTTTTTCAGAACCTGTAATAAAGACAGACAGATAATTTGTCTCTGATGAACCTGCAAAATTGCTTTAATCAGTAAAAGCCAGGTGGATGAATAAAGCAAGTTAGACAGCTGTATAGAACCAACTCCTATTATAAGCTATTATTTCTACTGTTCCTGAGAGCTAAGAAATTGAAATATTATCAAAACCCACATAGAGATAAAAAAAAAAAAAAACATCTATCTTAATGATTGTTTTAAATAAAAACTAACAAGCATAAATGGGTAGACAACTATTCATATAACTGTGGAAGGAGATGATTATCAGATGTGTTTTGCTCTGTGATGTTAAGGATCACTTTTAAACAATTCTTGTCCCACAGTGCTACAAGAAAATCTTTCATATTTCTTTCATATCCTGTTGCAGAAAGCTACAAAGGCTACAGCAAAGCTAAGAGATAGAAATGCTAAATATCTTTCTGGTAACTGAACACAAGTAACAAAACTGGTAAAGCAGAGTTGTGAAGGAAGAGATAATAGGTATTTGTTAATTCATAGAATCCCAGACTGGTTTGAGTTGGAAGGGACCTTAAAGCTCATCCAGTTCCAACCCCCTGCCCTGGGCAGGGACACCTTCCACTGTACCAGTATTGCTACAAGGTCCATTCAATTTGGGTTACTTTAGAACCACTTAATACCAAACAGCAGAATTCTTTTTTTCTCTCTTCACAGGTTTAGGGTGTGAACCATTTTCCATTAATGGCAAAATCTCACTATATCATATTGAACAGAATCTATCCTATAATTGTCTCCAACTTTAATGGCACTTGTACCTATAAAACAGGTGTACAAGGCACCCAAGGCAAAACAGCAAAATACTGAGAGATTATCATAGTGAAGGGTAACACCACTGAGATTTTAAAGGCCAGGAACAGAGAATGCTTAGACTGGGGAAAATTAAGACAGAGGGGAAAAAAACCCAACCCTAACATGTTGGAGGTTATATTGATTAAGGTTAGAAAGCCATTCCCTCTTGTCCTGTCCCTACAGGCCCTTGTCAGAAGCCCCTCTCCAGGTTTCTTGTCACCCCTTTAGGCACTGGAAGCTGCTCTAAGGTCTCCCCTTAAGGAGCCTTCTCTTCTCCAGGCTGAACAAGCCCAGCTCTCTCAGCCCGGCTCCAGAACAGAGCTGCTCCAGCCCTCGCAGCATTCCTATGGCCTTCTCTGGACTCGCTCCAACAGCTCTACATCCTATAGCAAATTCCTGAGGAGCTGCGGAGGCCTTACGTGCAGTTTCTAACCCCATCTCTCCTCAGGGCCACCTTGCCTGCATAACAGCATTATGTGGGTACCTGAAGTGCTGTGGAAAACACTAGCTATTACTTGCCTTACACCACGACCACGGCTGGGGACATGAAGGCGGCAGCTCCGCACCTCGGGGCTTCTGCGGCAGCTCCTCCCTGAGGGGAGGGCCGGGTCTGTGGCGCCGGTTCCAACAGGTTACAGCCGGTTCTTAAGCAGCAGCCCCCACCCCGTTCCCGCGCAAGCCCCGGCCCGGCCCCTGAAGCTGAATTCGTGAGGGAAGGTGTTGCTTTAGGGCACGTAATGCTCCCGGCGTTTGCCTTTTGGTTTCTGTCTACTGACGTGAGGGTCGGGATGAAAATATACAGAACTATCAAGCGGGTCAGTTACTAATTTAATTTTCACTGAGGTGATCACTGCGCTTGGCTGAGGGATGTAGAGAGTGGGGCTGCTGAGGGTGCAGCTACAGTTAAAGCCGGTATATAAACGCTTAAGTCTCCTTTAAAAAGGGGCGAGACAGTTGTTAATAATATTCCTTGAATTCTCCATGGAAGTGCTGTAGTTGCAAAGGGAGGGTAGGTTTTCAAGAGGAAGAGGCATGTGCAATGGGAGGGAACACGAGCTGTAACATCATCCTTCTGAAAAAGTCACAAAACAGCGTGAAGGCATCTATTTCACAGCACATAAATAATGCCATGGCTACTTGTTTTCATTAGGTTCAGAGCTGCCTACCCATTTGACAGTCATCCGACTTCCATTTTAGTTTGATTACATTAGGGAAGTGACTGGGGAAAACTCCGAGAACACACAATAAGCAATAACAAAGAAAGCAAACTACATTTATGAAATCAGGCAACTTATGCCAGATATTTAAGGTGGTTTGCATTTTAAAAAGGTCAAATTAAATTAACCATTCATTTATACCAGAGTTGCCCACAACAGTTGTCTTGGAAATCTAATCTAAACGGGCTGGTATAGAGCATGAATTTGCTCAAGCTCTCTCAATCGCTGTCTTCCTGGACATAAAACAAGTGTAGTGAATGAGGAGGCTCATTTTCGGATGATTTGTGTATCTGGGAGAAGGAATTTTTGCAATTAATTTTAGGCATGATCAGAACTCAATAGCCTGGACACAGACTGCTTGTTATTGTTTCCTTGGGTGAAGTTACAGAAGGCAAGAGAAAACGGGTTTAGTTCTGTGAAGCAATGTGTTCATACAGTATTTAAATGGCTCAGTTGAAATACCTACAAGCTTCAGTGACAGAGGGAGTGTTAGATGAGACATTAGGAAGAAATTCTTCCCTGTGAGGGTGCTGAGGCCCTGGCACAGGGTGCCCAGAGAAGCTGTGGCTGCCCCATCCCTCGCAGTGTTCAAGGCCAGGTTGGATGGGGCTTGGAGCAACCTGCCCTAGTTGAAGGTGTCCCTGCCTGTGGCAGGGATTGGAACTGAATGAGCTTTAATAAGGTCGCTTCCAACCCAAACCAGTCTGGGATTCTGTGACCCATATCAAGCATCTCCAGAATTTGGGGAAGATTACAGAGATGTTGAAAGCAGTACAATTGTTTCACAAGTCAAGCCAAAGGGACTGTGGAGGCATAACAATCTTTTTAGGGCTGTTTCTTGTGCCACAAGGTGTGTGGTGTCCTGCTCTGCCTACTGTGCTGCATCTTGGCTAATGCTAAAATTTCATATGCTCCTATTTCAAAAGTTTGCCCATTGTTAGTTTATTCTAAAAACCCTGTCAGACCTGGCAGGAAAACTGGAAGCTTTCTCAGCAAAGAAGCCAAAACTGGAATTAGGACAGAGAAGGAAGAATCCCACAGATCGCAAACATCTGAGGCAGGTTCATGGAGATTGTAATGGCAGGGCCAGCTTGGATGCACCAAGAAGTGCTCTGTTTGATTGTGAAACAAAAAGGTACTAAGCCTTCAAAGCTCACAAACAAGTTGTTCCAAGACAAGTATAATGAAAAGTGACACCTTTCCCCATGGATCTGTGTGATAAATTCCATACTGTGTCCTCAAAAATACCATTTAAGAGAGTTAACAATGTCCGTGCCCCTTCATATCCATGTGCCCTCTCACCTGTTAGTCCTGTTCCCCAATGTCATGATTTAACCCCAGCCAGCAACTACACACCACAGAACTGCTTGCTCACTCCCCCAGCATTTGGGTGGCAGAGAGAGTCCAAAGAGTAAAAGTGAGAAAACTCATGGTTTGAGATAAAGACAGTTTAAAAGCAAAATCATGCACACAAATGAGACAAAACAGAATCCATTCACTACTTCCCATCTGCAGGCAGGTGTTCAGCCACCTCCAATAAAGCAGCACTCTATCACATGCAACGGTTACTTGGGAAGACAAACACCATAACTCCAAATGTCCCCTCACTTCCTTCTTCTCCTACCCCAGCTTTATATGCTGACCATGACACTACATGAAATGGCATATCTCTGTGGTCAGTTGGGATCAGCTGTCCAGGCTGTTTCATTTCTTAACTCCTTGTGCACCCCCAGCCAACATGCTGGTTGCATGAGAAGCAGAAGAGGCCTTGACTCTCTGTAAGCTTCTCAGCAGCAACTAAAATATCCCTGCATTATCAACACTGTTTCCAGCACAAATCCAAACCATAGCCCCATACCATTTTCTTCATACACTATGAAGAAAATGAGCTCTGTCTTACCCAAAACCAGCATAGCTGCATGACAGCAACAGCTCTAGCATACCCCACTTCTTCCCTCACCACTTGCCCTTCATAGCCAATGCTTCCATGCCCTGGTTGCAAGCTGCCATGAGGCTACATTGCTGTAGGTGTTTTGGAACTACACAACTATGCTAATGGCTAAACAATGTGTGTTGGATGATGAAGTGGTAGACCAAACAGAACAAATACCCTGTCTGGCTATTTTTTCATTGAGGATGCAATGGTGAGGGTCTCTTGCTTCTACAACACTACTTATCTTCATTAAACTTCTAGAAACTTAATTATCTTTCAGATCTTTAACCTTTCCTCTGAAGCTGTTAAAACTTGCCATCAGTTTCTAGAGATTTTGCTGGGTGGAGGTGAATGCAAGGAAGGGAGGAACTCCATTGACAGACACCAAACTTAATTCTTTCTTCAGAAAAAAAAAGAGCTGAAATAATAATACCAGCAAGGTACATGCTATTAAACTTACCTTTGACCAACTGATATGTACATTTCTGAGATGAGAACAGCATCCATCACAACAGTGAGGTCCCTGAGTTCAATATATGCTAGGGCCCCTATGTTCCATTCTTGCAGTTGTCTTCACAGGGGGTGTTTTATTCTTTAGTTTTCTCCAGATAACCTATACAAATGGAGAAGGAAAGAACATTTTAAGGACAATCACACCTGAATTCAGGGTTTGGAAGAAAAAGGAAATAGGAACATGACAGTAACAGTCATCCCTGCATTAATGAGTAGGAAATCCTGCTGTCAGACTTTGACAATTGATTTAATCTAGAATTAAATTTAGCCTAATCAGTTTATTTTTAGTTGCTGCAATTAGCGTATCTGTTAAAAAACAGGGAATTAAATTTAAGATTAAATGCACTTCCTGGAATCAATCAGAATAAGCACAAAAGAGTTATTCCCATGGGTATTACACCTGCTTGTAGGTCTGAACCTGCAGTATTGACAGAGTCAGTGGGAGCCTGATGGCTGGTGTACCCTGGCACTGTTTTATCCCAGGTTTTGAATATGTGAACATTAGGTTTTCAGGTTTTTCTGTAGTTGCAAAGTGAATTGCATAATATGGGCTACCTTACTGCTGGTGTAAGCAAAACCCATATAGACTGTCACTACCGGTTCACCTGCATGAAGGTGCTAGTCTTGTTGCACCTGCCCTAGGGCATGACACAAATACATCAGACCTATTACAGGTGTACGTCATTCCTGCCTCACTCCTGCACACCAAATCCAGTACTTCACACAGTGCCAGCCTTCTGCACATCACAGAACAGCTGAGTGCTTTCCTCATGGGTAGCTGGACAGACAGCAGCCTGGCCAGACCTACTGAGCAGTCATTCTCCCACTCAGGTTGCCAAACTTCCCAACAGGTGTAGGAAAGGCTCAGAATCTGCACTGGTGGTATTTCCAAGTACAACATGATCAGCACCACACAATATGAAAAGTTCAGCCCTGCAGCCCCTGGTGAAAGAAAAAAAGATGAGGTTTGGTGGGAGCCACCCAGATTCTCCCTGCTTCCAGCATCCTTAACCTCACGTGGCATAAGTAATGAAATAAAGGTATAAACAAGCTGAATATTTATCCACTAGGGAAACTGCAGCCAGGGAAATTAACACAGACAGCAGATATTTAAAGTACTTTCTTGCTCATCCTATTTTTCTCGATACACACTTGCCAATGTTCCAAATGTGAAAATTCAGACAAATACAATTTATGTATATTCACCAACTTACATTGATAAGACTCAGGGTGGTGGTCAAATTTCTGCCTTCAGTTCAATAAAAAACTAAAAGGATAAAAGCACAGCATTAAATGTGAGTTTATTCATATTGATTTAACATTATTATAATCATTAATGCAACAGATCCACCTAATCTCAATGAGATAAATATTGAAAGTAAACCTTCTCTTTTGTGCAGAGCACAACTGAATATACTCAAAGTGATGCCTTGATTTTGCAAGTGTAAATCTGTATGCAATAGAAAATGCAAGATGTTTAGGACACAAACTGTTGCACATGTGTGCAATAGTTCTATCATACTGAGAAGTACCTGTGTACAAAAAGTCTGCATTAGCATACTGACAGGCTTACTTTGCTGAAATAAAATAAAATAGGAATTTAGAATTGCAGTTCATAACAACTTGCCATTCCTTAAAGTTCAGTGATTTAGCGCTAGCTTCTGCGCTTGTCCTGGATTTAATTCCATATTAACAGCCCCAATGGAGAAAACTGGTCCACACTTACTTATTGAGAGAGTTTTCTTTTTTAACTCAAAATTTATCCTGTCCAAATAATACACATTGTCAAAAGGTGAGTTTGCTGCTGGAAAGAAATACATACATTTAATAATTGGCAGTGTTTCTGACACAAGAACCTAAATGACACGCTTCATATGGAAGGTATAAAGCACTGAGCTAGATGATGCTACATTACAATGGGTAATAAAGAAGCTTTTCCAAAGCAAAGATGTAATTCAGAAATTACTCAAGATCTTTCCCCTTAGTCTCTAGAGAGTATGTATACATTTTATTTACATGTATACATATACCTCCTTATAAATAAGTATATTAACATCACACTTTGCTACCTCCCCCCTCATACTCCCATAAAGTGAATGAAAACGATAACATCATTAGAATTAATATGTAATGTAATATTTCAAAAGTGATCTACTTGCATCAAGGCTAAAATTATCAAGGAGACTAAATTAATTTGAGCTTTAAACTTAAGATTTCATGCCTCTGGTTTGTCTATTCTTCGCTATTTGGGATGGCAAAAGCAAAGAGATTAAAGCCTTGCAAAAAAAAAAAAGCTAATTTGTTTATACTATATTTTGGCAACAACCAAAGGGGGGGGGGGGAGAAGAAAAAAAGCTGCCTCGCAAGAAGCTCCAAATTAAGGAATTGAAAACTAGGTTTCATAATGCATAAATAAAAAAAGAGCTCAATTGTATTCTTAATAGTGAGAAATTCTCTGAGGTTCAGGCTATCCTTGATCTGTTCCCTTGTGATACTTTCCAGAGAAAGCCCATCCACAAAAAGTTCCAGATTAATATGCAGCATTCACTTCTGTTTGGCAACTGTGAATTATTCATGTGCCGTACCATCTCACCACAGAGGATTACAAGGTAATTACTGTCCCAGAGGTATTCCTTGTACTGCAGCTGGGATGATGTATACTGTAGCTGAGATCATAGAATCATAGCATAGTTAGGGTTGGAAAGGACCTTAAGATCATCTAGTTCCAGTCCTCCTGCCATGGGCAGGGACACCTCACACTAAACCATTTCCCCCAAGGCTCTGTCCAACCTGCTCTTGAATACCACCAGGGATGGAGTATTCACAACTTCCTTGGGCAACCCATTCCAGTGGCTCACCACCCTTACAGTAAAGAACTTCTTCCTTAAATCCAATCTAAACTTCCTCTGTGTGAGTTTGAACCTGTTACCCCTTGTCCTCTCATTACAGTCCCTAATGAAGAGTCCCTCCCCAGCATCCCTGTAGGCCCGCTTCAGATAACTGGAAGGCTGCTATGAGGTCTCCATGCAGCCTTCTCTTCTCCAGGCTGAACAGCCCCAACTTTCTCAGCCTATTTTCATACGGGAGGTGTTCCCGTCCCCTGATCATCCTCGTGGCCTCCTCTGGACTTGTTCCAACAGTTCCGTGTCCTTTTTATGTTGAGGACACCAGAACTGCACACAATACTCCAGGTGAGGTCTCACAAGAGCAGAATAGAGCAGCAGGATCACCTCCTTCAACCTGCTGGCCATGCTCCTTTTGATGCAGCCCAGGATACAGTTGGCTTTCTGGGCTGCAAGCACACAATGAAGCCGGCTCATGTTCATTTTCTCATCAACCAACACCCCCAAGTCTTTCTCCGCAGTGCTGCTCTGAATCTCTTCTCTGCCCAACCTGTAGCTGTGCCTGGGATTGCTCCGACCCAGGTGTAGGACCTTGCACTTGGCATGATTAAACTTCATGAGGTTGGCATCAGCCCACCTCACAAGCGTGTCGAGGTCCCTCTGGATGGCATTCCTTCCCTCCAGGGTATCAACCGAACCACACAGCTTGGTGTCATCGGCAAACTTGCTGAAGGGTGCACTCAATCACACTGTCCATGTCACCGACAAAGATGTTGAACAAGACCGATCCCAACACTGATCCCTGAGGCACACCACTCATTACTGGTCTCCAGCTGGACATCAAGCCATTGACCACAATTCTTTGCATGCAGCCAACCATCCAGTTCTTTACCTACTGAGTGGTCCATCCATCAAATTGATGTCTCTCCAATTTAGAGACAAGGATGTTATGTGGGACAGTGTCGAACGCTTTACGCAAGTCCGGGTAGATGACACCAACTGCTCTACCCCTGTCCATCAGTTCTGTAGCCCCATCACAGAAGGCCACCAAATTGGTCAGGCAGATTCCCCCTTAGTGAAGCCATGCTGGCTGTCACCAACCACCTTGTTGTTTGGCATGTGCCTTAGCATGCCTTCCGGGAGGATCTGCTCCAAGATTTTGCCAGGCACAGAGGTGAGACTTACTGGTCTGTAATTCCCTGGGTCATCCATTTTCCATTTTCCATCCATTCTGGAAAATGGGGGTTATATTCCCCTTTTTCCAGTGGTCGGGAGCTTCACCTGACTGCCATGATTTTTCAAATACAATGGCCAGTGGCTTAGCAACTTCATTCACCAGCTCCTTCAGGACCCGCGGATGGATTTCATCAGGTCCCATGGACTTGTGCACATTCAGGTTCTTAAGATGGTCTCAAACCAGATCCTCTCCTACAGTGGGCCTAAGGTCTTCATTCTCACAGTCCCTGCGTCTGCCTTCCAAGACTTAAATGCTGATACATAAGTATCAAAGAGATGATGTGTTAGTATCAAAGTAGTATTTTTAAAAGCACCCACCTGAGCTGTGCTGTTCATTTCTGTACTGATGGACTGCAGATCAGATGACCTCTAAGGTTTGGACATCTTAATGACACCAAAATACTGAGTTGAAGTAAGCTGCCAGAATTAAGGAATATCCAGCCCAGACAGCAGTTAAAGAAGAGAAAATCCTAAATTTCTAAAGATGAGGTTCACTACTCTCTTGACTGCTGCTCAACAGTACTGGAATGTAGACTGAAACTTTCCTGGCTAACTTTTAGTCTATAAATAGCCAAGGTCAAAAGTCTTCTTGGGGGAATATGCTCAAAGAAGAGTTTCAGCAGAAGACTGTAGGATGCATATCTAGTGGCCACAGATGTGGAGATCTGTGGAGATCCTGGCAAAGACAACATTGAGCGTGAAAGGGAAACTGCAGTGAGCTGAACTCACTTTGAGCAGACAAAGCAGACATTAAGCATGTGGCTGAGGAAGAAAAAGTAAAAATGAGAGAGGACTTCAACTGCTGGGAGTCTGAAGATAAAACAGAACTACAGTTTCCATTTGAACTGAACAAAAACAAGGCACGGGGGACACTTATATGTCAGGTCAGATGGATTTTTAGGCTATTGGCTTATTTATGTCCTAGTTAAAACGCAAAATAAATAAAATGGAAGTTAACACACCCTAGTATTTAAAGAGTAATTAGAAATAAACCTGACTGAAAGGTATATGCCTACCAAAAAAACCCAACAGCCCTGAGAAAGCAGCAGTGCAAAGAATACAGACATCAAGTCATATTAAGCCAGGCAATCCAAAAAGTAACTTTTGGATTTCCTTTTAGATTTCCTCTTGGATGCTCCAGTCTCAAGTCATTTAAACTAGAAGATGTTGCAAAGCCTAGAAGCAGCTGACACACTTTATTACATATATATGCATGCATACGTATGTTTATATACATACACACACACACACGCACACATATAGAAAGACTTGGAGAAAACCCCTTGCTTGTCTTTTACTATCCAAACTATCAACATTTGTTAACATGTACATCCTAATACAGGTACATCCTTCTAGTTACCTTAGCTGAACTAAGCTGAGAAGAACTCCAACCACATCTCCAAGTCAAGAGTCTGCTTCCAAGAAATTTGAAAATACATTCTTTTAGCTTTAAGGACTCGGAGACAGGAGCTGTCAAGGATGTAGAGCAAAGAGCCTTTTAGAAAAGCAAAGGGCAGAGGGTTGTATGGGTACTGTATATGAGAACAGAATTAGGTACTATAAGATGAAACACAAGCACAGTTGCACTACAGCAGCTACTGCACCCACAAATAGACAATTTTTTTTTCACTCATTCCATGGAAAGCTAGTTGAAAAGATCAAGAACTGCTAGGAAACTATTTCATAGCACCTACAAGAAAGCAAGTGGAGCAGCAGCCAGCGCAGATTTGTCAAGAAAAAGCAAATCCCATCAAATCAATTTAATATCCTTCAATGGTAGAACAGGTTCTGTGGACAGAAAAGCAGCAGATGATTTCCTACATGATTTCATTGAGGTTATTTTCTATCATTTCACATATTCTCATAACTGAGCTACGTAGCACAATTTACACAAAAGTACTTATTATGAAATGGGTGTAAAGCAGGCTGGAGAACAACACTCAGGATGGTATCAGGGGTTCACTGCCAAAATGAGTGTGCTTTGCAAAGCTCCATGAAGCTCAACACTGCATCTGGTGACACTCAATACTTAAGTTACCAGTTGGACAATGAAATAGAGGGCAACTCCAGTGACTGTGAAGAATGTTGGGAAAACGTAGCTGAACTCAAAACATGGTAGAGAAAATACCTAAAAATTCCAAGTTTTCTCCATCGTGTATGACTGTGAATAAACAATACATATGAAGAGAGCAGGGATATTAATTTAAATGTATTATAAAGAGAATACAATCTAATCAGCAGCTCGGTTAAAGACAGCACACTGTCCCTGACCCTTTAGGCTGTAGAATATACACAAACCGCCTCTTGGTGTTTCAGAGGAGTCCAGTCTGCTCTCACTGTGTGGAATGCACCTCAGCAATCAAAATTGCATATCCAAAATGGACACTGCTAAATACCTCACTCTCCAGGCCTAATAACCAAAGCTTTTCCATTTAAGTGACAGTCCAGCATACACCCAAAACATTGCTTTTCTTTCTCACTTCTGGTTTTATGCTTTTTCCATCCTGTAACAGGAGATAGTTGAGTTTCAAGCCAAAATAAACAGCACATAAAATAGAAAAGATGTAAGCTTAAAAGCATATGCTGAGGATGGAGATGCAGATGGTTTAAGTGACCTGCCAAGGTCAGAGATGAAGTCTGATGGCAAAACTAATCTATGCACTTCCTTGGGATTAATCCAGTTCAGGGAAGGAATTTGTATTTTTATCCCAAAGACTGTGTGTAGGAGAACTACTTTGCTGAGAGATCAGATCAGAGTAATACACCATGCTTTTCCTCTACGGCCACCAGCACACACAAAAACTTTCATCAAGAAAGCTAAATTTAAGGTCATGGACTAGAGCCATCTTAAAGCTAAACACATACTTAAAATCTTAGCTGGAGAGGGGTTCAGTTAAGCTTGCAAATCAGTGCACAGCCATCCCCTGATTTCAAACCACCTGTACTTCTGCAACAAAAATCCCTGTTCTCAGATGTGAAAGGGAGTTGCATGCAGATGTATCAATAGAATCACATTCATGTGTCAGCAAGGTATAATTTACTACTCTTAGGAATCAATGGAGTTATTCCAGATTTTCATCTGCATAATAAAATGAAAATTGCTGTTCAATTTCATTCCCTGATGTCTTGCTGATTTTTTTCTCCCACTGAATAGATAAATTATTTTACAGCTATATTAAGTTCACTTCTCCCAAACTTTTTTTTCCCCAATACATTTTCTGCGCTTTCTTCAGCTTCTAAGTGCCTGTGCAAAATTAAACTTGTCCATTCTCACCGGCATTTACCTATTTTTCTCATTTAGCTGCCTCTGGGGATTTCCATTTTATTTCTCTTCCAGATCAATAGCAAAGATACTTGGTAATATCTGAATGTTGCTCAACTAAATATTTTTCCTACGTATCTATCACCAGATATCTCAATTTTCAAGCCATGTGACAACACCCTTCAGGTAAAATAATCTGAAAAAGTTTTCATCTAAGCATTCAGAAGGCGTTTAATCTCCTGTCTCCAATCTCCTGTGAAAGAGTAGGCATAATAGAGGTCTTAGTATAATGGGATATCTGTGGAGACTAAGAAGGATATCTGAATAGAAAGAATAACTTACATGCACAAATAGTTGCACACGAAGTCCGCCACAGCTCTCTAACCTCTTTCATTCCTCTCAGCATCTTTGCTTGCGATTCCCTCTAGGTGTGAGCTGTTAGCATTGTAAGGGAGTTTTCATTGAGTGCACTAGTAGAGAACTAACATTTTAGCCCTAGAACCCACTGTAGTCTGTATTATCTCACTTAGTGACCCATTTCTGCTTTTGTTCTTCAGAGCACTTCAGAAGATGAACATATACATTTTTGCCTTTCTTCAGAGAACACAACTATTTCCCTAACAATTCTAGCACTTCAGTTTCTGCTTTCACATCCAATATTTTTCTTCCTGCTGACGTGCAATCTCACAATGACTGGCACAATCCTTTTAAATTATGAACATCCTCTAAACAGATCATTTGCTGCCAAAACACTTTATTAAACCTATCAGCTCCTCCCTTGGATTACTAATTTGATGCTAATATTGAAGGACAAGGTTATGTATGTATAACAAGGTTATACAGCTCTTGCAGCATTTATTATTTAAGAAAAACTATTATAAACTCAGGTAGCACCAAAGCCACTTGTGAAGCATTCATGATTGAAGAAAAGCAAAACCTACCAAAATCAAAACATATGACCACTTAGAATCATAGAAGAATCATAGTATAGCTAGAGTTGGAAACGACCTTAAGATCATCCAGTTCCAAACCCCCTGCAATGGGCAGGGACACCTCTCACTAAACCATGTCACCCAAGGCTCTGTCCAACCTGGCCTTGAGCACTGCCGGGGTGGAGCATTCACAATCTCCCTGGAGAACCCATTCCAGTGCCTCAACACCCTTACAGTAAAGAACTTCCTCCTTATATCCAATCTAAACTTCCCCTAAGTTTTAACCCATGACCCCTTGTCCTGGCACTACAGGCCCTAATGAACAGTCCATCCCCCAGCATCCTTATAGCCTCCCTTCACATACTGGAATGTCTGCTATGAGGTCTCCACACAGCCTTCTTTTCTCCAGGCTGAACAGCCCCAGCCTTCTCAGCCTGTCTTCATACAGGAGGTGCCCCAACCCCCTGATGATCATCGTGGCCCTTTCCACTGAATGCTTGCAGCCCTCAGCCCATGGAGGGGAGGCTGGGACACACAAACTCCTGCACACACTGCTGCCAGCCTGGCGTGGGTGCCACCCAACTCGGGGAAGTACCTGGCTGTCTCGCTGTCCTGAACTACAGCGGACAACATTGATGGTGACTCCACATCCAAGCTTTTTGCCCCATCTGGCTCTTCCACCTGCTGCTGCCTTGTTCCCTGGATGACAGTCACAGCCTTGCCCAGGTATTTCCTTAAACAGCGTGTGACCATACCCTGCAGGGTAGCAAGAGCACAGTCAGGGGATGGGGGCAGTGTCAGCCATTGACTGCAGTTCTTTGCATGATGCCATCCAGCCAGTTCTTTACCCACCAAGTGCTCCATCCATCAAATTGATGTCTCTCCAGTTTAGAGACAAGGATGTTGTGTGGGACAGTGTTGAACACTTTACACAAGTCCAGGTAGATGACATCAACTGCTCTACCCCTGTCCATCAGTTCTGTAGCCCCATCATAGAAGGCCACCAAATTGGTCAGGCAGGATTTCCCCTTAGTGAAGCCATGCTGGCTGTCACCAACCACCTTGTTGTTTTTCATGTGCCTTAGCATGCCATCCAGGAGTTTCCTCAGCAGCTCCTTATCCATCCAAGGAGGACTCCTGGCTCTCCTGGTGCACTTCCTTCTAGTTGGGATGCAACATTCCTGAGCTTGTAGTAAGTGATCCTTGAATATCAACCAACAGTCTTGGGGCCCCCCTGCCCTCTAGGGCTATATCCCATGGAACCTTACTAAGCAGGTTTCTGAAGAGGCCAAAGTCTGCTCTCTTGAAGTCCAGGGCAGTGAGCTTGCTGCATGCTCTTCTCACTGTCCTGAGGATCTCAAATTTGACCATCTCATGATCGCTGCAAACAAGGCTGCCCTGGAGAGTCACATTTCCAGTGAGCCCTTCCCTGTTGGTGAGCACGAGGTCAAGCATGGCACCTCTCCTTGTCGGCTCCTCTTTTACTTGCAGAAGGAAGTCGCCTTCCACAAAATCGAGCAACCCTCTGGATTGCTTGTACTGAGCCGTGCTGTCGCTCCAATAGGTATCAGGGTGGTTGAAGTCCCCCATGAGAACAAGGGCCTGCAAAGGATGGCTTCTTTTTTCATATTTTTTTTTTTTACCTGGAATACAGGTAGTGAACAGCATGACTTTATAGATATAGATAGATACAGATATGAAAATGACATCCCTGATGCATTTCCGTAAGGATCAGCAATATTTACCTTTCCACATACAGTTGTGTTGCCTACAGAATTTTATCTAGGTCACCCACAAAACGCAGGTATCAGTTAGCAGCCACCTAAAGCTTCAGCACAAAATGGTCTTCATAAAGCAGGCTACAAGATATAAGCACAACTTCAAAATTTCTAGGTAGAATTTCCTGCATCATGGGCCATACATGTCACCCCTATTAGAAGATGTCAAAACCTCTCAATCCAATTCTGGATTATAGCGGGTAAAGGAGAAACAGTCTTAGATCCTGAGGATCTTACACTCCCTTCTTCCTTTCTTACAGATGCAAGATAAACCCATCAGCATCCTGGTATCAAGTACCATAGGACATAGTTGTGCCTGGTGATTTTCTTTATCAATTCTATCGTCTTGACTTTCATTTGTTTTCTTCAAGCTTAATATTACATGGAAGCTTCTTCTAAAAACTTCTTCTTGGAGACACTGAACTTTCTTGGGCTGCATACCTCACATAAAGCAATGTTTGGATCGTATCACTACCATTTACAATTCAAGACATGATTAATTCAGACCTCTTGAAAGCAATTCACAACTGCACGTTTCACAAAATACTGTAGTGGGAACCATCCTTTTATCAGATCTCAGTTCTACAAAGAGCTTTACATGTGCTTAAGTCTCTTTGAAGTAACAAAAAGACTGAATCAGTCTCACTTTCTGAAGACACCCACTGCTAATACAGCAAAATAAGTATGCTAGATACACTTGCACCAGTGTGATACAGCTTTGCCTGTTTCTTTTATTATTTCTCTTTTTTTTATTCTTTTATTTTTATTTTTTAAGAGAACCTTTGAACTCATCTGCAATAGTTTTGTCATTCTTATAGGCTCTGCCTATTCTCCAACTCTGTCTTAGGAGCCCACAAGTATGTATCACCTGAACAGTGTAACTGCTGCATCTGAAAAGGGATACATTTTCTAATATCAGTGATTTGCACAATGGACCAAACATCCAACCTGAGGCTATAAATTGGAGATGAATTTATTTATTTGTTTTGCAGCTAAGCCTTTCTGTATTCACAGTGTAAATGGAAACTGGTATTTGTTGATGTAACTGATTAATTTTCTAGATGCTATCCATCTACACACACAAATCTGGTAATGGGCATGAATATGCAACTTTTGAATTATGTACACTTTTTAAAAGACTAGCCCATAACATCTCCACCACTTTCTTCATTGCCTTTAATCAAGTGCCTTGTTTAGTACTTAAACACAATTCACATAACTATCAACAATGTGAAACTGAGAAAGCAGGAGGAAAAGATGAGAGCTTTTGCACAGGAAATTAATAGATTTATGACAACAGCAACCAATTGTGCATTAATATGTAATAACGGTGCCTTTGAGGGCAGATGTGACAGAAAGTATAATGCCTTGAATTTAGGTGGTTGGGACCACAGGGACAAAAAGGTGTAAGAGGAGAAAGGTCTTCAGTTATTTGCTTTTGTCAGTGTATGTAAACCTTGTCATTAATTTTTCTCCTCAAAGGGTATATCCATAATTTAGATTTCTAAAGCCCAAACTTAAAATCTATGAAATGTACATTTAAACAGTGCAAGTAAATTATGCAGAGGCTAAAGATGTGTAGATGTAAATCCACAAGGACCTTAAGGATATTGTTGCCTTGACATTAATAAATTTTGTATTAGGAAAAGTGAAATTTCTCCAGCAACCCAAAATCCAAACCTGTCACAACCACTTACTTGATTTTAATTCGACTGGGTACTGGTACAAAAGTGTTTAGGACTTGGTACTCTTCTTTGCACTTGCTAGCCATAAAGTCTCCCATTGGTTTTACATTCTTCTCTCTTTATCTTATTTAATATTAATTAATATTCTCTGAAAGTGTATACAGAACCATGGAAATCTAGAAATTAAGGCAGGCAGTGGTCCCTAAAGCATACCTTAGCTGCCCTGGCAAAGGGGTAAAGATGTCTCTAAAGGGTTGGAGGAAGTTTAACCCCTCATTCATAAAAGGGCAATAACCAAGGAGCAGGAGGCTATAGCTAATGGGGGGGGGGGGAACAGCCTTTGCAAACGTCTTCCTGTTTTGTTGAGAATCAATGATTTATTGAACCTTTTATCTGTAACTGTGCCTCTTGTGTACTTCTGACCAAGCAGAAAGAATAATTCATAGTCATGTAAGGCAAACAAATGTTAAAGCAACCTCCAAGTTGGTGTCCGTAACAAAAACTCTTTCCTACAATTTTCCTACAGTCACCCGTTAAAGGAGTTGCTACAGTGTAATATTTCATTGACTCACAGGAAAAAGAGATTAGAGGCTACATTAATGGATCAAGGCCATCACTCCGGATGGAAAAGCTGCCTTAGCAGTGAAATAAGTGATCCCAGGCTAAGATCTGTTCTACCATGGATGGATTATTACAGGTATCATTCCTAGCTAGACTTAAATCCAATTAAGAAAAAAAAAACCTAAGTGCATGAGAAATGCTACATTGCAATGGACAGGTCGTTCTGTGAGCCCAGAACTCTTTTTGTCTGTGGAAGCAGGGGACCACTGATCAGAGGATGTCTGGGCAGGCCCTGCTACTGGTTCCCCACACTCCCCCAGCATCCACAGCCGTACCATCTGGATGAAGGAGGGCACATCTCTTACCTTTGTCCTGCTTGAGATGCGGACACCAGGATGGCACCAAAGTCACGTACCCACCACATCTCTGCATAAGAGTGCTATGATTTCCTCTCTCTTTTCCCACTAAGTGTTCTGCTATGCAAACACTGCAAAAGATACTACTGACTGAATCCGAACAACATTATGCAATTATTTCATGTCCTAATTCTCTTTTCTGCCCAAAGCACAAGTAAAAGGGCAGTTTTTACGGCAGATGATAATACTTTTAAGCCAAGGACAATGCATGCAGAAAACACGTGAATCTTTTTTACTGGATTAGGACCATTTCCGTGTTTACCATTAGATCTTTCCCTACAAATGACTGTTTAACTGTAGCTTCTTTATGATCTAGCTCCAGTATTGTCAAGACAGAGCTGTAGGAGCAGACCTTAAAGCAATTTCCCATTCAGGGTCTAAAGGCAGAACAAATCATTAATTTTCATAAAAGCAAGCAAAGATTCAAACACCCAGAAGGGAAATGTGTAAGTGCATTCCCAATATTAGACACATTATTTAAACAACAGCTAGAATAAAGGCTTAAATGAGCTACACTGGCCACAATGTTGTTACCAATGCCTATGTTTATTAATTATATCTTCATCTCATCCTTAAATCAGACTTTTTAAAGCATTTTTAAACCATTTTTGTCCGAAGGTCTGTTTTCTGTTTCTCTCTAAAGAGATTATGAAATGGCATATATAAGCAGTATAATCTAAAAGCAGAACATAGTATCTTTTGAAAGTCATCATGCCAAATTAATAAGTGATTAATGTTTTTTGCATACCCAGCCCACTTTGCTTTTCAAGTGTTATTTTCAGTGCTTTATATATGTACATGCCACAGGTTTCTACATCAGGCATCTACAACCATCAATGCACTGTGACCAGTGAGCAATAAACAGCAAATATAAAATCCAAGAGGAAACAACTAAAATAAGCACCAGCTATAAAACTTGAAATCAGATTCATTATTAGGAAGTTAGCAGCAACTGTATCTAATAAAGGATGAAAGGAGTACACTGCCATAACGTGGGCGGAGAGACACTGCCACAGCAAGATGCAATGAGATATTACAATGTGTCACAGCCTCTGCTGAAAATTAAAAAGCTAAAATTAGCCACAGTATAGCCTTCTGAGTCTTCTAGATAGTCATTGGCTTGTCCTTCAACCAGAGAAGGCTTCGTAACCAAAGAAAGGCTTTCCCTTTCCTACAGCCAAAGGAAAGATATTTTATTTCTCACTTGCACCTTATCTGAACTCTGCAGGAATGACTATTGATGTGACTATGACTAAATGATGGAAGCTAAGGTTCAACTGTCACTGCCTCCTTTCTGCACAGAATTTGGCATTGCTATCAGG
Source organism: Pezoporus occidentalis (assembly GCF_034315485.1). NCBI lineage: Eukaryota > Metazoa > Chordata > Aves > Psittaciformes > Psittacidae > Pezoporus > Pezoporus occidentalis. The sequence continues at coordinate 8,182,579 of NW_026916294.1, forward strand.
ATGAAGAAACAGGCTGCACTTTCCCAATTCAAATATAATGAGAATCAGTCATGCTTCTGTTGTGAAGCTACCTGTGATACTGACTGAAACGATGTCCATGCCAAAGGATTAAAAGCTAACAAAGGCCTATCTATCAGCATCTTATTACTGTTCAGGGGGTTTGGGTTGGGGTTTCTTGGTTGGTTTTGGTCTGGTTTTTGGTGGGGATTTTTTTGGGGGTGCGAGGAGGGAGGGAATGTTGCTTGGTTTTGGTTCAGATTTTTGTTTGGTATATTTTGTGGGGGGAGGACAGGGGTTGCTTGGTCTTGGTTTGGCTTTTTTACTGCTCCTCTCTAGGTTCTTAATATTAAACACATTGTTTTAGCAACTTCATCTCACAAGTCTCAGGTTTGATGAATGAGTAAATCTGCATAAGCAGAGGCTAACAAGGTCAGTTTTTAATAGTCTTTTTCATTACTGTGTAAAAAAAAAAACATTCCATGAAGGCTGACAGCATTGGTGGGAGTGGTTCACCTGACTCTTCACATCAGGTTGAGGTTCAGGATGACTTCTTATTAGGCGCATTATCAATGCTTCATCAGAGAACATCTCTAGGTAAAACAGGTCTCTAGCATTTCTCCTGCTCTCAAATTTCTTCACCTGCCTTATACTGCTACTCTTCTCCCCTTTTATTTTCACTTTTCCAAGTTGTTGTATGCCTACATTATCAGAAGAAGATATTTTTGCTTTAGTCTTCCAATACTATACTTAATGCCACACTAAAGCTCATACCAATGTTCAAGTATGCTAAGAACATCATTTCCCCTGCCTTTGCAGACGGGAGCTGCAGAAGGATGTTCCTTCTCTCTCTGTGAACAAGACAATACTGGCTTTACCTGAACTGCTGAAATCTAGACATTAATATGTCAGACATGAATACTAAGTGTGACCACAACTGAGTGCTTCTTGCAAGCAGAGATAACCCTTTGAAACTGCGGTAAACAGATTGTAATCCTTTGGTACTCGCTATATTGACATTAACTACACATACATTTTAGTCACAATTAGTCATGTATCTTTCCCTATTCTTCCTGAAATATCTGTCTTCTCACAGTAAGTTATGGTTTTAATAAATATAGAAGAAGATTTTCCATTTCTGTGTGGAGAATCAGTAAGGATATTTCATTGCTGATTCAGTATTTCTCTGTGGTATGTGAATATATTCACAACATTTTTTCACCTTGCTTTTCAGGCTTTGTAAACACATGTCTACCTGCCTCAGACTATTTAAACAAAAGAAACCTAAATAACATTTCAGACCTTTAAGATCTGTGACAGCTATGCTACCACGCACTTCTCAAGGGGCATTTTTGATCTAATTAAGGAACTATGAGTAGCCTATGTATTAATGCATTTTATACACCTTAAGGAACACTAACCAAAATAATCTATTTTAAACCCACACCCTCAAATACGGGCTCCATTAAGGCCAGTGTTTCTATATTTAGCTACTGAAGCTTCTTCCTCACTGTCAGGCAATCTTGTATGCTCGATTAACTTGCACCCAAAATATTACACCTCTTCTTTGCCACTGAGGAAACTCAAAGAACTTGATTCTTTTTGATTAACAGTTTCATTTGTCAAAGGTGGTGGGAATGTATCTCAATTTTTTTGAATAAGTTAATTTTAGAGCTGCTATTTTGAAACTTTAGTCCCTAAATTTATTAAAATCATCATATCTTTTAGGATTCTGTCTCATAACAGCTTGACAGAATTCTGTTACTCATCTGCTATTTCGGGGGGGGGTGGGAGGGGGAGAATCCTTCTGTAATGAAACCTAAAAAAACTCTCTTCTTCATATACAAGATAGAATTCATTTAGACCCGTGAAGAAAGGTATATTTCCCTCCCTAAACAGTAATTATTCATATGGAAAAAATTCTCCACAGCTACCAACATATTTTTCCCCAGAATAATTATGGAACTGATTCAATCTTGGATTACTTCAGTCCCAAAATACATTGAAATCAGCTGACTTCAAAACTGGAATTATATTGCAATGAATCAGTTTTTACATATATTTAAACCAAACTATTTTCAGATACGTGTCCTTTAAATTTTAAGCATCCTCTACTATGCATGTTTCTGCACCTGAATATCAAACTACTCATGTGTACTTTAACTAACCCTTAGAGATTCCCTTACCCACTTTCTGTTTGGACAAGACACACATGATAAAGTATTGAAAAATTGTATAAAACAGTGAAAAGCAACAGAGCCCTGTTTTCTCATCTTCCCTCACAATGGCCTGCAAATTCTTCTCTGCACTTGGCTTCAAGAAGGACAATAAACCCCTTCCCCTGAGAATCCCCTCCTTGGCCAACTAATGTGAGGTGCTCCAACTACATGTTCTCTGCACTGTCTTTCCATCTCTTGAGTACATTTGGATTTCCAAACTAGAAGAGTCCTTATACTGTGAATTTTACAAACTATGAAAGTCTTTATGTTGTCTGTATCTAGAGTGATATAGGTATCTCTCTGTATCTCACTATCTAGAGTGATTCATTTTCACTGAGAAGTGATTGGACTGAAGTCATACATCCTTAAAGGAGGATGGGCAGAATACATAACATGCAAAACTACCAGACTCTAGTTCTACTACTGATTTTTCATAGATACCTCTCTGTGCATCTTGAAAACAAAAGTATTTTACATACCAGAAAGGAAAAGGAAAAGAGGGGGAAGAGCTCTATCATTGCCTTTTCCAAAATACACTTTCAAAAGCACATGAAAATCACCCCTAGAAAACTGAGTATTTAGCAAATTCAAATGCATGACTGAAGTGAAGGAGTTAGGCATCCAGTATCATGAAATGTCACACACAGATGATTCAACTGAAGTGTTTTTTGAAAAAGGATGCAATTAAAATACACATATGCTAGCACAGAAAGTAAGCCCAGGGGAGATGAACATAAGCAATAGTTAAAATCTTTTCAGGTGTTACAAGGGACATCAGTAAAGCAGTGATCTTGAATTTCTGCTTAACTTTTTTTTTTTTAAGTATGCTTGCCAAGTGTAGCAGTTAGTTTTAGAAGACAAAAATCCATGAATAAGAAAATTTTAAACCCCTACTATTATAAATGTTGCTGCCTATAGAGCACTCACTCAAGCCATACTCGATTTCACAGATAAAGTCACTGATATGTTACAACTCAGTATCAAAATTGAAATTAAAATTGCATTTTATTCATCTATACATACATGGGAACATATATGGGAGCTGTGTATTTGCCTGTGTAGGCATGACTCCAGATCCGGGTTTCAACCTTAACCATTCTAAAGTGTGAACACCTACCTCGGGTGTTTCTACTGCTTAAAGATTTTAGCCTTCAGTCATATTAAACTAGGATCAAGCGTTATTGCAGATGTCCTTAGATTTCTTACTGGATTCCTCACAGTGCAGTACTATTAAAACTTTGTCTATTGTTCCCCTTGACGCCAGAGATATTTACAGAAGCTCATTTGACTTCTAGCTGTCACACACTCAATTGAAATAGTCTTAAAATGTAGGTTAAAAATGTGTAATCATCAATAATAGCCATCAACAGGGACAATCATTCATCTGTCGTTACGTTTTCAGCATCTTTCAGTAAAAGCCATTGCCTGGTTCCAAGAAAACACCCAGGACTTACACAGAATCAACTAGATTGGAAAAGACCTTGAAGATCATCAAGTCCAACCGTAGTAGACTTTACACAATTCTGAATTTATGTTGATTTCTTATTTATCCAGATTCAGGGTTGGGGGGTGTGGGGTTTGTGTGCATTGAACTTCTAATCAACATGTGTGTGACTATGTCAGAAGAGCCTTTCAGCCAAAAAAAAAGAACATACTTACTGAGAAACTAAGAGATTTATAAGAGGAGACAAAAGTTACAAAGATAAATTTAACTTGGAGGTAAAATCTTGCTGAAGCAGGGATTTTTCACCTTAACATTCATGCATGATTCCTTACAATGTTCCATGGAAATACTCCCCAGTATTATTTTCCTGTTATTTTGTGGGGGAGCGTGGGGGGGGGTGTCTGTTATTTTTCATTAGATTTTTCCCCTACATTTTCTTTTTTGTTGCATCCTAGCAGATGCAGCGCAGCAGAATCTGTATTAAATGTATCAACTCTTCACCGAGTCTGTAGACTAAACAAGCAGACCAAAACTATGCAAATCACAAAAGCACTACTTGATGATGATTTTTTGCCAATGGATGTCTTAAATTTACATTGGTATTGGATTAAGTGCTAAAGAAGACAGGACAAAATTGTTTTTTTTCCATACAAGAACAAAGAGCATCATTGAGACTTAGCAGCTTCCATTTGAGTCTCTAAACCATGCTGAAGAAGCACAGCATGGCCATCCTGTGATAATGGCAATGATAACAGAGATCTACTTCCTAACTTCCTTCTCAGGCACTTGTTACTGTCACTTACTGTTAAGCAAGGACATACATCCTGAATTTAGATCAGACAAAAGAACCAGTCAAAAATGTGGTGTGTTCTGTCATTTCACAACATGTGAAGCATTTGTGCTTGTGATGTGTCTGGTGATGGTATCTGGATGACGGTATCTGGAAGTAGTTAACAGTTAAAACCAACACCCAGCATCACTTCCCCCTCACCCCCACCTCAACTGCACAATAATATAGATGCTAGAACTGTTTAGAGGTTCTGTCTCCCTTGCTTCATATATACAAGTTTCACTTAAGTGCTACATCATTAGGACCATTTCCATGGTCCTCAAATATCTGTGAACAGTTTCTGGATTGTTCAAGGTCTCCAACAACTTACTGGTAACAAAGAGCACCAGCTGGTAAACTACAGCTCCCACTGATGGGGCAGCTATGTCAAGAAATAAGCTGCCTGGTTTTGTCCACATTAAGACGACTGGAGGAATTTAAGAGTATAGGGAACTGGGGACCTTAAGAATCTGTAACTGTGCCAAATTGCACTCTGCTGCATTACTGCTACTGCCATGCTGTAAGCAGCTTGGTCCATAGGATGCTAGTAATGCAAGACACATCCAAAACACACTCTGGAGTCTGCAAAATCCACCAAAATAACTCAAAAGAAATCTGGAGGCAATATTTTTATTTAATGTGGTTCAGGTTAATGTACCACACTAAGAAGATACTACACAGAGCAGAGAGCATCTGATTTATTCATAGGAAGCTGTTAGGACCTCTGCTTTAAATTTCAGAAGTTCAGAAAGAGGTTACTGCTGAATGCAGGATATGTGATGCATAATAAAAATGTACAAGCAAACACCACAGGGCATGGAAAACCCACAACATGATTTTTTTAAAGTAGTAGATGCAGTTTTTGTTTGATATGCACGACAGTGTGAAATGTCAGATAAAACAGCACCCCAAGGAACATGGCATTGATCAAATCTAAGACTTTAAAAGTAATGATTTCTGTTGCTGAGCAGACCTGCCTGATTTACAAGCAAACTGCATTTAAAAAGCCCACTTTAACTATTCAGTGGAATTTGAAAATAAAAGCAGCAAGCAGCTGCTAAGCCAAATCAACATGAGTTAACTGCGCTCAACAACAGATTTGCTTTCAGTTTTAGGAAGGATTGTGTGTAGTGCCAGCGACTGATAAAGAGTACAAAGAACTCTGGGTTGTTTAAGGGTACACACAGTTTATAAAAATGCATGGGGCTGCTGGAGCAGGTACTCTTGGAACACATTTCTGGGCACATGAAGAAGAAAGTACTGAAAACAGCACAGATTTACCAAGAGTAAGTTACACCTGAGCAGGCTGCTCACCTTCTAGCTGAAAATGAGTTTGGGAACAAGGGGAAAGCAACAAAGACAATTTACCTCAACTTTCAAAACTTTTGACACCTTCTCCCAAAACAGCCTTGTATCCAAATGTGGACATTACAGTCTATATACATAGACAACTACATGGATGGAAAATGGTAGGATAGGCAGGCATTGGTGTGTCATACTCTACCTGGAGGTAGCAAGCAAAGCAATATTGAAACCTATCTTGGGATTTGCCCTCCTTCACATCTTCATCTAGAAGGGATCCAGAGGAAGGGAGCCATGGAGGCCACTCTCATCAGGCTTACATGGGGCACCAAATTGGTCATGGCGTCATGATGGGGAGCAGTTAATACACTCAAAGGCAGAACTGCTGTTAGGAGCATCAGGAATCATGTAAAACTCAGCAAGGACCAATGCCAAGTCCTGGACCTGGGAAGGAGGATCCCCTCGCAAGGGCGTAGCCTGCAGCTCTGTGGAAAAAGGACATTTGGTCTCGGAAGACACCAAATCGGATGTTGGTCAGCAAGGACCCCTGGCAGCAGTGAAAGCCAAGAACATCCTGGGCTGCATTACCAGCAGCACATCTGGTACATCCAGGGCAGTGATTCTCAGTGCTTGCTACACCACGTCTAGAATGTGGCATCCAATTCTGGGGCCTCCAATACAACTCAGGCACCAGTAAATGGGAAGTCAGTGGAGGGCTGCTGTGATGATTGGTGCCTGGAGCACTTGCTCTGCAAGGAGAGCTGAGGGAGCAGGGCTTGTTCAGCTTAGAGAAGAGGTGGTTTTGGTGGGAAGACCAAACTGGAGCATGATAGTACCTTTGACAAGGTTATGGAAGACACAGAACCAGGTTCTTTGCAGTGGTGCAAGGTAGGAGGATGAGAGGCAATTGGCATAAACAGCAAGTGCATTTAAGGAAAAGCTTTTAGATCCCGAGGACAAATCAAACTGTATAATTCAATGAATCAGCTATGTTAAGTAATAAAGTCCAAAGTCAGAGAGTAAATAAAATTAAAAAGGCAAAACCTCTCTATCCACTGGAAAGAGTAGCTCCTCAGATACTCCAAAACTCTGAGATCAAACTTTAGTGGTGGACTTAGCAGTCCTGGGAGAACAGTTGGACTTGGTGATCTTGAAGGTCTTTGCCAACCTAACTGATACTACTACTACATCCTTGCTGATTTCCCAAGGGGTTAGATTTAAATATGACTACCCAGAAGTTAGGCTTCTACTCTAAGCTAGTTATTTTAGCCAGCAAGGCATCTCCAGGGCTGGTTCTTGTTATTCTTAGTTGATTTGAAGGTATCACCTTCAAGAATCACAGAAGTGCTACCATTAAACTGGCCACCAGGATCTACTAGAAATAGGCAGGTATCATGCTGCTGTCTTGTAGGTAACACCACCACTGCAGCAACACTTCTATCTGTGTTAACAGACATACTTCCACCTCATGATCACCTGTACTTTGGGGATTTAGCTGGCTTTTGTTGTTGGGAAAACATTCAGTTTCCCTATTATCACTATAGTGTAACAGCTGGAAAATATTGCCTTAGTAATTTTTATCTCTGTACCGGAAGACATGTATAATTGTGCTTGTACAATGAAGCATCTGACTGCTATGTGCATACATACATATTACCATTAAAATGCCATTACTTTAATGGTTGCAGTGTGACAACAGCCATAAGGATTAGCAGGAGAAACCCTGGAATCATTTTTTGGAGTATATTTAAAATATTTTATTGTTAATAAGTTTGGAGGAGAGAACCTCCTAATAAATTAGCTAAAATGTTTATGAGCCTTTGCAAGCTATATATGCATTAGACTCTGGGTTGTTAACTCAGGTTAGTATTTTAGGCTTATTGAATCTACATCATAATAAAGCTTTGTGTTCTAAAATTAGTTGAACTCTGTGTATCCCAAAAATAACTTCCAATTCTGACAGCCTTACACGATCAATAATGCTAATATATCTAGTTTATATTAAAATTATTTTAAGTATGAAAAAAAACCCAAACGAACAAAACTACTCTGTTTTCTGAACTAAGTCTAAGACCTCTAACCTGATCATACATTTAACAACATGAAAATGCAGCCCTGTCATCAGAGATCAGTACCAAGTCCACCCTTGGCTGCGGTCATGGCTCACGTGCAACCTGCCAGAAGGGACACTGAAAAGACACCCAGAAGTGCAAACCATCCTGACCACAGTAGGAGCCTCTCTAAACAATGTATTACTTGAAGTAAGTTCAAGTAATATCCAACATCACACTACTTAATTTGTATTGTTACTTCTTTGCCTTAATGGGGATAGAAGCATGGAGAAGAGGTGGAAAAGACAGATTTTCACCTGAAGGCATGACTCTTCCCCCTTACCTCCTAAGTTGTTTAATTTCTGACACAGTAGTTTCTCACTCTGCATACACATAGCAGCTCTTTAATTCTCTGGATCTTCTGTAAAGTTTTGGGTTTTCTGATGGTTGGAACTAGATGATCTTAAGGTCCTTTCCAACCCTAACTATTCTAGGATTCTGTTCTATGATTCTATTCCAAACAGATAAGGACTTCCATTCAGAAATGAAGACAACTAGACGCCTCTGACAATGTGCTCTGGGCACACACCAACTCTGAAAACTGGGCTATTACTATCCCAGTGTCTGACTACAGAAGGACAAGACAAATCATTTTAGTCAGTTAGCATTCATTTGCCTGTTGCATTTGCACAGTTATTGTATGATCAGGAGAAATTGCTTGAAATTATTGAAGAACAGCATACACATGTCCTTTTTTAAATGAGTTTTGTCCAATGCTGCCTGCATTTTTATGGTTTTGTTTAGGTTTCAGTATTGGGTTTTTTTCATAATACATCTCATTTTGTGTACCAATTCAGTGGGAATAGCCAAGTTACTAGTGCAGTAACAGCCTTAACCTGGCAGCTGAGCAGCTTTACAGACCCCCAAAACTCTGGCAACACAACACAAGGACTGGCTGCTTCCTTCCAAGTTCTTATCTCCACATTTTAATTTTTACTTTCTGAATTTGTCTAAAGCAGGTTGCTTTTTCCAGCTGTTTTCAATAAATCTCTCCCTCCTCATTGCACTGGTCTATGATCTCTCCCCATCCATGGCAAATTTTCATATCTCACTGTTCTCATTGAGTACCAATTTGCAGTAAAATACTCAAAAGCTATGTTACCGCATAACATTTCTTCCATGAAAGTTCATGCAATCTATATAGTATTGAATTAAATTTCTAGCCAAAAATGATTCCTTATTCCTTGTATTTAGAGACAATACTGGGAAATCACAGAACTGTTTAGGCTGAAAGAGACCTTAAAGCTCGTCTGGCGCCATCGGCAAGGACACCTTCCACTGGACCAGGTTGCTCCAAGCCCTGTTCAAACTTGAACACTGCCAGGGATGGGGCAGCCACAGCTTCTCTGGGCACCCTGTGCCAGGGCCTCAGCGCCCTCACAGGGAAGAATTTCATCCCAGTGTCTCATCTCAATCTCCCCTCTGTCAGTTTAAAGCCATTCCCCCTTGTCCTGTCCCTGCAGGCCCTTGTCAAAAGCCCCTCTCCAGCTTTCCTTTTGGCCCCTTTAGGCACTGGAAGCTGCTCTAAGGTGTCTCCAAAGCCTTCTCCAGGCTGAACAAGTCCAACTCTCTCAGCCTGTCTCCATAGCAGATGTGCTCCAGCCCCTAGAATATGTTTGTGGCCTCCTCTGGACTCAGCCTGTGTTACTAGAGTCCAGCCTTACTGGTGCTATAGTGCAAAATCCTAGAAAGGGCCAGAAAAATAAAATCAACAACAGAAAAAACCCACCTTTGAACAAGTCTGGGCAAAGCACAGAGCTCATTGAAGTTTTCTGATGGATTCAGAGGGCTTTTGGATCAAGACCTCTGAAGAGAAACAGATTTTCAGCTTTGCACTATACCCCCTCCCTAGGATAGAAAAATAATTTTTAGTGAAAAATGGAGCAATATTTACCACCCCCACCACTCAAAGACAAAGAGATAAATACACCAGATGCACATGAACTCAGTCTCTCCAGTGTCATATCACTACCAGAAATCCCACAGAGATATTGTGAGCCCAGTCAACACAGAAAAATATTTCTGAATTATGATATTAGGTGGTGACATTTGTATTTTTTCAGTCCTTTAGGAAAAGTATTTGATGCACCTGGAAAGCTGGATATAAAAAAACCCAAGCCGTTATTTAGCCAGATTTTCCAGAAAGCCTCCAACCCCCTCAACTAGAACCAGCTGCAAAGGGACCAAGTGCACTAATTTATATCTGTAAGGAAAAGGGGTGTTTTCTGGGTTTCCTTTTCACCATGAAGAACAGCCTTAAGGGGGCTGTCATTTATACCAGTATTTTGCTGATAGCACAGAACTGTGCTGTCTTTGTTCTGGAAGCCCAAAAATGATTTTATTCTGTGTTCCCCTGACACTCAGGAACTAGATTAAATGACACATTGAAACAAGGGTTAGTCTGGCTTTATTACTGCTCTGTGTATCTGTGTGTATCTATGCACACAGCAGAGCAAATTAAAGTAAAACTGCCCAAGGCATTTTGGGTTTCAAGATCTTAAAACGACCAACTTCTGAGTCTTTGTCTACCAGCGTTATTGTTATATTAAAACTACACTGCTCATAGAATATTACTCAATAACATTGCATTTACAAGCTGACCTTCTCTTCCTTTTCCTCTCTTTATGCCTATGGTTGCCTTTCTCTTTCTCCACAGCCTGCAGTATCCCTCCAAGGAGCAAAACAAAGCAGTTCTGTATTGCTCAAGAAAATGAATCCACCTCCTGACTCCCAGCTGCAATACGAAACAGTCTGCACTGAACCTCACACACAGAAAATCTCTCCAAGCAATGAGAGGAAAAACAATGCCCAATAAAGATATTCCCACTAAAGCAACAATTAGAAGCACCCATTATAGACAGCTCTCTAACAAGACACAAAATAGTACAGCTGAAGAAGCATCAGTGGAGAATAAAATGGCTGTGGAATATTAGTATTTCCTGGCTGGGTTGTGTTCTCAAATGTGACTGAAATCTGTTTTTATTTTCCTCAGAAGGATGCCGTCACTACCTTGCTTTTACAACACCATGGTTTTATACCATGGATTTTGTACTGATCATTTTCAAGCTTGTTCCTTTTCTTTATGGCACCATAAGTTCCCTCCAGTTCCACACGCCTCAGCCTGGGGCTGCTCAGCCTGAAGCCTGCTTTCCAGAGTCTATTCACCTTTCTGGACACCAGTACAGTTTAATCTACACAGCAGGTCCTGCTTCTTTCTTTCATTTGTTAGGCTGATTATGTTTTACTTCCCTACTTTCTTAGCAGCCACTTAAGGTTTTGTATGCTCCCAAAAAATGAAAGAAAATCCAGACCTACTTCCAACAAGTGGAGGATGCTGAATGAAGGCTTAAACCTTAAACTCTTTTTATTCAGTACTACTTATATGCAGTCTGTGGTCATGTCAAGGAGAAAAAGATGGTCAAAGACACCACCTAAATAAAAACTATTATTCTCACAGAAGAATTAAAAAAAAAATTTTGCTACCTAATAATGAACAGGTATTTTAAAAACAAAGCCACTGTTGAAATCCACTGGGGTTTTTCACTTTTTGTTTGTGAGATACTTTAATAAAATGTTGCCTTTAGAGATTGGTGATAGGCTCTTCTGATTCCAGCTTTGGAGGTGGGCTGAGGCAAGGCAGGGGGTGGAAGAAGCAGATCTAGGATGGTAGCTCCACTATTTGAACTCCTGTTTTTCTTGGCATAACCTGAAAGCCCTACACCAGCATTCAGCCTGAAAGAGGACTGAATAAAATTCATCTAATAAAAGATTGCCTACATGTAAAATTAAATTAGACAGGCAGCTATCCTTTTGTAGAACGTGAGCTGCAAGAAACCAGATCAGACTTTCTGAGGAGGTTCCCACCCCTTATCTGAGAAGTGGCAACTGGTGATATGCACAATATTAATTATCTGCAAAAATGAAGCTAAAAGGTTAATTTAAATTCATTATTATTCTAATACTTCAAATACCACTTTATTTCCACATCTGCCAATGGGTATTATTCTAATATTTCAAATACTACACACTTCCCCATCTGCCAATGGGCCATGCAGGTGCTCCTACACAGAGCAAAGCATGCAGATCAGACTATTAAGAACAAAACCCCTCAATTAATTTCACTAGCATATGAAGTAACCTCTTTTGCTATTGAGGTTCTTGTATTATGCCTTTTACCATCCCATTCAGAACTTTATGTTCCTAAATCTTTCATTGATACGAGTAGGATTTAGCATACTGAAGAAAATGTTTGCAGTGATGTAATGAAAGAGAAAAGTCTTGTATACAGATTTTTATAGAATCGTAAAATAGTTAGGGTTGGAAAGGACCTTAAGATCATCAAGTTCCAACTCCCTTGCCATGGGCAGGGACACCTCACACTAAACCATCTCACCCAAGGCCTCGTCCAACCTGGTCTTGAACACTGCCAGGGATGGAGCATTCACAACCTCCCGAGGCAACCCATTCCAGTGCCTCACCACCCTAACAGGAAAGAATTTCCTCCTTATATCCAATCTAAACTTCCCCTGTTTAAGTTTTAACCCGTTACCCCTTGTCCTACCACTACAGTCCCTAATGAAGAGTCCCTCTCCTTCCTATAATAGCTTCATAAACTACAAGCAACTACACCTTATAGTGTGTGCAGTGCCATAACTCACTGTATTTATTTTAATGCAGTAACTCAGTGTTGCTCCTTGGTTCCTCACCTCTATATATCTTCTGACAGCAAAAAGCAGATCCTTTCGTTCTCAAGCAATAAAATACAACGTGAGAGCAGTGACCTGAAGTATTAATTGTCTCTGCCTAAGACTGGTTGTCTTGGTTGCAGTGATTACTAGAGGAAGCAATGATGGAAAGTAGAGAGATCTCAGACGGTATCACTGCACAGCGATGCCAGTGGAGGATACAAGAGAGAATAGCAAAGATTAAGTTGGCCTCCTGAGATTCAAGTATAAGAGAGTGAACAACTCTCCTTCTGTGAAGGAGTTACTCCCAGCAGTGGCACCCAGAGCTGCCCCACACAGTCTGTGGGCACTCCAGGACGAGTCCTGGGAATCTGGCATATCCCAGGTTCAAGCAAAACCCAGTGGGCTGCATGCAGGAAGACTAAACAGAGGTTATGCTTTTAAAAAACCCTGGCCAAATTTATCGGGATTATTCCATATCAACAATTAATAGAATTAACAGAGTATAAGCCTGTGCTGAATATCTGCCAAAGATGTCACTATTGCATTCATGATTCTGTGTTTGTTTTGCCTCGAGGTGGAAAAGAGACACTGCACCTATGATTTATTTATTATCTGCCTTTAAAGAAATGGGAGCATTTATAAGTCGAAGAATGTGAGATAAACAGTTAAAGAGGTAACTGCTGTTTGCTACTGCTTTGGGGTGATGGAGCATGCAGTACATGACATGAGTGGTTACAGGACTCTGGTGAAAGTTTCTGTGCTGACATACAAAGGTCTCTGTCTTGATTTGAATCAACCATCCAAAACTAAAACCTAAGAATTAGTTGCCAAATCTGCCAAAGCCCCATGCTTTCATACCTGCTTTTGATACAAACCCCCAAGAGCAATAGCTACAACAGTACAGCCCATGTTTAAGTTTACATGTAAACAGCAAGACATGAAGCTCTTTACTCCAGAATTATATTAGACACAGTGTGCATATTGCAGCTGTGGTGTCTAATGTAGGAACTCTCTGTTTAGATATAGAGGAAATCTATTTTTTCCTTTCAAACACTTCTCACAGCCCTAATTTCCCTCAGTTCAAGAAGGACAGGGACCTGCTGGAGAGAGTCCAGCGCAGGGCAACTAAGATGATTAAGGGAGTGGAGCATCTCCCTTATGAGGAAAGACTGAGGGAGCTGGGTCTCTATAGTTTAGAGGAGACTGAGGGGTGACCTTATTAGTGTATATAAATATATAAAAGGGGAGTGTCACGAGGATGGAGCCAGGCTCTACTCAGTGGCAAACAACGATAGGACAAGGGGTAATGGGTACAAACTGGAACACAAGAGGTTCCACTTAAACTTGAGAAGAAACTTCTTCTCAGTGAGGGTGACAGAACACTGGAACAGGCTGCCCAGGGAGGTTGTGGAGTCTCCTTCCCTGGAGACATTCAAAACCCGCCTGGACACATTCCTGTGTAACGTTATCTAGGTGTTCCTGCTCCGGCAGGGGGATTGGACTAGATGATCTTTTGAGGTCCCTTCCAATCTTTAGCATACTGTGATACTGTAATTCTAATCCAGTTACTCTTTCGTTCTTTCCCCATGGTAACTCAAGTCATAAAAGAACAAACATTCAAAATCCCCACTATTCTAATTAAAAAGGGCTTGTCTTCAATTGCTATGACACCTTCTACCCTTTCCCAGGAAGCTTGATGGTCTCTATTTTGAGAGCTCAAACTCAAACAGGACAAGAATGAGTTTCTTTGTTCCTCTTTTTTTCCTCTCTGGTAATTAAAACTGGCAGACAGGAAGAATGCTCAGGTTGACTTTTTTTTATTAGGGTCAGCTAATTAAATCATCATATTTGGAAAATGCCTGTTGCTTTCATATCAGAGCAGGAGATATTCAAAATATCTTCAGGACTCAGGGCTTCAAGAAACAATGATTAAAAATCTTATATATTTAGGACCCTAAGTCTGACTGACAAGGGACATGTCTCCAGCTCCTAAGTCATGGAGCTATTTTGAAATCATTGGCCTGAGTGCAAATTTGTGATTTGCAGCTACTAAAGGATAGCTCATAGGATGTTCTAAGTGCAAGCTTTCCCCTTGGGAAAGACATACCATTCCCATGTCCACTGGGAGGGTAGAGGTCAGCATCTAACCACATCCTGCTTGGACCCCATACAGATCCTTTCTTTTTCTACCAGACCCTGTCCTCCTCTCCAGCAGCTCTTTATGACAATAGGCAGTGACCCAGCAGAACTGTTCACAAACCAGGCTCAAAGTTAATTTATAAATTGTGAGAGTAAATTTACATTCCAAATATTGCAGAAAAGCATTTTTGATCTATTAACAGAACTATGCTGAGTTTACTCAACACATTCAGAGTAGGCCTTTTCCCCAGCAGAGACGGAGGCACAGCTCCACTGAAGTTAATGGAGCCAGACTGATTGACACCAGTGGAGAAGCCACCTCAGGATTCAACTGTTTTAATACTGAACAGATTTCACGTGGATTCCAATTTCAACACAGTACACCTCCCCTCAGGTACTCATTTGGTATTTTGCAAGGCTAATTTGTACTAAACATAAAATATGCATGCTCGATATTGTCTACGGCACTAAAGTGTCCAAACTACCCATGCATGCCCAAGTCAGGCTCCCCTGTACACTCTGGAGTCATAAGAAAATGCTATAATAGGCATACCTGTGCATTTGGGAACACACCTGAAAACTTACAAAAACATTTCCAACTGCTTACTGAGCCTTTAATTGCAGGCACTGATGTGTTGACTCCCCATGCAACTGCACAACAATTGGATATATTTGCATGCCTACAAATTCTGAGTTTTAGCACATTTTTATTTCAGCAAGACCTCAAATCCCACCTGAGCAGGGCAGGAAAACTTCTTGCCTAAGGTTTGGGGTTTTTTTCTAAAATGGGGAAGACTGGAAGTAAATGACAGTCAGAGATCCTGAGTTCCACCTTTCCTTGCCATCACACCAGCAGAGCACACTCTAAGCCCTGGGAATTACATTTCTATCTGAGGCAAAGTCAAATGACACAACCTAGTGCCAAGCAGCACTGCTTCGTTGCCAAGAGCTGCAGGAGGCTTTCTGTCTGTTGTAAGGCAAAGGCAGGTTGCCTGCTCTTCCTGTGTGCAATTCCCTGCATTTTGGTTATACTATGTTAAAAGCAAGGAGGGTTACACACTGACATCTCAAACAGAGTGTACTGCTGAATCTGGGCTGTGTGAGCAAGAGAGTAGAATTCAAACTTGTAAATTAGGAAAATAATTATTTTGCACCAAATTTGCTGCCTTACTAATTCCCTCCCAACGGGAGCCATAAAAATTCTGTCTGAAGAAAATACAATTCACAGGTCAGATAGAAAAATCAAAAGCTTTAAACCCTCAGAAGCAGCCCCATCTGGTGAGCAGAGGGGAAGCCAAGGCAAATCCATTCCCCATTCTTTCTGGTGGGTAACCTGACATCACCTGAAGCTGTTAATAGCCCTGAAGTTCCCTGGCTATTTCTTGCCTGGTAAACAACTTCTGGAAGATGAGATTTCTTCTTCGTTTAAGATGCAAAATCTTTTCACTGGCCCTACCAGCCCTACTGTGCTGTCAGGAAGCCCTATCATGTCTCTGAGCTCAGGAAATGGAGCAATCTGGGGCTTGGCACATCCATAACAAGATGACTACCTCCAAAGCACATACTTCAGTTTGGATGCCTAGGGAACAAGGTAAGTCGCCACTGGCCAAAGACCTAGACTTTATAATCAACTTCCCGACAGCCTCAAGAGAGTAATTTCAAGAGCAGTCTTAGGCTCCTTCCTCTATTTCAGCTTCCTTTTTTCAAATCTCACATAGCATTAATTCTGAAGCAGGAACCATACCGCTTCTAGGTCAATTCCTTGCAATAAAAACACAGGTAAAATTCAACAAAGGGTATTATATTTATCCTGGCAATAACTGGAAACTGCTTAATGACTAAAATGTTAGGAGTAGCAAAACAAGGCAGCCAGAATAAGGAGTTAAGAAGGGCAAATTCAAGAGAGGAAGGCCTCAGCATGAGAGGCAAATCTGCAAAGGTGGAGAAGCAAGTGGAGAAAGCTCTCTGCCAGCTCCCACTGTCTGAGAGCTCAGGAGCAGCCAGGGATCCAAAGGAACAGTGTGACTTCAAACTGCACCAAATTTAATGTGATAGAGGCAGAGGTCCAGCTTGGACATGTAGTTCATGATTAAATGAAGAGCGGCACCAGCATCTCACCAGTGCAAAGGAACACCAGAAAACACAGTTTACTTTATAAAATGGAACTAAACAGGTTATGGGGGCTGTTGTGACTGCTGTATACAACCTCACCGCATCATGTGAGGTTTTTATCCTTCCAAGAGAAAAAAAATATTGGCAGACAGTGAGATACACACTCTTAGCCTTCATATAAGTCATGACATCTTGCACAATAACCCGTCCAGGGGAATTATTTCAGCCTCCTGTCATGGGCTTAAACTTATCAAAGACTTTGCAATACAAGGTACCTGACCATCTCAGCAACTCAACAGTATTAAGACAAACTGCTACAGCTATATTCCACTCTATATTCAAGCCATAGCCTACATAATTTTCACTGTTAAGAAGCCTGGCTAGAAGAGCCCTCTGATCTTGTCACTATGATCTATATTTTTTTTTTTTTTAAACAAATGTTCTATGATTAATTCCTCTCTCTTAAAAAAGCATGATGATGAAATCTGTGATTTAATTCCTCTGCGGTTATAGCTCTGACTACAGCCTAGAGTTCAAAATATTCTTTGTCGACTATCACAGGTTCTACTGAGCATAGATCTTTTGCTGCCAAAGATTTCATGTGAAGTTGAATTTTAAGTACCAGCAGTAGATTAGCTTGGCAAAGGGAAGTACTATTAGGCATTCAACAACTGTTCAGACACAGCCTGGAACATAAAAATTGAGCTGATGAAAACGACAGCTTGACAGAGAAAGAAAGACCAGGAATACATCCCCATCATCAATTTTTTTCCAGAGAGAGCTCCGAGACAGCAAGCAAAGAAAATAGATCACCCCCCCAGTAATAACAAAGAAAGCAGGCTGGATTTAGGTTCAGTTCAAAACCAGTGCAGGCTAACACCACACCACATCTGTGCAACAAGAGATTACTCTGGGACTGATCCAGGGAATGGCAGAGGTCCATGCTCACAGCAGCTCTCGGTCAGTAACGAGCTCCCCTTTTTCTCAAGGTTCAGACCTCAAGTGGAAAGTTAAAATGCTGTAAAGAGACCTTTTAGTTGTCTACAATTCATAAAATACCTTGCAAAAAAAACATCTTTCATGTTCAAATCCCTGAGACATTGATGGATTTTAAGGGTTTAGCATTCAAAAAGAATTTAAGGGTCTTATGTTCAAATGGAGAAGCCCTTTTTGTAGGCATCCAGAATTGCCTTTGTATTTTGATGGTTACAGTATGATCATTAACTGATGCACACATTTTAAAAGTATAAAATACAAAACAAAATAAAACTTTCCAGTTTTGATTTAAGAAGCATTTTACTTAGGAATTTTTACTAATGCAGCACACATTTTTTTTCTCCTCAAAATATTTTGCAACACCTTTGGTAATTTTTGGTGGAGGAAATAACATCTGTAACCAAAAGAATACCAAAATCCTCCTTGCTTTTTAAGCCTGTATAATTTCTGAGATAGTCCCCAAACTTTTGGTTCAATTAAAATAACTAACAGTGACAAAGCTTTATCTGCAGATGAGAAATGTGGATGATGAGGCCCATCTAATTGATTCAGCTTCACAGACAAAAGCACTATGCTGAGATTTAAAATTGCTCCTTACATAACCATGGACCCATGAAACCAAAAAAGTTGAATCATGCTTACAAGAAAGAAGGCAGGCCCAGATATACAATCCAGAAGTGGAGAGTTACGGAGCAGGGATGAGAAAAGGCTGGTTGCCAAAGCTAGTACGTAGAAGGAGAGAAGCACAAAGAAGAGCCAGGACTATTATATGACTGTAAAAGGTCATGCTAATGGAGGTCAGGTACACCCACACAGGAAGAACATGTCAAGACTCTACAGAAGTCCTGTAGTGAGGCTGTCATAGCACAGGGTGAGGAAATGATGTCTTAAAGGCAAGATTTAAGCCAAGGAGAACCCACAGGGCATCTTCTGCAATATCTAGGAAGAATGAAGTAGTCATTTTTAGCCCTTAAGAAAATTAAGTATCAGTATAAAGTGAAACTTCATGAAGTTCTGTTCCTAATAGAAAAAATATGTGCTTTCAAAGTACCAGTTTATTGCCCTATTTTAGGTATATATTTCAGAAGAAATAAATGACACCAGAAAAATCTGTTTCTCCCCATTGACTACAACAGGAGCCTTAACTTATCCAGCCTTCATCCAAACGTCTGCAGGGTCAGCTAAACTCTACCCATTCAGCCTGAAAGGAAATTAAGAGAATAAGGAATAGAACTACCCATTTTGGATAGTTTCAAGTGTCCTTTTCCAAAAAGGACAGAATCATGTTTCTCTAGTAAAATTTTTTTCCATGTGTTTTTCAACAAAGGGTCCTTCAAAATGGAAATAGCTCCATGATGTCCACATGCAAATGTCTATATGCTTAGAGTGGATTAAAATCTGCAGGTCATCAACATTTTACCTCTGACTAGTTTAGACTAGACAACTGTGAACAGGTCAGAAATGAGTACAATGCAGGTATGTTAATATCATCAGCTACTAATTTCTAAGCTAAGAAAGTTTAAATTCAAAATGCTTTTTCTGGATCTGTAGCAAAATTTAGGCCTTCAGAATAAGATACCTAACTCTCACTAAATCTTACTCATGCACACTGATTCTAAAAAGCAAAATTTTTTGCCATAAAATGCACCTAAACCAGATATAGTCAATACCACAAACCTTTGGTCAAAACAGGTGATGCACTAGCACCAATAATGCAAATTCCATCCTGTATGGGCAACAGGTAGCTTCCCTGTTCTCCGAAAATACATCTTGAAGGGGTATTATCTTCTGTACCCATATGGGGTAATGGTTGGACTTAATCTTAAAGATCTTTTCCAACCTGGTTAATTCCATGATTTTATGCCTGGTCTCTCCTGAGTTCAACATTAACATCATGACCTCATTTTATCTGTGAAGCTGATAATTGATTTATCTTTACTGAAACCAGGAACCTTGCTGCTATCCATGCTAGACTGGCCTGGATTTAAACTACTGGCAGAGATGATGATTATTTCTCACTCCTATTAACAATTTACTAAGCCATGCATTGCTTCCCCTTCATGGTTGAGATATAGCTAATGTATTTTAGGTACACATCTAACATTGTCTTAGAACCATGCAAAGAGCAATAAGAACATTAGCAGAAAGTGTGTGATTAAGTAGAGACGCCTCTGCCTCTACATGCTCATTTTCAGAACGCTTTAATTGAATTTCCTGATGTGAAGAGAGATAGTTCTGGTCATCTACTCAGTGCCTGTTGCCTTGGAAAAAAGCCTGCAATAGGATGCCATAGTCTGTTTTAACAGCAGATATGGAGTGATATCGGAAGAATAAAAGGGAAGAGTAGGCCTGTGTAATGTTCCCCTCTTACAGAGTTACTTAATACAGCACAAACAGATCATCACAAAGGTTACGATTTCCAGAGAAATCAGACATGCAAAACCAACACAGATCTCTTGCCCCAGTGCAGAGTGCACTGCAAAACCCTTCATGTGACAATAATACATTTTCCACTCAGGCTACAAATTCCTTGTCACAGTCCTACTGCCGTGGTACAAGATGTTCCAGGGACATCAATAGATTTGGTTCTGCATTTCTAGAACTCCCTGACTTGTCTACTCTTTCACTTTGAAACTAAGGTCCTTTCCAACCCTAACTATTCTATGATTCTGTGTTTCTTAAACTAACTCTCACTTTGATGCCTGGTGAAAACAGAATGATCAAGCTAAAAGAACATCTCTAAAAACACTGGCCACTAAACCACTCTGCAGCAAAAATAAGGCAGATATTTCAAGACATGCTCTCAGTACACAGACCTACAGGCAAGATTTGTTTTCTCAGCATCTCTCATTTAAATGGAAAAGTCTGGCACCATTACCAGAAATACAACAAATTCAGGCTATTTGAATTGTTGAGACAGGAACAATGCACTGCAAAGGAAAGAAGCCTTCTGCAAGAGCTCCCCAACAGCAATGCCTGATTTATAGTAACATAGGGTACCTTGTTTGCCTGTGGACCTTATATAAGCCAGTGTTTTGCAGAGCAAAGCAGCACACCAGAACTCCAACAGTATATTTGTTCACAGGTGTTATTTCCCATATATAAAATTGGCTCACAAAAACACCTGCAGGACACAGTACCAGAGAACTGAAGCCAGCATAATGAGAGTGTAGGCTCAGGTGATGGGAGATGATGTTGAAGAAATCAAAGGACAAAAGAATTAGCATTCCAGGTCCTTCACTCTACCATTCAACAACCCACCAGCATGTCTTGTTCTCGCCATGTGCCAGCAAACTCAGGGCTTGGGTAAGTGGCTTCTCAACATGCTTTGGTCCTGGTTTCCTCCAGCATTCAGACTTCAGTGGGGAAGGGGGAGTCTGTACAGCAGAAATTTCAAGAACAGCTAAGATTGTTTTGCTGTGCAAAAATATTTGTACTGGTTTTGAGTTCTGGAGAAGCTCCCCTTCTTATTTCAAAATTTATGCTCTCTGACACAACTGAAATTATATATTTTCATACAAAAATGATCCGTAATAAGCTTTAAATGTTATGAAATGTGCATGGAAGTGATCAGATGAGGGAACAAAGCAGCTTCCTCTGGAGTACCATAATAAGAAATGAAGCACTTCTCATTTTGCTCAAGAAACACCTGCTTCAGAAACACATTTGCATCAGCAAAACAATCGAATACCTTTTCCACTGTCTCAGAGGTTGGCTGGGAGTAGACACAGAAGGATACTAAGTCAACGGGGACTCAGAAGACACCTCACAGCTGAGCCATGGTGTGTTAACGGGGTCTTACCTGAAGCAAGAAAAACCTGCCTGCACTTGGGATTTTTGCATAGGCAGACGCACAAACCCACCATGAATAATAGATACCTCTTTCTTGCTTTTAATACTAAGCTCATGCTTTTCATGTATAAAAAATAACTGTGTTTCAGCAGTGGCTGTTGCAGTGACCTCCACAAGACTTTTAATCAAATCTTGTATATAGCTGAGGCTTCAGAGATTATTTGATTTCTTCTCAGCAAAGAACAAGGCAGCTCTTGTTTCAATTAATAATTCCAATCTCGCACAACACTGTGTAATCAAAAAATGAAAGAGGCCCTACAATGTAAAAAAAAAAAAAAATGAACTCAGTAATTAAAATAAAGATTAAAAATATCCTGGAATCCTTATGTGGCCATAGCAGTAGAAATACACCTCAAGATACCATAGCAACACTTCCTCTCTTATTATTAAGTATATTAAGTCTCTGGCAGGCTTATAAGATGCCAGTCAACACAGATGTATTTTGGGCATCACTCCTTATTCATTCCTCCGCTCCTTTCTTGAACTTATCATATTGAAACACTAGAGGTCAGCCTCCCAAAGAAAACTAACCTCTGCTCTGCTTCAAATCCGTGAGGAATTACGGGACTCGGACTTCATCACGTTCAGAAGCAGCCCTGGGGATGCAGTGATCAGCAGAGTGGCAGGCTTAAACCACACAAACAAACACAAGGGCATCAGACCAAATGAATGGTTTTGTTCCTAAAGCCCATCTTTGAGTACGTGCCTGATGGGGATTGAACCAGCTAAACAAGTATGAATTTTGCATTATATTCCACAGACACCTGTGTGAAGCTGGGAGCTGTCAAGCACACAGACTGAATAAACAGAAGGTTCTGTTGTATTTTGCCCAAGACAGGGAATTCAGGTTCCCCTTTTTGGCCATTTTTGATGTACAGGAATCTCCAAAAGGTAGAAGGCTAACACGAAAAGAAGTGTTTGTTAAAGGTAACAAAATGCTCACTGGCCCATAGAAAGAAAAGCTGGGTTTCTTGCAGAGAGAAAAATACTTTGTTTCTTTGTTTGTTCTAATTAGCACTGTTGTGTTTCCAAAGATAAATCACACACAAACCAACCTGATCTCCCACCCAGGTGAAAATGAATGGATCTGTGGACAACAGGAGAGCAATGCATGTCATTTACTTCAGCTTTAGTTCTTGACGCTCTCCCCCAGAGCAGTCATATATTCAGGTTTTACACCTTACATGAAATGCATGGATGACTACATATACAAAAACAGCAAGATGGGCAAGCTCATAGGGCAGATTGGTGGATCAAACTCTACCTGGAGGTAGCAAGCAAAGCATTATTGAAGCCTATCCTGGGATTTGTCCTCCACATCTTCATCTGAGACCCAGAGGAAGGGAGCCAGGGAGGCCACTCTCATTAGGCTTGCACGGGGCACCAAATCGGTCATGGTGTCATGATAGGGAGCAGTTAATACACTCAAAGGCAGGACTGCTGTTTGGAGCATCAAGAATCTTGTGAAACTCAGCAAGGACCAATGCCAAGTCCTGGACCTGGGAAGGAGGATCCCCTCGCAAGGGCGTAGCCTGCAGCTCTGTGGAAAAAGGACATTTGGTCTCGGAAGACACCAAATTGGATGTTGGTCAGCAAGGACCCCTGGCAGCAGTGAAAGCCAAGAACATCCTGGGCTGCATTACCAGCAGCACATCTGGTACATCCAGGGCAGTGATTCTCAGTGCTTGCTACACCACGTCTAGAATGTGGCATCCAATCCTGGGGCCTCCAATACAACTCAGGCACCAGTAAATGGGAAGTCAGTGGAGGGCCGCTGTGATGATTGGTGCCTGGAGCACTTGCTCTGCAAGGAGAGCTGAGGGAGCAGGGCTTGTTCAGCTTAGAGAAGAGGTGGTGTTGAGGGAAAGAATAGCAGTCTGCCACCATCTCTGACAATGTTCCAAAGAACGCAGATCAAAGCCCTTCACAGTGCTGTGGGAGCATGAGGGGCAATAGGTATAAATTGAAACAAGAAGGAAAAACTCTTTTACCCTGGGATGCTTAAGCAGTGACAGAGATTGTACAGGGATGTGCAAACTCAGTTACTGGACATTTTCAGGGTCCTGAGTAGCCCAACTTCTCTGCCCAGCTGACCTTGCTTTGAGCTCGAGTTTGGGTAAGGAACTCCTGAGGTTCCCCCCAGTGTGAATGGCTTTATGATTTTTCATTTCAGGATATGCTGTTTGAAAAGTTTGTAACAGACATTCCCTTCTTTCATCCTCAAGCTTAGCTATGAATTTATATAGTTTCCCAAACTGGAGAATTATAAAATAGGCTATCTCAGTTACTCTATCATTACTCTAACACCGTCACTCATTCTATTTCAGGTTGAAAGGCTTTACACAAAAGTAAAGCTTTATTAGATTGGGCTGACCTGTGCTTCTCATCCATGAAACAGCCATAAGCACTTTAAGGTGGCAGAAGACACTTCACCTCAACATGCAACAGTAGTTCAAGAGTCCACAGCAGCACTGCACAAGACAGCAGGATAGGAGGTGAGGCAAAGTAATGAAGCCATTAGAAAATGAAATATGAGCGCAATATTAGGACAACCACCAGAACAGAATTGCCCAGACTAAAAATGGGCCAGAACTCAAGGTGACAAATCTCTGCTTTGACAAAATTGGTCGTTAAGGTCTCAAATAACTAAGTGCAGGGGAAGGGCAAGCTGTGCTGAACCCCAGGGTCCCTGCAGCCTCCTGCCACCTACTAACCAGCCTCAGTTTTGCTCATTTTTCTCAGTCCAGTGAAATTGCTGCCTGCAGCATGTCCTCTGTTTGCAATTTGCTCACTTTGCTGAATGGCCTTTTCATCTCCAGCCATTTCACACCCTGCTTCTCGTGCTGTTTGCCTTTCCCATTGCTGTTTATACACTCAATTAGCTCTCCTTTCTCAATTCTTCTCCCTAAGCAGGCATCACTGCACTCCTTGCTCAGCCATAACCACCTCCAAGTCTCTCCGTCACCTTCAGCTCTTCCAGAGCTAATGACCAGAACGGACCATGTGGCAATGCAGGTGACACCACACCTCACCTGCAAGCTGGTCAGACAAACAGCAGGTCTTCTGACAGCAACGTGGTAGAATAGGTATATCCCCTAGCTGCTAGATATCCATCAAAACAGTTAAGCACCTTTCAATGGCCTGTAGGGAAAGGGCAAGGGGGAATGGTTTTAAACTGACAGAGGGGAGATTTAGATGATACATTAGGAAGAAATTCTTCCCTGCGACGGTGGTGAGGCCCTGGCACAGGGTGCCCAGAGAAGCTGTGGCTGCCCCATCCCTGGCAGTGTTTAAGGCCAAGTTGGATGGGGCTTGGAGCAGCCTGCTCTAGTGGAAGGTGTCCCTGCCCATGGCAGGGGCTTGGAACCGAGTTGGGTGAGCTTTAAGGTCCCTTCCAACTCAAACCAGTCTGGGATTCTAAATGCTAGTGACTGCTTTCTAGTGTAAATCCAATTCTTATTTGGTTTCATGACTCAATGAAAATAAAGGGGGGGAAGATAAAGAAAGAGAGACAGGAACAAGTCTAAATAAATGGAACTATTTTCACAGGCTACCTATGTCTAAAATTAGGATGTAGGAGAGAAAAGATGAAGAATGAGTGAATAATATTTCATACCCAAATGGAAATACAGAACATTGCAACTTCTAGCCCAAAGTAATGAAATGCACTGTTGTGTTGCTATTCTCCAGCTCTCAGTGGCAAACAGAAAGCAGCATAAATCCACTGCAGGCACAGTAGCTTACATCAGCAAAAGTACCAGTTGTTTTATTGTAAGAAAACTGTATTTTTAGAAAGGCAGAAAATCTTTGGGTTTGGGGTTTTTCTGGTGATTTCCCCCCCCCTTTTTTTTTTAAAGTGCCTTCTTCCCTCATTTTACAAAAGCTTATTACTTAAAGTGTGCATTTTGGATCTGTATTTGCTATCCAGAGGCATAAAAAGCACAACTTCAGTGAGGCTGCAGCTCCTGAAATCCTCTAAAAACCGGGTCTTACTGATCCTGCCTGACATGAGGGACAAACTACATAAATGTGTCTCAGGCTTGGCAAGAAACTGTCTGAATAATCAGGTTTAGCACACACAGTGGGGTCATCTAAGACAGAGCTGTGGAAGTAACGGGAAAAGACGACAGGAAAGTGCTACAAGGGACGTTTCTTCCCTCCCTGCATAATTTAAGCCATGTATTTATGAAGCATAGTGAAGGTCTAATTATGTTAACTTGTAATGAATGCTTAATTGTAATTAGCCACAGTTTCAAGCTGGAGGGAACAATTATTTTCATTACTGCTAATTAATGTACAGGATGCTGTGTAAGATATTTGCTTTTAATTCTAACAAAGTGACCTCCACTTTGTTCCTTTTCTCTTTTAATACAGCAGGTTTCAGCTCTGCCCTCTCTGCTGCTCATCCCAATCCCATTGCATTTATTCTTTTGCTGCCTTTTAGATTTTCAAGCTGTGTCATCTCTATCCGTATCACAAGTACGGCAAAGCATTGAAGTATTTGGGCATTTTCTTAGCGCAGGTGTATATGCTAAGAAAATGCCCAATAAGAAAAAACAGAGGTTTCTCAGAAATGGATTTGAAAGAGTCTCATTTCAGCAGATATTTCTTGAAAATTGTGTTTCTTATTTTCCCCCCTTTTTTTTTTTGATTTCCACATTTAGAATTTTTTGGCTGAAACATTTTGACTTTCAAAGTTAGGCTGGGAAAAAGAAAAACAATCTTTTTCACAAATAAGTGAAATGATCAAATGAAGTTATTCATATAGACAAAAAGTAGTTGAATATGGGCCCTTATTTTTTCTATACTTGGTTTTTGTTTGGTACCATCAAGAAGATGATTTCCTGCATTTTCCCCACTATTTTTACTTTATCTTCAAGTCAGTGGTGATCTGCCACCCTCCCTGAATCAATTATCAGCTCTTCCTTTTGCTGTTTTCTCCTGAATATCAAGAACCAGGATTATGGACTCAGGTTCAGCTTCACATCTTTGATATCTTCTTGGTATCATTTCAAAGCTGTCTGCTGTGTGATCATCCAGCAGTTACCTTCTTATTCCTCTTTGTCTTTGGGGTTGAGAAGGACTATTTCTAATTCCTGGGGAAGTTGGTATGAATTTGGCTACCACATAATTCCCAACAGCTGTATTATTATTATAGCAGAAAATTACAGTCTTTTAGCAAACCTAGCGCATTTTGAACACTCAGAATGCAGGCAGCACTACTGAGCACAATTCCAGCTTGGCAATCCTTTCAAAAAAAACAAAATTTGCATTTAAAATCGGCATTGCATGATTTGTGGCATAATGATAGGCCAATGAGTGAAAGCTTGAATTCCTTTTGTGTTCCATCTAGATTGTATAAACAGAGAGATGATATTGTCCAAGAGTATTTGTGAGAAATATTAAAATCCACTGAAACAGTCATAACTCACACATAGTGTCAGTACCACATCAAGGCAAAAGGAGTGCAGGTTTTTCAAGCATATATGCCAGTCTTACATGTTACTCTGCTATTTAATTCAGTTAAACAACAAAAAATGGGAAGTATATAAACCCCAATTTCTCAAGGCATAAATCAGACTAATAATTAGAGATTAGAATGGCATCAAAGGAGAGTGCATTACTTTTCTTTATATATTCATCTCAAGTGCCTGGTACTGCCTACTGCTGTTGGATATTGACACCAGGGCAAATGAACTGCATGGTTAATCCAGTGCAATGATTTACAGAAGCAATTATTATCTCTCTATAACTACAAAACAATAGGAGCAACAATCCCTGACATAATCTTATCACAGTCTGCTACTCCATTATCTCCATACAGGTAAGTCACAGACCTGGTTTTCCATCTACAACAAGATGCAAATCATCAAGGCTGACACTTGAATAGCTTAGTGCTTGTCACAACTCAGCGAAATGAGTCACTGAATATTGAGTTGTGTGGATTACATGGGTTACTACTAGGAGACAGCAGGATCGGAGAAAACATTCCTCATGGCTCAGCTCCCTCAGTTCAAGTACAACCTACAGACCTACCTAAGGAGCATGTTTGTTTTCACAGAGTAGGACCCACCACTTTAGAGACACCCATCTTTCAGGGCAGCCTAAAAGCCACTGTGTGAAAATCAGCTCTATGTTTTTCCTTACAGATTAAATGTTACCTTATGTGATAAACCCACAGCAACCTACCAGAATGCAGATTAATGTAAAGCAGAGTTTTAAGGTTTTGTGTTTCCTTCCTGCTGCATCTCCTACCTTGGCTTTTGTTTGTTTGGAGTGTCTTTTCAAACCCGTTTCCCCACACTGCTAACAGTAATGAATAAAGAAGAAATCCCAAACATGATCAAGAGAGATTTGAAATACTCCATGGCAATATGCAGGTACACTAAAATAGCTCACAGCACTCAGACTATCACCAGGAGGCATGTTTTAATATGACAGATACACAGCAGTTTATCCTCTCCAAAAGCAGGGAGGAGAAGAAACACCAAGTTCTGTGAGCACTTTGCAACATCCTTTTGTCATTAACTTGTGAATTACATCAGTCAGGGAATATGCAGATCCCTCTCATGAAGTCCCAGGCAGCTGATATGTCCCTCTTTCTAAAGTTCTTTAATTAAAAGGGGGAAAAAAAGCCAACACTGGCCACTGAAGATGCCATTACATTTCTCTGCAGCTTCTGGATAAGTTTTTGATGTTGTCCTTGACAGGAGGTAATGGAATAATGCACATTGTTATTTCAAGGAAAGAGGCCATTTCTGTGATTTTTTTTCCCCACAGTTAATTCTGAAACCAGAATCTTTGAATTAAGGTCAGCAAATCAAGCGACATAAAATGAAATCATAAGCCTTGCAGCTCTAATTCCTGAAGTGCAATACAGCACATCCTGCCCTCAAAGGATTAACACCAACATGCACAAAGCATGAGCAGCAGAAAGATACTTTAGCTATCGGTTTGAGTGTTACCATGCTGAAATACAGCATACAAAAAAAAAACAAAACCAAAACAACACAAGACAGATGTGGAGCTGATGGAGCGAATCCAAAGGAGGCCATGGAGATGCTCTGAGGGTTGGAGCAGCTCTGCTCTGGGGACAGGCTGAGAGCTTGGGCAGCCTGGAGAAGAGAAGGTTCCACAGAGACTTAGAGCAGCTTCCACTGCCTGAAGGGGCCAACAAGAAATCTGGAGAGAGTGGCTTTTGACAAGGGCCTGTAGGGACAGGACAAGGGGAGATTTAGATGAGACATTAGGAAGAAGTTCTTCCCCGTGAGGGTGCTGAGGCCCTGGCACAGGTTGTCCAGAGAAGCTGTGGCTGTCCCATCTCTGGCAGCGTTCAAGGCCAGACTGAACAGGGCTTGGAGCAACCTGCTCTAGTGGAAGGTGTCCCTTCCTGTGTCAGGGGGTTGGAACTGGATGACCTTAAAAGTCCCTTCCAACCCAAACCAGTATGGGATTCTGTGCATTTATCACTATATGTTCATCACAGTGATGACATAATCTCTGGTAGAACAGAAAGAAAAGCCGCGACACACAGCCTAGAGAACAAGATTATCTGCCCCATGTGAAACTGTGTCATAAAGGCATCCTCAGCTGCTTGAAGTCTGGAATTCAATAAATTTTGCAGCCCTGGACAGTGGAGCAGCTCCTCAGGAGCTTGTTCCCAGCACAACCTGGCCCATAGCTGATGAGCACCTGGGGTACCTTACTGTGGCCGTTTAAAATGCTGCTGTCTGCTGAGAATCTCAGTCTGTGCCAGAGACTAAAAAAAGAGATTTGAACAGAGGCAACAGGTTTTGAGCCAGACATGTTTCAGTATCAGTCTGCTGCTCTGTACTGGGGATAGCAGCTCTGACACATGTCAATCCTCAGGGGACAGGAGAAACTTATACTGCTGTTGCTGGATGTGTGGCACCCACAAAAGCCTTAGGAAGCCCTGGGCAGAATTTGAGTCTTCTATGGCTCCCCTGACACACTGCCCTCCAGATTCATTAGAAAGTGCTGTGACTCAATTAGCAATGTAACCCATAAAATATGAGAGATCTTTCTGCCTACAGCATGGTTGTGAGGGTAATAGATCTGCTCCTTCTGATTCTAAACAATGTGAACAAGAATTACGATTTTGATTTACTTTTCCTGTTTGCCCCTTTATTGCAGCATAGCATAAGACTAAAGGAAAAGAAAGCAGCAGCCTTAGATAAGTATCAGAGAGTATGTCAGATCATGTACTTTGATCAAGACAGAATGACAGCCAAGATGAAAAGGGGAATTCCCTGACCTGTACCACACAGATCCTTTGTTTTCAAGTTTTCTATGATTCTAATACTCAGTCCACAATAATAGAGGTATCATACAGTTAAAACTGTTACATACTCAAAAACCACTCTTAGTAGCATCTAGTATCTGCACCTTTTCATGATATTAGATTCATCCTTCCAGTGTCCATCTGTTTGATGCCTCCAGTTTTCTTCAAGCAGAGTGAGAGTACATCAACATCCTGAGGTCTTTCTTATCAGGAGTTCAATGTTCACAGAGCCAGCCCCTTCTTCCTCCTCAGTCCTCAAATCTACTAAGAGTCATTTTCATGTTTTCTTGACAAAGATCCTGTCTATATGATCTTTCTTTCCTTTGGCTCCCGATTATTTGTTGGGGCATTTTTTGGTCATTTGCTGTTAACTCTGCACTGGCTTCATCCAATGGCAACTCTTCACCAAAGGCAACTCTCCCGTAATGACTGCTGACTGGAACCCCCAATATCACCTTGCCTTTTCACTCTGCCACAAAATCTTTTATTTTTACAAATGGTTGCTTGCCCTTACTATAAAATAAAGCTAAAGTGAAGCCAAATGATGCTGGAATCACCTGACTGCTGGACTGCTAAAGGCAGTCTGGCTGTAGCAATCCTAGAGAGTCCCTCACATCATCACGTTAATACAAAGCCTGCAGCCTTGGACTAGGAATGTCACAAATCCTATTCACTGGGCAGTGACTGTTCTGATCAAGTCTGATCCATTGGATGTAAAGCTTCAAAAGCTGGGAAACAGAAGTTTCTTTTACAAGAAGTGCCAGAAAGATGTTACAGTCCATGATTTAATGAAATTTGGAGTAGGTGGCATCCCTGTGCTGTGTCTTTATATCCCCATCTTATTTAATTAGGCTGTAAAAGCTTGTTGAAAACTCAGATCTAGCGAGTCATACTTTCCAAGGTAAATTGGGGTTGAAAGATTCCCATTTGCCAGTAGGAAGGCTGGAAGTTCAACAACAGTAACAGCAATAACCGTGACCCAAGTTCTCCCAGATAATTCTGAGCCTCACTCCAATTTTAAGCCTCCCACTTCTCCACAAGCTTTTGCAGATAACGATAAGGTCCTGTTACAGCACAGTATTTTTTTTACATTGCTAATCCATAAAATACTATAAAGGAGACATAAAAGATAGAACTTTATAAAGTGTTCAACACAAAGAGCTAAGTATGCGGTTAATGTAACAATGTCCTTTTAAGTTCCCCTGATAATATATGACTGAAATATAACAAGAAAAAAAATAGTCTTTTTTTTTATTAAGGAAATGTCCTTTGCCCTTCACTGCAGGATTAGTCTAACTTGTCTGGCTCCACAGGATCTTACGGCTGTCTGGGATACAGAGACCTTTTAAGTTGCTAGGCAGTGTAAGATCTAAACCTTTTGCCTAGCAAATGGCCTAAATAATTCTATTCTGTCAGTTATGAAAGCCTAACAGTCTCTCCTGATCTCATCTGCTCACAACTTTAAAGTGTTTGAAGCCTTAATAAATAAGCCTTCTGATTCCCACACACACTATGTTAACAAAAGTGCCTCAATGATCATGTCTGCAGTGAGCTTCCACAGCCCAAGATGAGAAGGGATGTGTGTTCGCTCCACCTTCCTGCAGAGTGAAAATACCAGAGCAACATACTCACTACTCATCAGCACCCTGACTGAGAGACCATAAAACAAGGACAACCTACATTACTTCCAACCAAAACAACTAGGGACCTCTCTCAGCTTAGTGTCACCTCCCTGAAAGATCCAATGTCTCAACAAGATTTCTTTCTTAGTTAAGATCTGTGTTGGGTACCTCCTTTCAAAAGTAGTTGGGGGGGGGGGTGTTATTAATGATCTTACTGGATGACAGGCATTAGGATCTTATAGCACATTCAAAGGTAAAGATATGATCAAGGTTTAAGTGTGTGTCAATAGAAGGCATCCAGCTATTTTTTGAAACAACTGTTGTTCATCCTGATGAGGACTTCTGGCAGTAAAATTTCTCTGAGGTTCTGAGAACAGCAGAACTAACCCAAATTTTGTTGCTCCAGGATAATCTAGCTCCCATTCAGTTCCAAAAAATGGAGGATCAAGCCTGCATTATCTCCTACCTCCTCAGGGAGGTTAATACACCCCAAGATTCTTTTGACAGCCTCAGTCTTCACTGCCAGAATTAAATAACTTCCTGTAGCAAGGGCATTGATAGCAAGCACTATCCAATGCAGTATATACTAACAGAGCCATTCCTGAGACTTACCTCCTTCAGATGCATCCTCTGTTCAAAATGAAGACAGAAGACACTTCACACAATGACAGTTTATTGGTCTTTCACATCCTACAGGGTCAGCAAGACTTTCTCCAGAACCTAGGGCAAAATCATACAGCTCAATTAAGGAAAACACCCAAATGAATCCCAGAAGATACTGACTATATCCATGTCTGCTTGTCTATTGATAAATCATAGGGATATTACAGAGGCAGAGCATACAGATGTTTTATTTAAGCCATTATTAGAACTGAAAATGATTCTTTTGTTTCCAAGGATTAGTGATTAGGCTATAGACCCAGTTGCCGTAATGTCAGCTTCAACAGCCTAAAAATTTTACCTGTTTTGTAATGGTGGTTTTCAGAGGCCAAAGAGCTAAATTTACGGGTAAATCAACAGAGCCCTGCTAAATTACAACTGCAAGGAACACAGCACCAAAGCTTAATGAATTGGCTTTGACTCGGGTCACAGAGCTGACAGCTTCTGTTTCTCAAATCACCTTTCAGCAGATCAGCAAAGAGGCAATGACAGAGCCCAGCAGTATCCCAACTCTCCTGTGCCAGAAGGAAAGGGGCACCAAGAAGGAAATGAGGATGTGAAAACCCATCAGAGCCAACCCATCAGGGTCACAAGAAATAAAGCTCAGCCCATCATCATGGATATCTTGTTACTTGGTAAATCAGAAGTAGGTGCTTTCTCCTGATCAGCATCTCTGCTTCACTTGCATGATCATCACCCATTTATTTCCTCCCTATCTCAGAAGTAGACAAACTCCTGCTGCTTCTTACAAAGCACTTTAAAGTCTTACAGGATAAGGCATAAAATCTTATTTGTTATTACTGTATAACTGTCAGGGAGCTGCGCTACAAGGTGGTGGTGGGCCAAGAGCTAGCAGTGGCCACAATGCAGGCTGGGCAGTAAACCCATGGGCAGGCACCACAGCACCAGAGCTGGGCAAGCAGAATGGGGTGGTGATAGCAGCATGTCCTATCAACGGTCCTGTGATCACCAGGCAGATGTAAAGGACCAATTCATGTCCAAGGTTAGTTCAGGAAACCCAAACAACAATCCAGGAACAGACCTAGGAACAGCTATATCCACAACATGGTGCAAGGACTGGGTGTCTAAGCCTGAGCTTCAATGAAACCCCTAGGCCCTTAGGCAGAATATGTGGCTTGGGGTCCCAGACGAGGTTAGGCAGAGCATTAAAAGCCTGCTGGTGACAAGGTGTAAGGGCCAACAGCAATTCCAAGAATACCTTCCCACCAAAGCAAAGCCTTTCCCACAAGAACTCGAGGCTTCTTTCACATGACCAAGCTGCAATAAATTGTTGATGGGTGAAGAAGGTTCAAAATTTGATCCTTGCAGATGTTATCAGCTAAGAAGGGACTAAACTCAAGTTAATTATTTGGCGCAAATTACAGGCAAAGCAAGTCTGCACTGAGACACTGTGCTTGAATCCAGTTGGCCACTGCAGTGTGGCTGAGATTGACTGCCCGGATCTGGCTCCAGGTTCTTTAGGACGGAGCTGCACGCTCCAGAGTCAGAAGCAGTGGATCAGTGCCAGTGTGGAGCAACACTGTCCCTGAGAGAGCAGAAAGAGCCACACTGGGTAAATTTCACATAAATATTGCAGAGTATCCCAAGACTGGACAGTTTTCCCCACTGCCTGCACCAATCCACATCAACAATCAGCACAACGGACACATCTTTATCTGTCCCAAGTTTTCTTTGGGACAAATTATGCCCCAGAGTGCATGGGAAGGTTGCTTCACAACAGACCTTTTGCCCCTAAGCTCTAAAAGGGGAGATGAATTCCAGTTCTGATTGAAAACTGACGTTATGCTTTAGCAGCTAGTGATCTCGGAGCAAAATCAAAAAGTGATTAGAAATCAAAAGCTGGGCACTGGCTTGAAGTTAATGAAGTTAATTTATCATAGATCCTGCTTCAAGTAAAAATAACAGACTGTCTCATGAAAATCTGGGATAATGGTTGCTCTGGCACCAGTCAGCGCTTCCAGAGAGAACAGCAAAATTAGTGGTCAAGGAAATGAAAAGTGAAACAGTGATTTATATGCAGCCCTAGGTAATAGCAGTGAAATTAGTGAAATTAGCTCCAGATATTATTTCTGCTCCTTAGGTAAATCATTTGAAACATGTCAGGCAAAAGCTAATTCTTGTATCAACTGCAACTGGCCTGAGAATGCGTTTCCAGGGGTGTAAACCTAGGGAAAAAGGGAACTGCAAAGACAGATTAATGCATCATAATGCACAAAGCAAGGGAAAAGGTCTAAACAACATGAAAGTTTCCATCATTAAGGATTTGTAAGGGAATGAATTAGATGGCTTGCTATGCTAAAGCTCCAGAGCCTACTGATGGAGCGTTCTATCAAAGCCCATGCCCACTTGCTGCTCCATTCCCCTCAAAACACATCCTAGCGTAATGCACTACAGAAAAAAGTCAAATGCGTGCTAGAGATGGAAATTCAACATGGAAGCAAGACAATATTTAAGGCACAATTGTTTCTTTGAATGCGAATGTAAGATTTGCAGTATGTGCTAAAATGGGTAAAACAGGCAGATAAGCAGTAGAGTCAGAATCAACAAGGTTGAAAAAGACCTTTCAAATCAAGCCCAACCGCTACCCCAGCACTGCCAAGCCCACCATTAACCCATGTCACTAAGGGCAAACTGATCTCCCCTCATGATCTCCACTTGCAGCCACCCCTCATCTGCCCCCCATAGCTGCCCACACTGTACAGCTGCTGCCCCTATACCTCACGGCCACCCGTCCTCTCCCCTCATGATCCCCCCTCATGACTGCCCCTCACCAGTCATGGCCACTCTTCATGCCCCATGGCTGCCCTTGCTCTCCCTTCATGATCTCTCCTCATGGCTGCCCCTCCTTTCGTCTCACAATCTTTCCTTATGGCCACCCTTCGTCTCCCCTCACAACACCCCCTCACCACTCATGGCTAGTCCTCCTCTCCCCTCACAATCTCCCTTCTTGGCTGCCCCCTTCTTTTTCCTCACCATCTCTCCACATGACCACCCCTTCACCTGTCATGGCCGCACCTTCTTTCCCCTCATGATCTTCCATCATGGCCGCCGCTCCTCTCCCCTCATGGCTGCCCCTCTCTCCCTCCCTCCACCCCTCCGACTGTAAGGATCTGTAATGGAGCAGATGAGGACGCACCAGCTCCTGGGTTCTCCAGGTGTTTGGGACAAATTCAGACCCAAACTCCTCTGATCCAGGCCTGGATTCACAGCCATGCAGGGAAGTTGCCCTCAAATTGCCCCACACTCACCCTTAACATCGGCCATAATGTGTGGTGCCCAGGAAGGAAAGGCTGCGTTAGTGCTGCAGGACACGCACGTGGCTCCTCTGGGAAGAGCGCTGCGAATTCACAACGTTCACTTTGCATTTGCCTTTCCTGTCTTTTTTAGTTGGTTTTTTCCCCCTGTTGTACACCGTTGTGCCCTGGTACTCAGCCAGCTCACCCAGCTAACAGCGAGGTAGGCGACAGACAAAGCTGCCTGAAACCTGGAGGCAGACACCCGGCAGGCAGCCCTTCCTGCTTCAGGCATCTGACTTCTGGCTGCAGCTCCCCTCAAGCCTCTGTGGCTTCCCAAATATTCACTGGCTTGTCTACATCATAAAGCAATGTCTGCAACGTCAAAGTAACCAACGAATTACATTGTTTGCTAGGCTAACAGCGCGATAAGGGCAATGATGTTAAGATCTCACACTGAACCCGCAGAGAGATGTTATCTAACATTCAGTACTTGGACACACTAAAAACTGAAGGAAGAGCACAAAGGATTTTAGCTCAAAGCCAAGCTTCCAAATGTCAATGTCAAACAACTACAGATGTACACTTTTGCCTCACTGATTTATGGAAAAGCCCGCTACAGAAAGAAGAATACTTAAGAGAGAACAGGTGTATCACTGAAATCCATCCTGGTCAAGTTTAAGGGCAACAGAAGCTGATGCAGTTCGATAGGAACATAAAAGCAATAAGCAAACGCCTTCTAAAAATACAACCACTCTCACAGGCAGGATTGAGAGCTCTAAAATAGAAATTAAGAAGCATAAAGAGAAACAGTGAATTTCACATGGCAAGGACTGTCCCAAATAACTGCTGGGGTTTAAGAACTACAGTCACCTCAGGAAAAAAAATAAAACCCAGACCACAAAAGATTGCGTTTATAGAGATTTTATAGAGACGATAAAACCTACGGACCTCTAAGCCAGACAAATGACTACTTGAAAGTGCCCTAAAGAAGCAGCTCTACTCTTTTCGTTTCCAGATGGAAGCAGTTATGAGCAGAATGTGATTAATGTGATTAATCAATGCACAACAGCGGAGAGAAACCAGTGTAGGAAGCATCTGCCAAGTTTCCATTATTTTCCTATGCCAACAATTCTTTTGTCTTTATCCTCATCCAGCCACTCTTCCAAATAATCATCTTCAACAAGTTTGCTTTCCAAGATGCGGAAGCACTAAAACCATAACCATTTACTGCAACAGGAGTAGTGTGTCTTCAGCTGTGCATGTCCAACTGAATGACCTACATCCAATGGCTGCATTAAGGCTGGATTGCCATATTTCATAAGCAACGACAGAATGTCACAACTCGCATCTCAGAAGTGCTGCTCTACTAGAGACAGGAACATCCTCCTAACTCCTTGAATGTGTCTTGAAAATTATAACCTGTATCAACCAGAAAAGCATGATCATGGGTTTTGTCATGCATTGGGATGAAAAAAACTAAGCCAAAAAAATCTGTTATACAAAGATGCTTCTGTCAGTGAAGTCTGTGTTCAGGAGCTAGTCCTTGTGCTACAGAGCTTATTCTGCAGTCATCAGTAGCCTGCTCTGTAGAGGTCTTTGTGAAGAACCTGCGTTTCATCTATCAGCAAATGGCACAGAGTAAAAGACAAATAATGTGTGTCCAAAAGAATTGACATGACAGGTGAGGAGAAAAACACATGCTCCCAATGCCGTGAGAGAGGTGGGCAAGAGCTGCATTGTCATCACACCTCCTGATTTCAATATATATATTGGCATCTCCATACTTACTGTTAACTCGTTTAACTAATAGCAGTGATAACGGGAAAGCAGTATCTCAGTATAGCCTGGCATCCCACACCCAGGATCAGCAGTGAGGTTTCCAAATACCCAGGGCACTTTCATGACCATTATCACCACTTCTAACTGGGGAATGCAGAAGGGGGAACAAAAACAGGTTTTAAAAAAATAAATAAACTCACTGCAATAGGAGAAAAAAAACAATATCCACCAGAGCTTCTTAAAGCTACTACAATTGAGTATATATGTGCAAACACACCTTACCATGCTTTAAGATACAGCTTCAGATGTGGGAGCCAGAGAGACATGTATCACATACAAGGATATGCATAACCATTTGGGTATCAGTAATTGAGGAATACTTTCTGAAGCAAACACTTTATGATATTCCACACAGACTTGCATAAAGCAGATGGCGTGGCCAGCCCACGAGGAGCAGGCTGACAGCATGCTCAACGTTCCCAGATGGTTCTGAAGCCACCGGGTATGTGGCAGTCCTTTCTAATAAAGGCTTTCTAGACAGGATCAAGCTTTATTTGAATGGCAGCAAATGGAGAAAGTCTGACAAGCGGCACAGCTTTCTGCAGACCGATATTGCTGATAGGCAAGAGTGCATGGTAACTATTTCATGATTCTATGACATTACCCACCAGAAAGCAGCTTGGCTGAAAGATCCAGTGAACAGCTTGAAAAAGAGAGCCCAGAATAGTCAATGGCAAAGGTAAAGCAAGAAGGGGACAAGGCGCTCCCCATGCTTTGGATAAGAGTCTGTTCACAGGAGAGGGTGCCAGTATGAAGAGGGCTCCAATATGAAAACAACTCAGAAAAATGGGATGGGAAGGTACTTTCACAATTTATAGTAAAGTATAGAAAGCAGAAGCAGGGTTTTTTTTCAGAATTTAAGGGTTGTAAAATAAAAGGTCAGATATGTTATTTTTTAACCATCCGGAAAGCAAACTTCACTCCATAAAGATAAGGCTGCAGTTCAAAGTCAATGCTGAAGTTGTTAGCATCTGCTCAGTCCCCTGCATCCAGCATTGCGGTTAAAGGTCCTTACTGACAATTAGGCAGTTCTAGCCCCATGCTGTCCCTGCTGCAATAGCATCTGTCACGAGCATCAAATTTCTATTCATCACCCTCCCACTGCATACCCCTGCATTTTCCCTTTCCTGCCTTCTGGTCCTGGACTGTGCTCCCTGCACTGGAGCATCTCTTCTGAGACCTAGCATAGATCATCTTTTTGTCTCCTATAAGCCCTTTGGAGAGGCCTTGTGAAGGAGGACTGTCATTTTAAGAGTTTTACATTATGTAGCTTGCCTCTTCCCCAACTGCATCATCATCTTTGGAAACATCCTTTTCAAATATATAAACTCTTAAGCCTTCACTTTCTGTCACATACCAGCATTTTCTAAATGCTTCTAAAAGCCCAAAACACTTCTTCCCCATATCTCATACTAAAATAGCTGCTGTCTATATACACAGACAATGTGTCAAAGAAATCACGTTGTCACAAGTTTATTCATATTTTTCTGTGGTACAAATAATCACTCTGCACTAATCACTTGCAGCACTAGGGGCCTAATTTTCAAGTCAGAAAGACTTCAGTTTAGCAGTGCAAGACTCCAGGATATGCAGTCATTCTGCAGAACTGCAGCCTCAAAGCACTTCCTGCAGATACAACAAAATCACTAATACACAGTATCATTAGCTGAAAGTGTAAGGCAACTGAAGCACAGCCCATCTGTAATTACAGAGACTGTCCTGTCAGTAAGAGTAAAAACATTTGATTCATACATCACTATTCTCTTACAAAAATTATTCCCTATTCATCCATGAATGAAATGGGAATTTTGCCTCAGCTGATAGTGTCCAATTCATAAGCCAGAATGCACCTCCTATTTCTCTATCATTTAAAAGCACATCCTTCAGGCTGTACAGTGGTTCAGTTAAATCTTCAATATTAGTGTGTGATGCTATCATAAGGGGGTAACTACCTAATAACTGCTTTTCTCTTCATCTAGAGCAGAGATTTCAGCCCAACCATATCATGGAAATTTGTGGACACCATGGCCCTATTCAAAGTCGATAAAATAGTTTGGATTCTGGTTACTAAATTCCTTTCTATAGGATGGAGGATTATCTCCTAGAAAATTCTTGTAACCATCTGGATTATCAGCATACCCAGCCAAGCACACAAGTTCCACGTGCTATAGGACCAAATGCCAGAGGTGTCCTGGCAGTGCTCATTTGTCAAGGCACTAGAAGGATATTCCCACTGTCCCTATATCCACATCCCTATTATTCTTAATTTAAAATACTTGCCAGTGTGAGAATTTTTTTCTACCCTTTTCCAAATGTGAAATTTTAAGGCAAAGCTTGTTGGGTACATCTCTAGGAAACCGATTATTCAGGTTACGAGTCCTTGACATGCAACGGGGTTATCAGCATGAGGCAGCAAAGTAGCTGCACTCCACAGGAATAACAGCTAAAAAAGCTTAAGATCAAAGTTTGGACTATTCAGGGCAGGCAATTCTCAGCTTGTAACTCTCGATATAATTCGTTACCAGAAAAGCTGAAATGAGTGAAATAATTTCCTCTCTGAAAATACCTTATACCAGTGTCCAGGGTTTTGAGCCATCTGGAAAGGTGCAGCACAGATAACACCCAAGGGTTCCAAAAACACTTCCTCTTTTGGAGTGCATTGCCACCATCAGCATGCAAGGAGAACTTCTTCTGAGAAAATACAGAAGAATGGAGAGCTAAACCCAGAAATCAGGATAGACCACTGACTCAAAAGAAGCAGATGCTAAAACGTCTTGCATTTCACATAATCGCCAGAGGGACTAGTAACCCATAAAAATGAACCAGTAGATGATTTTAAGATAAAACCACATAGTTCCTGTAATGGTCAGAGACTACTACTACGACATTTCTGGGTTTGATGGTATGAACAATGCTTGCCTCTCAGAAACATACACAGACACACATACTTTCCGAGTTTCTGACCTTCTGCAAACCATTTCCAGAGTGTGGCTGAACCAAGAGCTCTAACCAAGATCTGAATGTGCAGCCCTGCACTACTGCCTTCCAGAATTTTCCTAACTGCTCAGGAGGTGTTACTACCCTCCATCCCCACTCAAATTAATATTATATCCAATGCTTCCAAAGGATATTTCTGCTTCTGCTCCCAAGATATCTCTGGCACAGATTAAAGCCTGCACATCAGACCTGCATTCAAGAATCAGAATCCCAAACTCAAAGGGCAACAGTTCTTTAAGTGCTGTATGGAGAGCAGAGCTTTGTTCCATTTTCATTGACACAAATAGGAAAGTCGTTGCCCTTTTATTACATCTACCAGAAGAACACATCTTTCTCTCAACAATATTCTCTCCTGAAAGGCAGACACCATCACAGCTTTTCCTCCCTGCAACGTACACAGCCAGAAATAGCTCTTTCTTGTACCCATTCATGAAATGTGGCTGATCATCAAAACCTTTCAACTTCTCATTTTCAAGCTTTTAAGAAATCACAATACTTTTGTAGAATCACTGTCAGGTTCTGCCTTCTCCAGGATGCAGGATTATGTCTATCTTACTTTGCTGCTGAACTCTTCAGTACTTCTATTGCATTTCAAAGCAGCTATTCTTGACATATTGCTGTACCTCATGCCCTTCTTGATTATTAGCCAATACTTCTTTTTAACTCCATTGGTGGATCAGTCAAGACTGGATTAGGGCAAAACATTCTCAGCTGAAGGTCTCGAGTGTGAAATTCAGGCAAAGAGCACAGCACACGGTCCCTGGGACAAAGCCCTTCCAGTGCCTCTGCAAATATTTCTGACAGCTTTATTCCTAATGGGTTTCTGGGAGCCATTCACTCTTTTGATTTCATTTCACAGGCGGTGTGTTTCTAATAGGGGTCTTCCAGCCCTCTGGGATCCCTTAAAAAGACTTTGGTCTCATACTTTTCCTCATACAATCTGTTACTTTCTCAGATTTTTGCATGCAAGTTAGCTCTTTATTGTGGGAGTTGCTTATTCTGGAATTAACACTACATGTTTCTGGCACTGAATTTGCATGCTGACACCTATGAACCAGGAGCATACTGCAGAAATATTAAGCAAGGATGATAGCAAGAGAGAAGAAGCTGTAGATAGAAGGGCTCTACATTAATATTGCATGACCTAGGAAAACAGACTGCACAAACCTATATTAATTCAGCAGGAGGGGGAAGGAATAGAGGATGAAAACATGCTTAAAGCCAAAGCTTTATGGCATGAAGGTCTAAGGTTTGTCTATTAAAAGCAGGTGTGCACACACATACAAATATCCCGAGAAATCAATTTTGACTTTAAAAAAAAAAAGTAAATGGGAAAAATGCCAGTGAGGCTGCATGGCTACTTGATATGCATGACTCATACAGCGGTGTAGACACCTCTTTCTCAATGTCATCGGATAAGTTTGAATCTAACCTCATAAGGAGATGGGAAGTGTATTTTATTTGGAGCATGAACAGAAAACCTGAGTTTCTCAGCTGGAG
The DNA here is from genome assembly GCF_034315485.1 of Pezoporus occidentalis. Taxonomy (NCBI): domain Eukaryota; kingdom Metazoa; phylum Chordata; class Aves; order Psittaciformes; family Psittacidae; genus Pezoporus; species Pezoporus occidentalis. The sequence goes on from NW_026916294.1 coordinate 8,224,445, forward strand.
TATCTTCTTTGCCACAGAGAGAAGCTATCTCCTCTGTCCCCGTTTCCTTCTTCCTCGCATCATCTTAGCCGAGCTGCTTTTTTTTCAGCTGGTTGTATAGAACTCCTTTACAAATCAGTTCCTCCCTGGAAGGTATACAGATATACATGGAATTTTTATGAAGACAGACAAAGTGCCAGAAAAAGAATTGTGCTTACTTAATTTAAAATGCTTGGAAATACAACCTGCAATCTCAGTAGGTTCAACATATTCTTCATCAATCACTGATAAAGATTTCAAGTCCCTACTGAAAGTCAGTAAGCACACCTCCTTTCAAATTATATTAATTTGGAAGTTTGCTAGAGGAAACAGTTTTCTCTCTTGCTCGCTTAAAGAAATCTTCTCCTGCTCCAGTCAGCCCTTGGCCAAGCTTCTGTTGCTTACACAGAACTAAATAATTTCTTCTTTCAATAACAGTCTCTTGCTCAGTCCCTACACCAGAATGATTCAGACAAATGCACACAGTTCTCGTACCAGCTGCACAGAAGTATCTTTTGAAGTCAATGCTATGATTCTGTGAAATCATCTTTCATAGAGCTCAGATGCACAAAGGTATACTAAAACCTTTTAGTTTGGTTTCCTGTGCTATAATGCCAGAAACACTTGTAAACAGCAGTTACCACTAATAAACAAAGTGGCTTCTAGATCAGTTGTAAGATAAGGAACATTTCCTCTTAACTTTGTTATTTTTAATATGCATTTAAGCATAAACTGAACTGTGGCTTATCAAACTGATTTGTTTGACTATCATTGTACATTGTACAGCACAATAATGATACACAATTCTACTGTAACAACATGTACTAGACATCTGATAAAACAGACATTTAACTGTCTACATAATAAACCAATGTTACAAATAGCTGTATTTTTCTAATACTTCTTACAATCTAAACCTCAAAATATTATGCAACACTTCAGTGAAGCCTCCAAAAGGTAAAACGCCACCATTGTGGAAATCATCACAGAAATAAAGTAGCTACACCTCACAAGAGGATCCCGAAATGACCAAACAGCAGCACTTTAGTGCAGTTTTCTAAACTTTGAACTGATTGACGTGGGGCTTCAAATCTTCCCAGCCTGGATCACACATCTCCAGGGCCTGCTCCTGCACTTACTAACTAGATTCATTTGTTTCAGTAAGAATTGGGGAAGTTTTATCATCATTAAGCTTCCATGCAGGGCAAAGACACAATCCCTTCTTCTGCTTCTACTCTGAACTTTAATCTCTCACTAAGTAGAAAGCTTCAGTGACCCCAGAGCTAAGTGTGACAGAAATGCAGGTCCACATTCAGTAACTTTGAAATGTAAAAACACTTGTCTGGTTTAACCCAGTTTCATTAGGCCCTAAAGCACCTGGGTTTGCCATGAAGAAAACTGGGCCAGTCATAAAGATCAACCAGCTTCTAATATGACAGGACTAGGAATAACCAGTAAATGGTTTTAAGGTACCCAGGAAGCAATTGCATCTTAAACAACTCTGGATGTTTGCAAAGACAAGTCATTTCTACTCTCAGACATGCAATCAAACTAACTAAAGTGCTTGGTTTAGTTCACACTGGCAATGGACACACGCGAAGCCACAGACTCATTATGCCACAGCACCGTGATAAGGTACACAAGTCCTTTGCATCCTTCCAATGGAAGAATTGACATACCAATGGAATTGACATTCCAGTGGAAAAATAGAATTGATGTACAACTGACATACCATGTAGTTCAGGATAGGAGAAAAACACTGAGAATTATGGCAACAGCAAAAGATGGCAGGGTTATGAGTACACCCAAATGAGCTTCGGTTCCAAGTGGGACAAGCCCAGCTTATGCCATTTGCAAGGGCACAGAATGCTTGAATATGGAGGAGTTGAGGCTACAGAGAAAACTGGGAGAAGAAAGAAGCATCTCTCGCACTAGGCAGTGTTTATTAGGGCAGCATCAAATCAGAAAGGAAAGAGGAAGCTGCAAGGATCATGATGAGCTCAGCCAGTGGAAGACAGCAACAGTGTTCCTCATTCCTCTGAAAATGCCAGTATTTTGGAGCAAGTCCCAGCTTGTACTCTAAAACGGAATGAAAGGTTAGAAATATTAGTATTTCTCTGAATATCTATTGTTTCTAGGGCAAATAAAACTAATTAGCTAAAAATTGCCTTTAAAAAATTCCAGCCAGATCATCATCTTCAACTCTCGGTGGTTTGTGCCAAAGCCTCTCTTTACCCAAAGAAATTAATGTCAGACAAAAGCACTCCCTGCCATGGACCACAGATCTAGGAGCCTTGTCAGCCTAAGCCTGAGTATAATGCTTTAAGCAGTTTGGGAACTCTGCAAGTCATGCTGCCATCCACAGCTAAGGGAGACATTCTGCCCTGTGCCCCTGCATCTCTGCTGTGCTGAGAAAGCCTCAGGAAAAAGCAGTGAATATTGCAGGAAGCACCTTCTTCACAGCAACACACAGAGGCAGCAAAAAGACGGGATTTTGGCTTTCTAAACATATGTCACCATTTATGAAATGCAATTATTAGTAATAAACTGAAAGAAACCATTTTTGGACCAATTCATTTCTGTACATTACCTTAACATCACAAGTCCACATACACAAGCATGCTATTCTAAACCAGTTTTTTAGTTAGCTGAATACTTCATTTTGCCTTTTGGGTTCACTGAGTGTCATCCCCATTCCTGTTCCCTCACTCCCCAGCCCCACCTTCTTTCTTCTTTTTTGTTTTACCCCACCTCTGAGCACCCTTCAAATGTAAACAGGGGAGACCGAGATGAGACATTAGGAAGAAGTTCTTCCCTGTGAGGGTGCTGAGGCCCTGGCACAGGGTGCCCAGAGAAGCTGTGACTGCCCCATCCCTGGCAGTGTTCAAGACCAGGCTGGACGCAGGGGCTTGGAGCAACCTGGTCTAGTGGAAGGTGTCCCTGCCCGTGGCAGGGGGTTGGAACTTGATGAGCTTTAAGGTCCCTTCCAACCCGGCCCGGTCTGGGATTCTATGACTTTGTGACACTTTTTAATTTCATGTTGAACAGCACACATACATTAGACCAATAGACATTTCTTTATGGCTCTGACATGATTAGCAGTAGCTGAATCACCCTTGTCATGCATTTATTAGCTTTTTAGAAAACATCTCTCTGACTGCATAAGCTAGCAGTGTTCACTGGCATCATTCAGCAGTTACCACTGTGGTAAGTAACGGAACTAATCAAGCTGAGCATGCCACATGACTTTCTGCTGTTCCATAGGAAGGACTTCATGCAGTGGATCAGTCATCAGGTAACCACTGGTTTTCAGGCACCAAACGGACCTAACCTGCCTTTCAACAACTCTGGAACATAAATTTGTAGCTCAAGGGTTGCTAGTAGGATTGAAGGACTGTAATGCTCCCTTTTGTACAGCTATGGATGAAATATAGCCCAACCCACAGGACCCTATCAAGAATATGTTACAGGAAAGACTGTTCTAGACAAAATAAAGAGCATTTCAATACCTATAATACTGGCTTCAGAGTCCCTTGTTCCTATTCAGTCACATACAAGAAACATAAATGTTGGGAATACAGCAAAGAGAGCCCTGTGCAGGCTGTTCACATTGCCAGGGAAAGACACAGCCCAGTTATTACTCCATCTGGGTTTGCAGACTGGGAAGCTTGCTTTTTAACCTGCCCTTATGTTTTTCGTTCTGTCCAGTTTATGATTTGCTGAATCTTCCTGAAAACATAATGCCAGCTACATTAAGAGTCTTAATGTCACATAACAAACAATTGTGCCTGGGGATATTTTCTTGCCCACAGGGTGTTAAGCAATGCCTTCACATGATCCAAATTGACTGAAGAACTCTGCACCCAGTCCTACCTCACACCCAACCCTCCCAGTGTTCACTGGGCAGAGGTGACACACTTCCACTGGTGTGACAGAGCCTTTAGCTTTGTGATTAGACCTGGTCCCTGCAGGAGAACTTCCTTGGAAAGTTGGAGCTTAGGTGGAAATCTGCTTGCTGTCTGCTTCAGTTGTACGGCTTACAGGAAGGAAGATCAGCACACAGAAGAGAAAGAAAGGAGCGTGCATCACTAGGAAAACTGTTTTATCAGGTAACTAAGTGCGCTTACATTTAAACTTTAAATTAGCAAATTAAACCAGCGCCGACATTGAAATACTGGAATGCAAAGAGGAAATCTAAAGGGAGAATCTTGCTGCTTTAACTACCTCCCTTAGGAAGGAAGACCTTGATGCGAATCCAGCTTCACGCTCACAAATGCCACCCTGCCTGATAGTGGAGTTTATGATAGTTTTGTGTCTTCCGTTTGACCCTCTGCTCCTGTGCAACTACAGTAGTTGTGTGCATGCTTGTACTTCCTGTGTAAAGAGACTGAAACTGGGTCCTGTTTCTATACAGGAGAAAAGCCAACACCACCCCATAGAGCTTTTTTTTTTTCCTGTTTGCTGTACATTTACACACCCAAAATAATCCCAAGCAGTCAGTCCCATTTGCCTATCACTGCCTATGTACCATTCATAACCAGGCAGAGATAAATGACTCCTACACATCAACATTTCAGAATGCGACATGCTTCAAAATACCAGGAGCATCAGTAAATAAAGAACATCACATGTACAGGGCATCAAGTTCTTCCTGTAAGGCAGAACTCTGAGCACATTGTATTTATCAGCACAACTTTCTCACCCAGAGAGGCGGCAGTTCTGAACACTCCTGAGGAGTTTTGAAATGCAGGCAGCGCATGTTGTCATTGACACACAAATGACACATTTTGTTTCTCAAAGAATAAGCTCTTGATAGCCATTGTCAAGGGGTGTGGCAATCTATTTAATAAAAGAAAACGAGTCCAGATTTCAGCTGCAGTAAATCCCTGCTGCAATGCCCTCAATAACAATAGGGCTATGCTGGCTTGGTGCAGCACGAGTTTATAAAATCTCCCCTGATAAATTCACAGTGCACGAGAGCATCACCACCCTCCATGAGAAGCCCAGTGCAGCCCAACTTTGTTGTCCAAAATTACCTCAAAAAAATGGAAGGGAACTACACCTTTGCTCTCCTCTTTGGAAGCTCATGGGGCTGATGGGCAATGAACGGAAATGGGACATGAACACAAATCATATGTTGTTCTATAAAATCCAAAACACCACCAAAAAAATAGGGATTTATTTCTTAAAAGACCCAAGGATTTCTCAGTTGAAGCTGGCCTTTTTTTTAAAGTACTGTTAGTAAACAAGAGGGATTAGCACATATGAGAGTGAAACAGATTGGAAAAGCTTCTCTGAGCATTCTGCTGTTGTCCCACTTTGAAGGTTACAAGTACAAGCGATACTGCCATGAGTTTATCTTAAAGGACATAAACACTTAATCTGTTCAGCCTGTTATTCCATTTAACTGGGCCTGAAATCAGTATGGTTCCTCTAAATCTAGCTCTAAAATCCATTCAGAAAAAGATCTTTTTATATACAGTGCTTCTCACACAGTTTTCCAAGCATTTATCGTCACCTTAGAAATTATGCACTGCTTTTCAGTTATACTTCCATAACTGTCAGTGGATCTACCGTAACTTTTCCTACTTGGAGAAACAAGAATGACATTCAATGTAGTCAAAACAAGGAACTTGCTACAGAAGTACAAAGGAAAAAGTCCCTTGATTCCATCTTTTCCTCTTAGAATCCATAAGAGTTATTTATTTTTTACTGTGATGGTGGTCAAACACAGGAACAGGTTTCCCAGGGACCATATAGATTTTCCATCTATGGAATCGTGGGCAGCCTGCTGACCCTTCCAACCTGAACAATGCTCTGATTCTCAGATAAACAAGCACAAAGTCTTGAGCTCTTTAATTTTCTTGTTGTCAAGCAGTGAACCAGACAGATGTTTGTTAGGTACATTCAAGTTTCTGTATCCCTTTTGTACCCTAAATGCACTACTATCTCTAACACGCTGTTGTGTAAGCACTTGGCAACCCAAGATGAATCATAGGTACTTTTACAGTTTGATTTTCAGTAAAGAAAGACTAAGTAAAGCTGGTTTTACTTTGATCTGTCTGGTAAGATTAAGATTCAAGCAAAATATGTGTTCACCTTAAGGAGTTACATCTATGGGACACACAGCAGCACAGCCCTGTGGGGATGGAGCTTATCAGTCTGCAGACAACAGCACAAACTCTCCCTGTGTACAGCTAACACAATTGCACATCAGAAGTAATAAAAACTTGCTGACTTTAGTACCTTGTGCTCATATAAGAACCCATAAAAAACACTTAGAATCACAGAATCGTAGAACAGTTAGGGTTGGAAAGGACCTTAAGATCATCTAGTTCCAAACCCCTGCCATGGGCAGGGACACCTCACACTAAACCATGTCACTCAAGGCTTTGTCCAACTTGAAGGCAATATTTTATCTTAGAATTCACCTCTGACTAGACTTTCTTGGTTTACTGCAAGTAAAACTCTAGGCAGTTTTTTCACCTTAGACAGCATGTGCATGTTGTCAGGTGAGGTCTTTGTGACAAACTTCAGTGTTCGAAGTTTCTGAGTAACGATGCTACTCAAAGATTCTTCAGCCTGCCCTTTTTAAGCTACTTTGATAGGCGTTAATTAACTATATCATGTAGACTTCCATTAATTTAGCAGGAAAGAAAAACAGTTAACACAATATACAATCCCTCAGAAGCTGCCCTTTTCCATTCTCCTAGTGATGGGTATTTGCCTGTGTGTTCTGCCTCATTTAGTCACTTCCGACATTAAGGTTTGAGTCTACTAGAGCCGAGTCCTGTTGTGTTTGATAACCAGGCTCAGTGGCTCCAAAAACTTAGAGCAAAAACACGAGGATGATGACGTGAAACAAACACGCCCATTGTTTCATCTAGACCAGGAAGAGATATAGAAGTGGAAAGAAGCAGCAGTAAAAGCAATTTGCCCAAAAAGTAATGGTGCCCAAGAGCCAGCAAAGCACCCTTCTGGCAAAGGCAGCCAACAGCAGCCTGGGCTGCATTACCAGGGCTGCCAGCAGGTCAAGGTAGGTAAGGTAATCCCATCTCATAACCCAGTGCTGGTGGGGCCACAGCTGGAGTGCTGGGACCATGCACCTACTGGAGCAATTCCAGCAAAGGGCCACAAAGATGAGGAAAGGACCGGAGCATCTCCCCTGCAAGGAGGGGCTGAGAGAGCTGGGACTGTTGGGCCGTGGATCTCAGTTTTTATTAATACCTGACAAGGGGGAGCAAAGAAGAGGGAACCAGGCTCTTCTCAGTAGTGTCCAGTGACAGGACATGACATAAGGGGCACAAAAGACATGAAATGCCATCTAAACACATAAATTAGTTTTTACTGTGAGAGTGGTCAAACAGTGGAGCAGGTTGCCTAGGGATGCTGTGAAGGTTTCACCCTCTGAGAAATTCAAGGCAAAAATAATATATGGCAACATAGATAAATTATCAATAAGATCAAACCCATTTTTAGCATGTAAACAGAAGTAATCCCACTTTCAAGGAGTAAGAAAGAAGCAGCAGCACAAACAATGCTCATCTATCAGAAACTGTCAATGACAATCCTTCCCCCAGCTTAGTTTTATATTTCAGCTGCACTCCTGAGGGGTCACTTCAGAGATGAGGCAAATTGGCAGAGCTAAACCAGTGATTTTATTGAGTATTTTTTCATTGTCTCCATCCATGCATTATCTGGAGAAGGCTGAGTTAAATGCCTACAAATTAGATTGAGAGGGGCAGGAGAAGCAAAGTAGCATTTTATAGCCTGTAATTAATGAGTCACTCAGCTTGTAGACAAACATTTTGCATACCAATTGCAGCAACCATCATTCTTCCACCCATCATTTACACCAGCAATAGTGTCACAGCAGCAAGAGCTCTGTGGTGCCCCACAGCCTGAACTCAGCCCTGCAGAGCCAACTTAAAACGGCTGGAGAAAGAAGAGTTAAGGGATGGGGACATCACCGTGGTGGTGAGCAGGAAAGGATATTGAGGGGTCAACTTCGAGCATAATAATTGCTTAGTAGGTTTATCAAGGTTATTTGAAATGGAACTAGATGATCTTAAGGTCCTTTCCAACCCTAACAATTCTATGATTAGTCACTCACATTGGATGTGTTCACTGTCACAGAATCAGTGTGGTTTGGGTTGGAAGGGGCCTTAAAGATCATCTAGTTCTGTCCTTCATTGCCAGGCCAGACCCGAAGGGCCTGATTCAACCTGAAATACGTATATGCACTGCTGGCAAGCAGTGCTCAGATCCACACAGAGTAATTTCAAGCTTTATCATTTTCCCTACAATCAATGCTACTTCTGTTCTTAATTTACACACAGAATCTGGCACAGGAAGGGCATCTGTTGTACCGCTGATTTAGAAGCACGCTCAGGCTGAAGCAGGAGACAGGCACTCATTCTAGCAGGCCGTTTATAACTGTTTAATATGAAGTAGCTGTTTTCCTCCACAGCAATGTCTCACTGCTCTTCCCTCCTTCCTGCTACCTTATAGACAAAGTACGCTAGCGGGGATGTGACAAACATCTGGTTGTCACAATTGGGGTGTGCTGTACTAATCACCTAATGACAAATCAGGCCATTAATATCTAATAGCTATTGCTTCCATATACAAGCTGCATCATCTCCACAAAGCTCTTTGGGGCCTTTTCACTGCGAGGTGAGGAATCTTATGCATTTTAAAGGAAGATAAACACCAAAGACCAACAGCCAGATGTTCTTTAGCATCTGTTTGAAAGACAATTGATTTTACTATTGTTTTAAAAATACAGAGTCACAGACTGGTCTGGGTTGGAAGGGACCTTAAAGCTCATCCAGTTTCAGCTCCCTGCTATGGGCAGGGACAACTTCCACTAAACCAGGTTGCCCCAAGTCCCTTCCAGCCTGGCCTTGAGCACTGCCAGGGATGGGGCAGCCACACCTCACCTTCCTAACAGCCTGGAGAATATCAGCTGTTGCAAGAAGACCATAGGCTTGTTTTATGGAGCACACTTCTTCAAAGTCTCCCGTCACGTCATAGCCCTCTGATGTATGTAATCTTGTAAACACTTCTCATGGCAATTAAAAATTGGCTGTTACTTGCCTGGTTGACCACTTACCTCTTATCTGAATTACCCACCTCATTAGGCAAAATTACTGCCCAAGACATGCTGATCTGCTACACAATAGCAGCCATTGAGTATTCAGCATGAAACGTTGATGTCTGGGTGAAGTGCGACCTAAACCAAATACATCTTAACACGTATCGACCCTGTTGTTTTTTCACTTTTAATTAAAAATCGACTTTTTCAGTCATTTTGCATTAGTAACAGATGGGGATGAAATAAAGACAAGCAAAGATTTGCTTCTTGTACCTAGAAGACCCAATATTGCAGCAGTATAGAGAAATGGGCTTGAAATAGTCCTGTGCATGTGCCTGCCATAACCCCCAATAACAAAATATCTAACAAAGTGACAGCATCAGCCTTGGGGAGGGAAAGAGTGCTGGTGAAATTCAGATTCACAATAGCCCAAGCAATTGGATTTCTGACAAGTACTGGTATATTTTAAACCCAAAGGAATGTACACACAAAACTAATAAGGGCAGCATTACCAGCTACCCCCGGTTTTATCACACCTCATGATATTTTGTGTCTTCCTTGGAGGCCTGTTGTCAACCTATCTTAGTTTTTTCCTTTCTTTGTTAAGAAAAAAAAGGGTATATTTGTAGACCTCATTGTTTAGAAAGGTTAAAAATTCAAACCAACCATTTGTTATGAGAGAGCTCTTGGGGCAAAAAAGAAACAAAAATGAAAAACCCACTACAATTGTATTGACTCTAAAGCTGTTCTTGTGATCTGGGAAAGCCTGATGTTGGCAGTACTGTACTGACATGGAGGTAATCCTCTTGGTTTCCTTCAGAACTCTTTTGGGAAAGGCATGCAGACTAGGGTTCTGTCTTGCATTAACCTATTGAACATATGTGCTCATAGTTTCTGCTCTTGGAAAGGCAGCATTTTTGGCAGCTTCAAATTCCTCTTAAATTAGAAGGAATTGTTCTGATTTACATTACTGCCTCCTTCATCTGCCTTTATTGGAATTATACCAAGCATAATACACTAGCACAAATTTATTACAGGATTACTGCATTACATGTATGGAATCCCAGTCTGGTTTGGGTTGGAAGGGACACTAAAGCTCATGCAGTTCCAACCCCCTGCCACAGGCAGGGACACCTTCCACTAGAGCAGGTTGCTCCAAGCCTCGTCCAACCTGGCCTTGAACACTGCCAGGGATGGGGCAGCCACAGCTTCTCTGGGCACCCTGTGCCAGGGCCTCAGCACCCTCACAGGGAAGAATTTCTTCCTAATGCCTCATCTGATTCTCCCCTCTGTCAGCTTAAAGCCATTGCCCCTTGTCCTGTCCCTACAGGCCTTTTGCATAACCTGGCTATGAAAACCTCATATCCAAAGGTTATTACCTATTCCGAAGTATTATGTAGCAGGGGACATTTGTTTGTAAATAAATAGCAAGGCCATTACCTAAACTTCCAAAGGATCATCTGTCTCTTCCCTAACATAAATAGGCCACAGTATGCATAGCAGCAGTTGGATTTGGTTTTTCATCTGTGCATTTGTCATGATCTTCCTAATTAAATATACCAGAACTCAGGAGGGCTGTATTTCTGGAACACAGCCATTGGCAGCACTGGAAAACACTAGAACCTGCTCTGCCGCAGCTGTGCCTGCTCAGTACTAACATTCATAGAGCTGCAATGTCACAGCTCCACATGCAGCATCCAGCAGAGATGCAGCAGTGCCAGTCTCACCCCAGCCAGCAGTAGACAAACGTAACCCCTTCTGGGAGCATTAATAATGCAAGGTAGGCAAAGTACAAGGCTTGGCACAGCCTCATGTGTGCATTAGCTGAGGCAACCAGGACGAACAAAGTTAAATATGGCTGGATGAGTCACCAGCCTGCGTGGATTTCTGGTACCCTTTTTCCATCACCCTCAAGGGCTTCATGAATAAAGATAAGCTGCACACTCTCCATTTATCACACTCACTCCCCTTGCCTTCTTCCATCACTGTACGTGCACACTTAATAAACTGCCTTATCTTTTTTGGTAGCAGTGACCCGAAAGATTCAACAAACCCAAGCCTGAATAATTTAACTATAACCAAACAAATAGCTGAGCAAAATGATAAGGGAAGGCTTAGCTGACAATGGTGCATGAAGAAAAACTTATCTTTAGCTGACAATGTGGTCAGTGTATGATGTCAACACAACAAAAACTGCATCAGGTGAATAACAAAAAGCTACCTTGACCTTTCCGATTGTCATTCCGTAATTTCAAGTTAAACATCTGCAGCAATAAAAGACAAAGAAATGAGGGAGGAAAACATTTAAACTTGTTATGGCTTTGCATTACGAGGGTCAGGTTTTGAAAACCCATGGATTTGGTATGAGATTAAATGCAAAGTCCTAAATTTCTTCCACTATGGTTTCAGGGCTTGTGAACAACTCCTGCGCATCTCCCATGCTGCAGGCAGCAAGACAGCATACCATTGTCCATCAGAAAAGGAGATTAGAAGATGCTATGCTTTCCTACAGAGTTACCACCCCAAGGTATTTAATCTTATTTGCTGAGTTGCTTGGGTTTCACAAACCCAGCTAAATTAATGCAGCCTGTAAGTACTTGGAGTGACTGGTTTATTTGTTTCTAGTATGCTCCAAGCAGACATAAGCAGCACACTTAAGGACCCAAGCACTTACTGTATTTGGGACTTACCTAAGCAATTTAATTACAAATGGCCTTGGCACGTTAACATTTCAAACAAGCTGCCTCACTACGGACTTCCAAATTTGCTTCAAGTTAAAGAGGCTCCACTATACAAAAAACAAGGGCATGAAAGATGAGCTCGCAGAGCCAGATTGCAATAAGTGAATTCCCAGAACCACCAAGCCGTACTTAGAGCAAATGCATTGTAAAGCATTAGAAGTCTGGCCATACGTGGGATATGCACAGATCCCTTATCCTCAGTATAAGGATAGCATATCTTTATATGAAGAGATGTATATGAGAAACTTAACATGAGCCGGCAGTGTGTGCTTGCAGCCCAGAAAGCCAACTGTATCCTGGGCTGCATCAAAAGGAGCATGACCAGCAGGTCAAAGGAGGTGATCCTGCCCCTCTACTCTGCTCTCGTGAGACCTCACCTGGAGTATTGTGCGCAGTTCTGGTGTCCTCAGCATAAAAAGGACATGGAACTGTTGGAACAAGTCCAGAGGAGGCCACAAGGACGATCAGGGGACTGGAGCTCCTCCCGTATGAAGACAGGCTGAGAAAGTTGGGGCTGTTCAGCCTGGAGAAGAGAAGGCTGCGTGGAGACCTCAGAGCAGCCTTCCAGTATCTGAAGGGGGCCTATAGGGATGCTGGGGAGGGACTGTAGCGATAGGATAAGAGGTAATGGGTTCAAACTTAAACAGGGGAAGTTTAAATTGGATATAAGGAGGAAATTCTTTCCTGTTAGGGAGGTGAGGCACTGGAATGGGTTGCCCAGGGAGGTTGTGAATGCTCCATCCATGGTGGTGTTCAAGGCCAGGTTGGACAGAGCCTTGGGTGCCATGGTTTAGTGTGAGGTGTCCCTGCCCGTGGCAGGGGGGTTGGAACTGGATGATCTTAAGGTCCTTTCCAACCCTAACTACTCTATGATTCTATATACTCTGTGCTGTTTTGGGGGATTGATTTTGGGGTTCCCCCCATCTCTGTATAAAGCCTATAGAGAAGACACCAGAGAATTCCTACAGGAGTTCACTTTCTACAAACCCCAGATAAGAGTCCTTAAAAAAAAAGGGGGGGGGGGGGAGGGGGGAATTCCTTGGAATATTCCAGATTTGGAAACTCTTAAGAAATGTAGAAAATTCCTAGGTAGTTAGGAAAAAAGTTTCCATGAAAGCTGATGAGGATTTCTTAGAAACATGAAAAGTTCACAGGAAAACAGGAATTCCTACAAAGCTGAACAGAAAGGTCATACAAGAGAAACTCAAGAATCCTGGAAAGCACTGCACAGCTCCCAAGAGGCAAACTGAGAATTCCTTAAAAGCACAAGGGAATCCCTAGAAAGCAAACGGGACATTCCTAGAAAGAAATCAGGGAATTTTTAGAGAGGAAATGGGGCACTCACAGAAAGCAGATCTGTCATTCCTAGGAAGCTGACAAGAAATTCCTGAAAGCAAACAGAGAATTACTAGACACCAGGAAAGGAAACTCTAGGAAATAATCAGGGAATTCCTAGAAAGCAAATGAAGAACTCTTGGTAAACGAGGAATGAATTTCTAGAGAGCACGGAAGGTTTTGGAATGCAGATGGGGAATTCTTAGGAAGGAAGAGGGGAATTATTAGAAAACAGATGAGGATTTCTAAGAAAAGCAAGCAACGGATTCTTGACAGCAGCAGGGAATTCACAGCAAGGCAAAAAGAAGGGAAAAAGAACACCACATTCCAACAGATGCTGGTTATAAAGACTAGAGAGAACACAGGGACCTTCCAGAAAGCACTGGGGAACTGCTAGAATGGAAAGAGAAAATTCCTTGAGCAAGCAGGACTTTCCTTGAGAGCACAGTAGGGAATTCCCACAAAGCGGAGAGGAATTCCCAGAAATAAGACTGAATTTGTCTAAAAGAGGGGGTCTTCCTAGAAATCAAGCAGGCGTTCCCTAGACTGGGGGATTTCCTGTAAGGCCATGGGGGAATTTTGAGAAAGGAAGAAATGCCAGGAATCAAATCCGGGTTTCCTCAAAACAAGTGACCCTCCATAGAAAGATGAGGGCATATTACTAGAAAGCAAATAAGGCATTCCTGCAAAGTCAATGAAGAACTCAGCCTAAAAAGCACAAAGGACTCCTTCATAGTGTAGGCAGGCCTAGAGAGCAATGGGAAATTGCTTAAAAGCAGAAGAAAAATTCACAGGCAGCAGGTAAGGACGTTCCTAAGAGGTAGATAGGGAATGCACAAAGGAGACATGAGGATTTCTTAGGAACCAGGGGAGAGCCATTCCTAGAAAGCCAAAGACTGGTATTCCTAGTAAATGAATTCCTTTCAAAGTGGAAAAGTCCTAGGAAGTGTTAAGGGTCAAATTGTAGAAAGCTAAAGAGGTGAATTCTAGAACACAAACCAGCTGCATCCACAGAAATCATGGAAAATTCCTGTAAAGCAAGAGGAATTCTTAGAAATTAAACTTGCAGAGTCCTAGAAAATGTGGATAATTCCTACAAACAGGTCATGGGAGTCTCAGAATGCTTTATGTTTCCTTAGAACGCACCAAGGAGCAGCGCTGTAAAGCAAAAGGGGAGGATTCGTGGGGAAGCAAAAATAATGGGCTCCTACAGAATGTGAAAGCTCCCTAAAAATCAAAAAGCAGGGAGAGAATCCTGGAAGAAACAGATAGAGCCCTAGAAAGCATTAAAAGGCAAGTACTAAAATAGTGCATACATTTCCTAGAAAGCAAACAGGTGAGGGTTTATGGAATGGCGAATAGAGAGGGTTGTGGTCCTAAAAGAGCAGGAGAAGCTTCCCTTAATGCTTCTAGAAAACATTTTGAGGAAACCATTCTTGATTTTGAATGAGAGAACACTCAGACTGCAGGACAGGGCTTTTTCCACACTACACGTGCCTGTGCCTGTCAGCTGCAGCCTCATGCAACAGAGACTTCTTCTAGAGAGTGCATTTAAAAAAGCATCAACAGAAAACAGCTCCATCTAAATCCTTACATCTTTGAACTGTGAAAGCCATTGAGCCTTGGGCCTCAGAGAAGTTGAGGGTTGGGCAGAAGGTTCAGAGCTAGAATCCAGCTCTAACGCTAAGGTCACACGTAGCAGATTTTGAGAAGCTCACCATAGGACGTTTACCTTCACCATCAATTTCCCCTTGAACAGTTGTGTGGGCTTATCTGCAGAAAATGGCAGTGGTGCACCTGCAGACTCTGGGGAAATTAAAAGAGAACAGCTTTCCATAGGAAAGTCAGAACGTACGCACAGAGGGTTATTTTACAAGTCTTATCTGTACGCCTGTAAGGGATTACTCAGCAGCCCTCTGTGTTAAGACACGGGGTGATTTCTTCTTACAACCTTACCCATCTATTAATCTGTATATTTTATGTAAACTACTACTCCAAGCTGAAACACAACAAAGCAGCTACAGCCACCTCATCGTTAAATGGGAAATGGGCAAGAGAAAAATCTGTGATTCCTTCCTCCCTGCCTGGGGAGAAGTTCTCCATCAAGTTTTTAGTTCCATAAGCTAAAATGCTGCACCAGCTGGTGACCAGAGCATCGCAAGGTTTCAGTGCTGGTCTAAGTGGACTGACCCACCTTCCATGGACATCAACTGGAGCTTTGCCACAGAACCTCAAAGAGAGCTGGATGGAGTGTCCATTTTCTGCTTTGTTACCTGCCTTTGCCTCTGTTTACACAGTGCCCGGCTCCTTCCCTAGGGAAATAAACTCCCCTGAGCCAGGATTTGACTCCCCCATCTTTCCCCTCCCACACTTCTCTTTTATTTCAGGAATTACTTGCATGCTTTGTGTTCAAAGGAGACCACATCAGAATGCCATATGTTTATTCATCACCATACCCTGTCAATCTTTCAGACATGATGACAGCCTGACAAGGCAAAAGCGTGCGTTTCCAAACCCACCTGAATGCTCCTGCTTCAGGTGGCACATGGGAATTGCTCACAGTCTTCACTAGCAGGAATGGAAATTTTAAGAACTGCTTAATTTTCACTCTCATCTTAGGTTGGCAGCACTAGAAAGCAAGGTGGCTTGTAAACAAGGAGAGTTTTAGATGGGATTTAGCAAATAGATAGGGCATCACGCAGCACAGGATCACTTTAACTATCTCAGCCTGAGAAATCCAGGGAGCACATTTTAAAGCAATGGTGAATATGAAATAGCTGAGTCTACCTCAGGCAGGACAGACCTGCCAGGAATCCCAAACAAGCTACACTGGGTGCTGAGGGCACAGAGGGTATGCTACTGCACAGCAGATCAGCATCATCTGCAGCTTCTGCTGTTTTTCACAGCTAACTGAGCAGGTGCATCCAAAAAAAGTTTCTTCCTAAACTAAAACAAAACACTACAATGAACCAAAAAAAACAACCTCCAACTTCCAAACTTTAAAGCTTCCTCTTTCCTCTCCTCCAAAACTATAATAATTGTGAAGAAACTCAGGTTTAAAACATAGAGGCAACTGACTTAAGGTCATAAAGATCCAGCTGGAGAAGAATTTCCCTTTAAGTTAAAATAAGGCCATATAACAAAGATAGCTCTCACTTCTATGTAATTAATACTGCCATAACATCAGAAACATACTGAGTGGAGCATACTGCATGGAGCATAGTGCAGGAAGCAGGCGTGTTTTCATTATTTTTGACAAGACCTTCATGCTAGTGGTATCAGTGGCAGAGTACATCAGTAAGATGACTTCAGGTTTGTTTGGCAGAGCTCCGAGCTGCAGGAACAGTTACAGTGAGAACTGTCATCACTGAAATACACAGTCATATTAAAGGTCTTTTTCAACCTACTTGACTCTATATCCACAAGTAGAAATCTATGCCTGCCTAAATAGATCTACAAAGCCAATAAGGACAGAAGTGATATATCAGTTGTCTTGTGTATAAGAAATTCCTACACTAATTAGGTGACTGTAAATACAGGATGAGGAACAGTGCTGTTTTGAGGCAACTCAAACGCCATGGAGATAAAAGCCTCGTACTTAAAACACACAGACAAATGCATAAATCAGGAAACCTTATTAACTTGTTCATTCACCTGGGATGTCAGCAGTTCAATACAAATGCCTAAACTGTGATGGTTAATCAGTTTGCTATTAGAGGCACTTAACAGGGTTTAGGGTAAGGTGGCCAGGGCTTATCTCCAGCTGCCTTGGCAGTGCTTTCTTCATGTGCTGAGTGGTTCAAGGTTTTGGAGTAGGCAATATTTGCCAAACCCAAACTGGCACAGAGCCTCAGATTATGCAGTAAAACTGAGGCTTACAGTTTGTCTGAACTTTGCATGTCATGTGCACAAGCCCAAGCAAACAGGTCACTCACCAGAGCAGGAACTCCTGACTTGTGACACACTGTCATAGCTAGGACTGTGCCAAATCCATTCATGCCAGTACTTGGAACAGGCTGCCCAGGGCAGTGCTGGAATCATCGTCCCTGGAAGTGTTCACACATTGTGTAGAAGAGGCCCTCAGTGACGCGGGTTAGTGGTGGCCTTGGCAGTGCTGGGGAACAGTTGGGCTGGATGATCTTGAAGGTCTTTTCCAACCTCACTGATCTTATAAACATTTATTTTTGGCTGATGGGTGATCCTGACCACCAACACATCTGTGTTAATTATTATTCCATACTACACAGTTAGCACACAGAAGCTATAAGCATGTATATGACCAAATTTTCTTCTTAGAGGCTCATCAGAAAGAGAGATTAAGCTAGGTTTTGGAGGGTGAGGCAATGAAGTGGTGATGAGGGAGGCACAAGGAAATAAAAAGGAGTACTATACAGGAGGGCAGGATGTCAGCAAATAGCTTGGGCAGGAACCAAAAGATGGGAAGCAAAGGAAAGTCTCAGCAGCAATAGAGAACAATAAAGCCCAGGATATATATACCTGAAAAACGTCCTGGAAAGACTACAGAGATCAAAGGGTAGAGGTCCTGATTGCTGTCCCTTCATTTTTCTCTCCCTGAGGAACAGCTCAGCCCATCACAAGACCCATGCAGCTGCAGAAGATCCCAGAGGGGTTGGTCTGTGTGGAATATTGTCTCCAGCTCCTAAAACAGATACTCAATGACATTCATCTCAAATACTTACTGCAAAAAATTGCAGGGTTATAGGAGCTATCAACTCTCAATGCAGAGCATCGAGGGGGCTGTTCTATGCAAAGAACAATTACAAGGAATTAGGGGGAAAAGAAAAAATAACAAAATCAGAGTTGTTTCTAATTTCCTCTAATTTGCTTTCTAGCAATTTAGAGGTATCTTGTTTTCTGTACAGAAAAGGCCATTTATACCCTAGGAATAATAGGACGGGCAGTTTGTGAAAGCAGGAGACTCCCATAGGTTTGGTGGAATTTCAATAGCTAAAGGAATGAGCTGCAAAATCAGCCAGCTAGGAATGGAAAGCAACCCTTGAATAATTGCTTCAAGTAGTGCAATAATTAGTAATTATTGCACTGCTAGGAGAAAATAATGCAAAGAAAAATGCTGAGCAAATGCCACTGTCTGCTTCTCTAACAATTATGTTTGAGAACATCAGATACATGCAATGAATGTGCCTGAAAGAGAATAGTAGCTTTAGAGTCAAGAAATTGCTCCAAAACTGATGACCCAGTAAGATAAAATGATTGCTTAGAAGGAATAAAACAAGTAAATGGAATCCTAATGACTTACTAATAGCTACAGCCTTCTAAGTAAGCCTGTGAGTAGTTTACTCTTAGTTTTATGCTTAAAAGACAAAAAAAAAAACCCTGAATGTTTTAACACATAGGTAGATAAGCAGAGTTTTGTTCCCTTTACATTACATCCAGTGATGCGTGACAAATTAGCCTGCTGAGTATAGAAATAACCTGTTTTCAGGAAGAAGCCTCTGCCTCTGTCCTACAGAGCAGCATGCCAGGGCTCTTTGAGAAGCAAGCAGAGCTGATGTACAGCAGTAAGGAAAAAACACTGGGAGCCAGGATCAAATCATTGCCACAAGTGCTACTACTGCTTTGTTACATGCATCAGCTAACTGGAAGGAACTAGGCTGAATACAGAGATATGAAATCAGTAAGTAAATATTAGGGTCTTTATCAAAGGCTGATGAAAGAGCTGCACGGCCCAACAGTCCTGGCTCAGCTCGCTGCCCAAGACCAGCTCCCTGGTAAAAGCTGCTGTGCAGAAAGTGCCAGGAGATTCCCTGGTTGGGTTTCTCCCCTTTTGCCTGGGAACTGCTTAACACTGATGCTCATGTCCTTGATCTCCCTTAACCTACACTGCAGCCATTCTTGTGCCTGAGAAGGCACCCCACTAATCTGGACCAGCTTTAGCATTCTAATTGGAGCCCTGCAATCATCCTGCCCCACACACTGGCTACAGAAAGAAGTCAAAGAATCAAGCAGCTTGCTCCAAAGGAAGAGCATCCTCCTTGCATGCAGAGATACAATGAGGAGGTAACATTTCTCATTTTTCCCTGCTCAGGCAAGATACAGCCTTAAATCTGCTAAAAGCAAGTAACTAAATGAAAGCTCCACAGACACTCTTACACTTGTAGGCAGCAGCTGGGAGAGGTAACCTCAATCTTGAAATCACCTTCATGTCTTTGACGGACAGGTGACATACAGGCAGCCAGGTCATCACAAACTTCGTAACTGCCAAGTGCTGGATATGGAGGGACAGCATTCCCGAGTTAAACAGGTTTGCAATAAACCCAACTGCAAATGCACAGTGCCTTTGGCATCCATCATTTAAAACTCCTTCTCCTACAGCTGTTCCAGGATTGGTTCTTTCCTAGTAGTTTTTCTTTCTTCCTGTATTCATTTGCCAGTGCAGATGAAGGTCAGGGGAAAACAATTCAACACAAGCTGACTACAAGTTCAGAGCTCACCTTGCTACACAGACATAATCAAGGCATCAAACCAGAAGGACAGCATCCACTTTCTGCTAGGAATGTGTGCCAGGCTTCAAAACTCAAACCAGATGGTGATCTGCTCCTTTCCAAACACACTTTATTCGTTACAAAGACTATTTCAAGCAACACTACGTCACCTGTCAGGCTAAATGCAGATTAGCATTCCCAAATTTCAGATTCAAATTGATTCACATTTCCTAAGCAGGGAGCTATAAATGTAGTTGTGTGTTTGGGGCAATTTCCAGCCCAAAAGCCGTTGGTTTAATGTGACACACAAACACATCAGAGGACTACGGGTAATCAGGCTGCCAAGCAGCTTCTAAGGTGTAGGCGTCCATACAAATACATACATTTGCAATCCAAGCTTCATGAAGCAGCAGCCTACCAAGGATGAACAGGAAAGCAAATCCCACATCTCCCTGCCACCCACCTCTCCCCTGTTCCCAGCACATCACATACACACAGTCACACTGAGGTTCCCATTGAGCTCAGCAAGCTCTGGTCAAGCCTGTGCTTCCCATCTCCAAGCACAGGAAACCTTCTCAATAGAGAATAGACCAAGTGACAGGAAACAGCCCAAAGTATCCTCACCAACAGAGTATTATACTGAAAAAAAAAAACAGAAACTACCACACATCACTTTTGAAGACTTCTAAATGCATCGCAGCACTATAGCCCAGCATCACAGACTTCTTTAAAGACTCTACTACAGCTATTCCAGGCAGAGATGTGGGCCTGCTAGAGCAGGTCTAGAGAGGGTCATGGAGATGCTCTGAGATCTGGAGCAGCTCTGCTCTGGAGCCAGGCTAAAAGGGCTGGGCTGGTTCAGTCTGAAGAGGAGAAGGCTCCAGGGACACCTTAGAGCAGCTCCAGTGCCTAAAGGGGCTACAAGGGATCTGGAAAGAGAGGCTTTTGAGAAGGGCCTGTAGGGACGGAAAAAAGGGGAAATGGCTTTAACCTGACAGAGGGGAGATTGAGATGAGACATTAGGAAGAAATTCTTCCCTGTGAGGGTGCTGAGGCCCTGGCACAGGGTGCCCAGAGAAGCTGTGGCTGCCCCATCCCTGGCAGTGTTCAAGGCCAGGTTGGACACAGGGGCTTGGAGCAGCCTGCTGTAGTGCAAGGTGTCCCTGCCCATGGCAGGGGTTGGGACTGGATGAGTTTTAAGGTCCCTTCCAACCCAAACCAGTCTGGGATTCTATGATTCTACAACTTTCCCCCCTCCCCACACACACACAGATAACACCTAATACCCTGCACATTAGCAGTGGAAGCAGGCACAGCTCTAGCAGGCACTGGGGTTTTTCCTCCCCATTTTATAATTCACAGACTGCAGCTGAGGCTCCCCGCTGGAAGCAATCCCCATCTCCACCTGTGCTGCAATGCCCTGAAGATGCCACTCACTCACTTGAAACACACACCTCACACCGGGGGGCTCCCACCAGCATACGCACACATCCCACACCTCAGAGGTCTCGAGGGGAGGCATCGCACCCAAGCAGATGCTGTGTTCAGAAGCGACATCCTTGGCAGCTGGCATTGTGAATATTCCTTAGAAATCCATGCCATTTATCTACCTGTTCTTCTGCGACAGGCAGACCCAAAAGCAACTCAAATATTGATCCATCTGGGACAGGGATGCGTCATCTTATTTAAAACCCTCACAAGCCTATGCCAGAGGAAATGGAGTTTGTAAAACCTTTTACAGGGGGATGCCCAGGAAGACGCTGCATCCCTGACAACCTGCAGCAGTCACAGAAGGAAGAATGATGCGGGAGCTTGGCAGGGCATCAGGAAGGCTGCTTGTGTGCATGGGGCTGTTTGAAACCAGCATCTCAGTACACAGTGCCCTTACAACAGCTGCTTTGGTCTGAGAAGGTGGGAGACCTTCACACAGCACGCAAGGACATCAGAGAGGTGGTATCACAGGCTGTGTTGACTAAAACTGCAATGGGACCAGTGAGACCACAAGAGGTTTCCAAAACAAACCAAAAACCTGCTGCTTATGATTTGTTCTGAGTATTTACTTCACAGCTCTTGGATTTGAAAGGTATCCCAGGAACTTCAGACTACTCTCTAGGTGCAGAAGATGTGGTGGCCACACTTAAGTACTTCTTAAGCTGATCTAGAATTCACTTCAGCACTGAGCTTAACCTAAAACCTGGATATCCTCCATACTTCTGCAACTTTCATTACTCTATTTCAACCATTCACCACATCCACAACTCCATTTCCTTCACTGCCTGTTTCACCACCACTCCCCAAAAGCCAGGTAAACACACAAAAAAAGGTAAACCTGGTCTGCTCTTTCTTCCTAAGCTCTTTCCACCCAACCCCTGACAGCTCAGGCTCCCAAATCCATCATGTTGTTTGACTCGGAGCCCTCACACCTCTCACCAGAGCACTTCCTACCTCCTGCCTCTGATCCAGCACCAGATCCTGTAGTGATCACCTCCCACCACTTGCCCTCAGCTGGCACTGGCCAAACTTGTGACCAGAGCAAAGCTGCATCTCACACACACACAAAAGCCATCCTGAGCCACAAAAGCCATGCCGAGCCTTCCATCTTGCCTCATCAGTTTATCTCCAGTTCTGTGTACCTGCCATTTCAGGTCATGTTCCTCCTTTTCCAAAGCCTCCCTCAGCCTCCCAGGCAGAGATCTGCAAAATCCACAGGTGGTAACAGATCAGGAAACACAGTGTTAGGACATAAGAAGGAAAAAAAAACCAAAGTGCTGGAGAATCACAGAAACATCATAGGACAGTGTGAGAGAGCTGGGCTTGATCAGCATGGAGAAGAGAAGGCTCCAAGGGAGACCTTAGAGCATCTTCCAGTGCCTAAAGGGCTAACAGAAAGCTGGAGAGGGGCTTTTGACAAGGGCCTGTAGGAACAGGACAGGGGGGAATGGCTTTAACCCGACAGAGGGGAGATTGAGATGAGACATTAGGAAGAAATTCATCCCTTTGAGGGTGCTGAGGCCCTGGCACAGGGTGCCCAGAGAAGCTGTGGCTGCCCCATCCCTGGCAGTGTTCAAGGCCAGGTTGGACACAGGGGCTTGGAACTTGATGAGCTTTAAGGTCCCTTCCAACCCAAACCATTCTATGTTTTAAAAGAAGAATTCCACCATCCCAGTCTGCCTCAAAGCTGAGGCTCACGGGGAGCTAAAGCCATACCAGCACCTTAGAAATACAGTTGCATGGGTTCTTCCCCTCATTAGCTAGCAAGGCATCATATCCTATATTCACCACCCTCATGGTTCAGTAGCTAATGGCACAGTTCAGTGGAGCAAGTGCCTAATTGCTTCAGCACACACCATGATGTGTCAGCCTCTCTTCGGAGGCTCAGATGACTCCCGAGCTATTTTGGTAGCTATTTAGTGTGGCATTTGACAGCTGAACAGTGAAGTGATTGCTTTACTTTCTCATGAGCCAGAGACATCAGGGCAGATTCGTCCCATTATTTAATTGGCATTGGCTTATATTTGACTCTTTTCCTCTGTCTGGTGTCTTACTCATGTGTTCCTCGTGGGGCTTGCAAACCCCACACAGGCAGTATCAGCAGTGGATGTGAAGTCATACCCGTCCTCAGTTGGTGTTCCAAGGATTCAGCACAGCGTGAGGCAGCCCAGGGCTTCCCA
The DNA here is from genome assembly GCF_034315485.1 of Pezoporus occidentalis. Taxonomy (NCBI): domain Eukaryota; kingdom Metazoa; phylum Chordata; class Aves; order Psittaciformes; family Psittacidae; genus Pezoporus; species Pezoporus occidentalis. The sequence continues at coordinate 8,247,770 of NW_026916294.1, forward strand.
GTTAGTGAGAGCCTGCCATCACACCTCACACAACAACCACCTCTCGCAGCGTTACCCTCTGAGGGACCACAGTGCCAGCTGCTGTGTCATCAGCAATAAAGCTTGCGAAGAGGCAGCTCTGAGAGTTATTTTTAACATCACTGCACCCTGGAAGACAGCATACCTTTGGAGTCTCATCACTCGATGCTGATACAGCCTCAAACCCGAACGGATCTACTGCTATTTATCTGATCATGTCAACAGAGGGAAAAGACAAAGAGATAACTGCTTTAAATGGTAGAAATTAGTACCTGCTAATGATGGTAGGTAAACATTTGCTGATTCCTACCTGTCGTCAGCTGCTACTATTGGATGCTTTAGCCATAGGCTGACTATACCTTTTCCTTTTGAACCTAATCCTTCCCTTTGCAAACCAAGCAGAGACAGCCCACAGAGCATTTCCTTTTTATCTCTCACATGCACAAAACACTTGAAAAGCAATAAATTATACAAAGCAGAGCCACTCAGAGGAGCTGTCTCCTATGGCATTGTCTACCAGCCCTCATTCTACTCCCATTGCAGTCAGTCCAAAATGAGTTTAACCAGCAAAGAGGAACAGTTGCAAAGACGCAAATGGGGGTAACTGTGAGGGACAGGGACAAGCAAGCTCTGAAAGTGAGGGAGTCTCAAGGAACTTGGGCTAAATGAAAACAGTTCAGTTCAACCAAAAATTGCTAAATATTTCCCAGGCAACTTCCTACAAAATCAGAAAAAAAAAAAAAAACAAAACAAAACCTTAAACTTTACAGAGTTATTGGGAAGAAAACAAAAATAATGCCTTTTTTCAATGGATAAAAGGGATGAACAGGGAGGGTTGGGACAGGACTATTCTGGTGTCCCTTGTTTGCTGACATGAGCACAAAACACCCCGAAACCAAAATACAAAGTGTGAATTCTGCTATTACTTGCCACCTCCTTCTGACCTGTAGTTAATAATTACTTTGCTATATTCATGAGATGACCAAGTATTATACTGCCAAGAATGGTCACTGGATGTTACACAGACGACTCCTGACTGAATCCAAGGGCCACCAGTAGGAAATGTAATTACAGGAATACAGAGCAGAAGAGCAGCACCTATCAGAAGCATTACCATGGGCTTTTTAACACGGGTGTGAGGTGCAGTGTCCCAAGCACCTACCAAATAACACATCTGGAAACAATATTCACCTATGGCAGGGGGTTGGAACCAGATGAGCTTTAAGGTCCCTTCCAACCCAAACCACTCTATGATTCTATTACCCCAGGCATATATACTCCTTTCCCTCAGCAGAGAGCCCCTAACCCAATGGATTAAACATCTAAGGTCTCTCTCCTGTATGACTATCCTTACTCTAGGGAGAAATAGGTCAGGCAATCTGCTACTCAAAGTTACTCACATTAGATGATTTCAATCCATTAAGCACTGTCTGTCTCGAACCCAAGTCAGAGATCAAACTGAAAATACACTATAACCTGTGGTCTAGATGTCTTGAAAGCATTAGAGGTACAGTCTAAGCAAACTGTATGCAGACTGATCAAATACATACAAAGCGCACACCAAAATAAAGCACATTCACTTGGGTAAACAGTACCTCCATCAAAATAACACTTACAAATTTACACAAGTCTAAATGGTGTTTATCCAAGAGTCCAAAATAGCTCCCAAGTTACTACAGTATTCCACCCTTTCCCAGATTTCATTAAACCACGTACAAGTGTTGATCCATGTTGGTGGTGCCTCACCGCTTCCAAACAAAGCCCTTCATGACTACGGAGGTAGTGCTGGATTCTCGGGGAATATTTACCCTGCATGTCAAGCGTGGATGTGACACTGAGTAGGAGCACCCCACAGTGCTATTCCTTTGCATCCCAAAACCCTGAGCATACCTATGCTGCTGAGAGATGCATGACAGCATCAGCTAAAGCTGGTGTATTTTACACCATGTGCTCATCTTTGGATCTTTGCTGCTTCTGCTGCACGTTTTCTCTGCTCCCTGCCTTTGCAGCACACAATATCCCTGCAGCAGCAGAGCTTGGCACTTAGCTCCTGCTTTGCACATTGGCAATGCCCTGTAAAATCTTAGTGTCACTAAGGCTCAGCAGATACTCGCTGGAGAGCTGAAAAAAAGCAGTAACCCGCCTGGCAGGGGCTATGCAGAAGGACAGCAAGAAGCAACGCTTTACCGGGTGCAGAAAATGGCTGACAAACCAAAAAAGGCAGCTATCAATAACCTGCAAGAGCTATTCATTTGAAAAAATCGACCAGACTGCTCATGTCAAGGGTTTGCAGCAATATAATCCCCAAAATCCTTCCTTTTCACTGCCTCCAGAACCAGCTGCGGAAGCAGCAGCCTTTTGAACTCAGCCTGTAGCCTGCTAACGCAGCAATTAGTTTAAGCCCCAAGAGAAGTAGGTGGAAACCAGTAATTATTTGTAGAAGGGATTACATTGTACTAGCGATAACCAAAATAGCTTTGTTCCTTCCTTGCCTGTACTTTGTTCTTTGGAATATAGATGACCCAAATAATTACCTATTCCATCAGGCTCCACAGAGGCGAGCCTGGTGCTCTGGTTCGAATCCTGCATGCAAAATAGCCTAGAATTGTTAACTGCAGCTTGTAATTGCAAACAATGAATTGAAGAGTAAGAAGCAGTACAAAATATACCCACTGTAATTACAAGCCAAATTGATGCTTCTGCAAGGAACATACCCTCCTTTTTCCACCTGGCTTCAAACACCATTTCCTCTCCTACTCGTATCCCTAGATTCAGAGGTTCACTTTGTTCCCAGCTTATCCCCTGCCTTGCAGAGCAGCTCCTTCACAGGCAGAGCCACAGAGGAGAGCCTCAAAGTCCACAATGAACCTCACAGAAAGTTGTATTCCCTTTGCAGAAGAAAACATCCCCAGGTTTTATAGGTGCTACAGGGACCATATTCACCTCCTCTAAAAGTCTTAGTTCAGCCCTTTTAGGTACTCAGAACAATCCACCTACACTTAAATCTAAGCCTAATTTCAGAACGTAAATTCATCTGACCCCAGCAAAAGACATGAAGCACCTTTTGCTTCCAAAAGGATGGCAATAGACGTTTGACCAGCATGAGGATGATGCATCATCTGCACTTGAAAGCAGCGGCAAAATGGATGTAGTGCAACAAGCCCAGCAGCATCAGTAATGTGATAAAGGTGGTCTTTCCCTTAGGTTAGATATAAAATTAATTTAGTCCAGCTAACCAATCACCTGCACTTAGCCATGATTTTTTTCTTCACATATCATTAGGAAGGGCCAGGAGGAGGCTAAATGAGACTCGGCAGGAGATCTCCTTGCAAGCACAGAGCAAAAAGCACGGTTATCTGCTAAAACCTAAGTGGTGAAAAATTAAGACATCAATGACCAAAACAAGACTCAGCCTCTCCATTTCCCATGAGGTGTAAGTAGCTGTAAAGCTTAGGATGAGAACTGCTTTGTTGGAAGGCTGATATTTGCATAAACACTAGGTTAGGCATATTTGGGTCACTACCTACTCCAGTTTTGACAGGAAAACTAATGGTGGTAGACAGGGATAAAAGGAAAAAGGGGGTGGACCTTGCATTGTAGGTGACATGCTGCTCCTGCTTCCCCATCAGGCGATACCAGGGCAGCATTGCACTGAGCATGAGCCCTCACCACCCATATTACAGCCCCATCCCTACTTCTCAGGCCAGTAACAACCCTTAGCTCCCAGTTTCAACACTGCCCCTCTCGAGGATCATACTAGGTATTAAGGGGGCGCTTTCTCCATCTAGAAGAGAGAAATACAACAAAAGCAACAGGCCAAATTAAGTCAGATTATTCAGATTACAGACAAGGCATTTTTTACAGATAAGGCATTATCCACTAGAAAAAGCTTATCCCAAGGAATACCCCAAATTAAGTCTGGCACCAAAAAGCAGGGTGCTTTCTGAATGGCAGCTTTTAGCTCAACTGAGTTACTGAGCTCCAGATACAACAGGGAGAAATTGATAGGAGTGAAGACTAAATGAGGCGAACCAACAGTTTGTTTAAACAAAACCTAATCCACCATTGCAAAAATAAAACGTAGCAGCTGTAGCACTGAAAACAAGAGTTATTTCCTAGAGCATCACAGATAATTTTAACAATTGAGCACTGTGGGAGTTATATAAAGAAAACCAGATTATTAAATTAGTGCAGACAAAAGGTTACATTACATTAATATGGTGACTGGAAACATGAAATACAAGAGGATAAAAACTCTGAGACTACAATTCAAGAATCAGATATTGGACCTCATTGCTAACCAAAACCAACTTCTGGGCCAATCCCACTTTTTGAGGCGTTTTGGGGAGCACAACAGAAAGCTTGAGGGAAAGAACGGCTGTGCCAAATCATTCAGGGGAGCAGAAGGAATTAGAGGAGCAGTTTTTAATCACTGCTTGCCACTCCATTGCTCACTCGAATCAAAGACGTACTATGCAATCTCCTCCTCCCAGTCAATGGGTGGCAAAAAGCCTGCAACGGAACAGAAGCTCCACTTCCTGCCTTTGGCTTATCCTTTCGCTCCCTCTTTCGTATTTTACTTGTTTCTCTTGTTTTGGGCTCAGAAAAGCAAGGTGGGATTTTAGCATCAGGTGCTTCAGCTCACTTTCTTCTCGGTGCTCTGCAGACAAAGGCAAGACATAGCAATAGCTAATAGCAGGACTTCAAAAAGCTGCCAAACAGATCTCCCTCCTCCCCTCCCTCAAATGAATTCTCTTCTGCTTTCAAGCACTTTTTGTTTCTTTACTTCTTCCATAACTAATAAAAGGTTACAGAGGATTTTCATGCAAGCAGAAGCCATGGGACCAGGCAGGCAACCACATCCTCTCTTTGAATCCCAAGCTGTGCTTTACTGTTTAGTGCTGTACAGCAACCTGAGACAAATGCTGCAGGCACCGTGGGTTACGCCACCCACTTCTTGAAACAAGGCCTATACACAATTGCTCCCTACCCAGATACTCAGTTCCTAGTGGCACTCATTTCATATTTTAGTCTTTGGTTAAAGAGACAAGTTCCTAAGGACACTGAAACCCTTTCAAAGGTATTGATAGAGATAAGCAAAGTGACAAGTACAGGAATACCCGTCCATGTTTAAAAGCACAGGCACGTGTTCCTTCATGTCATAATTTCTTTTCATTACACTGCTGCAGTAAGTGTGAATACAAATGAAAACCTCATTTTTATGCTCAGATATTTAGTAAAAGCCTGTTTTGATGCTGTTTCACAACTCACATGGGGCCAGAAGTCATTCAGCAAGGGAAACTCTCCTGCTTTCCAAAACCAGAAGTCTTAGCCAGTCAGTAGAGATTTCAAACTCTGAGCCTAAGCAATTGGCTCTTCTTACACAAGAGAAAGTGAGACCTGATCTGAAGAGGTCAAGAACACTTTCAAACCAATGCAAGAAGCAGCCATCAGATGAGATTCAGAGCTTGGGAATAGAAAGGAAATGTGCTCATTTTGAAACACGCCAAAAACCCCAAAACCAGCACATCTGAGATTTGTAAGGAAGCAACTTTAGCACCTGATTTCAAACACATTTGGGAGGCCTGAATTTCAGCACGTTATTGCTGATCAGCTTCTGGAAAACCAGTTCACTCCCCAGCTTGCTTCTAGCTTAGCACTCTCAAACAATGTTAGAGAGCCACACAAAGCAACTAAGAATACTGTGCATCTCTCCCCAAGGCTCCCACACATCAGCCTGCCATCGCATGCTGGAGGTCAAAACACATTTCACATTCATAGCTCACTTCTGTTTCTAAAACTTAGACCATGATTGACGGCCTCAAACACACATGGCAAGTCCTCTCAGAATAAGAGATGGAAATGAACAAACAGCCATATGCTAGTACTAAAGGGAAAGCTGTCATATTCTGGGCTTCTACAGCCTATGGCATCAGTAAAGGGAGCCTTGACAACTTTGCGTTACTAATTTGCTGTCACTGATAACAAGGCATCGCTGCTCCAAAACACACATTGCACTGTCACTGCTCGTGACAGACTTGCAGCTGGAGGTTACTGCCTTCAGGATGCAAATCCACCTATAATTCCCATAGTTTTTCTTCCTTCTGTAGATGAATGTATTTTATAAACCGCTTTCTTCCACAAGCTGGTGTGAGTATAGCCGAGTATTCTACTACCTATAACAAACATTGCACCAGCCAAAGCCAGACCTGTGCTGCCTGGGCAGCAGGTCTCAGTGGAGGAGCAAGGCCCACTGGAACCACACTTTGTAACTAGCCGAGATATTGCAGGTTTTCCATTTGAAGATGTGAAAAGCATTTCTGGAGTGTCATGGTTTAGCCGCAGGCAGCAGCTCAGCACCACAGAGCTGCTTGCTCACTCCCCCCATGTTCAGATGGGGAGAGAATCAGAAAAGTGAGAAAACTTGTGGGTTGAGATAAAGACAGGGTAATTAGTAAAGCAAAAGCCATGCAGGCAAGTGAGCAAAACAAGGAATTCCTTCACCACTTCCCATCAGCAGCCATCTCCAGGAAAGCACTGATCCATCACGTGTAATAGTTACTTGGAAAGACAAACACCGTAACTCCAAATGTTCATCCCCTTCCTCCTCCTGCCCCCAGCTTTATATGGCTTTAAAATGACAGAGGGGAGGTTGAGATGAGCTCTTAGGCAGAAATTCTTCCCTGTGAGGGTGCTGAGGCCCTGGCACAGGGTGCCCAGAGAAGCTGTGGCTGCCCCATCCCTGGCAGTGTTCAAGGCCAGGTTGGATGGGGCTTGGAGCAACCTGCTCTAGTGGAAGGTGTCCCTGCCTGTGGCAGGGGGTTGGAACTGGATGAGTTTTAAGGTCTCTTCCAACCCAAACCATTCCATGATTCCATGATATACTAGAATGATGCTACATGGAATGGAATATCTCTGTGGTCAGCTGGGATCAGCTGTCCAGACTGCCTCCTCTCCCAACTCCTTGTGCACACCCAGCCTACATGCTGGGGGGGTGAGAAGCAGAAAAGCCCTTGGCTCTGTGTGAGCTGCTCAGCAGTAACTAAAACATCCCTGTGTCACCAGCACTGTTCCCAGCACAAATCCAAACCATAGCCCCATAGCAGAAACTATGAAGAAAATTAACTTTATCCCAGCCAAACCCAGCACACAGGGAAATCAGTTTACATTCAGTTCTCTAGAAAGCCAGTGCAATCTAAGGGGTGGGAGAGATCAGCAAGGCAAAGCAGGTGGCAACTCCAGAGGGATAACACTCCTACAACTCCAAGAGAAACTAAGGAGGATCAGAATACACTTCAATACCCATCCTCATCTGCCAACAGGGGCAGCAGCCTGGAAGGAGCATCTTCAGAAGGAGGGAAGGGAGGGAGGGACGGGAGGAAACTCTGCTCAGGCCACCGAGCAGCTCTTTTAAAAGCGGTACCGAGCTGCATTAACCCTGCAGCCCGCACCGCCAGCGCCGGCAGGGAGCTGCCTCGGCAGGCTCTGAAGCCCTGCAGCTGCCTGCCAAGCCCTCACTGCTGGGCTGAAGGCACCACCTAGTGACAGCAGCACCTCCGAGGGGTTCTCCCTTCTGCCGCAGAGCCCAGGGCCCTGGGGACAGAGCCACACAAACTCCCAGCTCCAAGGAAACAGGCAACATTCAAGCCCCGGTCCTGCGCTCCCCTGCAATCCCCTTCGTTACCTTCAGCGCTGCGGGATGCGCGCCTTGTACCCTGGCAGCTTGTTCTGCTGTACCAAAGAGCCTCAGCCACGCGGTTCAGAACCCAGGGAGTACACAGTCACACTGTGTGTGTTTAGTTAGTGGCAGAGTCAAAGGTTGCCCCCAGGCTACAAAGCAGGGATTTCAGTGCCATTGCATATTATAATTCTAATAATCTAATAACTCAATCTGCTTGGAGCCTGGTAGAAACAAGTGAAAATTATTGAATATCAAAATCTATTCCCTCTTGCTGTGCAAGCTTACACACTTTGTTTTCAGAGAACAGTTCTAAACATCACACCTTCCTTGGAAGGACTGCATGTATCACTCACATGCATGTAACGTATCATTCACTCACAAACACCCAACTTGATGCTGAAAGTGAGAAGTGACCAATGCAGATGTTTCCTTTGGTTCAGACAGTTGGGCTTGAAAGGGACGCAGTAGGTGGATTTGATAGTTTATTCATTCTAAACAGAAGTGTATAAACTTACAAGGTTATAAAGTTAGCATTGGTTAAATCTGCATCATTTGAGTAACGGAAGAACTCTACTGAATTACATCTGTTGATTCCACTCTATGCTCAGAGTCTGACAAAAAGAACAAACTATATTACAGAAGTAAACTTGGCAGAAAAATGCCATGAAATAACAATAACATGATATTACACTTTATCTCCCCCAAGCATCTCCCTATGATTATTTTCTAAAGTCATTTATAAGTTAAGGAAAATGAGTGGTTTTAAAATAAGTGATTCTAAATTTGCAGCCTGAGCCGGAAATTGGCCAGGCACAAAGAAGTCATTCTTCCAGAATACACATGTGCTTGGGAATTCAAATCACTGCTAATAGATGAGGTGTGGTGTGGTAACTTAAAAGACAAAACCCCCTCTTCTTATACTGGCCAACGAATATGGCTTGAAGCTTAGGGTCATGGACCACTTTCAGATTGCAGAGAAAGCTTAGCAGGCAGCCACACGTGGCTTGAGCTGAAGCCTGGAGCAGAAACTCTGTAGTAACAAGGGAGAACTTAAACCCTTTTATTCCCTTCAGGTGTTGGCTCAGTACCCAAGCAACACAGCCAACAAGATCAAGCAAAGGCAGCATGCTACAAACAGGAAGTTTCCCTACTGTCATCTCCTCCTCATTCCTGTCCCATTCCTCTGCATTACCTCCAAATCCTTCTTCATATGGACTTCAGTTCCTGCACTAGAGCTGCTAAAATGTCAACATAAAACAATTGCTAACTGAGTAACTGTCAATAGGAGATGACAGAGGAGGCACACAGAAGTCCCACATCTCAGCATCGATACAAATCATTCCCCACTCCTAACAAGAATGGAGACACCAAGGTCATGATAGGATACGGCCATGGTGTAACTAACTCACTGTTGGGGAGTTAAGACACATACTATAACATGCACCCTATAGCTCAGAAGACATGGTGTAAATCAAGACCTATTGATGAGCATTTGATCCATTAATGATGAAGAGCTGCATAGGCAAGGGCTGGCACGTATTAGCCCCATACTTGAACAGAATTCATATTATTGTATATTTTTACCTTACCACAACACACCTGCAAGATAAGAAATGCCAGTTTCTCCTGCTTCATTCATAACAGCTCAGGTGCTAGAAGAGCATTTCAGAGAAAAACTGCTTGCAATAAACATGCACATCCTCCCCCTGAAGCCGTCATTGCTATTTTATCTCCCCCACTCCCCAAAATGGTACAGCAGCACCAGAACGAGACAGCAGCACAAGTATGCAAGTGACAAAAGACAAATAACCATAACACTAAATAACGTCACATAGATGCTTTTAAAGCTCTTGATTCTCCCAGATCTATTGTTCAAGGAAGTTCTATAGACAGCAAGAAACCCAGTAATGTTTCTCAAGGCTCCCTCTGAGCAATCCCAATTTGGAACTAACTGTTCATAGCAGCATTCTTCATGATATGAAACAGAAAGTCCTGAATATACAGCCTTTATTGAAAGGGTTTGGTAGGTGTTCTTTTTCTAAATCCAGAATAAATAAAACCAAGTAAACACAGCACAGCTTTAACCTCCTGCTTCTAACATGCATAATCTTATTTGGGAATGGCTTAAATAAGATACAGTAGGAAAACTGAAATAGCAAAGAAATGCAAACACCGCAAGGGAGGAAGAAGCCCACATGTATTTTAATTCCAATTTTTCCCTGTTTGTTGTAAAACAGGTCTTTTACAATCAACTGTGCTTATTACCTAATGCACAAGTGACACGTTACACACAGGCTTCTTAATGTGCATTTGAAGACACAACTGGGGTGCTGATTAAAAAACAAAGGGCATTTCTTCACTAGCAGAACAGAGCTCCCAGATAGCAACTACAGATGCCCCTACAGCTACAGTTCTGCTGCAGGAACAGCGACTGCCCAGCCTGGCACCTGGATTCTGTGGTCATAGCTTGAAGAACCAGAGGAGGAGCCAAGGATAAACTATATAGACACAGGCATCAGTTGGTCCTGGACTGGGATCATCATCCTCTGCAAGATGGTCCTGTGATGACTAGGTAGCCCTTGGTGCATTTCCCAACAAGAGGCTTGCTCAGCCTGGAGAGGAGAAGGCCTTCTAACAGTCTTCTAGTACCTAAAGGAGCCAAGAAGGAATGTGGAGAGGGGCTTTTGACAAGGGCCTGCAGGGACAGGACAAGGGGGAATGGCTTTAACCTGACAGAGGGGAGATTGAGATGAGACATTAGGAAGAAATTCTTCCCTGTGAGGGTGCTGAGGCCCTGGCACCGAGTGCCCAGAGAAGCTGTGGCTGCCCCATCCCTGGCAGCGTTCAAGGCCAGGTTGGACACAGGGGCTTGGAGCAACCTGGTCTAGCACACTGATAGATTTAACTTGTAGACTTATTTGTTCAGTGGACAATCTATACAACTAAGACTTTGCCCACAAACCAGTTACGGTATCCCCAATCTCTTCCTCTCTACTGTAACTCTGCACCACTTGGAGATGCATCACAGGTTGCAAAGAACAGTAATGGAGTTTTACGTTACTGCAAACTAAGAGGGAGAGAGGACAAGGGCAACAGTTTTGAAAGTCAGTGCTTTCCACCTTCCAAACTGGGATAGCAGTAACATACCCAAAACTGCAGGATGTGCTACTGCTGGGGGAGAGTGAAAAGCAAGCCTGCAGTATGGTGGAATGAGAAAAGAAAAATGCTCCTTAGAAGAAATGCCCAACTGGCACCAAGGGAACTGTGGGTGAAAAACTCCTAAGTGTTCCAACACCATCTGCCAACACATTAGAAATGCAATTCCAGGCAGAAAGAGCAGGATAACAAATTCAAGAACCTGCTGAGCACAAGGGTTCTGAAATCCTAGCTCCAAGAGGCCAGGAAGAAAAGAGTTGACAAGAAACGTGTTTCTTGCTGCAGATGGCTGGTCACCACTAAACATGCACAGTTCTAAAGATAAGCTAGTCAAAACAAGAAAGCTTATTTCTGAGATTCAGTACAACAGCTGGTTTTGGAGTACTTGTACTTGCTGGCAGAAGCTATTTACTGCATACTCTTCTTCAGTATGGAGTCGTTACACAGTAAATATCCTAGCATCCAGAAACACATCCAAGCATTTATTCATGGCTGTTCCTGGCTTCTCTCCCATAAAGTTATTTTTCTCAGAGGTAACTCTGCTCTGCACTTCAGACAAATGGTCAGTGTAGTGCACCGCCAGCACTGCTCACTCACATGGATTTAAAATGCAGCCCAAGACAGCAAGCACTGGGCTCCAGGAAGCAAACATGCCCTGATGCAACTTTTTCTTCCCATTATTTGGGATTTAGGAAGGTTGTGATAACTAAAATTACCTTGTGAGTGCTAAAGTCGAAGGATCAAATGTATACCGCCAGTTTCAGAAAACATCACATCTGGAAGACAGATAAACAACAGGATGTCTGCCCTGCACGGAGGATGCTCTGAGCTGAAGGTTACCTACAAAGCTGTTTCCAAAGCAAGCAGGGGTAGGCAAACAAAAGATAAAACCCCAAAGAACAAACAGTTCCAATACAGCAAGCAGCAAAATGCCCCTAGGTCATGGGAACGACTAAGCCCTGGCTGCTCCATGGGGCTGGCCTCATGGAGGTATCGCATACCTCCTGACAAGCTAAAACACTATCTGCTACAGCTGAAATGTATCTCCTATAGTAAAAATGTTAAGGTCACATTTTAAAACTAGACCTGTAACATTTTGGGTGGTCTGTTAAGCATGCTGTGGTTGGAGATGGCCCATAAAGGCTGCAGTAACTGTATTTAATGGATTCTTTCCCCCCTCTCTCAAGACACAAGCAAGCACCGACACTGGCAAAAGCAGGACCCTGTACAACACATAGGACACAGCAGCATTCACTAACAGACCAGAATGATTTTGTTCCATGCCTCTCATATGAGGATGTCTGCAGAACACACGTTGCTCTTCATTTCCATCCCAAATCCTTGGTTTGGAAGGTTGAAAGGGGTGGGGAGCCTTCTTTAACAGAAATGGCTGAGAAAATAAGGCTTATCTCTTATACTGGTATTTGAGCAAGTGTTTCAGCCGAGAAAGGGTTTGAGTGAACCACTGGACTCACAGTGAGGCTTTTAATCAATCAATCACTAATTCATGAAACCTAAATAATTGATGCAGCACAAGGCAGCAGAACCCTTGGAGAGAAGACAGAAAACAATGAGATCAGCTCATTTGCTCACACTCCCCATGCCTGGTGAACCTACTCTCCATCACCCCATGGGTGGTATCCTGAGTAATACCTCTGTGCTCCTTGACACAGAAGGGGGTACCACACTTCATACCGAGATAGGCTTAGCATGAAATGAGAGCACAGGGATTTGGTGCTGAACTGTCTCATCACTTGGCTGAATTAGCTGACCTCAGAGCCTCAGCTTTCTGGGCTCAGAGATAAACAGCTTTAAATGTTTCATCCAAATTGTTACTGACTTCCCCTCCAGGCATACCGGGGCACCTTTTACCAGGGTTACTTGTCTTTTCAGCCACCTCAGCAAAATAACTGGATAATGCAGGAGGTAGTGTGCAGCAAGTGACCAACATTATAATGTCAGAACATCTTCTCTCTACTGCTTTCACCAGCAAAAGAGTGGGTTTTTTACTCCAGAATTGTGGAGAAGTAGGTATATAGCAGGACTAACTCTTTCTGCCAAGAAGTAACCCCGTGGTCCAAGCAGTCTGTAAGAGCAAGTGGATGGATGCAAGATCCAGGTCCTGTGCGTGGCATATCCTGCATCTCCTGCATTCACATTCACCGCCACCTTCTTGTCTTAAGGAAGAAAGCTGATGAGACATGCTGGAAGCAGATGAGGCTCCCTTCCAACCCGAACCAGACTGTCATTATATGATTTGGAGCTTTGTATTTCTATGGCTTAGAAGTGCTTTTTGTCCTCCAGAGGCTCCATTTCCAGCAGGGAATTGCAACCCCTAACTTTTAGGTACCACAAAAATCTACAGGAATCCAGAAGTTCCACTTTTTGGGCTAAATCCTGTCTCAAATGGACATAGGAAAGGGACTGTGCAAGACCCACAAAACTTGGCAAGCAAGTTACCTTGACATTAGGCTCAGAGTGGAACTCACTCTGGACCAGAGGGAAGCTATCATCTCTGCATGGGATTCACAGTCAGAGCATCACCCCCATTTATTGGGCATGCAGGACCCATACATTCCTTCTTTTCCTGAGGGGTCCCAAGTCCCATCTCCAGTAGGGTACCGGATGTGACAGCCCTGCAGCTTTCTTTCCCATTGCCCCAGGATTTGCTTCACTCTTGTAGCATACCGAAACAATTGTAGGGACCTTCCTGTAAACCTTCCCTCTTCTGAGGGGCTGCCTGTGCTCACAGCAGCAACCATTGAGAACCCCTTCCTCTCCAAAAAAAAACCCCTCTAAATTAAATAATGTCTGTAATCAAAGTGTCTGTACAAACACCGCTCTCAATTTAATGAAGTATTGATGCTCGCAGATTCGCCTGTGCACATCTGCAGACGCAAGCTGTATCTATTCTCAATTGATTGCACACTGCTTGCTAGTTGTCTTATTCCATCTGAAACACAGAGTGAAGATCATTATTTCAAATGAGGGCAGATGACCCTGTTGCAGCACAGAAAGCATCTGAGTGCTGTTGCATCTACCTGCCTGCACCATCTTCTTACAATTCCTTTATCTCCCACACTTCAGCTAGCACTGCTGTCCATCCAGGAGCCGGTGCTCACTGAAGATGGGAGACACCAAGCACCTGTTTCTCCCTCAGTGGGAGAGGGAAACTGACTCCAATGCCTGCTGATTGCCATCCCTACTAGGGAGGATGGGAGACCTATGGCTTATTCCCATACACTCACCAGTTCAGAGGGCATACTGATGGGTTTGACACAAGGCTTTCCTTTCTCTAGGGAGCACCTGAATGATTCAGCTGCCTAGTAATTCTCTTGCTATGTGGAGCAATTGGTACTTAAGTACCCTGGAGAAAGAGCTCTTCTCAGCGAGAAAGGGAGTACAAGAAGCCTACTTTAGGACTCTTTATGGCCAGGTTCACTTAGAAGTGGAAAACATGTATTCAGAGTCCTCCAGCAGACAGAAAATTAAATCCTAGGACTGCCTTCACTGGCTGAACTCTCCACCTGCTGTGTACTGCAGTAAAGAAGCAAGGGCAGGCAGGAGGAGAGCTTCTGGATCACTCTTCATTTGCGTGCTTAGATGTCTATGTACTTTGTTATCAGCCACTTACAAAAATTTTCTTGTGCAAAGAAAATAGCCAGAACAACCTCTGGACCAAAGGGGGAAATGTCACTGCAGTTATAAGGAAGCATTAGCAGCCTAGGCAGTGACACTACCCACATGAAATTAACACCAAATTCCTAGAGGCTACAATAGACAACACTTATGCACAAGCCTTACTGCCAGAAGAATGAAGTGAAAGGGCCATGATTGGAAGTAAAGTAGCTTTTAATGATTAACCACCCCCACCCCCCCAACTGGTGTGTTCACTATAGACATCAGCAGAGGCCTGATCCTGTCAGCTTTGTAACTAATTCAGCTCTTTGAGGATCAGACCTTGCAGCTATTGTCTCCCATCCTGTAAACACGCAAGCTGAAAGACTTCCAGGCCTGCTAACATATGCAGAAGTAATTGCTTCAGAGACCAGAGATAATGCAAACAAATAACATGCCAATTTAATGTCTGCTTCTCTTGGTTGTGAGCACAGAAAGTTATCTCAGGGCTTTACATCCAACTCTCCTAGATACAGAGGAGGAAACACTTAATGAAGTTTGTTCAGGTTGAAGCTACTTTAGTGTCTCCATCTGTCCTGGGTTCAGCAGTGGCAGTCATTTTTCTCCTTCCTAGTAGCTGGTGCCTTGCTGTGTTTTTGACTTTCAGCCTGGGAACAGCACTGATAACACCGATGTTTTCAGTTGCTGCTCAGTAATGTTTACTCTGACCAAGGACTTTCTGAGCCTCGTGCTCTGCCAGGGAGGAGGGGAAGCTGGGAGGAAGCAGAGACAGGACACCTGACCCAAACTGACCAAAGAGGTATTCCGTACCACAGCACGTCATGCCCAGGATGTAACTGAGAGTTACTGGAAGGGTTAAGGCACTGCGGGGTTGGACTAGGCATCGGTGGGTGCTCTGTTGGGCTGGGTATTACCGGTCAGCAGGTGGTATTGTATTCTCTCCCCTTGTTATTTCCCTTGTCATTATTATTATAGGTGGTAGCAGCAGTGATTTGTGTTATACTTTAGTTACTGGACTGCTCTTATCTCAACCCATGGGAGTTGCATTCTTTTGATTCTCCTTCCCATCCCTCCAGAAGCAGAGGGAAGAAAAGCTGGGGAGTGAGAGAGAGACTGCTTGGCTGATTTATGGCTGACTGTGTTTAAACCACGACACCATCTGTGCCCTTCTAATTTCTCAGAGTCAAGTGTTTGGGTGGTTTGTTGTTTTGGTTTCTTTTCAAACACCCTTGATATATTAGATCAAGACATTGTATGAAAAGTCAAGAAATTAATCTTGTTATTTAATGAATGCTTTTAAGTGAATTACATTGGGAATTCTTTACAACTAGAGAACAAAAAGCCATTTTTATTGCCACAGGATCTACCAAATATGTCCTGCTCAAAGGTCATAATGTAAGAGTCTAACAGTTTGGAAACCCTCCTTTCCAAAGACTACAGCTGAATTTAGGCCCACCAAGTCTCTACTTTCTTTTGCTGGGAATAAATTGATAAGAAGCCTACTGGCAGGAAGGGAGTGTATTTTGTCTTTCTATCGTTGAGTCTAATAGAGTGAGCATTCAATATCCCCGTTACCATTATTCATTGCTCAAACATCTCTTCAGTTACAACAGGACCACAAGGGCCTCCTGACCCTGCACAGGTTTTTCCTTTATTTATTGTTATTTTGGAAATTCTCTCCAGATCAAAAGTCTTGATTTTAATGAACATCTGAGTGTAGATCCGGCATCAAGAGATGACAAAACCCCTCACTGCATATGCATCACACCAAATTCTTACTACATCAGTATCTCTTTTTCAACAGAGCTCCTGCACAGCTAAGGAGTTGCTCTGTTATCTCTTGCTAACCAAACTTGGGAACTGGTTAATGAATAGGGGAGTAGATGATCTGAGCCCTGCCGAGGTGCCCACATGGCAGAGGAATGGTCAAACACCCACACCTGCTAGATTGCTACACTTCCAGCATCATTTCTAACTGATAACACCCAACACCTAAAGCTCAGCACTTTAACCTAGTGAATACCGACAGCCCACAAGTCTCCTGGCTGCAAAACAGGACTGTGTTGTCGCACAAAAGACACGCAAAATAATGTCTGTGCAACTCTTTGCCGCATCTTGGGATACCAGGAAAACTGATTTTTGACAGGGCATGGGCATGCACCACAGAAAGATTCCTCTGCTGAACCACAACTGAGGAAAACAAAAAGGAATATTAACAACTATCAACAGCTATATTCAAAAGGAATATCAACAACTATATTGAACAAACAATACACAAACATTTGCATTAGACTGTGACTAGTAAAAGAACATCTCATGACACATGCGAGGGCTGTGAAGACAAAGCTTCCTCCCTTTAGCAAGCTCGGCTTTGCAATATGAACATTCTTCACTTTCCTCCCTGTCAACCTACTCCATCCCATCACAACAGCCAAAGGGGTATTTGTGATGCACCTAAGAAACGGGATTGAAAGGGGAAAATCCAGCTGGGAAGCTTATTGACTTAATTCAACCTTCAGAGGTGTTTTCATCTCAGACCCTTATAATCTAATTCCACAGTGGAGATGCATTTGTTTCCTAAGCAAAGAAATTTAGTTCCTGCCAGTCAGAAAAATCTGATACAAAAGAGAAATTTAACATTGCTCTGCTGCAAGAAACTGAAGAGCTGTTCCCTGACTGTGGGCTCATTTGTATTACAGGTCTACTGACAGCAAGGCTAAGCTACTGCAGGGAACCTTTCAATTCTTTCTACAGTCAGAACTCTCTCATATGCCTGTATGAAAGAATTACATGGTGTTTTCATTTGAGGTAACTTCTCCTGTTTGTGCAAGATATCAGGCTAATGTTATTCAGCAAATAGGTAATGGGAAATAAGGTTTTGATCTCCAGCTTTCCCTATGGTTTCGCTTCTGCTGCAGAAAGCAGTGACAGCACAGATGCAAAGCAGTAAATTATTTCTTGCAATAACATGGGATGCTCGACAGGCTAGCACCTTATATGCCGTACTTCTTACGGCTACTGAGCTGTGCCAGCAGCAAGATCCAGTTAGTCATAGGAAAGCACAAAACCAAACACCACCACCCCCCAAAAAAACCAGCAAAACCCCAACCACCACATTGGTATAAATTTACAACATGCAAAACCCAGGCAGTGGTTTTGGTAGGTGCAGTGGTATTGTGCCAGAAGGAAGCGCTCTGTATTTGCCCGATATGAAGCACCCATCCAGTAAGCAGGGGAAAACACCACAGCCCATGGCAAATGCATTTAATGCTTCTCTCTTCTCCAGATGCCAGCATTACACTGAGCGTTTGCACAACCCTGCTTCTCAGGGCAACAAGAATTGAGCTTTACTCCAAATAGCAACGCATGCTCAAGAATCTGGCCTCGTTATAAAAAGACTTGTCAGACCGAGAGGGAACAGGATGGCTTAGGTGACCCAAAAGTAGTTCCAGAGACATAAGAAATGAGAAATAATCAAGTCACCAAAACGCAACACAGGCATTTTCCCTTTCTCAACCCTTTCTTAGCCATACATACACCCAGGAAATTCTCCAGTTAGAAAAGGAGTTTAAGACACCAGTTTCCAATAAGCTCAGTGTGGAGCTCAGCTGACTTGAGCAAATATATCAAGTGCAAAACCAGCTCTGAGCTCTGTTCAGCCTAGCAAAAAGAAGGCTCAGGGAAGACCTTATCATCATGTTCCTGTATTTAAAGGGTGGCTACAAAGAAGACAGAGACTCCCTTTTTACAAAGAATCACATGGAAAAGAGCAGGGGTGATGGGCGCAAGTTACTCCCGGAGAGATTCTGACTGGACACAAGAGGAAAATTTTCCACAATGAGAACAATCAGCCATTGGAACAATCTCCCCAGAGAAGTGGTGGATATCCCAGCACTGAGCACTTTTAAGATTCAGTGGACAGGGTGCTGAGTCATGCGAGGTCATGCTTTGCCTCAGAAAGGTTGGACCAGAAGATCCTTGAGGTCTCTTCCAACCTGGGATTCTAGGATTTTATACTGCTGTAAGACAGTGAGGTGGTAAAAAAGGGCTGTCAGCCCTTGCAGTTCCCGTTTGCTACATGTACACAACCAACTGATCAGTTTAATTCCTCTTTATCCACATCAGGTTTCTCTAAAGCTACCAGGCATCTGCTCCTCCTCCCAGCCTCATCATTTTCTCTTTCCTTCTCCTTCTGCTTTCTTGGGCGTTTGCCATTTCTCAGTGGTTCAGTTCCAATTCCCATCACTTGCCTTTCCCCTTTTAGCCCCATCCCTTCCTCCTCGCTGTATGTCTTGGTTTTCAAGAGAAAATAATGAGTTATTCAGACATAAAAATCTATACATCTATTGGATTAAACACATATTGGGATGTGTTAGGCTCTGTGTAAAGAGGATGCATACATACCCTGAACCTTTCGTCCCCTTTAACATGGTATCCTAGGCAACCCAGGTTGGAGATACAACCATCCAGGCTTTTCTTTTTATAATATAAAGATTAACCTTTGCACATCATCTGAGAATTTCAGAAAGCACATAACCTGATTATGCCTAAGCTCCATGAAATATTCATTTGTCTGCAAGTAAGAGAGAACAGATTTAATTATGTTGGAGGGGCATCTTCTATAGAATTAAACGTCGAAACCTCATTTGCTTACCTAGGAGTTTTAAACACAACCTACACTGGGCTTTACACGCACACCCATGCATGGTATTAATTCAGAAGATGAAATTTAAACTATACCAATACTTCCATACATACAAACAATGTTTACTCAAGTTGCTTGTATATTAAATCCAGCGCCGCCTTGTCTGTTATTACAAACTGCAGACAACAATGAATTAATATCACTGAGTTATCTAGAATGTGGCCATTGTTCATATAAAGCATTTATTATAAGATTAAACTTTTTAAACAGCTACAGGCCAATGTTAGCTATTGAAAGTGTGTACCAAGCACATATTAACAGCCTCTTGTCATGCCTTAAATCAACTTCAGATGAGAGACTTTGATTGTAATCGATATTAGTTATCGGCGTAAGCGCTTTGCAGAACGCTTTTACCCCGAAACACTGATGAAAAGCACTTCACAAGAGCTAAAATAATAAAATAATAGAAATGCTTCCATTATTTCAAAGGAACTCATTGCCAAAAGCTAAGATAACCTCTGTTGTTGTCCCTCCCTCCCTCCCCCCTCCAATTACTTAAGGACCTACTCACCACTGTGTTAATCTAATTTCACACGCATGTAACCTGTAAGACCTCAGTGTAGCCATTCCTCAGTGAAGCTGGAAGTGAACCAAGGTTAAGTGATTCCATCATTTCTATCTATTAAGGGGGTTTTATTTTCATGTGGAACTAACATAAATCAAAATTATTTACTGACAATGAAGGCTCTTGTTTGCAGGGCCTGGTGTACAGGCTACTTCTCTTCCTATGGCAAAGTGACCCATAGCTGCAGTCACCCTATCTTTTACCCTGCAGCCAGCAACACCTGCAACCAGCAGATGAAGACATTGCACCACCATAGCTTGAATACCTAAAGACAAAAATTTACCACAGGCTGGGTTTGGGTTGGAAGGGACCTTAAAGCTCATCCAGTTCCAACCCCTGCCATGGGCAGGGACACCTTCCACTAGAGCAGGTTGCTCCAAGCCCCTGTGTCCAACCTGGCCTTGAACACTGCCAGGGATGGGGCAGCCACAGCTTCTCTGGGCACCCTGTGCCAGGGCCTCAGCACCCTCACAGGGAAGAATTTCTCCCTAATGTCTCATCTCAATCTCCCCTCTGTCAGGTTAAAGCCATTCCCCCTTGTCCTGTCCCTACAGGCACTTATCAAAAGCCCCTCTCCTGATTTAGGTACTGTAAGACTGCTAAGTTGATGACATTGAACTATTTCCATACAGTGTTTCAGAACCTACGGAGAAGACACCTATTGAAGAGGCTGCTATTATTCTCAACTGCTTGCAGAGTGTGCATTTTTAAAGCCAGAAAGAGAGACTGCTTTTTACCTCTCTGGTGGTGCTGGGGCTTTTTTAAAGTAGAGGTAAGTGTAACTTCCATATATGAAACTCTTCCTAGATGTCTGGTTTTTCAAATATATATAGATGGTATTTGAAGATGAAGCTAAGCACCACATTCCTCCAAACATCACAGCTTTAAAGCCTTCAACTGTCCTTACCGCACTTACAAAAATTCATTTGAGTGAGAAACAAACATAACATTGAGGAGCAAATAAAGGACAAGTCTGCCCAGACCTCTGCATAAAGCAGGCAACTTGGTGTCTACAAATCAAATGAAAACAGTGGCTCTCAGCTGACAATTTCCTGGTGATGGGGATAACTGTTTGTGCAGGATCCAGCTTTGGGCTGGCAGGAGGACTTGCTGCTGGCCCAGAGTAGCAGCAGTGCCCCACAGGTGTGGGGTTCACTTGTTGGTGAGGCAAAGTTTGAAAAGGCATTGATTTTAGGAGGCCTATAAGGATGCTGGGGGAGGGACTCTTCATTAGGGACTGTAGCGATAGGACAAGGGGTACTGCGTTAAAACTTAAACAGGGGGAGTTTAGATTGGATATAAGGGAGAAGATCTTTACTGTAAGCGTGATGAGGCACTGGAATGGGTTGCCCAAGGAAGTTGTGAATGCTCCATCCCTGGTGGTGTTCAAGGCCAGGCTGGACAGAGCCTTGTGTGACATGGTTTAGTGTGAGGTGTCCCTGCCCATGGCAGGAGGGCTGGAACTGGATGATCTTAAGGTCCTTTCCAACCCTAACTATTCTATGAGTGGCACTCACGCGTGTGTCACTAGGTATATATGATGGAGAGAGCAGCCCTTGATGGTTTTGAACTGAATCAATGTTTAAAAACAACCCTAGAAATGTAAACCCCCTAGGCTGTCAAACACACAGTGAAGTGTTGAATATTGCATTACTCTCCCCATGACTACTGAGGAAAATGAGCAAGTGACAGAAACTGGTATCAGATATGGGTCAATACTGCACAAATCAGACCTGGACTTTGAATCCCCTGGAGATTCCAGGGGTGGGATCTCACATTTAATAACAATATACAGCAAAGGCTCCTCTCTTATTTATAGGCCTAGGACAAAAGAAAACATTATTTTCAAATCCAGTAGTTTAAATCTAACCCCCTTGGCTTTAAATTGGAGCTCTAATTTCAGAACAAAGCGAGCGCCACAGATACCAATTAGTTTTACTGCTTTTCTCTTAGCCTTTCTTGACAAACCTCAACTGTGAATCACCAGTAAAGCAAAAATAAGGAAGGAGACCTCTGTTTTCCTCCATCACTTTCTCTGCCACATGGAGAGGAAGAGGCCACAGCAGCTTAAGGTATTTCGTTCCAAACAAGGCATGTTTTCACCACAGTAGCCTGAAGAGGTGCCCTGCACTTGGGATGAAGCTTGGTTTATGCTACAGCTTGTGTCTTATAAAGGACAGGGACAAACCATTCAGCCTTCCCTGCCTGAGGCTTCACCCAGGGAACAGTCATTCACAGGAGTAACCCCACTGGCTTCAGTTACTACTCAGCAGTTGGAATATCAGCATCCTCATAAAGCATCTTCATTTTCAGCTGCTGAGCAGCTACGTGTACTCACAGAGCCAACAGCCTGTAATCCTGCCTTCAGGAACCTCTGAACACAGCTGTCATTACTGCTGTAAATGCACATGAATAAGTTGTGGTGGGTACAGTATATAGTTTAAATATATATGGCTAGAAAACTAGAAAATCACTTCCCTTTTCATACCTAGCACCCTTTTTATACCAACAAAGCCTCACATGTAAGTTGCAAGTCTACCCTGATGGTTTTTTCCCTATGAGATGTCTTCTTGCAGTTTGTTTTCCATTTCAAGGCAACTAAATGGCTAACATTATATTTTAATACTTTAATATACAACATCTCATTGCTCTGTGAAATATTAATGAGCCCTCAATGCATCCTTATGGAACTGCTGGAGGTGTCTAGACTGCCTGCTTACTTCAGGACTGCCGTGCTGCATAACTTTGGGGTCTGTTACTTTTCTAAATGCATCATATGATCTCCCTAACATAAAAGATTCTATGGATAATTGTCCTCACATGGCAGCGCTCTCACAGCCTGAGCACAGGGGTCTTTTTACCCAAAGTCTTGCAAAGGTTCATCCAAGGATTTAAGGATGCACAGAGAATAACCCGACTCCAGCGATACCCAGATAAATATTATATCCCTCCTTTCATCAATCAGGATATTGCATTATATCAAACATGCTCTTTCCCTAAGCCACAGTTCAAACACACCCATGCAGCCAGGCACTCCAGCATCCATTGCAGCAGAAGCTAAAACCCCAGCAGTACCTGCACTCATGCACACAAAGCCTCAAAGGGATGTTAAGCATGTGCTGAAAGCTAAATCCCCACTGGGCCTGGCTGAGACTGTTTTGAACATGGGGAATGATGTGCTCTCCCATGCTGCAAGAAGCTGCAGGCTTTTCCTTGAGACATCAGTGGGAAGGCACCTGTAAAGGATCTGTCTGATTAGGATTGGTCCATGCAGTAGGCCAGGAGGGTCACTCTGGTTTCAGGTTTGGTTTTTCTTGGTAAAAGGAGGTAATATCCCCTCCCCCGAAAAGTTTGAATTTCCAAAATTCCTTATTTATCTGTTAAAAATACCTTCCAGTTTGTTGGTGCCTCATGTCCTCTCCTTTCTCATTCCCATCACTAAGGAACACTGTTCTTTTTCTACCGTGCGTAACCCACATGGTACTAATTTCATGCAAGTTTGGTGAAATTCCAAGGGTAAAGAGTATAAAGCCCATTAATCACTCCAGACAAGCTGCCAACACCTGTACTGGCACTTCACCAGATCCTAAAGGATTAATAACAGCAAGAACCTGCTACCATTCTCCAGTAACTGCCTACAGCCTTCCGGCAGCAGAGCTTGCACCATTGGCTTTAACCATCAGCCCTACAAATATTTCACCATCCTTCCTCCCCTCTAAGCTTGTACTCAGAAATGCCATTGAAGCAGTTATTCCACATGGCTTTGCAGGCAAACTCTGGAACCATTACTCCAGCTTTCTGGAGCACAGGACATATCACCCTCAGCCATAGCATACCTGCATCCTCACTGCCAAGATACAGGAGTATACGGGGCTGTGAGTTGCACATGGACTGTGTAGTAACCATTTACACAGAGGTGGATTTTCACCAGAAGAACAGAAATTGAATGTTAGTTTTACTTCCTCTCTCTTATCTCCCTATGTCCACCTAAAACAAGGAATGCCATGTTTGTCACCTGCACAGGTTTGCCTACAGCTGCCTCCTTATCTAACAGAGCAGAGGACGTTGTATCAGACCTCCAGAAAGACTTCATGCGAGTCAGTAAAGCAACTCAGAGAATCACATCCTTATCCCCCGAGCTGTAACTTAATGAGATAACCTATAAAATTCGCTGAATTTTCTAACCAACCACACATGCTGCAGTTCTTCCCGAGACAGCACTACACAGCCAAAACTACATACATATTCTGGAGCAGCTTATACCCACAGGGCCATAACCACACATGCTGTACAACCACGTTTAAAATACAGCCATTTTCAAGGGGCTTTCCCTAAAAGACTGAGTAAGCTCATGTGAGTGTTACATAGCTAACATTAACCTTGAAACCAGCAAAGTTGCCAAGCCCACAGACACGCTTATAGACACAGCATCTATTGCAACTTAGGGCAGCTCATGCTTCAGGAACCTGCTCATCAATGCAACTCTCATCTGTCCACAGTTACCCAAACAGAACACAGAGGAAAAGGTCAGCACAGTTTTGGTGCCCAATGAAGCAGATGCACCACTTAAATCGAGCTTTAGCATTGACTTCAAACACAGTTTTCCTCCAGCTTCTCCCTCCAAGCACCCTGTAACACATTGTCTTTTGCAGCAGCTATTCATTAAGAACTTACCTTTTACTCCACTTCTTGCAGGGGCACCTCCTGAGCTCACAACACCCTTCACCCCCAGAAAACCAAGGTATAGAGGTTCCCAGTTATGGGACAGCTTATGCAGACCAGAACTTCTCTCACCTTCTAGCAAGAGCAACCACAGCAACTACCAGACGCGGTGCTCGCAGGTGCATGGCAATAAGAGCTGCCACAGCTGCATGCGTTTATCTAATTAGTGCCCACTTCACTGATGAGTGATGTGAGACAGCTGGGAGAGTCTTAGCTCTGCTTATAGATGAGAGGTGTGAAATGCCATCCTCACACAGCTGAGGGGAGAGCTGTAACAGTCTCCTTGTGACCCAACAGAGTTAAAAACTAACTACAAGTCTTCAGAAGATGGGGACTCTTCCCACAGGGAAGAATTTCTTCCTAATGTCTCATCTCATTCTCCCCTCTGCCAGGTTAAAGCCATTCCCCCTTCTCCTGTCCCTACAGGTCCTTGTCAAAAGCCCTTCCCCAGGTTTCTAGTCAGCCCCCTGTAGGTATTGGAAAACTGTTACAAGGTCTCCTGAGCTTCCTCCAGGCTGAACATCCTTCAAACATCCTTCAAGCCCTCCATCCTCACGTCCATTGCTGGAAGACGGAGTGCAGATGCCCTCACCTCAATCACTGAGCTCATCTCTCATCTCCTTGGCAACGCAAGAAGCAGCAAAGCTCTGACACTGTCACGGGGTGAAGCCTGCATGCAGCACAGGCCTACCACACTGGTTTCCCACCAGTGCAAGGCACTGCACAGCACACAGAGGCATGATCCTGTTCCCTGCAGCACACCCCCAGCTGTGGATACAGGGTCCCAGCTTTCCCACACAGCATCAAATGGCTCCCAAGCACATTGCAGTGTGGTACCTCAGCCCCTAACAGGGTCCCCCCATCTGAAACACTCACCATCCCTGTGTGCCAAGCAGGGAGTGTCTCACCACACTCCCTTTGCAAAAGATGCTCTGGCTTTGCATGTCTTCATTTATCTCTATAACCTTAGGATGTGTACAGCATGGAGCATGTAGGACAACCCTTCAAACTCAGTGTCTGCTGAGCAAAGGTGTACTCTCATGGTTTTTAAATATGGGAATCTTACCCTGAGGGTGTTGGACACCTTGGGAAGTCAAACAATTCACCAATGTTACCTGAAAATGGACCAACAAATATAAAATAGGAGGTTCTGACCTGCATGCTTTGCTCAAGATTATGCAGCCAGAGATGAGGGCAGAACTAGTAAAGACCATCTTATCTTTGAACACACTATTAACTTAATGAAATTCAAGTATTTGAAAGCACTGACCAGAGCTGAGAGTACCAAATCATGTCTACAAAAGGTGCCTTTATGAGCCATCCAGCTCCCACA
This sequence comes from Pezoporus occidentalis, assembly GCF_034315485.1. NCBI lineage: Eukaryota > Metazoa > Chordata > Aves > Psittaciformes > Psittacidae > Pezoporus > Pezoporus occidentalis. The sequence continues at coordinate 8,273,589 of NW_026916294.1, forward strand.
GAAACCAATGTTTAGCTCAGACCCTAGAAGACAGATTACCCTCCTAGCTATGCAGGAGTGATCCTTCACACCAAAGCTGTCTGAACAGAGAAAAGAAGGGAGAAATTATTTCCCCATCAGACATGTTCCCCTAGGCCAAACGCTCTGATATGCTCTCTGCTACAACAGGCACAGCACAGCTGCCCTCTGTTTTCCAAACACTTGGTGTAGGTTTTGTGCATGCTCCAGGTGAGGGCAGTTTCACCCTCATTCAGAGAAGTGCATCTTCCTTCTCTGAAAATACAAAAGGTCAAGAAAGAGGCAGAAAAATATTAACCTGGCAGTCAAGAAAAACAGCAGGAACCCAAAGCCATTTCAGGTTTTGTGGGGCAGAGAGGTGGGGAGGGTGAAAGCGATGCACAGCCACTCTCCTTCGCCTTTTGCCCTCCTGTCTGAGAAGGTGCTAATTTTTTCTGTGAACACTGTTATTCTGTCTGCCCCAGTAAGGAGCAATGCTGAGCTCCTCACTGCCTCTAGAATTAAGAGAGCTCATTCCAGTTACCTGAATGCTGCTGATCCTGTCCTCTGTTTCATAACCACTGTTGTAAAACAGCCATTTGAGCTGTGAGCTCACCGTTGTTGTATTCCTGTGTAGAAAGGCAGTATTCCTGCTGTGGAGAAACCTGGAATGAACTCCGAGATCCTATTATGAGTGGCAAAACCTCCCTGGATTTTAGCAGGGTTGAGATTTCACTCATGCTCTTCAGAAGGCACCTTTCTGCATGGCAAACCCACTGCAGTGTTTGAAGGCTTGAGCAGAGCCCCTCCACAGAACTGGATAGGTTTCTTGCTTAAGTCCTTACCTGCACATAGTTCTCCTATGAAACCTCACTTCACTTTGCTCGCTGCAGTTTGAACGCCACAGGTAAGGGCCGCGTCGGCCTGTCTTTATGAGGATTATTATGGACCCAACATAGTGTTGGATTCCCTGGTCTGTGCTTTTACTTCATTCTTGTACAAACACAGCTAGTCCTTCCTTCTGCCTCAAAAAATCTTTCTCTTTTGACCCCACCAGCTCTTCAAAGGAGACAGTGAGAAGCTCTGATGTCTGAAGGTGCCCCAGCACAGACTGATGCTGGAGCGTCAGTGACCATCTGCCTCCCGGACCATAGCTCTTCATATGAGCATTGCAGCATCTGCTCTGAAAGGATAGACCAACTCCTTCAGACTTCATTTGAGCTCAGTTTACAGGGCAGCCAGTTATTAAGGAGGGCAGGTTACATCCGTTGGATTTCTTCTTTCCCTTTTGGGCGCAGCTGGTACAGGGAAGACTCGTGGTGAATTTAGCAGAGCTGAACCAAGCCCTGGTACAAGGAGGGATTACACACAGAACAGCCCCTGCCTTTTAGCAACACCCCAACTATATGGGCTCATTTAAATTTTGTAGTATGCAATTTTAACAGCTAACAAGCCGTATCTTTTTTATGACTGAGACAGTAATAACACTCTCTTTAGTTTTAAATGCTCTGCTGGCAGGCACAGGACTTCTGCAGAGCATCTCGTTCTCACAAAGTCTACTGTCTGCTCATGGGTAAGTGAGAGCTGCCTGGGTTGAGAGTGATCACAGTGAAGACACTGGAGACAGCAAAGAGAAAAAGTGAAGACTGCTTCAATTCAGAAACCTGGTCCAGCTCCAAATTATTCTTTGACATTATTCCTTGTGACATTTGATGAGAAATTTTATTCCTACCTGCTGCCTATACCCGCATGCATGCAGATTGGGTTTGGTGGTCTACAGTAGGGTGTTTTGTTCATGTTGCTTAGTGTCTGCTGTGCTGCTGCCTGGATCTGCTATTGTTGTTTTTCTAATAACAGGGCAAGAAAGCTCAGAACAATACACCATGGTCAAACCCCAGGCAGCTAGAGGAGGAGAACTGAGCTCCAAAGAAAACCTAGATGAAAGAGAGACCTGCCTTCTTTAGAGAAACTAAAGAGGACTTAGGTAAACAGGGTCTGCCTCTTGCCAGTACCTTCAATATTTGATTTTACCATCTTACTCTCTCCCTTCCTTCATCCCCAAGTATTTTTAATACATTTGTGCGCATGTAACTCTCAAGATTTTCATAAGAAATCAAAACTAAATTCCATCATTATCCACACGGACAATCAGCAGGATCTGTGCCACAGACGTTTACCTGCCTGCTCCTTCCTTCCATGGTACATCCAGCAGCTTCTCCTTGCTCAGAAAGTTCCACAGAAGCCACAGGGAAGACTTTCTGGTTCCAGTTTGGATGACCAGCTGCTGAAGCCATAATCACAGGAGAGGTCCAGCTCTATTCCACCAGAACATGCTCAGTGCAGGCATCTTAAGGTGTATTTAAACACCTTGAGGGAGATGCTGCTGAAGTCTCTCCAAATGTGTGTACAAACACACTACCTGGGAAGAACATACAGAAGAAAATGTATCAATGACAACCAGAGCAGCTTCTGTCTGCCCTGACATTGTTAAATGTGTCAAACAAAAACGTTTCTGGGGATTTCCTTCAATGCAGTCTTACAAAGTGAAGTTCAATTTATGCAGCTTGTTGAAAAGGAGGGTGAGAGGTGACTCAATCATTGTGTATACGTAATTACAGACGGAAACAGGATCTGATGGCAAGGGACTTCTTCATCTCACCAAGAACCAGCAAAACCACGTGGCTGGAATCTAAACAAAACCGCACCAATTCAAACTTGAAATGAAACTGCTCCTGCCATCAGCAGTGTAAAGGCAATTAGGGAACGGAAAAGAATACAAGGGGAAGCTTTAGAGTCACTCACCGGAGATGTTATGGCAAGAGTAGATGTCACTCCCACAGACAGGCGTTATATTCGGTTTCTGAGACATGTTTTACTGGTTGCACATCATGGCAGCCCCATTTTGTCTTGAGACTCTCTTCCTGCAGAGTCTTCTGCCTTATGTTGTCCCTAGTATACCTGTAACAATTATAATACTGCCATTAAGATAACAACCACAACTGCACATTTTGGAGCATCAGACAACCTGCGGGATTTAGAAACAACGTTAACTTCATATCCTCCCCACCTCCCCAGTTCTCCCCTGATGAGGCATCTTACTTTGCTTATTAGCTATCATCTTGCTTTAAAGAACAAGGGGTAGAAGAGATCATCACTAAATAAGGTAACAACACACCCAGAATGACAGATCAGAACTGCAAATGAGGAATGCTCTTTGGTGCATGACTGGCGTGCATCCCTCACATGTAAGGCAAATCTCAGAGCAGCTTTGGGTAGCTAGGAAGGAAGGAACATCCCAAGGAAATTTCCCTCATTTTTCTGTTGCCGTATGGGGGTAGCAGTGTAGGGCAAACAACAGAGCAAGGAAGAAAAATTAATCCATTCAATAATATTGCTAGTGCTATTTCACCTGACTTTATGCATCTAAGTCTTCCAATACCTTAAAGGGGGCCTAAAGAAACCTGCAGAGGGGCTTTTGACAAGGGCCTGTAGGGACAGGACAAGAGGGAATGGCTTTAACCTGACAGAGGGGAGATTGAGATGAGACATTAGGAAGAAATTCTTCCCTGTGAGGGTGCTGAGGCCCTGGCACAGGGTACTCAGAGAAGCTGTGGCTGCCCCATCCCTGGCAGTGTTCAAGGCCAGGTTGGACACAGGGGCTTGGAGCAACCTGCTCTAGTGGAAGGTGTCCCAGCACATGGCACGGGATGTGAACTGGATGGTCCCTTCCAACCCAAGGCGGTTCTGGGATTCTATGATCTATTATTGTTAGTTATTTTAATTTAACTTCTCCTGGTGTATTAAAACCTGCTAAGACTCTTAATTACATTTTGTACAGATTGTAAATCATTTTAGCTTGCATGCTTCAAGGTGAAATTAAGAAACAATTCCAAGGGAACATTTTCTCTCTTGGTCTTACGATATATAATGCCAGATGTTCTCATTGCATCTTCGGTTGCTAAATAATTGGGCAACAGATACACAGCATGCTAAAAATTCACAAACACGTCTGTAAAGGTGCATCCGCCCAGGAAAAAAGCTTTAATATTCTGGAGTTGAACGTCCTAACGCAAGCTTGACATTTTGGTTTCAAATACGGTCAGAGAGTCCTGACAGCAGAGTTAGCAAAGCTTCACCAGACTGCAGTCTCCTCATGGACTTCTTCCACTCGCACCTCTGACTTCTCCCCAGAGAAGTCTCATTTCTCACTACCGTCTCTGAAGTCTCTTGCTAGAGATCAACATGTCCAGTTCCAATTCCCATTTAGAGTCAAACACTTCACATCCCTCTGCCAGTACAAAAGGGTTGTGGTCAGCCACAGTAGCACTGCACCTTTAATAACCTGAGGGCTTAAACCTAATCAGGAATCTTAGGCCAAGCCTTTTTAGCACTTTGAACGTGAATATATTTCAAGGAGCATATACCAAAGAAATTTTATCATCAAGTTCTTCCTATATGTACCTGAAAAATTTTAGGAAGTTGATTTAAATTTAACTGCAGGAAGAAAAAAAGGGTCATCTGAAAAGGGAGACTTGCTTTAAACTTGCCTACAAAGGAGCTTTCTGTTTCTTTAGATGTTATAAGTGCTATACAATAACAAAGAACATAGAATGGACTAAACTTTAAGCAGGCTGAAATGCATTAAAGGAATCTCTGGGCTTTCTGCCAGCAGCATTCAATGGGAGAGAGAAGGGGAACAAGAGAACCAGCAAAAGGTGCTGGGACAGTGTTTCTGGAAAAGAGAGCTTGGATGTAAGAAAAATTCAAATAAGAAGGAAAAAAACTAGAGGAGAACTCATCAGAAGTAGCAGAGGAAGGCTTCTGCCTTTTCAGTGAACTGACAAAGGGGCAAGTTATGGAAGAAAAGGTTAATTTAATAAGCAAAATACTCAGGTGCAGACATTACTTCATGTCTGCTGGCCAACAGGAAAATAAAAACAATTTCTGATCAGAGTTTAACATAACCTTTTCATTATTAAAAGGTGGTATTTCACCTTCTTGTTTGCCTATTTAGCAACTGATGAACACACACTGCATCTTCACCACCCTTTCCCCTAAACGCCTGGTCTGTCCTTACGTGGTTTCCATAAGTAATTGCCTGACCTTTACTTCAAGAACAGGAGGGCAGCAGAGCAACAAGAGCATTTATAAAGTACAACAATGCATATAATTGAGGATTTATTGGAAAACAGAGTAGTATTTCTGTCCCCTAGGCCCACGTAGGATGAGCCCAAAGTCCTTTCTACCTCGAGCAGACTCAATGTATGCCCATCATGCTGGAGGGGGACAGCCCCTGCCCTTGTCTCCAACATACAGCACAAGGAAGTATAATACTTAGAATAACCTTTCCCTTGGATTCCTTTTCCTCTGGGCTGCAGCCCTTCCTTTATCCTCTTTTCCTGAGGTCAGTGCAAGTAATACATATGGAACACCCTGTGACGGCCCTTGGTTTGCCTGCTTCCCTGGGTGGGGAAAGCACCTTCTCCCTTGGCATTGCAACAGCCCAAGGAAGCCGGCATTTGTATTTCGTGTTGACCATAGCCACTAGTGAACAACCAGGAGTAGGAAGAGAAGGGTCCAAGAAGAGCTTATAGCACACTTATATAGTGACTAAAGTGGCAACAAGAAATCTGGAGAGAGCCTTTTGACAAGGGCCTGTAGGGACAGGACAAGGGGGAATGGCTTTAACCTGACAGAGGGGAGATTGAGATGAGACATTAGGAAGAAATTCTTCCCTGTGAGGGTGCTGAGGCCCTGGCACAGGGTGCCCAGAGAAGCCGTGGCTGCCCCATCCCTGGCAGTGTTCAAGGCCAGGTTGGACACAGGGGCTTGGAGCAACCTGCTCTAGTGGAAGGTGTCCCTGCCTGTAGCTGAGCCTTGGAACTGGATGAGCTTTAAGGTCCCTTCCAACCCAAACCAGTCTGGGATTCTATGATCTAAAATTAAGAAGATTGATTCCTGAAATACTACTCCAGGCATGACAAATTACTCGCACATCTGAGCGAAAACTAGAGCATATGGTATGAGTCAAGAATAAACTGGCAGTCTTTAATACATATTCTCTGTTGAAAATAGCATCTGTGTGTATATATATGCTTTTGCCGTGCACAAGCCTGACACTATGTATTTTTGGGAACCAGTTAACACCAACAACCACCCCAGTGCCTCCAAAACCCTTCTCGAACTGCTTCCCCATTTAGATTATCCCAAAGTAATCTAAAATATTTACTGCAATCACTTGTGCCTCACTTAAGAAAAAATCTGGTTTACTTTTTATACAGTTCAGGCTAGAGGAGCCTGCTATGGTCAAGCCAGTCTCCCCGACTGAGTCAGAAAGCTCATCCTGTGGAATGAGGTTTTAAATACCATAGCTTTTATATACCTCCAAGGATGGTGACTCCACCACTTCCCTGAGCAGCCTGTCCCAATGACTGACAGCCCTTTTGGTGAACGTGTTATCTAACATTTGGTATATGCATTCTTTAAAAAGTTAGCTCCTGAGATGGATCGTGTGAGTATAGTTCCTAGGATCAGAGAAAACAAAAATATAAATATTCAAAGCATGAAGAAAAACCCACATACATTTCTTCGATCCTTTGTTTTAAAATCATATTCTTCATTTCACTTCCTAACCAGGAGGATGAAACAGGGGAGAGAGGAGTAATTTTGAGCTATTTTGAGAATTAGGCATCAACATCACCATTCTTTCGTGGGCTATTTTACATGTTCTGATCCACAAGCGAGTATCTGCCTAAGACTTGCGTCTGCTGTGTGACAGAGGATGAGCATCTGCACCGTGGCTGGCTAATTGGGATGTTTGCTAGCTCCATGCACACCAGCTGAGGCAGACACGCTGGGTAGCTCTGGACGAGCCAGGACAGGGATGCCAATGGCCAGCACACTCCAGAGCTAACAAACAACACAGGATCTGAGCTGTCTGCATGCAGAGCCATGTGGCTACACACAGCTCCTTAGCCAATTGGAGGATCCACCTCTCCTGGGGTCACTGCCTTCCCATTATCCCGCATGGTGCCAAGTCTGGGCAGAAAAGGCTGCAACAACATGAAGTACATCCACAGGGATCTGCAGACATCCTCGCTACAGCAGAGCCCACATTGGCCATGAGCAACTGTCTCAGGCTGGTGCAAGGTGCTGGTGAAGAGCACGTGCTGGTTGAGGACAGAGGGGTCAAGACAGCAGATGAGCAGCTCCGCTGGGCTGTGAACCCAGCATCCCAGGGGCACGCATCAGCTGGAGGTGTGAATGCCAGCTCCTCAACTTGTCAGCATGAGCCCTTCATCTTTAATGTCTTATGCCCAGCCACGTGACAAGCTTATCTCAACTCAGTACTTTTCAAGGGGGAAAGGCTGCATCTCCTGGGCTGCCCACCCCATTGCTCTTGGCTGAAAGAATGAAGAACTGAGAACTTTTGACTTCTTTTTTTCCCCTCCTCTCGGTCTCCTCTGATTTTGTTTGGTGAACGGACACTGAGCCCGCTGTGCAATGATGTAGCTGCTCATCTGCTGTAATTTCAGTAAGACTACCAAGGATGGTTCCTAAGAGGCTGGGCAACACCAGCTGCCCACCACATCCTCATTGCTGATAGAGCACATTCATTCAATGAGCATTACATGTAACACTCCAAAGAGCCTCTTCTTTAATAACATTTAACAGAATTTCAGTACCTTTCAAAGAACAACAACTTCTCAATAACAATACCTATGTCATATGGCAAAGTGTGTGTGCTAAATCTGCTTTTCTGGAGGGTGGCATTTGCAGACAAACAGCTATTGGACTTTTTGGCTGACCTCAGTTTGATTATAGGATTGACAATCAGCTGTAAATATTTATTATTATCATGTATGTAGTTCGTATTTCAATTACCAAGGGCTAAGGCAGCAGGATAGACGCTGTGTTATAAATACAAATCAAGTTCCAAAACTAAGAAACAAAGTCAGTGGGACATGGCCTATAAAATGTAATCAAACAATATTAATTATCTTCTCTTAAATTTTCCAAAAGGCTGAACAAATCACGTCAGGAAGGTGCAGTGCTAATCTGCACTCACTGCCCCAGTGAAACACATTCAAGTATATGGGGTTTTCTACAAAGGTAACTGCTATTTCTGCTGCCCAAGTTCTGGATATGAAATTACTATCAACTGTTTAAACTTCTGTCGCTGTTGTGCATTAGCACAAAGAGCTATTTGACACTTCAATTCTGGAAACGGGTGTACGCAGAGGGGTTTTTGCTAATTGCACTGATTACCAAAGGGGCTGCTGGCAATATGGGCAACGTTCTCGTTGTGGTCTGAAAGGTTTTGCTCCACAGATGGAGGGAATCCACCCCAGCTCATTAATTCCGGAACGAAATTAAGGGCATCCCGATTCACAGGGTAAATCCTATGTAACAAACCACTCCCCTAAAACGTTAACGTTTTAGACAATAGCATAAAAATAATCATGGGAACAATACACAGAAAGCTTTGCTGGTTTCTAGCAAATCCTCACCAATCCACATCCTAAGGACAGAAAACCATCAAAGGCAATCCTAAAGTAATTTTGACAGTGAGACAGTGAGTTGGTGAGACACCGGCACAGGTTGCCCGGAGATGCTGTGGCTGCCCCATCCCTGGCAGTGTTCAAGGCCAGGTTGGAGCAACCTGGTGTAGTGAAAGATGTTCCTGCCTGTGGCAGGGGACTGGAACTGGATGAGCTTTAAGGTCCCTTCCAACACAAACCATTCTGTGCCTGTATGACTTCACATCATCATTGACTTTTCCTTTAGTACTACAGATTCTCATTTTTACCTCTAAAGGAATTAATTCATAACAAAGTACAGTATTACTCTAAAAAAACATTGCTGTCTCTGAGCTCTCCTTGTCCTCCTACGAAAGAGGTTCAATAAAATACTATTCAAAGGATTAAATACGGTCACAGCTCAAATCAAGATGTAGCATCAAATCTCAGCTTCATCTAGAGGTATAGCACCAGTGAGTTTACAGATTTTGATGGTGAGTTGAGGTTTGAAGAGATAGGAGATGAAAGTAAAGTGAAGCTGTGCCAGTGTTAGGAGGGACAGAAATGGGTGCAGTTAGAGTTCATGTGAAATAAAACAAGGTAAATATACTAGTCTCATTTTTGTGTTGTTTCCACATAGAAATAACTTCATGGTAGTGCTTAGATCTTAATCAGGCCCTACAGAATTACATTTGTATTTAAAATGATGAAGTATTTGTGTTTTCTTCATTTTTTTATTCATTAAAATATATTTAAACTTCCATATTTATGAGCCTATACCAAAAGAATTTAAGATATATAATGTCATTAAAATCATTATATATACATATAATGCCATTAAAATCATTATATAACTATATGCAAAGAGCAGGATTTCAAGATTTACTAAGTTTTAAATACTGATTTTTATTTCAGATACCATTAAGTTGTGAAAATGTATTTCAATAAATCCATTTTTAGCTAAAAGTGACATTTAAAAACATTTATAAGAGTTTGAAGTTATGCTCTTTGTAGTTTTAATTGCAATAGAGAAATTCTGTCATCTATTGGCATTCACACTTTTTTAAGCAGTAGTTAAAGAAGAATACTTCAAACTTAGTTAATCTGTGGCTAGAGATATATATATAAATAGAGCATATATATATAAAAGACTAAGTGTAATTGCAGAGGTGAACATACTGCACAATTGCAATTCCACTTGCAATTCTTGTCCATCATAAGCTAGAAAACTCATGTATTTCTAAGCTCAACTGCGATATGAGATGCTTCATCATGGAAAATAACAGAGCAATTACAGATGATAAATTATGTTTATGCATGTGGTTCATTAACTGCCTGGCTCACTGTGCAAAGTAGTTGTACAATCTCATACTGGACAATGTAGTGCACTGACAATTCTAATGGCATTGATACCTAGCTTAGAGAGAGTTGGGCAACTGGGGCTCTCCCCCGTATGTTTTATGGTAATTGCATAAAAAATTATTATTTTCTGCTGGTTGCACTCAAACATGAAGTTTCTTAATGCTGAAAAAGGAAATAAGCTTTTTAAACCACACTAGAAAGTGCATAAAATAACCTTTGACGTGAATCTCTTGGAAAAGAAAGCAAATTATTGAAGATTTTTGGTCTGATCTTTTTTGTACACTTAGAGCGTTCAGGTTCCCATTTAGATGGAAATTCAGGAATGTATACATCTAGGCAGGCAGTTATTCTGGGAAATTACATGGCTTTTTATCATACATAATAGCCTAAGAGTTGCTCATACCCAATTAAGCGATCGTTAAAAGGTCTTCACACCTCATGAAGATTTGAAATGTAAGTCAGACTGGTTTCTGAATAGGTGCAAATGTAATCTCTGGGGGAAGGAGAGTTTGAAACACTTGTTCATTCTCTATTTAAGAAAAAAACCCAGACAAACTAAATATACAAGGTCTGGCCTTTTGTTGTTGCTCTTCTTCTCCAAAGGTGCTGGAATTGCTTATAATGCCCTGGTAAGAGAAGACCTTATTAGAGTTTATGTAGAGTAACAAAATGCTGCAGAGGAGAGTGCTGCCTGGTACTGAGGATATATATGTGTAATATACCTCTTCTTCCAGTCTGACTTACTTTTTTAAAGTAGCAGAGGAAGATCTGATTGCATCACCCTCATAGAGAATTTCTTCCTAATGTCTCATCTCAATCTCCCCTCTGTCAGGTTAAAGCCATTCTCCCTTGTCCTGTCCCTACAGGCCCTTGTCAGAAGTCCCTCTCCAGGTTTCTTATCATCCTCTTTAAGCACTGGAACCTGCTCTGAGGATTCTTCTGAGCCTTCTCTTCTTCAGGTCCTTCTGACTCCTGGCTGTTCACTAGTTGCTATGGTCAACAAAAAGTATGTCCATTTTTGCAAATGACTGCTTCTGTGGGCTGTTGCCCTGTTTTAGTTATAAAAGTATGTCTAAAACTCATGTAGCTTTGTTTTCATGCATAACAGTGGCATGCAGAGAAAGTAAATGAGTATTTTTCAATAACTCATAGTTACTCAAAAGAATCTATTTAAGAGTCTGTTTGATTGAATTGCAGCATCAAGAGAAGTTTCCAGAAAACCAAGGTGGGCTGATAAGGCCTTTTGAAAGCACAAAAACTAGACTGCAATTATGTTCTAAAAGTCCTCTTCAAAGACCTCAGCTTCCCAAAGCAGGTTGCAGCAAGGTTGTTTAACTTCTGCACCTGACCCCAACCCTACACATCATCCAGGTACTAAAGATATAAATCTGTGATCTCAGGAGCTAAGGAAGGAGGGAGGAAAACTCTGCACATCGAATGAGCAAACTGACGCAAAGGGTTAGCCTATGTACAGGGGCGTTAGGGTTAAGCCACTTGCCTGACAATGTTACTGCTCATTCACGCTTATTGTACTCGCCGTGTATGCTAGAACAAGATGTAAGGACAGGCTATTGTTAGGAGGTAAGGACGGTGACTTGGTTCCTGTCCTTTGGACGCCCAGGCCGGCTGAAATTGGTTCTGCAGTTTGGACAATGACCAAGCCTCCAGGGAGCATGCGTAACGACTAAGGGTGAGAAGTTCAGGCTCCAGGAAGACTTGCTTACTTGATCTTAAGACCCTCACCCACGACCACCAGGAGGCACTGCGCAAGCGCAAAGGACGTTTTAGCTCATTATAATACGAAGCAGGGATAGGACATGAATATGTATAGGCGTGTTGTGCAACCTCATGCATATGTGTAACTTTAGAGGATAAATGCAAAGGGGAAACGAGGCTGAGGTGCACATGCCTTTGGAGGAGCAATCCCCCATGCGCCTCAGTGCTGAATAAAAGCATACCTACCTTACAACTTTAATGAGTTGTGGAGTCTACCCGCGTATCATAAACAGACAAAAAAGTAAAGTAAAATAAAGGCCAACGCAGTTATGAGTAATTTTAAAATAAGAAGTAAACTTACTCTGTTGGAAAATCACACACCCGGGCATGTCATTTGCAGCCAGAGGTTTTGCACTTTTGAGCATCTGGGCTGTAGACTCTTTAAGTAGCATTCCCAAACATTGTCCATCACCACCACAAGCGGTTGAGCACATAGGGCTCACTTGTTCTGCTCCTTTGTCACAGATCACATCAGTATTAGCAACTCCAGAATGCTGCAAATATTTAAAGTCAACTAATTATTTGTGAGACATTATGGAACAATTACATTGTAATTTTCTGGTTATTTCTCATATGGTCATTAAGAACAAAAATCCTACCTATATTTTTTTTTTTACCATTGCTGAGTTTGCCTAAGAGAACAACATTTATCATACAATAATATGCTAATAACAGTGTTTTGGCAATGGTTTACATTCCTGACTGGCTGTACAAGTTACATTGCCACCTACAGGCTCAGGTACCTCTAAAATCTTGTGTTCCATTATTCTATGAAGGCAAGGAATAAATATGTTTTAATTACAACCACAGACCGATATTTGATATTACGCAGCAATCCCTTCTACAGCAACACTGAGTGCCAGTGGCATGCATTTAGATTCAGGCTTCTCTGGAGTTTGGAGGGAAAGTGAGCTGCAGCATGTGAGCTGCAGCCAAAATGAACATTTCTTTCTGCTGAACAGCACTCACTGAGATACTGAAGCAAAAAAATCATCTTATTTCATAACTGACCCCTGTGACCCGCATCCTTCCCCAGCTGACGAGGATGGGTGTACAAACACCGGTTCTTTTGATACTCGGATTTATCGATGATGCCCAGAGGTTGCAAGCTACATACTGTTGGAAAAGCTTCGAAGGCAGTATTTGATTTAAAGATATTTTTTTGGTAATGACAACTTTGCCAACCTACCTTTTGTTCCTGAAGAGCTGAAGGGAAAAAAGCAGCACTCTCAGTATCTGTGTAGCCTGGCTGCCTCATCAGCCTGAGAAGTCCTCAGTCTGGCACACAGCTTCAATGACAGCTTAGCTGATGATCCCCTTCCGCTAACAGTTAAGATCAAACATCTGCTGATTATTTTGCTGTTTCAAAAGTCTTTAGTTTGTATTAAATACCTTTGTTTCTAAGCACTGCCAACCACGAATCACAGGGCTCCTGGGAGAAGCTTCTCTGCAGTGACCTGCTACTCTGGGAATTGCTTTCCATTCTTGATTTTCTGCTGCAAAAACTGCTTATTTTGGGGAGATTGGGTATGCCCATAAATACAGCAGGGGTCTGGGAGGTTGGGATCTGCCCCCTTCCATGGCCACCCCATGCCACAATCCATAGGCTGGTGTCTTTCTCCTGGGCTTGGTACTTGATGCTTGCACCTGATGGAACAGCCAACACACTGCACAGTAAATCACTACCATTACACAGCACCAAATAAACAAATTACCTTTAACTGGTAGTTGGTGACTTCACAGAGCGACCTCACTATTCAGCAGTTTGTCCATAGTGATAAGGGAACCATTAGTAGGCGGCTGCTGTTTAAGCTGTCACTGTCATGACAACCCAGCATAGCCAAGTGACCTTCCTGACTTCTCTGTGTGTGGCTTAGGGCAACAGGTTTCCTATTTTCTACATTGTAAAGAACTAACTTACATTTAAAAGACAGTATTCTAAAGATTTGGGGCTATATGTCTTGTTCAGATGAGTATAATGGTCTCCTGCAGAAGCACACCATATCCATCAGCCTACTTCTAACACTAAAACACTTTGCACTGCAGCAAAGACAAAAAAAAAGTAATCCTTCAGTATTAGTTATTTGTGCTGCACTGTTAAAATTGCACTAAAATAACATACGACAGAGGAAAACCACTTTCTCCACATAGAGGACGTTGCCATTATTCAATATGCCAATAATCTTCAGCTGACAGATAGTCAGGTTCATACAGCCGCAAATTGTTAGCAGTATATTGTATGCTAATAATAATATGTAAGAAGTGGAACTGTAAATCATTATAATGGCTTATTAATATCTACAACCCTACTTAAGCATTAGATGTGGTTTTATGCTCCTGCTCTGAAAGAAGATAGACCAGGGGGCACTGGTCCAGCTCCCTGAAGGTTCAGGGCAACAGCAGATAAACAACTGGTGGACATGCTGCAGGAAAGGCAATGGGATGAAAGGTATTTCTTTACCATACTTTTGGGGTTTTAAATATGTATTCCCACACACCTATTGACAGACCAGTTTGTAGGGTTTCTCTGGTTAGGTTAAGACACCCTCAGGTTTAATAGAAACCAATTTAGTTTTGGCTGAAAGGAATAATTTTGATGAGGTTTTATATGTCCATGTGAATGAAACTATTGTTGTCACTTCAGGACCAAAGGGAGATTATCTTCACTGAACAATATCCTATAACAGGGGCGATGTCATCAGAATCAAACTGCTTTGCTCATGCTACTGAGGATAGTTAATACCGTGAATATTGGTCTTCAATCTATTCACAGCTTTGATTTCCTGTTTCTTGCTATTAATTAAGAAAAAAATACATCAAATTACCAAACCAAAAAGATTTAAATAATCAATAATGATTTTGCATACCTGCTTCTAACTAACGTTAAATTGAAAATATTGAAATCTGACATTAGTGTTCAAAACTGGAACTAAAACTGTAAACCTGTATCCAATGACAATTCATGCAGGTCTAAAAACCCAAGTTAAATGCATAACAACCATTACCAGGCAATGGAAGCTTTCTTAAGCTCTCCCGCTTTCCAAGCTGAGCAGCAACAAACAGACATGTAATTCAAAATCCTTCTCACATTCCCTGCTTGCTCCTTTCTCCAGGAGTATTTTTTCAGTGTATCCCTAAAATAAACATTTTTCCTCTTAAAAAGCACTGGGAAACTGACAAAACTTATTTCCTTCCATACACACACACATCCCAAACAGAAATCAGACAAATGTATTTTATCAAGTTCTTTACTGTGAGGGTGGTGAGGCACTGGCACAGGTTGCCCAAAGAAGTGGTAAATGCTCCATCCCTGGCAGTGTTCAAGGCCAGGCTGGATGGAGTCTTGGGCAACACGGTCTAGTGTGAGGCGTCTCTGCCCAACTGGATAGTCTTCAGGTCCTTTCCAACCCAAACCATTCTATGATTCTATTGTCAATATTCAATACTTAAATATAAGCTGAAAAATTAATGGTGGGACAAATTAGACAAACTTAATTTTTTACATTTGCT
Organism: Pezoporus occidentalis; assembly: GCF_034315485.1. Taxonomy (NCBI): domain Eukaryota; kingdom Metazoa; phylum Chordata; class Aves; order Psittaciformes; family Psittacidae; genus Pezoporus; species Pezoporus occidentalis. The sequence continues at coordinate 8,288,753 of NW_026916294.1, forward strand.
TATTTACCCAATAAAGAGAAATGAAAATTGAAGTAGTTTATTAGAACCATTAAGCTAATATAGTTCTGTTCTGGAAATAGAGCATATGTCTCGCTTATGAAGAGATACTAAACAGGACTCTTTCTCAAAAAATCTCATAACAGATTCACCTTCAAAATACAATAAATGAACTCATAAGTAAATGCAATATTTATAATACTTGAAAAATTATTGCTTCCTAACATCTGATGTAGTCTCAATATGCTCTTTTAGCGCATTTCAACTCCATTAGCATTTAGACTGCCTTACAGCTGTCAAGATAGGTTAGGGAAAAAAATCACCTGCTAACAATGCCAAAAATACAGAAATCATCATTCAGAACACAGCAACCGTCACAAGCAACCATCCACACCCCTGGCAGTGTTCAAGGCCAGGTTGGACGGGGCTTGGAGCAACCTGGTCTAGTGGAAGGCGTCCTTGCCTGTGGCAGGGGGCTGGAACTGAGTGAGATTTAAGGTCCCATCCAACCCAAACCAGTCTGGGATAATAATATACACAATTTTTTTCTGCCTTTTCTAGCATAGATCAGAATCTAAGCAACAGTGGTACTTGCACCAGGAACAACACCGCTTCTCCTGGCCTGAGATCCTATTCATCGTGAAAGGTTTCTAGTGCTGGCACAGGTGAAGAAACAAGTGAAATCACAAGAACACAGAGCACAGCTTAAACACCAATCCAGACAACAACAAAGAAGTTTCAATGCTGAAGTCAAACGCTGTGGTCAGAATTTCTGGGCTAGTTTTGAAACCTTTTTCCTAAGCCATGCTCAACATAACCAGTACCACTTTTAATGTCAGCATGTTTATTCTTGCAAAAATGAACTGTGCTGCTCTTCAAGAAAGTCTTCCTATCAGCACAGGACTACACTGATCTAGTTGAAGATGTCTGTGCTCATTGCAGGGGGGGTGGACTAAGTGACCTTTGAAGGTCCCTTCCAACCCAAACTACCCTATGACACATGCTCCATGAACTCACCAGTGACAGTTTCTCTTAAGCAGATGGTATTAGTCTGGAGGTAGAAATTCTGATCATTTTTCTCTAAAGATTTTTAATCAATAATGCATTATATTTCACTGTAATTATTCATAGAAACATTCCAGTTAGCTCAATATACTTTTAACAAAGGAGCGTAATGGAAAATATACAATTCCTCCTACCATCAGTAATATTCCTACTCAGTTTTACAGCAGAGCAACATGGATTTCCCCAAAACAGAGGCAGGGAAATGGAAATCTAGCCACAATATCTTTTGCTAGACCTGTTAAAAGTAGCCCTATATTAAACTAACAGAAAAAAAGAATGATTCTATTGCACAGGTTTTGAACAGAGCAATTACCTGGAGAAGGATACAGATCCCACTTACAGGCAAATACATACACTCTAAAGAAAACAACTATCTCAGTTATCACCGAAGTGAACATTTTCCTTTAAGGAAGGAGACTCCAATGAAAACCGCCTAAATCCACTGCAGTGGTTTTCCGTTTCTTAGGTTCTGCTGACGCCTGGTGGCGCACAGGCAAAGGGTCCTAAAGCAAGAAACATCCGCGTTCCTGCTCTGCCAGCTACATCATACCTCAACCTCTAGGAATAAGATTTGCCATTTCTATGGTGCAATCCAATATACTCCGTGTTTTAGAAGAGCTCCCGTGGAATCCTTTCACAGGTTCAGCCTTGACATAGTGACACGTGAACTATTTACCCCCAAGTACATCACACTTTTGCATACACTTGTGTTAGTGAAAAAGGAGTAATAAAAAGATATATATTTTCTCCTTTTCAATCACACAAACAAAATGAATCCCAGTTCTTAACAAGAAAAGAAAGTTTGTCAGCATACCTCAGCTGGCACTGGTTAATGTGCCCCAGGTAACACAAGAAGGAAAAAAACTAAATAGGCATCGATAGCAAAGTACCATCTAATCCAAAGACTACATCTCCTCTCCTTACATCGTAACTGAGCCACATTCCCTCTACACCAGTGTTACAATATATTCATTATTATAATATACAATATTTGATAGAATCATAGAGTGGTTTGGGCTGGAAGGGACCTTAAAACTCATCCAGTTCCAACCCCCTGCAATGGGCAGGGGAACCTTCCACTAGACCAGGTTGCTCCAAGCCCCTGTGTCCAACCTGGCCTTGAACACTGCCAGGGATGGGGCAGCCACAGCTGCTCTGGGCACCCTGTGCCAGCGCCTCAGCACCCTCACAGGGAAGAATTTCTTCCTAATGTCTCATCTCAATCTCCCCTCTCAGGTTAAAGCCATTCCCCCTTGTCCTGTCCCTACAGGCCCTTGTCAAAAGCCCCTCTCTAGATTTCATGTAGGCCCTTTTCATAGGCCAATACCTTTAGGTATTGAAAGACTGTTACGAGGTCTCCCTTGTAACAGCTCATGTACCACCTCCTGCCTCCCCTGAGACATACTTATGATACTTCTTTTCAATCTTTATTATTTTTTGTAGTTTGGGGTTCCATCCACTTAGCTTTCAGGGTGCAGAGCCTGTGGTACTTTCTTCACTTACCTTCTTAAGGACAAGCTGCAAAGTGGAAGATTTCATAGATTCTGGAGCAAGCAGAACAGTTCAGCTGCATGAAATCGGTCTGAGGGTTGGTGGGTCAACAGCCTCCTCAGCACCTGAGAGGTGGGACTGAATATGCCCTTTGCAGCCAATTAAGCATTAATGTGACAACAAACTATCAGGCTGTAATCCCAGGTTAAGGGAAATTCTGAAGGGGCAAGATACAACCCATGTACCTGGAGGTGAAATACCATAAGGCTGTGACTTCAGGCAAACTAAATTGCAGATAACCCTATCATCTTGGTTTCACTGACACTTTACTGAACAAGCAGCCTACAAGAGAAAAGCTTAAAAACACCACACAAAAAGAAGCCACAGTGATAACGCAGTCTGCAGCATTCCCCATACCTGGCAGTGTTCAAGACTATGCTGGACAGAGACTGGAGCAACCTGGTGTAGTAGAAGGTGCCACTGCCCATGGCAGGGGGTTGGAACTGGATGAGCTTTAAGGTCTCTTCCAACCCAAACCAGTCTGGGATTCTATGATTGTAAATACAATACACATTTGGATGAAGAATATCCATCATCAGTTGGCCCTATACCCCTATTTCTGCAGTAAGCATCCTGGCTCTCCTGATGGCCACAGCAGAGGGTTAGTGAAGACTGTTAAGGGCTAGTCAGGCCTGGAGAACAGCCAATATAAAGGGTACCACCATCCTTTCTACTGAAAGAACTCAAAGGTGTGAGGATCTGCAGTCTTTCATTTCTCCTGAAACTTCCTTTCACGCCCACAGGAAAGCACTTTTGTAGCTGCTTCTCAGATCTTGTTGCTTGCCGGCAGCTTCCAAATGCAGTTCTGCCTCTGATGGATCTGAGAGAAATGTCAGCAGCATGTCACACAGCATGTGGAGCATTTTGATGGCCACCATAAAGTAACTAAAGGACTCAAAAGTATTGGAAAAAGCAAAGATTTCAGGTCAGCAACCTGACTTCCAAAGGCGATATGGATGAGTTACATCAGTAGTGTTTCTTGGCTTGCAACCTTTGCTTCGTGTCACACATTGTTACACACATGGCTCTGAGAGAACGCAATACACAAACACCAACAGGCACACAGCTAGCATCATTTGTTTAATAAAGTCTTTTCTGTTCTTAGAAAAAGTTTACAAGACAGATGTGCTCCACAGAATAAACAACTAGCAGCTGATCTCTCCTCTTAATCCATGCAGAAAGACTGGACTGCCTACCCTAGTGTAACGCAGCAGCTGAACAACATACCAAAATATACACAGATTTACAGGCTGCCATGAAAACAGGTCGCACATGACACCAGAGTGAGAATCAATATACAAGCCTGCTCAGATAATCTTCAGAATTCAAGTGTAAGTTTAAGGAAAAACCCTGATTTCTTTTTGAAATGGAGCTTATGTACTGAGAGTAAATGTTCTGCTACAAGCTGCCTATAGTCATCCCTTACTCAGCAGTCATGTGAAAACACATACACAAAAATGTTACAAGTCCTCTTTACTACTGATACTACACGTTAACAACTGGATCTGAGGGCATTGCTTTGGTTGTTTCAATACAGAATGATACAGGTTTCTGATGTCTTAGTTCTGTTTTCCTGTTTTCCATTCTTTTCCAAAGTCACTGAAGAGTGGTGCTGAGGTGAATGCTGGGTCTCTTCAAGAATCCAGTGTAGGTTTTGTATGAGAAACTGTGGAAGGCAAACAAACGGGAACATTACTATAAGTAGAGCAGAAACAGAATCGGATTCCTTCAAATCCTATGGAGAAAAGTATCTTCACTTATTGCCACAGCATGCACATGAATGCTAGGTTATCAATATCACATTTTTGATCTGTTCAGCTCTCCAGAATTTTAAATGCTATTGGAAAGGTCAGACTGACCAAAGCATGCCAACTCTACAAACTCCTGCTCTCCACAATGTTCTTATTTCAACACACAACACAGAAACTGGGGCGGGGGGGGGGGGGCCTTCATGTTCCTGTAGCACAGCAACAAGGCCAACAGTTGCTGAAAAGGAGCACATCCTTGCTTCACTTCCTAAGAACATGTTCTTCTTCCCTATATGCCTGCTCACCTCCAGTATTGAAGCAGGCAGGTGTGCCCAGCATAAAGCCAAAGAGAGCAGAACTTGTGATTCCAACTGTTGTTTGAAACGACAATCCACTTTTGACTGCAACTCAGTTAATAAATGGAAACATTTCACTCCAGTCTTGAAGCTGCTCTTCAAGAGGCCAGAGAAAGAAGCCTGTGGACTTGAAAGTCTCTTTGATCCCTTTTCCAGGTCAATCCAAACCAAATTTCAAGGAATCTATTCAATGCCTTATGCAAATTTATTTACATTAGTACCATACAGGTAACATGAACTTCTATAAACAGAAATCAGCCCCCAGTGTCTGACCACCAGGGAAATTGATGGATTCTCTTTTTTTAAAGCAACTTTCTGAGCAATGCAAGATACTGAACAGTACAAATCACAGGCCAGACTGAACTCTAGGGGCAGGAAAAGGAAAGAGAGGTTAGACCTTAACTTCGTAAAGGTGTTAGTAAGTAAACTGCATAGCCAACTCAGGGCTTCAGTTGTGCAGATGAGGGAAATACTACTTTTTTGAGAGCTTGGACATGTTTGAAAGTTCAAACTCAGCAATATAGCTGAGGAGGGGAGAAGGAACGTAATGAAAGCTCTGTCCTGAAGACTTAAAACTGACCAGAAGAGTACAGTAAATACATATCTACATATGTAGATAATTCTCACTGATGTCCAGGCATGTCCTGCAGGTCAAGTGCCCAAAAGGAAAGAAAATCCCAGTTCTCCTACTGAATTCAAGCAGAAAGTCTGGCTCTCAATGCCTGGCCTAATGTGCTCCTTAGATAGTGAAGGTACATGAAACAGCCTGTTCTCAAGTCACCCTGGGAAAGAACAAACTAAGGAGGGGTAGGAACCATGATATGAAGTTGCAGTTCTGGCCTGTCTCAAATTTCTGACATGTTTTCCACTTCCATTGCTGAGGATTATGTGTTATTTGGGCATTATAAATGGTAATTACAAATGGGGTCTGTTCCAGAATGACCTGCTTGATACATAAAGACTGAGAAAGAAACACAACCATGAAGAATACAAAGCAGGATTTAGAGTTAAGCCACTGCTGTGCTATCAGACCACAATTTTAGATTTCCTGAGTCAACCTGGAGAGAGTGGTGGCTGGGCCAGGCTCACAGATACACACCTTCAGCCCAGCACACAGCTAGGAAAAGGTTTCCACCCACTTCTACATTCTGGTGTGCCAACTGCAGAAGCAGAGGTTAGCCACCAGCAAGATTACCGCACTTCACCTTTCAGTATTCCTAATGCAATTCTCTGCATGTGCTGCTTCAGTAAAGCACCCAGTGTTAGAGACTGCCAAGCAGCAGGACACAGCTATATGGAGAAGTGGAAAAGCCAAACCTGAGGCCTGCTTTGGATGAGCTAAGGCTCTCTTTCCGAAGACACATCTCCTTCAGCTCCGCTGCTTGCACTGGGATCATCCTTGTTCCGGGGAGCATTTCTTTCTCTACTTGACTCAGAGGGCACCTTGGTTCTGGTCTTCTCTTTTCTTTGTTGCTGTTTTTCAAGTTTCGTCAGCTATTCACGAAAGAGAGCAAGAAAACACTTCATGAAATAAAATTATTTCCGAAGACTATTTCTAAAAGCTTGTAAATGTGAGCATTTGTACGAAACGTGTGACTCAGATTCACACCAATATCAAGAAAACAGAAAGGAAAAAATAAAACCCAAAAAGCCCAAGGCTTACATTTTCAGAAATTCGGATAAGAGAGTGAATTATCATCATCTGCCAACATGATCACCCCCTGAGTATAAGAGAGAAGTGCCCATCTTCAAAGCACTACCCTCTGCTTTCCGGGGTTCCTTCACCCAACACAATTTGCAAATGTAAGAAAAAACAGAACACAAGGACCAAAAGGGAAAGCTGGATTCCACCAAGCTTCTCTTCTGTTTTGGGTCTTACGTGGCAGTTTTGTAGTTTCAAAGCTGCTGACAACAGATATATCCCAAGTTCAGTCATCCAACACACAAGAATAAACTTATTTTATTCTTTATCCAAAGAAAAATACACGTATGAGCCTTAGTATCACCTAGGATATAGAATAATCATTTCAAATCAGCTTGGACAAAGCCCTAAGCTTACACTGCACTGCAACCTCTCAGTAGTAATGCTTTCAGTACTACTAAGAGTCAAATTAAGTTGCAAACAGCTGTCACCTGTTTTTCATTTTCTAGAGAAACAGGTTGCAGTAAGTTTGGGGGACATTACATCATTGAATCATACAATCATAGGCTGGTTTGGGCTGGAAGGGACCTTAAAGCTCATCCAGTTCCAACCCCCTGCCACGGGCAGGGACACCTTCCACTAGACCAGGTTGCTCCAAGCCCCTGTGTCCAACCTGGTCTTGAACACTGCCAGGGATGGGGCAGCCACAGCTTCTCTGGGCACCCTGTGCCAGGGCCTCAGCACCCTCACAGGGAAGAATTTCTTCCTAATGCCTCATCTCAATCTCCCCTCTGTCAGGTTAAAGCCATTCCCCTTGTCCTGTGCCTACAGGCCTGTCGTGGTTTAAACCCAGCCAGGCAACTTGCCCACTCACTCCCAGTGAGTGGTGCCGAGCTGACAACAATCGAGGTCCGTGTCCGTCTCCCCCCCTGCCTCCCCGCACCGGGGCTCTCCCCTTCCCCGCTCCCGGAGGAACGGGGAGGAGGATCGAGAGAGTGCAACTCCTACGGGTTGAGACAAAAACAGTCCAGCAACAAATCACCACCGCTACTATCAGCTACAACAATGATAAGGGAAAAATAACAAGGGAAGAGAATACGATACCACCGGCCAAGAAAACGAGTTCCACCCGGAAGCCCCTGTCCTTCTGGGTAACTCCCAGTTACCCCTCACCCCGGCCATGACGTGCTGTGGTATGGAATACCTCCCCGGCTAGCCCGGGTCAGGCGCCCCGTCTCTGCTTCCTCACAGCTTCCCCTCCTCCCTGGCAGAGCATGAGCCTCACAGAGTCCTTGGTCAGGGTAAACATCACTTAGCAACAACCGAAAACATCGGCTTCACCAACACTGTTCTCAAGCTGGAAGTCAAAACACAGCACTGCACCAGTTAACACAAAGGAAAAACATGACTGCTACTGCGGAACCCAGGACAAGGCCCTTGTCAAAAGCCCCTCTCCAGATTTCTTATCACCCCTTTAGGCACTGGAAGCTGCTCTAGGGTGTCCCCAGAGCCTTCTCTTCTCCACACTGAACAAGCCCAGCTCTCTCAGCCTGTCTCCAGAGCACAGGTGCTCCAGCCTCTGGAGCATCTCTGTGGCCTCCTCTGGACACGCTCACTTACCTGTTTAGGGTCAACAGTAGCAGCCGGGGACTCCAATTCTATTGTTACAGGACCATCATTCTGGATGTGGACCTGCATGTAGGCCCCAAACTTGCCATCTGCAAAGGGAAGATACAAGAAGTGCTTATGGCTCTTGGAAGGATAACACACACCAAAACCTTTACATGTGCTACTAAAAAGAACCAAAAAAAAAATACACAAAAGCACATACAACTAACAAACTGCAGAAAGCTACAAAGAAAAATACCAGTGTACATACTCCCAGCTATGTGGTCTGACACTGAGATGATAAATCCTAAGTACAGAAACGTCAACAAAACAAACCAAGTCTCCAGATAATCAAGGTTCTCACAGTTCAGGATAGGCAGGACAGTTCTCGCAGGCAGGAGATGATATATTAAAGGAGGCAACAGCTAAGCCCAGGGATCCAGTCCTACTAACCAGTTGATGCTTTGAGGAAATCTTACATATTGGCAGAAGATAAAATGACCTGAAGCCTTCTCTGGAGCATGTGACATTGAATACTCTAAGCAGGGTGTGCAGCTCAGTCCCAATGTGCTCCTTTTTCTTTCCTGTTTGCAACCCAGATCATTCTTTGAGAGAGTTTGGCCAAAAGGGAGGAAAGACAGACATCACCTACTGCCCCAATCCTGCCCACTTCACAGGAGTACACTGCTGAAATCAGAAATGTCTGTCATTTGTTAGCACACCAGCTGAGAGGTACAGAGCTTGCTCTCATGGCTGCAGCCTCTCTGTGTTATGCTGTTAAGGTCATTGCTCACATTGTGTCGTGGTTTAAGCCCAGCCAGTAATTCAGAAGCCCGCAGGTGCTCGCCCACTCCCCCCCACTTCTTCCTCTCCCAGCTCCAGGAGGGACGGCAGGAGGATGAAAAGAATGTACCTCCCACAGGTTGAGATAAGAGCAGTCCAGTAACTAAGGTATAACACAAACCACTGCTGCTACCACCTATAATAATAATGACAAGGGAAATAACAAGTGAAGACAATACAACCGCTCACCACCTGCTGAACGACACCCAGCCTGACCCAAGCAGTGATATCACCCTTCCAGGTAACTGCCCCCAGTTTATATATTGGGCATGATGTGCTGTGGTATGGAATACCCCTTTGACTAGTTTGGGTCAGGTGCCCTGTCTCTGCTTCCTCCCAGCTTCCCCTCCTCCCTGGCAGAGCACGAAGCTCAGAAAGTCCTTGGTCAGAGTAAACATTACTGAGCAGCAACTAAAAACATCGGTGTTATCAGAGCTGTTCCCAGGCTGAAAGTCAAAAACACAGCAAGGCACCAGCTACTAGGAAGGAGAAAAATGACTGCTACTGCTGAACCCAGGCCACACTGTACAGCCAATGACAGTATAAGAACATCTATGTGTCATACATCAGGAAACGGCTTGGCTAGAGGAAGACAGGAATGATCACCCTGCTGGGCTGCTTAGTGAAGATACCATAACATCCCCTCATCTACTGCCACATAAAGACAGCTCCTCTGCAAGGCAAACAGAAAATCACAGAATAAAGAAAGTAATGATCAGGGAAGAGTGCACACAAACAAGGTCCACTGGTCACACCAAGGACCTCACCAACCTCTTGCCCTTACCTTTAATAAGCTCTGGCTTGTAGGCTTTTCTTAGCTGCTCTAGGAAGTTGTTATAAAAACACTCTGCCTGCTCTGTGGGCATTGCCATGTGGTAGTCAGGCTTGTTTCCTTTCAGGATGCACTGGAGAGTAAATTGGCTCACACACAACACTTCATACTGTTTATCCATCACGCTTTTGGACCAGTGCTTCCCACTTTCATCTTCAAATACTCGCAAGTTCAAGATCTTTCGAACCCTAAATGGAGAAAATGATACTTTATAAATTGTCTCATATAGGATCAACAGGTACAAGTTCATGCCTATCACACAGCATGAGATAAAGGAGAATGCAGATGTATACTCGTTTTGCCTCCACACAACATGATATCCCTTTGTCCCTCCCTTCCTAAATCACAGCAATCTCATCACATTAGGCAGAGCCATAACCAAGAAGGTCTTTACAGACAACACATTTGCCTGACCATTACTGTAAGGCCATAGGGCATGAGATCAGGACAGAATAATTGCAAGTTACAGCATAACATAAAGATGGCATAGGAATTAGGAAAGCTCACTCTTTACTACCTGATTTTATGTGCCACATTATTTAACATGTGAATAGCTTTGGGAATTTTAACCCTCCCATCACACTGGGAAATCACAGTCAGTATGAAATGAGATCATCCTAAACCAGGGTTGTTTCCAAATATGTTCACATATACTCCTCCAGCTTTGCTACCTCCCAGCACTCTCTCCAAATCAGGCCCACAAGCCACGTGAGAACTGTACTTCTTCATCACAAAGAGAGGAGGAAGGCAGGGAGCAGCACAGAACTGCAGGTGCAGCAAAGTTATGATTGGGATTTGTCCTATGAATTTGTATTAGGGCTGACTTGTGGAGGTAGGGCTCAGTGGCTTGAATACTCAGACAGTAAGAGGACTTTCATAAATAGAACTTGTAAAGCAGCAAGCAGACTTGCAACCCAGTCTACGGTTAGATTTTGACTGATAATAAGCCTGCATGCCTGCCACTCTCCTGTCTTTGTTCCTTCTTGTAGCTTGTCCACATCTGCAGTAACTATAAAGAGAGCACAGGAAGTGCAAAGCATTTCAACTGTGGTTGTTAGCCAGACATTTTAGGCTGCACCAGCAGGGATAGAGTATAAAATAAAACCGAGACTTTGTTATGGTGTAGCTTCAGGGCTTTGCCATCAGTAAGGCACACTCACAAAAACCATCCTTGTCACAAAAAACATCCTTCTCAATTGGTGTGTGTGCCAGCAACAAATAGAATTCACTCCTGCATGAAGTGAATGGTTAAAAGCCTTGGAAGGCCCCAGCGCACAGGCTCAGATCATAGGCACTGCTGTGTTCTAATGATAAAGATGTTTGTGTTTCATTTACAGGATTACTGAAGTTTCCTTTAATAGGACTTGAAGAGTTAAGCTGATTCCTCTCATTCCTTTTTCAGCTGCTGGCTTCCTGCCTTTCCTGTGCCAGTCATCCAACCAACCTGGTGCTGAGAGCACAGCTGCTACTGGTCACCTGCTTGCAACATTCGGAGGCACCTTTCACATTCACCAAAGTGGGAATGAAAAACGACGTCAGAAGCACACAGTAAGGCAAGCCAGTGGAGCATGTCATAACATATACACCTTCAGCACACCCCCATTCCCTCTTCCACATCTGCCAAGGGTTGTTTTCACCCTCACATTCTTCTCTCTTCACTGCCTGACCCTTTCTTCTTCTTGACATCAGTTAGCTCTATTACCCATTTCTTCTTTGCCTTTGTAAGAACTAAGGTCAGCCCTAGAACAATGTCTGAAGGAGGCAGAAGCAGCCCCTAGAGAACTCTCTCTTGCATGTGTTTGCTGGCTGAATCACCATATTCTGTGGCCATGGAACAGATGGCCAGAGCCAGTCCTTCAGGCTGCCAAAATTGATGCACTTCTCCAGAAACGTAACTGAGGAGACTATCCTTTAGGAGGAATGAAACTTCCTATGAGCAAGCTAAAATGAGAGTTGAGCTTTCTGATACAGCCCATCCTTGAGAAATGGATTTACTCCCTCTGGGTAAATTTGTCCAGCAAGGAGGAAAGACATTTTAAAAAGGGAGATTAGAAAAGCCAAATATGTTGATTCTCCCTTTTTGAGCCTGTTCCCAATAAAATAAAACACATAGACAGGGAATGAAACAGATTTTTCTCAGTGGAACACAGAAAGAAACCAGTATTCAAGGTAAAATATGAAGAGGGACTAACAGGCAAACCTGAGTTTCCCAACAGGCACCCCATTTATTTGGCTACTGTACCGGTATCACTGACTGTGAGAAATGCACAAATAAAAGAGTTCAAGGCAAAAGGAAATGTGACTTACATGTGCTCCAGCTCTCTTTGCGTATCCTCCAAAGAAATGCCCAGCAGCACACAGAGGCCTCGTCCTATCGAACTTATTTGTTCACCACCCACTGGGGAAGGGGAGGGGAAGAAGAGTGAGGCTAAATGCACTGCCTTGGGTTGTGACACAGATTAGCTACTGGTGTCAGCTGGCAACTGTACAACCACCAGAGAAAACATTATTCTAAACCCTTCTTCTCTGTCTTAAGATTTTTAGAGATCATATAGAAGCCCTCTTTCAAGTCTTCCTGATGTCGCGAGTTATTTCATAGAATCATAAAGTCAGCTGGGTGGGAAAAGACCTTCAAGATCATAAAATCCACCCACTTCCCAGCACTGCCAAGGCCACCACTAACCCATAGCACTGAGGGCCTCCTCCACATGGCTTGTGAACACTTCCAGGGATGGTGACTCCATCACTGCCCTGGCAGCCTGTTCCAATGCCTGACTGTCCTTTGGGGAAGAAATTGTTCCTAATACCCAGTCTAAACCTCCCCTGGTGCAGCTTGAGGCTGTTTCCTCTTGTCCCATCCCTCGTTCCTTGGGAGCAGAGCCCAGCCCCCTCCTGGCTCCATCCTCCTTTCAGGCAGCTGTAGGAGGTAATAAGGTCCCCCCTGAGCCTTCTCTTCTCCAGACTAAACCCCCAAGATCCCTCAGCTGTTCCTCATCACACTTGTGTCCAGACCCTTCACCAGCTCCACTGCCCTTCTGTGGACCTGCTCCAACACCTCAACGTCTCTCTTGTCATGAGGGGCTCAGAACTGAGCACAGGATTTGAGGTGCAGCCTCACCAGTGCCCAGTACAGGGGCATGATCACTTTCCTAGTCCTGAAAGCAGACGCAGGACTCCCATGTAAACATCTTGGGGATTTTAAGCATCTTGAACACAGAAGCTCCAACCAGTGCAATAGGAAGGACCATGCAAGCCATACAGCAGTGCACGCAAGCCATGCAAGGAAGAAACTGTCGTTATAAAGGCAAACCATGGGCAAAGACAAAAGCACAAGCAAACAATACAAGATGACTGCGACTGAAGTACCACCACACGACAGCAATGCAAGGAAGCAACTCTATAGTGCCAAGGCCTGCAAACCACATCCCTGGCAATGGTACGACACTGGTGACACACGGATGAAAAGCGAAGGGGTAAATTACAGTGCCCGACACGTGCAAGCCACAAAAGGTGCCCACAACTGCGCTGCAAACACATGCGAGGACTGCGAAACGCCTGCGACCGTAGTGTCAATGCATGCAAAGCCACGCAAGTCGGCGACTGCACCCGCACTGCCAGCCCGGGCACGCCACGCAAGGAGCCAGCTCTCATTACACAGGCGACACACGCGAACCACGGGACGAGGCGGCCGCGCCACACTGCCGGCACACACCGGGGACAACGAGCAAGCCGAGCCGCGCTGCGGGAGGGCGCCCGCCCGTGAGGCCGGCGGGGGAAACGGCAGGAGAGCGGCCAGGAGCGGACGGCGTTGGGGAAGAAAGCCCGCCCGCGATTCCCCCCCCCCTCCAACCCCCGCCCTCCGCCGCTGTCCCCCCCGGTGCCGGCACACCGACCTGTGACGCTGGCCTGAGCCACCCGCTGCACGATGGCCTTCATGCTGGCGCGGCCGCGCAGCGCAGGCCCGGCGCCACTACCGGTGCGGGGAAAAGGCGGCGGCGCTACGTAACGGCGGCCGTTCCCTGCCGGACCGCGCCGCTCACAGTGTCCCCTGTCGGTTGGGAGGTGCTGCCGCAGCACCCCCTCAGTGCTTGCTGTAGGGAGCGATGTCCTCTATAGGGATGGCTACAGGGACACGGGGAGGGGGACCCACAGGAATCTGATAGTGCCTTCTGGAAAAAGATGGTGGCTGTGCCCGGGACAGAAGCTCCCACAGAAGCTGGGGGTACGGGCAGAGGTGCTCACAACTTTCCATGCAGTGAGGGGACAAGGCTGCAGGTAGACCTGACAGACTCAGAAGTGGCTATAGGGACAGCCCCCATAGAAACAATGAGGTGTCTGAAGGGGAAAGCCCCTAAGAAAGGAAGCCCTGTGTGTGCAGAGCCTTGGGTCAGTCTCCTCAAAAGAGATTCCATGTCCATAGGGACTGGTGGGAGCCCCTGTAGAGAGCAGGGCCTGGGGAGTAGCCTCTATAGGTGGTAGAAGCCCCTGCAGGGAGCCCCTGTCGCAACAGGGGTCAGCAGCAGGAGAAGCTGGGAAAAACACCAGCAGAAAACAGCAGCTAGGAGCAGATTCCTAAAGGGAAGGAGGCAGTGTCCATAAGGATCTAACCCTGTAGAATGGGAGTGAGTTACAGCCACAGTGTCTGGGCAGCAGTACCCTACCAAGGGGAGGCAGCATGCATAAGGATCAGTGAAACCCCTACAGAAACAAGGGCCTGGAGCAGAAAACATGGCAAGTTTTCAGCTTACATCAGTATTTCTGCACTTGTAATTCATCTCCTGGAAGCTTTTATTTGAAGGATGATTAACAACTCTCGGACCAGAAAGATTAAACCACGTTCCTTCCCGTTTACTAATCTTTAAATCATCCATTTCAGAGGTGATCAGAGGAGCCATCCTGGGTACAGGTACATCCTGTAACACAGTCAACTTCACCAGGGCCACCTGGTCAGACCGCTGGCCACAGCACACTGAGGTGACAATCAGCCTCATCCACACCTTGCAGCACAACTAGTTGAGCCCAGTTCATGGTTAGCAACTTCGATACATGTGCAAAGAACAGTGATGATCCAAGCAAAGCCTGCAAGTCCTGCCGAGCTGTGTCCCAGATGGAGCTGTCATTTCAGCCATGCAGGAGAAGAGATTTCCACTGACGGGCTGGTGCCAGGATGACTCTCGGAGGTACCAGCACAAAGTCCTGAGCTTGCAGACTGCTCAGTTTTCGGGAGGAGGGCTGTCGTCAGGATAAAAGTATGACTTCACACTCCTGAGCAGTCGAGTAATGGGAGGTTCAACTTCCCTGTGTGTTACTATTGTTGTCACTGTAAATCCTAAAGCTGTTTCCCTCGTGTATATTTCCTGCCTGAGTGCTGGTTTTGCCTGAGGATCACTTTTATTCTCTAAGGAATAAGAGGGGAAGAAAAAAAGAAAAAAAAATAAAAAAAGAGCATAGCAATGAAAACATTTTATCCTTTCATCATTGCAAACAGCAGCCACACAGGCTTCTCTTTGCTTATTATCAAGGTGTGAGAAATAGATAGCAAGGATCTGCTGACTGTATAGACAGAAAAAAGGATTCACTAGGGTAAGTTACATTGCTGCACTGGTGCTGGACTAACATCGGTACTACAGCAGCAGCAACTGCAAAGAGCCTCCACGTTATCCACATTACAGCTACCTCCATGCTACTACACCTTAATAAGGAGCAGAATGCTGAGCAAGAGCAATACAGAGCTGATAGTATGGGAAAGGAAAGGATGGGAAAGGATGCGAAAGGATGGGAAAGGATGCGAAAGGAAAGGAAAGGACGCAAAAGGAAAGACTATTTCAGTTGGAAGGGAATGATCACCTAGTCCAACTGCCTGAGCAGTTCAGGGCTGACCAAATGTTAAAGCATGTTATTAAAGGCATTGCCCAAATAACACTGACAGACTCCGGGCATCGACCACCTCTCCAGGAAGCCTGTTCCAGAGTTCGACCACCCTCTCTATAAAGTAATGCTTCCTGATGCCCCGTCTGAACGTCCCCAGGGGCAGCTTTGAACCATTTCCACACTGCAAACAAAGCGACGAAGCACACGCTTTTCCCCTCAACGCGGGACTTCGCTTCCCTCAGGTCGAACTTCCTCGGCATGCCAGGAGCCGCTGGGCTCACACAGAGCCAGCAGGAGCGCGGCCCGGGCACCCTGCCGGGCCCTTACAGCTCAATGGCCCCAGGCAGAGCCCTCGCACCCGGCAACCACATCTCCCCGAGGCCCGGCCGGGCGGACAGCACCCGACGCTGCCGGCCTCGGCCTCGGGAACAGCCGAAACAAGGACCAGGAGGTCCCCGCTGCCGGTAGCGTCTTACCCAGGCCCACCGAGGGTGCCCGACACCCGCCCCCAGCCAACTCCCTCAGCCAATCCCCGTCCCCGGCCAACTCCCTCAGCCAATCGCTGCCCCCCTCCTCCAAGCCCCGCCCCGTTGCCAGGCCCACCCTCGGCCACCGCCTCACGCCCCTCCGAGGTGACCCCAGGCGGCGACCCGGGACTCGGTGCCGAGCTCGCCCGTACCGGCCGCATCCCCGCTCTCGCCGTGGTTCATGGTGTAGTGCAGCATGCCTCCCAGTATGGTCCAGCCGCCCAATGAGTACAGCAGCGCCGCGCGCGCGTTCCACACCGCCAGCCGCAACTTACTCCCAGCCATAGCAACACCCGTGCTCACCGCTCGGGCCCCGCCGCCAATGGGGCGGAGAGCGCCGGTGCGCGCGTGCGCCCGGGCTATAGGGCGGGAGCGGTCCCAAGATGGCGGGTGGGGTGACAGGAAGATGGCGGCGGGGGGATAGGGAGGGGGACTGGCGGACCCGCAGGAGGAGATCTGCGCTCCTCCTTGTTTCCATCAGGACGCACGTACCCCAGTTAACGTGTTCACAAACAGAAAGACCACAGGCCAAGCATACAGATGAATTGGGAACACTAAACAGTAATGCTCTCACCCAGTTTTATTTTTAATTAATACAGGCCCTGGCTGCTAAAAAGACACCTAAGAACACACACTGTTACAAATCAAGGTAAAGACTGTTAAAATCTGTACTGGCTAAAACATCCAGATACAAACAACAGATAAACTGTGATTACAGTGTATGAAAAATGTGGAGTGAATAGAGACAAAAAGGAATACAAATAAATTAATATCTAGAAGGGCCAAGTAAAAAACTCTCCCTGTATATTTGTTTCATTTAATACTTAAAAACCTTTAAAAGAGAGAAAGAAGGAAATGTAAAATGAATCACTCCATTTCCGTTATCCACATGGTCTATGTAACTTCTGCTCTTTTGGGTTTGACCAAAGTCACGCTGCACTGGAAACTGCCAGCTTTTTGAGGTGGTCCATGAACACCTGGAGACTCACATCATCCGTCAGGATTGGAGCTCCCGATTCCTGCAGACACATAAAGAAAGAATGACTAACTGAAAGCAAATCAGATGTCAGCACTCTGAAGTAATTCCCTGCTAAATCAACCACCTTTTTCCCTGCAAAGGACAGATGGCAAGAGCTGACACTGTCCTCTAGTGCAGTCCCCAAAAGAAAGTCTTTTCTTTCTAAAGCGTTAGGAATTTTCCTGCCCAAAACAAGGTAAAGAGGATATAAAAATCTAGTATTCTCAGGTAAAATACATCTATATGTATCTATATTCAAGGTACTCTCTGCAGAATGCTAAATACACTGTGACCTAAGAATTTTAAGTCATATTTATAGGGAAAGTGAGCAGACAGATTTTTTTCATCAGGTCATCTGAAACCTGTAAGAACATACTGTACATCAAGTTAGCTGCTCACTTCAATAGCAGCCACCGCAGAAAATGCTCCTGGTCTGCCTGTGACCCACATGTAGCTGGGATAAAGGGATATCAAAGGGGCAAAGCACTCTTTGTGGACACCACTCTTCTCCTGCCACTGTTTACCTTGCCAGTTGCATAAAAATCTAACCTCCTAAGCTGGTTACTCCATTACCAGATCCTTTAGCACACAGAAAAAACCTTGTTTCTTTGCACTGCAAAGCACTGTAAGATCTTCAGATCCAGTCAGGTTTCAGCAAAAGCTCTTAGGTAAGAACTAGAGAACAGATGTAACCCGCTCATGGTTTGTGCCATGTGGTGAATTGGGTTGCCTGCTATGTAGACAAATCTGTAATTGTACATTATTTTACAGCATTCTAAACATGAGCAGCTCTTCCATTGCTTACCTGTCCCCATGCATAGAGGTTATTGTGGGTCTGAGAAGGGTTCACTTTAGACAAGAGGAACCGGGCCTATTAAGACAAAATGTCAGAGAAGTAAATGTAAGATGTACATTGACAGCACTCTCAGCTCCTCAAGACTTCTTACTGCTTTAGGTCCATGACTAGTGATGCCCCTCTGCTTTTGCAAGCAAAGGACCAATTTAACATAAGTGGGTTTTAAGTCCAGAAACAGCTCTGCTCCACAGGCAACTTGTCTCCAAGGGGCACTCACCTGGCAGGGCAGTTCTGGTTCCATGCGACACAGGCATGTCACCAGCACTGTCCCTCACGTGCCCCCACCTGCTCTTCAGCAAAGAGGTCAGTGTAGGAACAGCCTAACATGGTCACATCAAAAGCAAATCCCAAATCTTTGTTTCAGAGCATCAACCCCTGTCTCTTCACTGCTACAAACAAACCAGGCACACACAAGCACAGCACAACTGTAATTCCAGGAAGAGCAAAAATAGGAAGTATTTCATATCCGCACTTGGCATTGGAGACTAAAGGAACAGATGGTCACACTTCCTTGCAAGCTAACTGCACTCCTGTCTTGGGTAAGTTTAGATACATACCCAAAGCATTTCTTTCCCAGGTCTTTGCAGAATAAAAAGATATTTAACCTGGCTTTTGGGGGTTTTGGAGTTTCTTTTTACATCCTCATATTCAAAAGCATATCCAGCAAGTGATTGTCTTATTAAAGGACGAAGTTGTGGTAAAAGCTCATCAGAAAATATGCAAGCTCTGTACTTCAAAGAGCTAAATTACCACTGTATTTAACTTACAGAACCATCCTTCTAAAGTAAAGCAGAAAGACAGCTATTTGCTCTATTCAACAACAGAAAGAGCTCCTCAATAAACCTCCTTACCTGACTGCCCCCATGTTCCGTGTGGATGTAACGCGGCATCGGGAATCTGGTCTGCAAGATTTCCTGGGCATCATCCAGTGGGGCTTGTAATAAGTGCTTGAAGTTTTCATATTCAGGCATCTCTTGGTAACCAGCTTTCTGCCACTGTGCAATAGTCTATTGACAGGACAGGGAGAGGGTATAAAACTAGTAGAGATGTCTGCAAGCCTCCCCTTTTTAACCTGCATTCTTTAAGGCAGCAGAACGCACACTTTTCACTACCTCTGGAAATGACATTATTTAGTGTCTCTCATTTGCTGAGTGTCTTGATCTCCAACAACATGTAGAAACTCTCTAAGATAACTCTTTGTCATTGTTGACTCAAGTGTTCAACTCCTGTTCATGTCAATTGGGTATCCGTGCACACCTCTCAAAGGGAACTAATCTCATATGGCACACAGTCAGGAGCTAATAAGAAGCTAGCTGCCACAAACTAGCATGCCCAACTTCAAGTATCCTAATAACAATAGTTAAATATGAGTGAATTAGCTCAGTTCAAAAACAAAGGGAAGAGTTAAAATGCTTCCCAGTATTTAAAAGCAAAACTTGGAAAAATCCATAACCCATTTCTTTAAGAGCAGCAGTATTTAAGTGTCAAAACCTAGTAACCAAGTATGCCACGTAGCTGAAAATCAAACTGTATCTGCATAGCAAACTGCAGCTCTCTGCCCTGCTTAGTTCCAAGCTTTTCTGACCTTTACCAGGTATGGTAAGGGACCACCTTCATTACCAAGTGTCCTGGTAATGGTTACTTGGAAGTAGGAAGAAAATTAACTCTATCCCATCAGAAAACAGGACACCAAACTAGCATGAGAACTGTATCTCAGTGCACAACGCATCCTTAGCAATTGCAGTTGGGACTTTTTGTTGGGATACTGGGGAGAGAAACTGTATTAAAACCAGCAGCACACATGCAATGTCATTAGGTTAGTGTGGGCTTTGCAAGCAGCTTATTTGGTACTCGCAGTGATGCTGTCTACATGCCTGGCAGGAGCGAAGGTGTGCAAACAGAGAAAGAATGTGTTTCAACATACCTCACCAAGGTAGATAACTATCTGGAAGAAAGTATCCATCAGTAGGATTCTGTCAGGGAGAATACTGCTGCTGTCCAAAAGCACTGGCTGGGGAAAGGAAAAGTCAAAATCATAGAATCAGCCAGGTTGGAAAAGACCCTCAAGATCATCAAATCCAAATGTTCCCCTAGGGCTGCCAAGGCCACCACTAACCCATGACACTGAGGGCCTCGTCTGCACGGTGTGTGAACACTTCCAGGGACGGTGATTCCAGCACTGCCCTGGGCAGCCTGTTCCAATGCCTGACTGCCCTTTGGGGAAGGAATTGTTCCCAATATCCAGCCTAAACCTCCCCTGGCGCAGCTTGAGGCCATTTTCTCTTGTCCTATCCTTTGTTCCTTGGGAGCAGAGCCCAGCCCCTCCTGGCTCCATCCTCCTTTCAGGCAGTTGTAGAGATCAGTAAGGTCCCCCATGAGCTTTCTCTTCTCCAGACTAAACCCCCCCAGGTTCCTCAGTCATTCCCCATCACACTTGCACTCCAGGCCCTGCACCAGCTCCATTGCCCTTCTTTGGCCCTGCTCCAGCACCTCAATGTCTCTCTTGTAGTGAGGGGCCCAGAACTGAACACAGAATTCAAGGTGCAGCCTGACCAGTGCCCAGTACAGGGGTATGATCACTCCCCTGGCCCTGCTGGCCACGCTATTGCCGATACAGGCCAGGAAGCTGTTGGTCTTGGCTGCGGGGGCACACTGGAGGTGCCACTAAGCCCTCAGAACTATATTAACCCTCACAGTTGGCCAAACAGCTTGCTTGGTGCAGCCCGTATAGACATAACTCCACCAAAAGCTACTCAGTCCATGCAAACACCTTGCAGATCGCAGTCAGCCTCCTGGAGCATACCCGCATGGAGCAACGAGTTATCAGCTGCTGTCTGAAGTGCAGGATGCAAGAGAGCGATTCCTATGGCTATCCATGTTTAATTTCAAATTATCTTGAACAAAAGTATCTCAAAAATAAGAAGAAATAACGTGTGACCTCTGACAAATGCTACCAAGGGAGCTTCATATTACTTCAGCAGCTCCTGCATTTCTTTCCCACCAGACACATTCCTTCCAATGTGTCTGATGGGAAAGCTGTCAGCTTAAGGGAATCCTTGTCTGTTCACTGAATAGTTAAACAACTGAAAACAAGCAGCTGGTGAAAGATTATGATCTGGAAGGGCTGAGGCTTGCTGACTTACAAAGTGGACGTGGCAGCCTCTGGTAGAGAAGCAAAAATGTATGGAAACAGACTAAAACATTCAGTGGATGTTGAGGGGCATGAGCAGTGGGTCGGCAAGGGGGAGGGGAACAGGTTTGGGGTTTTTTGTGTGTGTTTTGGGATATTAATTTAATCCAAGCTGTAAGCTTACTGAAAACACAACTCATATTCCACATTGCCCCATCCCATCCTTTAATAATAACCTCGATTAAAAAAACATATAAGGGCCTTTTTACTGAAATACTGTTACTTGACTGAATACTCATTATTTTGGATTGATGCACTTCTTCCTGTTAAACAGGGACTCACCTCAGGAGGGCCATGGAAAGAATAAGCATAAAGGATGGGCTGGATCATAATGAGAGACTGGGTCAGATCTTGCCTAGCAAAGTGGTGACGGTAGTAAGAAGATTCATCTGGGCTGTTATTGAAGACCTGCAGGAATGGGGAGCGTCGCAGATGGAACATGAACTGCACCAGAAAGATGAGTGAGAGGAGACATTTCAGCAAGTTGTCAAAACGTCTGCACCCAAGTCCAGTCTTCCTGAACTGCAAAGCCCCTTATTAACTCCTCAGAGTTCTTTCCTTATCAGTCATTTGTAGCACTGAACTGCAGGAGCACCAAATTAAAAACGCATCTGTGCCTCCCATCTTGAAGTTGATAAATGATACAAGATCTTTTATCATCACTCCCACCCACCCTGGCATCCTTTTCTCATACTGTGGGAAGTGACATTCTTACCTGGGGATACAAAGAAAAGGATTCTGACAATCTGAAGGAGTTGGGATCATCTTTGTTATATTGTCCAAATTTCTGGCACTGTTGGAAGCAAAATGGATACTTTGGTTATTTTTTTATTTTATTTCCTTTTTAGAATTTACACTTTTTTTTTATGGGTGTTCTTTTGGTTCTTCTTAAATAGAGCAACCAAGGCATGAACATGACAACAGCAAGTAAGATAAAATTTACAGCCTCTTTAAGTCAGTGGTTTCTGTGTCTTCCTGGAACAAGAATGATGATCTGATCTATTTATCTATTTACATATATTAAATGGAGATTCGAAATTATCTAAGAATGAAAGAAATAGTACTTCTAGTACTACCCATTTCTGTTTTTCCATTACATCAGGCATACTATCTCATACCTAAGCTGCTTTGTACACTATGAAACACTTCTGCAGCAACTCTACTTACTTCTAGAGCCACAGCATCTGCATTTCACCAACTGCTTCACTGGAAACAAACAGCATCAAATGGTTTGAGGAATTTAACTATACATGACTCCACAATCATTTCAGCATGCATCATGCCCATGTGCGTTTTGACACTCAAATCTTTATTTGATACTGGCCCTGTTTTTTTTAGTATCTAATCTGTTAGTATCAACTCCACGTGGGTGTTTGGACAAGGCCAGAACTAATTTAGGCAATCAGGTTTGTGCAATTCAAAGCAAAAGACAGTATGAAGCTGCAGAAGTAATTACTACCCTGAACTTGGCACCACTGAACCCACACCTGAATACTCTGTCCAGTTTTGGGCTCCCCAGTGCAAGACAGACATGGATACAATGGAGTGAGTTTAGCAGAGGCCACCAAGCTGGTCAGGGGCTGTAGTACCTCATACAGAAGGAGAGGCTGAAGAAGGTGGGTTTGGTCAGCCTAGTGAAGAATGGGATTAGGGAGTCATGTTGCTGTCTGGTAGCTGGAGAAGTGGAGATTCTGATGGGGCAAAGGGAGGGGATGGGAATCACAGTGATCAAACACTGGAACAGGTTGTCAAGAGAAACAAGAGAAACTCTGTCCTTGGGGATCTTCAAAACTCAGCTGAACAAGAGCTGGAGCAACCTGTTCTAACTTCAAAGCCGGCCCTACTCTGAGCAGATGGATTGAACCAGAGACATCTGGAGGTTCCTTCCCACCTGCAGTATTCTGTGTTTCATTCACTGTCACTTCTGTAATCTCACTTTAACCCTTTCAGCATGATGGGATGCTTACCTACTCCATCCCAAATTCACTGATCATACTGGCTACTGAGCTATTGTGTACTGCAACTGTATGACCATAATCAGAGCACAAAAGAAGCAAGTCAATCTGGAAGGAGAATCGTGTTCTCGTTTCCAGAGACCATTTTTACTAGAATCGAGAATGCACCCAACTGCAGTCTTTGGGTCTTACCAGTCTGATCAGCTGTCTGTCCAGCCACCGCAGAACATCGGGTCCCTCCTCAGATTCAGCTCTGTACACTCCCAGTCGTGCCATCAGCACAGCGGCTGCTTCTTGGTCAAATGCAGCTTCTATGTGCTGGAGCTGACTCTGTGCATCTGCCCAACTATAGGGTTAGTGAAGGGTTAGTGCCACATGCATTCACCTTCAGCAAAACTCAAACCAGATTCAACCTCCCGGTGCCAAACACTCCATGGCCAATGCATGCAACAAAAAGCTAGACAAATTCCAGCACAAACTGCACGTTAAGTTTCTGCCATTCTGCCAAAGGACTGACAGGAGACACTCACTTTCTGGCTATGGTGGTGACACGAATGCGTTTCTGCGTACTGGAGTGCTGATACTGAGTGACAAACTGCACTGCCCCTCGGCCTCCCTGAGGTATCGGTGCGTTGTGCTGCAAATAAAACAAGGTAAGCCTTCAAAACAGGGAGGCTTTTCCATAACAGTAAACTACAGAGAACTGCACTGCAGGGAATCAGTTGAGCAGTCGCAAAGTACAAGGAAAAGATGGAACAGAGAAGAGAGATACATCTATTAGCATTGTGTTTTCCAGCAGCCCTTAGAATCAAGGGGTGTTGGGCCCATTTAATATTGGGTGTGACACTGACTCAGCTTCTCCCTTAAAGGATGGCAGCCACTCGTCACCTCTATAGCAACGAACTTAAGAATGGCAGTAGAAGGTCTAAGCAAAGGTGCTGTGAGACTACCATCCTATTCCAAAGAGTAACAAATTCACACAGCAGAGAAGACAGAGGCAAGACGTGGAACAGAATTCCTTTTGGGTAGCTTTCCTAGCTTCTAGCTGCCATATGCTCAGAAGCTTCTCCAGCCAAAAGTTACTTCTGAGCCATCAAGTTATTACAACTTGGAGGACCAAGTCTCCATTGCTATTTAAAAGTATAATTTCATTCTCCCAGCACCTACTGGCAAAAAAAGACAATTTTTTCTTTGTTAAATAAATACCATAGGAAGAAGACAAGGAAAGAATTCAGGTTTTTACAGAACAAAAAAAAAATAGACAATTTATGCATATGAAAACAACTTCGGAGACTATTTCTTTAGCACAAAACACCTGGTTGCTTTGCAGCCACCCATCTGCCACACAGGGGATGTCATTGCACTTTCTGGCCCTGAAACAAACAGTTTGGTGTGTGAAAAAAAAAAGACCAAAAACCTAGAGGACTGACCTGATTTACCACTTCAAAGTAAATGGCCAGAGTTGTGCTGGGATCCAGGCTACAAATTTTCCATTGAGAGGTTCCTCCAATTCCAAGCTCCTGCACAGGATCAAAAGTAAAGTAGCATTTTTACCTCTAGCAGCAGGTAAGGGAAGCTTATGTCATACTTTGAGCAGAGGTACAAGTAATAAGCAGGCATTCTGGATCTGTTATCTTTGGGGTATGAATGAAGTTACTGAAGGCCACAGTTAAAAGAAAGCCTTATGGGGCACGAATTCCATCTAGGGAAGACTGTCTATTCCTAGGGATGTTTCCAAATTGTTCTTCTCCTTGAAAACTCTGACATTCTAGCCGAGCTGTAGGTCTAGACAGAAACTTTGCACTGTTCATTCACTTCTTTGTTAAAGGCTTTTCCATGTCAGAAACTTACACTTTCAGAGACACACGGCCCTTTAGCATTCAGGGATATGCATGGTCCAATAGCTCCTGCAATTTTCAGCTCCCTAGAGGTCTGGAACAAAGTAAATAAAAGTTGTTTGGTTTGGGTTTTTAAAATCACCAGCACTTTTCTTTCCCAATTAATGTCATCCAGTGAAACTAATCTCTAACCTTTACATCCAAACATGCACCAAAAGCCATCCGAAATTCCCCGTTGAATCCTTTGTTAAATACCCGCTGGAAGGTCTGCTTGAACAGGGAAGTATTGAAGGAGTCTCCCATCACCATGTGTCCTCTGGGAAAGGAAAAACAATATGTAAAGGAACTGAAGCAACTGGGAACTGGAAGTAAATCACAAAGAATATGTCTCTCCAGCTCTTATGCATGCAAACACATGCAGACCTGTTTTAAAGCATGCCTTTCATAGGTAGAATTCACATCAGGGAGTGCAGATTCATGGATGCCTCCTCCAAAGCCAGACGTGTTAATGCTCCATCTTGGCCAGCTTGCTTTCTCAACTACATTTCTTGCCCATCCCTTTAGCTGTCTTAAAAATGCTCATGTTTCACCAGTTAGAAATACTTCAACTGAGGAAAGAGCTTCACTCAGGCTGCTTTCCTGGATCAGGGCTGGTACCAGCCACATTACAGACAGGATGCCTGAGGGTGCATGGGTCTGTGTTGTGCCTTCCCACGGTGCCTTGGTAACCCCAGGCCTGATCAGATGGAGCTTAGGAACACAACCAACAGGTCAAACCATCTGCTGCTTACTGCGCTCTACAAGATTACTTGCAAATACCTTGCTCAAACCCTCCTTTGACTCTCTAGACATAATGACTGATAAGACACGCTGAGTACCCAAAAGGCCTGGTTTAGCACACAGCCATCCTCAGAGAGGTCATAACTGGTTTCAGTGATACAGAACACAAGACATGTACCCCTTAGAGATGTCACTTAAAACTAGACCCGGGGAAGCCAAGAATCCCTAGAGAAAGCACAAGTGAGCTGTTAAGTGGAGAGAATCTGGCCCAGACAAAGAAAGCTTCTACCCACAGTGCCTGATAGTCTGCTCTTCTGCTGGCACTTCAGTCATGCACACATCACAAAGCATGGCAGATCTATCCCATAAATTCTGGAAAGGATACTTGCTATCTCCCAAGGAGGCAGGAAGCATTTGCAAAGGACATGTCACACCATGCTTTAGAATACCTTTCTCAAAGCAGGACATGGAGTTTTCTACCAGCAGTGCTAATTCACATGCTGTTTTGAGACTTCAGAAATGAGGACTTGGGATCAGGTGAGGTTTGCCATAAAACTCCTGGCAAATTCAAACCACAATTTAGAAAAGACTGGTAAAAATCTCACCTTTTTGCAAACTTAACTGCTTTCTGAACTGTTGGCCCCCTCCAAAACAACAACAAAATAAAGCACAGGTGCCACCTTTGTGCTCTCCTGTTGTGAACATACCCAGTGAGGTTTGCACAACACTTCATCTCCAGCAGTCCAGTCTGATCCAAGGCACAGGCATAGATGTCAACACAATGCCCATTGGCTGCAGCGCGATTAGCCAGGGTCT
Source organism: Pezoporus occidentalis (assembly GCF_034315485.1). Taxonomy (NCBI): domain Eukaryota; kingdom Metazoa; phylum Chordata; class Aves; order Psittaciformes; family Psittacidae; genus Pezoporus; species Pezoporus occidentalis. Next base: position 8,315,246 of record NW_026916294.1, read on the forward strand.
CGTAGTGCTGGGGAAACACACATGGTGGTCAGGATGCTGCAATGGGCAGTTTTAATACTGCTCTCCAGCTGAGGCTAGCCCATGAAACACAAGGTTCAAATGATGTGATTACCAGCGCTCTGGTAGCTAAACAGTTCTGCTCTTACTGCTGGAGCACACTTCTCCCTCCAAAGAAGTTTGTGCTCGGATGAGCTTGAGTAGCATGTCAAGAGGTGCCATACTGCTTTCTGTAAGCTGACAGGCATGTTCATGTCTGACATTTTTACCATTTTAACTGGGTTTTTCTCATAGAATCCCAGACTGGTTTGGGTTGGAAGGGACCTTAAAGCTCATCCTGTTCCAACCCCCTGCCACAGACAGGGACACCTTCCACTAGACCAGGTTGCTCCAAGCCCCGTCCAACCTGGCCTTGAACACTGCCAGGGATGGGGCAGCCACAGCTTCTCTGTGCAACCTCTGCCAGGGCCTCAGCAAGGATTTTTTCCTAATATGTGATCTAAATCTCCCCTCTGTCAGTTTAAAGCCATTGCCCCTTGTCCTGTCATTACCTGCCCTTGTAAAAAGTCCCTCTCCAGATTTCTTGCAGGCCTCCTTTAGGTATCGGAAGTCATAGGTCAAGAAGACAAAGGATGCTTATAGGAAGGGACCAATTCTTGGAAAACAGCTTTTCTCCTCCCCAGAAAGAGATACAATGATGTTGATGAACAAAACTCTCCACCCACCATCAGCTAAGAAACCATACTGCAATACTTCTTCCTCTGAGAAGGCACAAGACTGTACTGGAGAGGTAACGGGAAGGAAGTGGTTTTTACCCTTCCCTTGACCACTCTCATAATTTAATATACACAAAAGGTTCAGGCACTTCCAAGGACAACTGTGCCAATATCTGGACATACAGTTCCCACATCCAGAGAATGGAATATGTCTGTTCCGTAGGGAAGGACACTGATCAGCTGTCAAAATAGCAGTGTAGGTTTGTGTTATGTACTTTCCCCTCATTTAGTGTTCTGACACAACATTCAGGTTTTGGTTTTAAACATTCCCAGCAGGCACCAGCACCTACTTTGGTGGCCTTCTTCATGAACCTTGCATTGTCCTTCTCTATGTCATGCCAAGAACGGATGGGTGTTTTCAGCTCATCTCCTACCACCATGCCTGGTCCTTGTGTTGGTGGCCCACCTGTAAACAGCATTATTCTGGCCCCTGTGTTTGGAAATGTGCCCTAAAATAAAAATAGAGACTTATGTTAAGGGGGAAGAGAGGGAAAATATTATTAAATAGCAACCAATGCTTTAGGGACCTGTCTCTGCTAGAGCCCACCTTGATAAATAGCAATGCATTTCCTGACAGTCACAGCATTCTCACGTCTAGACTCAAGCTACGTCAAGCTTCATGTCTTTGTAACAGGAAACAAGCGGTTTCTGTTCTTTTTACTTACATCTTAGATGATGGTCAGATAAAACCAGTGCATCCTATCACCTCCACATGGTGACGCACACAAGAATCAGAGACCTTGAAACACCTGCATTATTTTATCATTTAAATGGAAACCCCCAGCCCACATGTCAAATGTCGTAGAGACAAACTGCACCTCTACAGCCAATGTACCTGGGCCACAAACCAAGCTGGACTGACACCTGCACACCTCTCAGCAAAGACTGACAGGTGCTTACTTTGACCGCCTCATCCCAAGCAGCAGCATGAAGAAAAGTACCTCCAGTAAACCAACTGCAATTGAAAGAGCCACTCCAGTGGAACGTAAAGGCCTCTTTCCCTGGGTCACTGGCCATGGATCCCTTTGCAGTTCTCCAAGCAGATCTGTTAAATTCATGTCAACCTTATGTACTGGCTGCAAAAACCTGCAAAAACCCAAATAAAATGTTTTCCTGCTTAGAAATTTAGAGAAGAAAGTGCCTCTCTGTTCCTGGCACACTTAAATTGCACTGAATTATCAGAAGTAAAAAGTCACATGGCATGTGCCCTTCTTACATCCACACTTCCCAAGGCCTTTGCAAAAGACAAGAATTGATCAAAGCAAGACATCAGGAACTGAAAACAAGCCAAAGTCACATCAAGCATAGGAAAGAACTGCAGTGGTGGTTTAGTCTACCAAAATGCAAAAAGCTGCCACTGAAAGATAGAAGCTGATAAAGAAAGAAACTGTATTCAGCAGAGGCAGATACAGCTTTACAGCTCAGGGATCACTTTTGCCTGTCAATCAAGTTTTGGACTTTGCTGGGCCAAGGGTAGGAGGTGGTATGCAGGATTGTTAAGACATGCCCCACCACTGGCTGCTCAATCAAAAAGACAAGCCCCTGCTCTAAACAACTCCTGAGCAATGTGCTTTCCAAAGACAGCTACTCTGTTTTTCAATAGAAACCTAGACTGAATGCCAATTGTATTCTTGCAACTGCAAACCCAAGACACTACAGTAAGTCTGATACACTGTCAGCAGCTTTGGTAAATCCCATCCATACCCGTCACCTGAAATAGAGAGATAGCTGTGAAAAGAGAATGCTATTTAAATCTTCTTACAAAGATTATTCTTGGGAAACCCAGGTTTATAAGCATGATGCCGAAGGAACATAAAGCACCCGCCCTGCTTTTCTGCTGTGCTGGTGCAGCTTACCTGCTTGAAATAACAGGTTGCTCTGGAGTCTGAAGAGGTCTTCCCTGTTGAATGGGCACAGCTGGCCTTGAAAGCCCAAGCATATCCTGGAGAATAGTGAAGAGGAGGCAGGGATGTACTATTTAAAAACTAAACATTATTTGCTGTCAAACCCTGAGGCTGCAATATTGTAACATTAAATACATTAAAAATCTGTACAATTATTAATCTTTGTACTCCCATTAGGAATGGATCAATGAACCCATATGTGAGATACACAAACTGTATTTTGGACAAGCTTCAATCAAAGGCAAGAAGAAAGGAGAAGAGCCCAGTGCTCGAAAGACCAGCAGTGGTGTCAGCAGAGCCAACAGGAGCAAGTCACTGGCCTAAGACATGGCAGAACATACCTGTATTTGCTTAGCTGTCAGGTCCTTTGTGCCCCTAAACACATAGCTCTTGGAAATCCCTTCACAGCTCAGCTCATGAACCTGGATCATTCTGCCAAAAGTGATAAGCCCCACCAGAGCATCAGAAGGCAGCAGGCTCAAGGACATCTGGAGGGACTCCTTCAGTGCCTGCAAGTCCTCCTCTTCCAAACACGTGTCGACAACATACAGGAAGATCAATGGTGTCTGTGGACCTCGCTGATGTGGAAAGAGATGCATTTAGTGGGTGTGTACATATGCCAGGTGACACTTCATAATGCCTCCAGCCAATGAATAAAATCAGCCCTACCTTAAGCACGTTGCAGAAATGTTATTTATTGGCATTATCTTAAGGAAATACAGTACACATAATCTGTCACAAATAAGACAGTTCTGGGGGGTTTCAAACTTGCCTGTGATTCACTTACCTGCACAATATATTCAATTGTTGAAAACTGAGGCATAAGCTCTGCTGGTTGATTGACTTCAGATATGCCTGCATATGCTGGAGGGAACTGAAAAAGAGAACAAAAAATCAGGACAAGGAAGTCGCAGGACAGAAATGTAGGCCCTCCTCTGCAGTACAGAGGCTGCCCTGCTCATGATGTGGTTATTCAACTCTTTATTTACTGCCACTGCATCAACCTGATTAACTCATGACAAGAGACCCATAGTGCTGTTTTCCAAAGCACAGACAAGTTCCCAGCAGTATGGACAGCCGCTCAACCCAGTGTAAATAAAAGGTGGGACTAAACCAGTGACTGTGTGTCAGCTGGAATTCACTTAGCCACATGACAGTTCTGATAGCAAAAGTCTACTCAAATCTAACGATTTTCATACTCGACAAGAACAGTAAGCATCAAGTGCAAAAACCACACTGGGAACACATGGGACATAGTGTGGAACACATGGGACATGGGACAAAGATAGCATTATTATCTCCTTCCTAAGCTCTGCATGCTGGCAAAACTGAACTCGAGCCAGACAAGATGTCAGGTAATACAGACCCATTAGCAAGTACTCTGTTCTGGGTTCATCAGGAGAAAAAGGCCAAGGGGAGGAATCTAGAAAAGTGGAATTTATGCTGAATATCCTTTGCCAGGGATGTTCAATAAAATTGTGCACTGAAAAGCAGAAAGGGCTGATGCTTTTTCCAACTTACCTGATTTCTCTGAAAACAGAAGTTACAAGCCCAGAGCTTGGCCCGATAGTCAACCTGGCTGCAAGGGAAAGATGAAGCATTAGTATAACCACAGGACCGATTCTACAGCACAGCTTCACAATTGTCCATACTGGTTCACAGCACTGAGGAAGAAACAGAATAGCATACACTCAACTTGAATGACAAGAGGTTTAGGGATTCAGACTCCTGTTCTATTGCCAAAAAGTCCATCAGCTCACCCAGCCCTGCAATTCCAGGCTTGTCAGCATGAGAGACCACGGACAGCTCTCTGGAGCATAGGTTGGGCAGACAAAGACTCAGGTCTAATCATTCTTTCGCCACACTTGGACTTACCTCAGTCATCTTATTGTTTGTACAGCTGTAGCACACAAGTACTCCAGTCACAGAGCAGCAGGAGCCACTCACCCACATCCTGCACAAACACTGAACAAATAGGCTGTTCCCTGCCCCAAAGAGTTTACTTAGCTCAGAACATCCTGGAAAATGCAGTAAAGCCTGGCCATACTCTTGATTTATGGGCTTGATCTCTTTTTGCTTCTTCTTACTGGCCTTCCCTGCTTTTTCTCAGCCCAGCACTAATCTCTGAGTATGTACAACCATCACATGATTTTGGGACCAAGACTGTTCCTCTTGAATAGTCAGCAAAACTTCAAAGACAACTGTGATGTTCATAGGGGAGCTGACCTGCAAGCAGCAGGAAACCAACTGAACATCACAGTACAGAGAACAGTATCAGTATAATCAGCATCTTTGTTTAAGTTTCATCATTCATCACAAACTCCTTGGCCATTTTCATATCATCTCTGCCTCAATAGCCTCCCCAAAGGCACTCCTCTCTCCTCTGGATCTGGCAGCTCTAGTAACAGGCTGGCATTCAACAGCAAGCATGCATGGATTTTAGGGATGTGGAACTGCTTGAGCGAGTCCAGATGAGGCCACAGAGATGTTCCAAGGGCTGGAGCAGCTCTGCTCTGGAGACAGGCTGAGAGAACTGGGCTGGGTCAGCCTGGAGAAGAGAAGACTCCATGGACACCTTAGAGCAGCTTCCAGTGCCTAAAGGGGTGACAAGAAATCTGGAGAGGAGCTTTTGATAAAGGCAGGTAGTGACAGGACAAAGTGGTTTTAAGTTGACAGAGGGGAGATTGAGATGAGACATCAGGAAGAAATTCTTCCCTGTGAGGGTGGTGAGGCCCTGGCACAGGGTGCCCAGAGAAGCTGTGGCTGCCCCATCCTGGCAGTGTTCAAGGCCAGGTTGGACAGGGCTTGCAGCAACCTGGTCTAGTGCAAGGTGTCCCTGTCTGTGGCAGGGGGTTGGAACTGGATGACCTTTAAGGTCCCTTCCAACCCAAACCAGTCTGGGATTCTATCATTGGATGACTTCAACAAACCCACGGCATCTAACTAAAAGAGGCCACCAAGCACTAGGCAGAGAAAAAGAGGAATAAGGAAGGAGCAAAGCTCAGATAAAAACTAGGTACTATCCTTCCTCTATTAACATCCCCAGCCAAGAAGTTCATACCAGAGTGGGTTGAGCACTGCTTTGCAAGTCGGCCTGCTACAAAGCACCGGCTCATACTGCGCAGGAGGCAGGTCAGGACGCTCCTTCAGCGGGGTCAGAAGACAGGCCAGGGGCACAACCATCCTCGTGGCCTCCAGCCTGCTGGAGGGCCACACGTTCCAGCTGAAACGCACACCATCACGCTCCTCATTTTGCTGGATGAACTCCAGGTACGTCGCCATGGGACTGCAGAAGCTCTGAAAGGACATAAGCAACACGCTGCATGTAGACACAAGACATTGCAGGACAAAGCCAATACATTATAATGAGTGAATCCCATTATCAAATGGACAATGTGATTGTATTAACCTCTTCTGTCTGGTGCTTTCCAGACATTCCAGGCAATTAAAACACCACCAAATCCAAAGAAGAAACAAGGCAATCATGCACTCTAGGCTAGATGTGAGGGGTTTTTCCCTTATGATCCACATTTAACATCCCACTCAGTACCCACTCAGCCTCATACCGGCCTCGAAGCAATCCTGCCTGACTCAGGTAAGGGTAAAACAGGTTTCCAACATAACCTAAAGCCTTCAGCTGAAACCTTGGCAGGGGGAATGAAGGCCAAAGCACTCATCACAAATGTCACCGGGCCGCCAGCCTGACCTGCTTACAGATGGAAAGGAGCACATCACAAAAAGGTCAAAAAAGACCTTCGGACTCACTCCCAACAGCTCCACGTCCCTCTTGTGTTGCTGTCCCCAGAGCTGGATGCAGTGTTCCAGGTGGGATAGAGGGCAGACCCTTCCAAAGCCTCAGCAGATGAGTGGCGGTAGTATTCCAGCATCCACATGGGATCTACTATAGGGCACACTGCTCACCCCTGCTCCTTCCTCGCTGTGATACAGGGAACACAGCAGATCCCCCAGCCACAGCTCGGCACAGCTTTAGGGTACACCGCGGATCCCCAGCAAAGCCACAGGAACCACCTCCGACCCCTACGGCAATTCCATGGGGAAAAGCCCTAACCCCCTCCACTGCTGAACACCACCGGAGACACCACCGACCCCTCCAGCCTCTCCCATAGGATACACCACTGAATGCCCCCAGCCCCTCCCATATGGGACACCACTGACTCCCCAGCCCCTATAGGGCACGCACTGACACACCCCACAGCCCTCCTACAGGGGACAGACCGGACCCCCCGTCCCCACAGCGCCCACCTGCCCGCTCCGCGCCGCTCCCTGCCGCCGCCGTCTCCCGGCAGGCCCCGCGCACCCGGCAAGGCCAGCTCAGCGGTACGGCGTGCCCGTAGGCAAGATGGCGGCACCGGCACGCCCCGCCCGGCCCCGGCGAGGCTCCGCCGACATCTTGGCTACGGGCACGCTGCTCGCCGGTCTGAAGGAGGGGAAGAGACGCGACCCATCGGGCCGCCATCTTCACTAAGGGTGCCAGGTGCAGTGTTGGAATGGAGACAAACGGTGTGCCCCTACTGAAGATGGCGGGGGAGGCGTCGCCTTCCTGCGCTGGCGGCCCGATGGGTGAGGGGTGCAGCTCTTCTGTCAGTGTGCTCGGCAGCTTTAGGGGGTGCTGTCGTGGTCGTGACAGCTTTACCCTCACGGCCGGGTTGAGACCACAGGGGTTCATCACTCATCATAGAGGAGAACCACCTGTGCGTAAACGCTAAAGTATATAATATTCACATTACTACTATTGTTAGCGTCGTCAGACCCAGGACTTGCTCTCCAAGCGCTACCAGTAAGAGGCAAAGCAAATCTGCTCCTCCGCAGTTGCTTGCTTGTCCTTCATTTTACAGATTCCTCACATCGCCATGTCTCCAGAGCAAAGCACAGCACCGTAACGGGGATGCAGGGCTCCAAGGCCACAGTGCACACACCCTGCTAGCATGAGGTGAAAAACACTGAGCAGCTGGTGCGAGCTTGTGTCCTGGTTTCAGCTGGGATAAACTCCCATTTTCTTCCTAGCAGCTGGCGCAGTGCTGTGTTTTGGATTTAGCATGGAATAATACTGATAACACCACTATGTTTTAGTTCTGCTGAGCAGCGCTCACAGAGTCAAGGCCTCTTCTGCTTAGTGTTTCTAGACCAAATAACTAATGTAAAAGCTTTCCCCTTCTGTTGTCTTGGAAGAATCACAAGCTTGCTCAAAAAGTGAGAGAAGGGGGAGGGAAAACCACCAGCCGCCTCTATAAGCCCCAACTTGTTTTGTGCTTAACAGCTGAAAGAGAACGCTTTGAGCTCTGCTTCCCCTCTTCCTCACTCGCCCCAGGATCTCCTGAGTAGCAGGAAGGCAGTCTGTGTGTGGTGGACAGCCCTCTTTAAGGTGTCTGTACCCTGTTTAAGGTGTCTGTACCCTGTTTAAGGTGTCTGTACCCTGTTTAAGGTGTCTGTACCCTGCTTCAAAGCATAAAGTGTTTGGCAGCGATAGGAAACCCAGCTGTCCCCACTCGGGATCGTTTCTTCCCCAAAAGCTCCCTGCACATGGAGGCAAAACGGGAAACCAGCGCGAGGATTTAGAGCTTTCTCTTCCCTTTCTGTGCCCCATGAAAGCCATACCAGGAGGAGACAGAAGGTGGCACTCGAACAGCACCACATGAACAGCCATCGCGCTAAACGCCTCCAACCGCAGCTACGAGCAGAGCAAAGAAAGAAAAGCAGGAGAAAGGGAGCAGCCATTCAGCCATGGGGTGAACGGTTTCACTATCACATGCTTGCCATTAACGTTGATGTTTTAGACTTCAGACTGTAAAGGCTAGACACGTCAGACAGTTCCTCTGTCAGTTCACAATACAGCCTGGTACTGAAGTTCCTGTTTCTCTTGGAAATTGAAAAGCAGTCTGGCACTTGATCCCATGTGGAGATGGCACTGGGGTGTGACAGCCCTCCACTTGCCTTTGGACAGTTGGTTACCACTGGTGAGGAAACAGCTCCGAGCAGCTTGGTAGGTTCACAGCAGGGTCTGCACTGCACAAGGGTGAGCTCTCCAACCCAGGAGGTACCTGCCCAACTGGAGCCTCTCCTAGGAGGCTTGCCTAAAGAAAGGAACAGGTCATGTTTCCAAGCAGTCATCCATCTTTTGAGGGTTAACTTTAGCTCTCAGCTTTCTACGGCTGAGTATGTTCACTCACATTCAGTACTGGAGCTAGTATTGTAGCTTCCTCAAAAGGTTCCATCTCATACCAGTTTGTAAAAGGGACAGCTTTTCTTCAGTCTCCTACCTGGCAACTCAGGCAGAAAAAAAAAAACACTATACGGTTACCTTTTAGCATTTACTCCCTTTTTAAGGAAGAATTACAGGCTGACAGATTAGCCAGGTTTGTGACAAACCAGAGTGACAGAAAGATCATTCCTCCAATTCAGTTATAAGTAGATCAGATTCCTATTTTGCACATAGGCAAGTGACACGGCTTTCTTTTCTCTGTAGGCATAGATGTGTTTTTCCAGATTTGAGAAGCTTTGTTAGAGCTGCAACACCAGGAAGCTTCAGAGACCACACAGGTCATCTAAACCAGGTAAACCCTATACAAATGAGCCAGAATTTAGAGAGCTTAATAAACCAATTCTCTGCTTCCTTAAGCTGTTCACAGACAAGCTCTGCGTTTTCCTATTGCCAGTGAATATGGTTATACTGCATGAAGTGACATACCTGAATGATAAAGACATGTTGTTTGCCTCAAAGCTATGAAGCAGAGCACAAACAACGACTTATCTCTGCCAGCAGGAGGATTCAGGACCCCATTGTGTTAGGTCCTCTTTGAACACAAGAAGACAAAAGGCAACCCCAGCCCCACACCTCAATGAAATTACCTTTGGCCACATAACAGGTATCTGAAGCAGCATTTTCCTCAGGCTTAAGTGTGCTGAGTGGTTAAAGTGGCAGAGAAAGAATAAACATCTGATCATTTAAATCCCAATACTCTTTTTGTAAGAGCTCTTCTGCCTCTGCAGAGATAATGCATCCCTGTCACCTCTGCAACAAAAGAGTGAGCTGGCTGTGGGTGCTCACAGGAGGTAAACAATCACATTCAGCTTATCACTACTAGTTGTTTGCTGGAGACAGCATGCCCAGCTGCCCACAAACAAGGAGCCTTTGCCTCTATCTACACCCTCCCTGAATAGGAGGACAGAAACCATGTTTTTGTTTTATTCTTTGTTCAACATTTACCTTCTGTCCACAACCCACGATGTAAGTAGGAAGGTGGGGGTCAAGGAAAACTTGAACATTTCTATACGTGATCCAGTCTACTTTTAGAAGGGAAGAACTCCTGGACAGTATTGAAATAGCTGATGTAAAGACTCCTACCCTTATTTGGTAAGCTGTCTTCCAAAATCTGTCAGCCCAACCGCTTGCTACTTGTGGTCCAATTACCTGGCAAGCTGATAACTCAGTTGTTGTAGAAGTGCTTGACCATTGCCCCCTCAACACAGTGCCCAGGAGGGCTTATTTTCAGACAGGGAATCTTGAAAATAGCTAGATGCAACAGGTCCAGCATTATGCTTGGCCCACTCGTTGCCCAGTGCTGGGAGGCTGTTTGTGAAGAGGATGAGTAGAGATCCAACCTGGATGAAGCAAAATGAAGCCACAGGTACTTGTACTGGGAGAAGAGTGTCTGCACAGTGCCCTGCTGCTAGTACATCACTCAGTCTCTTACTCTGGAACTGGCTGTACCCTACATGCACAACATTCTCACTTACCAGAAGGAAGCTGACTGGTTTTCCTTAGAGGTTGCTTGATTATAGGGTAAGGAAGAGGTGGAGTCGCTAATTAGCATAACATAGCTGGTACAAGTATCTGTTTACTTCCCTGATCTGAACCTGCATTTTCCAAAGACACCATGACCCCTCTACAACTGCCAGATGGACATCAATAACCAGCGGAATCTAGAGACAGCTCTCTCTTGAGAGGCTTATGACAACACCACAGTCTGTAACGTACAGACTGTACCACACAATTGCCAATTCATCATTCCAGTCACACAGAGGAGCCAGAGAGGTCACACAAGATACGCAGAAACTGGCTCTGCATCACATTGAGAAGGTTGTGCTTTTTGATGATATGCTGGTATCATGCCTTTCCCAAATCACAAACCAAGGCCAGAGGTCATATTTATGTACCAACAACTGTCACCGACATCTTTTCCAACCCTGAGGGTATTCAGATCATCTATAAAAATTTTCCCTGTACCATCACACTCTTTCTTTCCTCTTCTGGGAAATGCATCTTCCCAGAACACATCTACTCAAATTTTCATAACGGCATACATGATGCAGCTGCCAGAACACACCAGCACAGATTTGATGATGCTCTTGTAGCTGTCAGATGAAGGGATAAACACAAGGGATGCACCACCAGGCAACGGTAGAAATGAAACACAAATATACATGAGAAAAGAATCAGGGGTTTAATGATAAATTAGCAGGTAAGAAAGATAATAAAGACTGAGTTCTGTTTGATGTATTCAGGTCTTTCCCACATAAGATACTTGAATAAGCACCTGTCAAGTACTCAACACAACCCTTGAAGTGGTGCATCACCACCCAGCTGTTCTATGGCACTTACCAAATCGCACAGCCAATTTTTGGTACAAGAAGGGGTCTGTATTTCCACTTCAGCCTTGATTTTCAGTGCTGACTCGATTTCCAGTCCACTCACAGGACTCCTTGGAGAACTGATGTGTTGCTGCTTTATGTTTCATTAAAAGCAAAGTCACTCCAATGTCCTGAAGCTGCTCACAAGTTTAAGAAGTCTGCTTTTTAAAAAGCAAGCCACTTGGTCACCTTGGCTGTGAAGCATGAGTCCAGTTTACAGTTTCACTTTAAAACTCCAGCCACTCTGTCATATAAATACAGTTTGATGGAGAAATCTCACCACCTTCATGGCAGTCATCAAAAACCTACAAAAGAAAGCCCCATGTCAGCAGAGAAATGATATACAGCAAGCAGGATCTGACAGGAATAACACGCTCCTTCTCCAATAGATAAGCAGTAGTCTGACAGAGGCCTGTATCAGCAACAGTGTGGCCAGCAGGACCAGGGCAGTGATCGTCCCCCTGTATTTCGCACTGAGGAGGCTGCACCTCAAACACTGTGTTCAGTTCAGGGCCCCTCACAATAAGCGACATGTAGAGATGCTGGAGTGGGTCCAGAGAAGGGCAACGGAGCTGGTGAAGGGTCTGGGCACAAGTGTGATGAGGAACAGCTGAGAGACCTGGGGGGGCAGGGGGGAGTCTGGAGAAGAGAAGGCTCAGGGGGCACTTGGGATCAGAAAATATACTATAAAATTTGGAAAGGGCTACACTTGAGAGTACCTTTTCATATACAGTCCAGGGAAAAGACAGATATAAGTGGGAAGCATCCTAGTCTAAACTGAAGAACCTGCCTGTTGCACCATAGCTAAAGCATCATGGATAACGCTCCTAAGCTTAGCTGGCTTAGAAAGCCACAAGGATCACTCATGGACATAACTTTTTAGTGAGCCTGCTGGCCATTTGCATGACTGTATTGAAAATCTGAATGCACCCACCTATTCATACACAGAATTAATTACTTACAGGGCAGAGTCCACAGGGTGTCCTGACTAATCCAGTGGGCTGTATGAGAGGACTGACGGCTCTGTACAACTTCATCTGTCCATCCACACTGCCTACCGTCCCTTCCTTTGCAGCAATAATAGTCATCTCCACTTTTCCATCATATATGAGCGTATTTAAAATGGTTTCTATGTCTTCCATCGACAACTCTACCTAAGAAACAATTTGGACAACACTAGTAAAGATACATGCCAACAACTCCTGCAAGAAGGAAATGAGCCAGCACGTTGAGTAACAAATCCTTAGGGTTCTAACCTGGCCCAGATGAAGGCACTGATGATGCTGGGCACTTTATGAGGCTACGCAGATACAAAAAGAAAAGCACAGACCAATACCTCCTACCTCCCAAGCACTTTGGGGCTACACTAGCCTTGGCTTACCAAAAAGCTTCCCTATGCACCTCAAGTGTCTATATCATCCAAACACTACACACTTCCAGTTTTAGAGGAAAATTCTTGTAAAAAGACAAGCCTGCTGAAGATACACCTAACAATGGATACTTGCAAGGTTTTTTTCCCCTCCTTTTTTTTTCCCCACCCCTAGAACTGCTTAAAGTACATAGGGAAACTTGAGAGAAATTATAAACTGGTTCAGACTTTTAAAGGCGCATTTACTTTGAACTCAGTTTTATTTCATCCACAAGGATGTGAATGCTAATTCTTTTGTAACTCTTTGAAAACCCACAGGTACAGTCTATTCTGGAGTCCCATGCAGCATCAATGACTCTCTTCACAAAGCAGTCAAGCAGCAAATCCCACCTCCAGTGCAGTAACCATAGGGTACTAAAGCAGTTACTGAACCCTCAGCCAATTTGCAGGACCCAACCAACTCCTAGTTGCACTAGTCATGCACTGACAATTTTGACAGTAGTAAAATGAATTTGTTCTGACCTTACTGATACCCAGTTCACAGATGTATTTCCACACCTCATGGGATGAGGCAAATGAGCTGTTCCTCTGTATCATGGGATTCTGTTTGCTGTCACGAGCAGCCTCTGCCTGAGGAAGAAAAGCAAAGATGAGTTACAGTCAGTACCCACTGCCAAGAGCCTCCTTCATGTTTCTGTTTCAGGCAGACCGAAATACAAAAGTTGATTTCCACACTATCTCTGGGACATGTTTTTTCTTTAACATTCAAAGCTGTGTCCTTAAAACTGTGAGACAATGCAGCGCACAACCAAAGAAAATATTACAAGAAATATGACAAAATTTACAGAGTGATTTAGGTTACTGAGAAGGAATAGCAGCATTTGGCATTTTGTTGGCAAAGAAAGAAAGTCCCTGCAGTCCCTATTTTCTGTTAAAATATATTTTAATGGAATAGAGAAATGAAGCAATCTGCATAGGACTTATTTAAGCAAGAGCAGGCTTCTCCTGCAGGTAAACTAGGGAAAACTGTTATCTAAGCACCCTATAACCTCTCAGAAATTAGGAGCTCTGCAGGGAACAGTGATTTTTGCTGGATTTGTTGGTGCTGCCTAGCTTGTCAATGGATCTTGGAGACAGAAGGCTTCACTCCCTGCACAGCGTGTGAAAATACGCATTATTAAAACACAACACCATCCCACTTGCTGGGACAAAAATAAACCAGTGCAGATTTGCCAATCTGGTTCTAACAACAGTCAACATTTATGGGAAACACTATGGAAAACTTAAGCCTTGCCTGTCACTGGTTTTATAAAGAGCATAATTATTTGCACAAAACAAACAGAAGTTGACTTTAGCAGTGGCATTCACCTTACTCTGTAGAAATTTAAAACATTGTTGATTTAACACCTCCACAAACTCCGATTCGAAGTCTTGGTCACTGTACCAAGCCCCACCAGTCACCGAGCGGTCAGGCTGCAGGTTATATAGCATATACACCTTCTTCTTGGATGCCTGTTGGAGAAAACATGCAGCTTTTAACATCAGGAAGTCTTCCTTAAGAAAGGAAGATTTAAGATTGTATCTGCCAAAGAGATGGTTCATTACTCCTAAAACTCAGGGCACAGCCATCCAGCTGACTCGAGCTATCCTTAACATGTCTGACCCTCAGATAGCATGGAGATAAAGATCAATATATCTAGATTCCTAATTATTTTATAACATAGTGGTAGGAGAGTCCAGAATACCAGCAATGTGCACACAATACAAACCTCACTGAAGGAGGTCTCAGAACTTAAGCGTAGCATATTGACTCTAATTCCCCTCCACAATTGAAAGATGACAGGAAAGTGTCTCCAGAAGACAGCAAAGACAAACTTAATGGAGAAGTTTCCAACTGCTTCTGCAGGGTTCAACCTGTACAATGATGATAGGACCACCCCTACATGATTAAACCCTGCAGCTAGTCAGCCCTTACGAGCCCACTCCTTACTGCCACAACTAGACAGGGTGAATGGGAATGCTGCTTCAGTCCTGATAGTAGTAGTCAGCTAGTTAAAGGACAATGGTCATCCAAAGGACTAACTCAGCAACCCCTGAAGCTATTTTAGCAGCATTACATCCCCTGTATAACTAGATGAAGCCAGCATCTCTCAGAAGGACATGAAAAAGCGACTGCTTTTCTGTGTCAAACTTCTTTATCTCCACTTTTTTTCAGGAAGTTACCTTCACCTCTCACTCCCCCTGACAAACTCACACACACAAGACAAGGTATTGTCTCCAAGGTGCAGATGAGATCAGCACAAAATAAAAGCACACAACATAAAACTTTCTAGTTCACAAACAAGTAGACTTCCTGGTTTACCAGGCCCTGCAACAAGACCGAACCTCTGCTGAAAACCAGGAAAGGGTCCAAAGAACATGCTAATACTAATGATTTGTAATGAAGCAGGTAAGGAGAACAGATGCTGCATGAGCATTGTAAGAGCATGAGGAAAAAGCATGGAAAAGGATAAGCCCTACTCTGATACGCAAACTGTTTGCACATAAAGTACTTGAGCAACTGGAACAAAGTAGAGGAACCAAGGTAAAACAGAATCAAATGTCTTAGAAATTGTTTAAGGTAAACAACACAAATCCGGTATGAACCGGATAACTGAAGGGAGTTTCAGGATCTCCAGGAGACAGGAACCTTGCATGGCCACTTGCAGCTAGGTAACCTTATCACCTGTCCCGTGTAAAAGGCTGAGGTTGTTTCAGTATCAGAAATACCAAACTGTGATACAGCAACATTGGGACCAATGGAGAAAAAGGAATTACAGACAGGTTGCTTATTTGCGTGGACATTGCGTGGAGAAATAAGAGTGGTAGAAAAACAGTTAAGAAACAGAAAAGGAGAATAAGGTATAAAAATAGGGAGCGATAGAGGGCAGGATCTGCAGCCAGCAGGAGAATGGATGTGTACAGACAGCAGAGAAGCACATCTGTGAATCCAAGCCCATAGGATGCTGGGGAGAACACACCAAAACCTTCCCCATATTTAAGTCTTAAAGACCAGGTATGGAAGTGCAGAGAAAAGGGTGCCATAATTGGAGATCAGCAGCAAGCAGAGAGAGGGTTTTGTGAAGGGTAGCAGAACTATAACAACAGTTGTGTGCAATGAAGAGTTAAGAGATCTAGAACTGCAATTTGTTAGTAACCATGTGTAATTAGTAATGCTGGGAAGAGTGATAGGACTGTATATTACTAGTCATGTGTTTATTAGTTAAATCAGTTTGTTAGTGGTATATTGATTATTTAATAAACATTATGGCTTCTTGTATCGCTGCACCCCAAACCTGTATACTAAAGCAGAGAGTCAAACACTGGTGTACAGTCAATGAGAAAGTTGGAGGCAGAATGAATGAGGTTTCTCTGCTCACATTCCCATTCAAATCTACATGCAGCAAATGCTGGAAATTGTTAGAATAAAAAAAACACCCCAAAAAAGCAGTCACAGATACTCACTGCCACAGATTTAACTGCTTTAATTAGTTTCTTGCTTTCCAAGTTTTTCAGTATCTTGTTGATCTCCGTTAAAGGCAAATTACTTTTGTATCTAATGTCCCTGCTCCAAATACCTGTTTAAAAACAGAGACGTGAACAGAAATTAATGAAAGAAACCATTTGCTTCTGTACATACTCACAAACCAAAAGTCACATCACAGGACTGCTTGACTTGCTTGCCAGCCACAGGGTGTACCCTCAATCCTACCACTCCCAGCAAAAGGGAGGAAACGGGCAGAAGGGGACAGAACAAAACAAACAACTAACAAAACCAAGAAACATACCACAACCACCATGCTGTCATTCTGTGCTTTGCTCTGAGGGCTCTTACAAGTAGACCCCACTTTACTGCCAACATGAATACACGGAGTCATAGAATAGTCTGGCTTGGAAGGGACCTTAAAGCTTGTTCAGTTCCAAGCCCCTGCCACAGGCAGGGACACCTTCCACTAAACCAGGTTCCTTCAAGCCCCGTCCAACCCGGCCTTGAACATTGCAAGAGATGGGGCAGCCACAGCTTCTCTGGGCAACCTGTGCCAGGGCCTCAGCATCCTCATGGGGAAGAATTTGTTCCTAATGGCTCATCTTAATCTCCCCTCTGTCAGGTTAAAACCACTTGTTCTATCCCTACCTGCTCTTGTCAAAAGGCCCTCTCCAGCTTTCTTGTCACAGCCCCTCTAAGCACTGGAAGCTGCTCTAAGGTCTTCTAGAAGCCTTCTCTTCTCTAGGCTGAACAAGCCCAGCTTCTCAGCCTGTCTGCCGAGCAGAAGTGCTCCAGCCCTCAGAGCATCTTCACGGCCTCCTCTGGACTCACTCCATCAGCTTCACATCCCTCTTGGGTTGGGGGGCCCAGAGCTGGACAAAGAACTGCAGGGAGGATGGGGTAGGGGGTTGTTTCACTAGAGCAGAGAGGGAGAAAGATGTTCCAAGTATTCTGGAAGAGCCCCCCCAAAAAGTCAACCAGGATAGGTTGGTATTTTAATAGAGAAATAGGTCATCTTCTCATTTGTTTTTAAAATGCAGACACATGGAACATTAACTACAGACCTGGGTTGGGGACTCCAGATTTCATATTTGTATTATCTGAACAAGCATTTAAAAGTTTGGGCAGGAAGTTCTGTAAGTAAACATTCACAATTAAAGTACCTTTGTTCCCTGCATCTTCTATAATTTGGTAAACCAGCTTCTCTTGATTGTCAGAGCCTTTCATTTTACTGTAAAAAAAGACAGATATCAGGGTTTTTGAAAGGCTCAAAATTCAAAAGTTGAATTTGTTTTAAACTGCAAACAAGTACTATGAAAAGAACCAACACACAAAATAGAACCTCTACACAATAAGCCAGCCATTGGCCAATATAATACATGACACTAAACCTCTCTGGATCCAGTCAAGCTTGCCAGTGAGAAGCCACAATAAAGAGAAAAGAGCACAGTATGAAGGAAAAGCTGCAACGAGGGAGTTACTCAATGTGTCATCACAATAGGGAATCTGGGGTCACGTACTAACTCAGCTAGGGAAGGCCGAACACAGCACAGAGCATAATTTAGGATAATCTGTCTCTAGACAGAGCATCTTCAAAAGAATAGTAGCATGCTCCCAACTCTCAGACATGTCTTTTCACTTGTCTGAGAAAGCCTGAACTTGACAGTCTTCTTCTAAAGCATCTGAAAAAGAAGATGAGATGCCTGCACTGAGGATAATTTGAAAGGATGTTTCTTTTCAGAAGTATGCCTCTGCATCTCTCACTCAGACTTACACAGGCATCACAAAACATGATTTGAAGGTACACTTTAGTAAACCAAAGCGATCGTGTGCCCCCCTGGAACAGCTGTAAAGGTGATTGCTGATCCTGAAACATGAGCAGTGAGGAAGACCACAGAACCCCAGACTCCGGAGGGTTTGGTCAGGCTTCAGCTGGCTTTCACCTGAGTATATACATACATTTGCACAGATCTCTTTGTAATCATCTGGACTAGGAACTCTGCTAGGAAGTTACAGCTCTGTTCAATAGAAACCACTACATCCAAAACAATTGTCAGGATCAGCTCAGGGGATTTAAATGTACCTCCTGAAACAAGCAGTTATGTCTCATAACATCCATGTTACAGAATCCATATTACGCTGCTGTGTCTCCTCAGCAAGGCTGCACATGACTTGCAGAACGGTGTCCCAAATATATTTATCCAGCAAATAAGAGGCTTACCTTGCATTTTGAGAGTCTTTGATTCTGTACAGGAGACCTGCATTGCTTCTGAGAAGATCCAGTTGGCCCTAGGAGAGGTGGGCACATGCATTTATTTTCCTTCAAATAGCTTGTTTCAGAACCTGGCAAGAATCTTCTAAACTTCCAAAATAAAAATCTTATTTCATGTCAGTTGGCTAAAGGGAGAACTAACATTTCTAACGCTGGAAACAATAATACCCTTGAGAATATTTCCCCCCCCGATAAATAACCAGGAAAAAAAAAACCAAACAAGCCAATGTACTTCTCAATAGTAACTTCCTCACCTAGAAATCCACATGGATATACATGTTCATGTTAATTTCGTAAGCCAAGTTTTCATTTGCTTTGGCAATGATAAGTGCTTATGGCAACCAAAAGTAAGGATGGTAGCTGTGTATTATGGCAAATAATGCTAAATCCAAAGGGATTCATTTGCTAGCCCTGCCCAACAGGCTGCTACCAAGCAGACTGGGTGTATGAAGAGTGCTCTGGGTTGGCTGAAATAACAGGAAGGTGAGATCTCCCTACCATTGAGAGCAGCCTGTTGATTGCCATGGCTCGCTGCTGGGCTTCCATGTGAGGCATATCATTTTGAATCACCTGGTCTGTGATACCATGAGGGAACTGATGGCACAGCTCAATAATCCTAAGGGAGGAGAAAAGCTAGTTTAAAATCATGTTCTATGGCATCCAAAACCAAATCCAAATGGTACTGCAGCCAGAATAGAAGACAGGAAAAAGAACAACTTATAGAAAAAGCACTCATGAATCACTTCTTAGAATCCCAGACTGGTTTGGGTTGGAAGGGACCTTAAAGCTCATCCAGTTCCAACTCCCTGCCACAGGAAGGGACACCTTCCACTAGAGCAGGTTGCTCCAAGCCCTGTCCAACCTGGCCTTGAACGCTGCCAGGGATGGAGCAGCCACAGCTTCTCTGGGCACCCTGTGCCAGGGCCTCAGCACCCTCACAGGGAAGAATTTCTTCCCAATGTCTCATCTCAATATCCTTCTGTCAGCTTAAAACCATTCCCTGTCCTATGACTACATTCCTGGTCACATCTATTGAGAGAACTTGACATCTTTTGAGAGAACTTGATATCTATTTGCCGTGCTGACAAACACGCTGCTGCACCTGCTGGACAAACTGCTTTTCTTCTGTGACAACACTGAAAACGGTGCTCCACTTTACTTTGACGTTGGTCTCATTATTAACACCACAGACTTAAAGATCCCTCTACAGCTTCTCTATACAAAAGGCTCTCACAGGAAGTACGATACTAGCATGAGAGAAAGCAAATACTGATGAAATACCTTGTAAAAGAACGCAGAAAGGCCACAATCCCCCCTTCCCGGAACAGAAAACCTCCAGAGCAGCCGAAAGTGTGACCAGAACTAACCCGCACTGCCACCCAAGCACCTCTCTGCCCTGACACACAACACACACTGCCCCCAACAGCACCGCGCCTCTCCTCCAGACCTATTTCCTGGCGTCCCCCTCACCTCCCTGCCAGCCTCCACACACCCCCAGCGCGTCCCGCCGCTTCCCGGCCCTCCTACCCCCGCTGCCTGCGCGTTCCCCGCCCCGCACCTGCTCTCGATATCCACGGGGTCGGGCACCTCCGGCTTCACCTTCACCTCCGCCATGGCGCGGCCGGGCCGGGCCGCCGCCAGCCGCGACAGCACCACCGGGAGGCGCGGGAAGTTGGCGTCAGAGCCGGCGCGACGGGAAGAAGAGCGGGCGGGCTGGTTGCTAAGGAGCGGGACGCTAACCAATGGGCGGCCGCGCTGGCGGGGCCAGGGGAGGGGCCAAGCGAGAGGCGTCTGTGGTAACGGGGAGCGGGGTCGAGGGGAGGATCCCGCGGGGTGAGCGCGGCTGTGGGGCGGTATCGAGCGGGGTGCGCAGGGCTGTGGGGTGGGCGGGATAGATCGAGTGGGGTGGGAGAGTGGGGTGGACAGGGCTGTGGGGTGGGATAGAATGGGGTGGAGAGGGCTGTGGGAGTGGGGTGGGAGGGCTGTGGGGTGGGATCGAGTGGGGTGGACAGGGCTGTGGGGTGGGATCGAGTGGGACAGGGCTGTGGGGTGGGATCGAGTGGGGTGGACAGGGCTGTGGGGGGATGGGATCGAGTGGGGTGGACAGGGCTGTGGGGTGGGATCGAGTGGGGTGGAGAGGGCTGTGGGGGGTATCTAGAGGGCTGTGGGGTGGGATCGAGTGGGGTGGACAGGGCTGTGGGGCGGCATCGAGTGGGGTGGAGAGGGCTGTGGGGTGGGATCGAGTGGGGTGGACAGGGCTGTGGGGTGGGATCAGGGCTGTGGGGCGGCATCGAGTGGGGTGGACAGGGCTGTGGGGTGGGATAGAATGGGGTGGAGAGGGCTGTGGGGTGGGATCGAGTGGGGTGGACAGGGCTGTGGGGTGGGATCGAGTGGGGTGGACAGGGCTGTGGGCGGGATAGAATGGGGTGGAGAGGGCTGTGGGGTGGGATCGAGTGGGGTGGACAGGGCTGTGGGGTGGGATCGAGTGGGGTGGACAGGGCTGTGGGGTGGGATCGAGTGGGGTGGACAGGGCTGTGGGGTGGGATCGAGTGGGGTGGACAGGGCTGTGGGGTGGGATCGAGTGGGGTGGACAGGGCTGTGGGATGGGATCGAGTGGGGTGGACGGGGCTGTGGGATGGGATCGAGTGGGGTGGACAGGGCTGTGGGGTGGGATCGACAAGGGGCTCAGTAGCAGGGGTCAAGTGTCTGGGCAAGGCTGTGGGGTGGAGTGGGATCAATTGGGGTGGGCAAGGCTGTGGCCAGGACTGAGCAGGGGCCTGCTAGCAGGTGTCAAGTGGCGTGGTCAAGGCTGTGGGATGGAGAAGAGAAGGCTGCGTGGAGACCTCATAGCAGCCTTCCAGTACCTGAAGGGGGCCTATAGGGATGCTGGGGAGGGACTCTTCATTAGGGACTGTAGTGACAGGACAAGGGGTAGCAGGTTCAAACTTAAACAGGGGAAGTTTAGGTTGGATATAAGGGAGAAGATCTTTACTGTAAGCATGATGAGGCACTGGAATGGGTTGCCCAAGGAAGTTGTGAATGCTCCATCCCTGGTGGTGTTCAAGGCCAGGTTGGACAGAGCCTTGGGTGACATGGTTTAGTGTGAGGTGTCCCTGCCCATGGCAGGGGGGCTGTAACTGGATGATCTTAAGGTCCTTTCCAACCCTAACTATTCTGTGATTCTGTAGGATTAAGTGGGGTGCTCAGGGCTGTAAGACAGGATCAAGTGGGGTGGCCCAGATGCTGTATAGCAGGGACAGAGTGGGGTAAGGTGGGGTGGGCTGTGTGGGGGTACGGGAAGTAGGGCCTGACCCAGGAGACAGGGATGGAGCCCAGGCCAGGGCAGGGGCTGGGCATGCTGGGGATGGCGGCAGGACCATTGTGTCCCACCAGCAGTGGGCTTCCAGAAGGCTGAAATGAGGTCCTGTGCTTTTGGTCCAGGTGTCACAAGAGCAGGCGGGTCCTTGAGGAAAGATACTCTCTGCCCCTTTGCATCAGGTAAAAACCCATCGTTTCTCCCCTGCTACGGCATGCAGCCCAAGAAAGTTTAACTGAGAACTGCCACAGTCCTTAACTACTGTTTCGGGCAAGCTAGCCAAAGAGATGAGCACCCACGGGCAGCACTGTGGCCTATGTCAGCATAGCCACAGGCAGAGCATGGACTAACAAACTCCTCCTGTGCTGAATCATTACTGTCTGCATTGATGAATAGCGTAAGAGATGTTTCTGGTGGATTAAAGTGTTGGTTACAGAACAAAATGCTTCTAGTGTAGACATGTTTCCTGGCCCTGAGTATCAGTTCCCAAGATCTAGAGTACATCTTTTTGTACTTATGTATGTTATCATATCCAAATGCAATTTTTCATTCTTAAATTGTGTGACATGATAATGACTATGTAAATTATGATAAATCATGTTTGGCACCTGTTTTATGGGTATATTCTTAGTGCACACAATAGCTGAGATAAGCTTAAGCAGTAGCTGTCTTGCTTTAGCCCTTTCAAGATACCATTGCAGATGGCTGCAGTGAAACAAGAGCCTGGCTCCAATCTGCCATTAGGGTGGAGATACTTCCCTGTTACTCAGTCCTACCATGTATCGTTGATGTATGATGATAAAGCTGTTTCAATGGAATACATAGAAATCAGGCTTGGACAAGGAAGGTTCAAGTGAAATGAATGCAACAGTGCTCATCTCAAGCTTTGTTCACAGTTCTAAAACAGGAGAATAAATTAGAATTGGGATGGTTGTTAGGACCTTGCTCCTTTTCGATGTGAAGATCATGCAAGTATTGATAAGAAATAAGAGTTTAAAGAATCCAGTGTTCTCTCTTTTAAAAAAAAAAAATGAAGACAGGAATCACATTCAAAGTATCTCTCAAAGGATTCTTCTGTTTAGAAAAATTGTTGCCTGCCTTTTTGTTTTTCTTCTCAAAGATCACTGTGGAGAAAAATGACGGCTGGCTCTGTCTCAGTTCCTCAGGTCATACCACTTCGAATCCCTCTTCCAGGGAAGGCTAAACATGAAATAGACACAAATACTCTTGTAGAAATAAAATCAGGTATGAATAAAAGCTCTGACTCCAGGTGAAAGCTTTTCTTATGTGTTCATTTGAAAATTTTAGCCTCTATATTTTTGTTTGCATTAAAGGATTATTTTTATGTGGGAGCATTTCGTTAAGGAACTTACAAAATTAACCAACATGTTTTGATACATCAAATAAACTTAATTTTATGCATTCAAACTATTACTGACATATGAGTTATTTCATATACGTTAGCAGTCTTAATTGCTTCCAAGGTCAGGCTCTTAAGCTGTTGCATTTTGCTTTGACTGCAAAAACAGTGTGTGAAAGTATCACATGCCAGGCTCACCTCATAGGTTTTCCTTCCAATTTTTGAAATGTCACCTTTTACCATGTGAGCAAATACCTTTTCTGTCATCAGAACAGACAAATTGGTGCAATATTTTCCTGCAAAGCCATTGCACAGCTACTTTGTGAAGAGAAATACTTGTTGAGTAACACATTTTTTTCATGGGATAAACAGTTTTGGTCCCAAGCATTCAGACATTTATGGAAGTTGCTTATTTTTTTATGTGAGAAAAATCAAGCCCAGAAGTGAGTACTGTGAAGTGTAGAGCTTGTTTTTCACAGGTTGAGTATAGTTTGACTAATTACTTTCTCTGTGTCTTTCAGATACACCTGAGGTCTCTATTTATTACACTTTAGATGGAAGTAAGCCAGAACTCTTTAGAAAACCTGGCTGTGGAGAGCATAACACTTTTAGATATAAGGGTCCTATCATGTTACCAGCTGGGAAAATAATGGTCAAAGCACTTGCAGTTACAAAGTATGTGTCCTGTTTTATTTCAGTTGTATGTTGGCAAGGGACAGACATCCTAGTCATGGCCTTGATTTGCGTTGTTTAAAGCATTCCATACCTCGTAAACGCCCCTTTCCCCAGCCAGTCTGCAATCAAAGTGATTTGCATGGGTTGCACTGACTTCACTTTCTCATTCACTTTATCAGGTGTTTGTGCAGTTGGATTATCATAGAATGGTTTGGGTTGGAAGGGACCTTTAAAGCTCATCCAGTTCCAGCCCCCTTACACTAGACCAGGTTGCTCCAAGCCCCGTCCAACCTGGCCTTGAACACTGCCAGCAATGGGGCAGCCACAGCTTCTCTGGGCAACCTGTGCCAGGGCATCAGCACCCTCAGAGGGAAGAACTTCTTCCTAATGTCTCATCTAAATCTCCCGTCAGGTTAAAGCCGTTCCCCCTTGTTCTGTCATGGCAGGTATTATGAAAGGGAAAAAAAGTCTTGCTCTCCTCTATTTTCTGCAACACGGGCAAACACTATCACTCCAGAAAGCAGACACGGGAATATCAAGAGTTTTATGTGTAAAAGATGTTGAGGGATTAAAGTATCTGTATGTTTTATTGGTAACTTTTTATCATGTATGTTCTAAACTGAAAACAAAACAAAACAAAGGAGCAGTTCATGAGAGTGTTGCCCAGGATTATAGTTACCAACTTCTAAGCTTGGAAGGGCTCTTCCAGCAAATGAGCCATGTCCATCAGTGATTCACTCGTTGCTGCACATGGATTTGTGAGATGTCTATAGCTTTGTGAAAATTGATTTTCAGGGACTGCAGGGAGAGTACAGTTGTAACAAAGGTGTTTCTGGTAGAGTACAAACAACCAAATGCCCTTTCCTCTGTTGAAGAGGATGACAAGAATCTCCTAAAAGATATCACCACTCAGGTAAGTTTTAGAAGTTGTAACCCTTTGTGTGAATATAAGATGCTATATGTATGATGCAATTTAGAGATTAAACCTTGACTGCCTATACTTTTAATACATTTTATTTCCTCTCTTTAAGCATCTCGGCTGCATTGGTCCTTTTTGTAATATTTAAATTTCAAGAGGACACATTATTTTTTTGTCTCTTTTTTGTTGCTGGTCTTTTATGAGCAGTTCAGATCAAATATTTTAAAAATACACTTAGAATTTAAGCTTTTCAAATGCTTGCATCAAAATAAATACCTTAACCATGTACTTTGAAAATCATCACAAAAAATTATAGCAAGAGGGGATTAGAGCAAAACCAAAAATTTCATTTAGAATTCAAACGGAATTACTTTTTAGGAGAAGAAAGGTGGTGTATTTATTACAAAACCGAAGAAGAATGGAGTCAATGTGGAAATCAAGCCTGCCTGGATTGAAGCACCCCAAGATTTTCAAGGTGTAGTATTGCTTCATAAAGCTGAAACAGGCTTCTGTCTTAGCTGAAAATAGTGTAAAGTTTTCCTCTTGTATCACTGGTAAACCATGGGTAATTCTAAAACCACCTCAGAAGACAGAACATCCTCTGGGAATTCCAATTTAGATTGCTCAATGCTGCAAATAGAGAACAAAGATTACCTTCTATATGTTTCACATTACCTCCTAAAACCATATTTAAATGTCATTCATTCCTCAGCAACATGATAAGGCCCAGTCAGTATTTCCCTTTGTGCCAGAAAGTGCTGTTAAATTGGTAGGATTGCAAATCCTTTGTAGAATTTTTTACTGGGAGTTGCTTGCAGTAAGATTCCAAAATAAATGTACAAAGCAGAAATGAAAGCTTGACCCCGATTTTCTTTATAGATAAAGCCTGTTCCATGGTAACAGCAATGGGACTCTTTAAGAGCAGGGGGTTGTATTAATGTTTACTCATTAATTTTCTCTTCAGAGATGGGTTTCTCTTTGAGCAGACAGGAAGTAAACTGTAAATGGAGTAAAATACAAAAGTAAGCTCTTTCAGAGAGGCATGAGGTTTCATATAGATTAATATCCTGTAATTCCATGCAGTTTATTTGAACCCATAATCTGGATGCCAAATACACCTTTAAATATGCTCAGTTAATTTAAAACTACAAGGGCATGTAATATTCATGTTAAGATATATGTTAACTGCACGAAGTTAATGACAGTGGAATAACACTATTGTAATTTTAGACTTGGAAGCAGAAAGAAAGACTACTCACAGGTCCCTGCAAGGACCACAGCTCCTTGCCAGCCATTCGGAAACAGCAGAGTACAGTGAGGAATCCGTCTCAGCACCACCTATAGACTCATTACAGGTAAGCAAATAGGTGTTGAGGAAAACTGTAAAAGGCTGTCATCAAAACTGAGCTCCAAAACAATACAGATATGAAGAGGTGTGATCATACTCATATAATCTCTCAGAAATTAATGCTTTGGGCTATATTATACAGTACTCATTTAAATTTGCTGGTAATGACATGCTAGAATAGGAAGGCCCAAAGCAAAACAATTATCAGTAAGGACAAAACCAGGCAAAACAAATTAACAATACTTAGATTCCTACTAATTTTCTTCTAATTCATTACTGAATCTGCAATTAGCAAATACTTATTGCTATATCTTGGCAAGTTGACATTTAATATTCAGTAAAGGTGTCTTGGAAGTAAATAGTGATTTATTTTCATTGGAAGAAGCTGTGGATCTTTAATGCAGCTAATGGGAAATCAAGGGTAGTAGGTACTCCTTAAAGCAATGTATTTCAGTGCAGTTTGCCTCAAATAACATCTTTAGCTGATTTTCTACTCTTATATACGTTTTGCAAATATTTGCTTATTCAGGCTAAAGAATAACTTTTATTTCAGTTTGCTAGTTCTCCTGCAGTGACCAGCAGGAAAAGCTTAGCAAGCACACAGCTGTCAAGGATCCAGAGGGAGACAGATTTCCTCAAGTAAGTGACTTCTGGTAACACGTTTGTCCTTGGAAAGTAACTGAGCAATTGCCTTTTGCAACTAAGTTGATAATGCTGTGGGGCTCTGTGAAAATGAGGAAAGCAAAGACAGACTCCGGGTCATAATTGGGTAATATGATCTAGGTAAGGCTTTGAAAATTCTTTCTCTTGCATATAGTTTTATTTACACTTCACCATAGACAGTTATCAACTATCTTATCAGCCTTTAAAAGAATATTCCTAGCACCTGTAGGATCAGAGGAAAAGCTGTCTTTTCAAATTGGAGTACAGCCCTCACTGCTGTAGGTAAAAACTGCTCCTGGGAGTAGTCTCACAGAACTTTAGCATTTGCCAGTATTAGAAGGGTTCTGTGATCTACATCAGCGGTTCCCCATGGTGCAGCAGTGAGGCATGATACAGATTGTATGTCAGGAGACTTCACCTCCATAGCAGCCAAAGAGCTTTCTACCTTGCAAAGCTGTTTATAGTTCAGAACCTCATGTCATGGATGCTGGGGCATAGTCTGATGGACACCACAGCCTGGAAACCGCAACTGAGAAACCAGTGGCCTAAGCCCTGTCACAGCAAGCTCCAGATTATTCGTTGTTATGCAGCAGTACAATACCAAAACAAGCTCAGTCAGTTTGTTCTTATTTTCAGATGTGCCTGCTGCTCTGCACCCCGCCTGTCTGACCCCTTGGCTCACTTCTGTCAGGAATGTGGATGTCCTGTACCACCTCTGCCAGTACGCTGCTTTCCACCCCCTGAAGGATCACAGGTCAGCAAAACATCATAACAATCAACAAATTATATCTCTGGAGAAAACAAATTCTTCAGAAAATTACACCTGTAATGCTGGCAAATCCATTAGTCACTCCTTCGTGGTCCCAACGTAAGAGGGATGTGGAGCTGTTGGAACAAGTCCAGAGGAGGTCACAAAGATGCTCCAATGGCTGGAGCACGCCTGCTCTTGAGATAGGCCGAGAGAGCTGGGCTTGTTCAGCCTGGAGAAGAGAAGGCTCTGCGGACACCTTAGAGCAACTCCAAGTGACTAAAGGGGCCAAAAAGAAATCTGGAGAGGGGCTTTTGACAAGGGCCTGTAGGGACAGGACAAGGGGGAATGGCTTTAAACTGACAGAGGGGAGATTTAGATCACATAGTAGGAAAAAATCCTTTATTGTGAGGGTGCTGAGGCCCTGGCACAGGGTGCCCAGAGAAGCTGTGGCTGCCCCATCCCTGGCAGTGTTCAAGGCCAGGTTGAACAGGGCTTGGTGCAATCTGGTCTAGTGGAAGGTGTCCCTATCTGTGGCAGGGGGTTGGAACTGAACGAGCTTTAAGATCAGTTCCAATCCAAACTAGTCTGTGACTTTATGATTTTGTTCAATACCTTCATCACTGAATCCAATGTAATTCTTAAACAATGGGCAAAATTAACCATAAATTCCTTCAAGTGCCAAATATTTTAATAAGTGAAACAATGAAAAAGTAAACTGTGTTTTATTTGCCAGTGTCAGAAAACATTACCAAATTCAGGTTCCTCTCATCCTGCAAGAACCACCACTGCATCTTCAGGACCTGCATGTGTATCTTATTCCATTGCTAACTAGTGCTTATGTCATTGCTGTGGAAGATCCACCTAATACGCCTGAAACCTTACATGGTGGCATGTGTGGGCATATATGTAAGAGCACCAAGTTTTTAGTGATGCCTGTAACTGTCTTCTCTAAGCTCTTCCCAAGAGATAATAACTTGATCTAACAAGTCAGTGGTGTAATTTTTTTTCCTGTATCATCAGAAAAATGTCTGGATTAATGCTGTAGTTTCAAGTGATGACTGAGAATATTCACCACCTCTTTAGATTAGGTTCATAATTAAGATGATTTCAGCTACTACATTTTATAGTAGCTATTTAATTCTATTGAAAATTAACTTAGTATCTTTCTGGCATATTTTAGTTGTCAGTAAAGTCACTCTTTCCAGTTGTCTTCATATTTTCTCAATAGCCTGTTATCTTTAAGGATCAGTATCAGCATCTGTGGCTCTCAGTTTCTATGTTTCTAGTGACTTTGCTGCTGATGTAAACTCTAACCAGGAAAACACTGAAAATCTCATGATAACCCTTATGACATGCTGTGATGTGGCTTTTTCTTCAGATGGCGCCATGTCTTGAATGCAGACATCTTGTGCCAATGAATACACCCTCTTGCATTGTATGTGAGTCACCAATAGCTCCACAGCTGCAGCCCCAGACCAACATGTGCGTAAAGGTAATTAAGAATAAATCTAACAAAATAGCAGTTTACCTCCTGGCATGCGTTTTTCTAACAGATGACTTCATTACAACCATTGTGCGCCAGCTTGGTTTTGTGTAATTTCATTATGACAGATTTAAGAGTTAGTAGGATTAAAACCACTTTGGATAGAAATAATCATTAAAGGCAAACCACATAAGCTCAGGAAGGCATACTGAAGAGCACACGATGTAGCAGTGTGAATGACAGGAACATGTGCACTTGTGCTCAGGAAAGAGATAGTCCATGATTCTATAATTTCTGGCCTTAGTATTACTAAGCATTTTAAGTTTGTTAAATATATCCTCATTACTCTGCTTACCTTATTTGACCATAAGTGCTTAGCACAGGTTTGCTGGCAGGACTGCGGCAGTGGGTAGATGCTCAAAATGTTCAAGCACAGTCTTAGTGATCCAAAAGTGCTGGTGGTCTCAAATAGACAAAATGTGCCCTACAAAATACTCCCTACCTAAGGGTATGTGGATGCATGTAGGGGCCCTCCTCAACCACTCCAGTCAGGGAAAAGGGTGTGAGAAGGAAAGAGCTGATACTGCATGTCCACAATTGGTAATTATAGACATTGCTCCAAATATGATGTGTTATGGCAGCCCTGATGTAGGTACAAAGGCAGACTTGAACTGTTTGGTGGCAACAATCAAAATAGTAGACTGATGATTCTCAGTTCTGCTGGAAACTCACTGTTAATAGTGACTGTGCTAGGGCACCCTCAGGGGGACAATAATAATGATTTTCCTTGCAGATACTGGACTTTCTGGTTATGTGAATGCAATGACTAAGTAAACTAATACATGCAAAGATCTTGGGGTATTGATGCTGGGTCTCCTGAGGGAACTGTACCATAGTTTAAATTGTCATCAGGAGCCATAGATGTGTGATGTGCAGGCAATATGGCCTTACTAAAACCTGAAGCCCACACACAGACTTTCAGGATCTCTTAACCCTGCAGGGCTGAATAACCACAGCACTTTGTACGATCAAGTCAAATACTGAGTAAAATGTATTCTTTCTCTATTTAAAAGGGCAAAGTAATTTGTCAGGCGTGTGGCACAGGAAATCCTCTTCACCATAAACACTGTGTGACTTGTGAAAGCAGGCTGCCTGAAATACAGATGGTAAGGCTTCTTCCATCGATCACACTAGGCTTAATCAAACCAAAGCACAACATTCTTTTCCTTTGGAAAACTGAAGCCATATCCCTGTGTCCCTATGTTACAAAAACAGAGATTCCCTCCCCCTTGGGATATTCAAGCTCAGTGCTCCCACAGATGAGCCATCACAAACGTCCAGCTAAACATAAGCGTACCTGCGAGTTAAAAATCATCTGATTATAACACAAACATCCCGAGTTCTAAAACTGCCAGTAGCTAGAGGCAAAGGTCTCTTGCACAGCCACTGAGGTGTTATTTCACAGTAAATTTAAGTAGGAAGTTGTACTTACCTAAAATAAACATATGCTTAGTGCTTCACTGGTTGTAGATACTAAGACGTAGATGCATATGTAGTTAGGCATATGCTGTGAATGGTGAGACCTGTAGTAGCTAAGGGAGAAAGTTAAATGCTTACAAAGAATTATTAATAGTAATCAGAAATTTTACTACTAATAATGGTTAATTAGCAATAACCAATAGTAATTCCTGAATACTAATTAGTAACAAATCTGATATTACTATTAATGGCTATTAAATAATTTAGATTTAGAGCATATTTAAACTTGTGCTCCTGTAAATATTATCTTCCAAGTGAACCCCAAAATCACATCAAATCGCAGTTGAGGCCGCAGATGAAAATAGGGCTATTGCCTGTTTGCTTATTTGCTGTTGTGGTGTCTGCAATCAGAATAATTTTCCTGGGGTCTGCTCCTTATCCATATTCCTGATTTGCACAGAAAATAAACAGCATAAGCCCTGAGGCAAAACCCAACAAACCATTTTTAAGACCTCTTTGTCCTAACTATTGGTTCTATAATCAACCTCTAGAAGTTTCAGCTGAAAAATCTGTTTTCTTTTGCATACCCATGTAAGTTAATTGTAGTGGGAGCTAGGGAATATATAACTTGTATGAGGTAAAAAAGTGCAAAATGAAAAAACCCAAACCGACCTTAGGTAGCAAATATCAAAGTGAGAGAAAACTCATTGTCTGAACACACTCTCCCTGCCATACTACTACAAAGAAAGGTACAACGGAAAATATCTGTTGTGTTTTGAGTTGTGTTTTGTGTTTATCAACAGGGAAACCTCCATCTTAATGCTGAGTCTACTTGGGGCCATATTAGTAAACACTCAGTGTAAAAGGACACTGATTGATAAGGTTGGGGTTTTTTCCTTAGTTCTACTAAAAATATTTTAAAATTAATAAATGCCACGTTTTACTGGGGGTTTGTAGTGAAAAAAATAATAATAAATTACAGGTCAGAGCCAAGTCAGTCTGATGCTTATTCTCACTTGAGCAAGCTGCTCTAGTGGAAGGTGTCCCTGCCCGTGGCAGGGGGTTGGAACTGGATGAGCTTTAAGGTCCCTTCCAACCCAAACCAGTCTGGGATTCTGTGATGCTTCTGTGAAATAATTCTTTTAGGTTGACTGTTACCTAATGTTATCAAAGTAGCTTGCTTTCCCTCTTATTTGGCTTGTGACCCTTTTCTCATAAGAAGTATTTTCTCTCTAATTCTTGTTTTGTTTTAATTAGCCCATGTTCGGGGACACCCCCCCACCTTACCACAGCCAGAAAAGCAAGACAGTTTCATGCTCAAAATGCCATCGTGTTAACCAAAGTGATGCCCGTTTCTGTGACTGGTGTGGAGCCAAGGCACGTGCTATCCGTCTTTGTGCTGACAAATCTCTTTCTACTCCTCCGTGACTTCTCTTTGCAAAATTCTGTCAGTTAGTATACAGCTTTTTACTATCAAAGTACTTCAAGCACATAGGATTACGTAAAGAAAAATGAAAGGCTTAGATGACATCCTGACCCCACATCAGTAGGTGACTGGAGGCTTTAGGTATGTAAACAAATTACCATGGGTCAATAAGCATCAGCTCACCTGAGAGGCAATAGCTGTATGTCATACCAAAGTAACTGATCCACCAAAGGTCAATGTATAGACTGACCTAATGCAAGTTTTCCCATAGCTACTCTTTTTCTCTGTGAGCTGAGTCTGCATTAAAGTTGAAACACTCACCTCTGCCTACGTAACCAGTGGTCCTCTGCTGTACTATGGGCACTCCAGGGAGGTGGTGGTAGAACTGGACTGGAAAGGATAGCAGTCAGTATTCAGTATCAGTGCACCAGACTAGTAATTACAGGACTTTGCCAAAGAAAATTAGTATTTGTTTTTCAGTTTAAATAACATACCATAGTGGTAGATCTGTCTGAAAAATGTTTGCCTCCATAGCATAATGGTGAGATATCTGAAAAGTTGGTGTTTCGCATCTACCAGTGTGTTAGCAACCTGTTATCCTGCTTAATATTACTTACCTAATAGCTTCTGATAGTGCTACTTTGCTTCCTTTTAATTCATGCCACTGCTTTTATCATCCCTGAACCATGCATCAGATGTTTCTGTAGTGACAAGTGTTTCATTGGACTTTCCAGCCTGGACCTCCTCCATCCTACTTTTCTTGTTTCAAGTGTGGTACAAGCAATCATCCGTACGCTCGCTTCTGTGGGTCCTGTGGTGTTTACATAGAGCCCCCATCAAGGGTGGGTTCTCCCAACAGCAGTCTCATGGATGCTGGGGACTCACTGGGGGTTTCTGAGGTAAGACACACAGTATTACAAAGCCAGGTTTGAAGACAGCTAAGAGCCTAGTCCACTGCAGGTGGAGATCAGCACAACCCCATTCATTTCCTCTTTGAGACAAGGCTGTGGCCTATGAGCCTGCTGAGGGCAAAAAAGAGAATATGTTTCTACTGAGAACTGCTTTCTGCCAAATAGTAGCTTTAGCCAAAGGCCTTAATCCAGCCTTATTCTAAATAGCCAAGTGAGAAACAATCAGCTTTTCAAAGTCTCAGCTCTTTAAGTACTTTTATCTTACTACCTGTGAATTATTTGTGTCCTGCTAATACAGGGTATTCTTTCACGCACATTTAACACTGTTTTTAAAACTCTGCTTTGAGAAAGAACACAATACTTAGCCAAGGCCAGCTTTTGTCCTGCAAAAGCATACGTACTGCTGGCAATGGTGGAGAGTTTTGCTTTTGCTTGAATATTTGTGTCCAGTTGCATCATTGTTATAGACTGGTAACTAAAATCAGGAATTGTTAATGATCCTTCCTGCTAGCTTTTTCATTCCTGGACAATTCTGTGTACTGTTCTACACAATTTTTGCTTATAAGCCATCTCAATCTATCTAATTATATTACATACACTTTTCCTTCCCCTCCACCCCACACACAGCCTCTTCCTATTTCCTTGCCCAAATCAAGGGCAGAACTAAAAGAAAGAGAAGATAAAGGAACTCAAACCATTGGACTTTTTTACCCATCAAGCAAACTGTTGGAAAAGAAGGAGCTTGAGCTGATTTCACAAAAAGAAAAACTGGAAAAGATGAGTGATCATAAGCCTCTCCTGACAGCTATTAGTCCTGGAAAAGGTTAGGAGTTTTGATTTTATGTGTTCTATACAAAGATGCAATGTATGACCTTGCTTTTTCTGGAAGATTTTATCATCTTGGAATGTACCATCAGTAGGACATTGATTTACATCTTTATAAGTCTGTCTTCCCACCAGTCACTTGTAAATGCAGTGCCTTAGAATTCAGCCACTGATCTCCATCAACAGCTACAACAGCAGTAGATCACAGTTCTTAAAAAATATGATGAGGCTTTTGTATCTGAAGAACATGTTTGGGGTCCTGTTGTGGAATGAATTGTGGAAGTTTTGGAAGTAAAGGAAAGTAAACTAGAGAAAGGGATTCTTAAAGAGGATTACAAAACCCAGGGTTGGTAGAAACCTTGAGGGCTCTTGTAGGCCCCCATCTTCAGGGCCTGCAAAGGTATCTACATCTACATCACTCACTGCAGAGCCTGTCCATTCACAGGTCCTGTATCAGTACTGCAGACAGTTTTGTTTCAGTCCCTGGTTTGGTCAGTTAGTTCTTTGTGGAATCACTTTGCTGTCATTAAAAAGTTTGCAATTTTTAGAGATTTTAGTTTTACTATCCTGGCAAAATTTCAACTTCAGTTTTCAGTTTTTAAAGTCCCTTCCAATCCAAACCATTCTGTGATTTTATGATATACTTAAAAGGCATTTATCTGGGGAATAATTTGCACAGACCAGAATGCTGTATAGGGTAAGTTTCTATGTCTGCAGTTTTCAGATTTGGCTTATTGTTACCTGTTGGTGATCTCAAACCGACTAAAAATCAGTTCAACAACACACAACTGTTTAGTTGTAATATTGGGGTTTGTTTGGTTTTTACTCTTGTGGAATAGTGTGAGACTTCCCTTCATGCACGGCCAGTTTTGATTCCCAATAACAATTCCAAGGCATGGTTTTGTTATGAATAGAGCTCCCCTAAGAATTAATTATAACCTATGGACAAGACAGTATTTAACCTTTTTTAGGGAAAATAAGTTCTTTTAAATCATCCATTGTATGAGAAGAAATGTTAAGCATAATTTCAGGGTTTTTTTCTCCTGTTCAACTCTCTCTGATCAGGTTACTGGAGAAAACAGCTGGATCACGTCTGTGCTCACCTTAGAAGCTATGCTCAGAACAATCTTGACTTCAGAGCACTGATTGGAGAACCTCGAATGGGAAAGGTAGGAAGGAGCTTGTAATATCTTCCTATGGAGCATCATGAAAAGACCGCTGTGGCTGCTACATAAACGCTGGAAAAATAAATGCCTCCCTTTTCTTTAGACCTTGACCTGTTTGTGTAATTTGTCTTGTTTTGTTTTCCATTTTCTGCTCAGTCTATTACTGAAGGGTTTTTTTCTGCTTTCTTTCCAATGGCAGTTTCTCTTCTTTCACCTCAAAGCTGTATGAGAAGCGATGGAAGCAAGAGAGCCCTTACTCAGCTGCTTTTACAGTATCCCACAGCAGGCAATCAAGAAAGAGAGATCACTAGTTGGTCAGTTTAATAAGCTCTGCTAGAAATGGAATTTAGATGATATGCTTGCCTCTGCTCAGGGCTGGATTATACCAGCAGATAGCAGCAATTCTCTTTGGCTATACCATCTACTTCTAGCGTAAACGATACCAGTCTTACAGGAACAGGGCATTGTTTTTCCTACTGGAGATGTAGTCTTCAGGATGTCACTAAACTGCATTAAAATGATTAAAGGGGTGATACCAAGAAGGTGGAAACTAGAGATTGTAGTCCTAGAAGATAGGGCTGGAATGACTGAGAGATCATTTGGTCCCTGTCCTGAGGGAGGATCAACTCTGCCTAAACAGTTCCTGACAGATGTTTGCCTTGAAGCTTTTCAAACTCACCAACAATGGAATTTCACAACTGCCCCAGGCAGTCCATTTCTGTGCTCAATTATCCTTGCTGTTCAGCTCAGCACTGTATTGCTTGCTTTGGCAGCCCTGCTGGGTTAAGGAATTGAATCCCCTCACACTAATTCCTAGGTGCTGCCAGCACATGGGGCAATGTCCTGTGGACTGGATCAGGGACTGACCCAGGCTAAAAATAGCTCTAGAGGGAAAAATAGGCCATTACTGCTCATACAAATGTAGCAGGAAAAGTAACAGAAATGATTCAAAGCAGATGCCAGCTATGTGGGTTTAATGTTGGTTTTGATTGTCATGTGACTTAGAAATATAATCAACTTTATCTCAAAAATCTCTGTTTGCTGCAATATAAACCTCATCAGCTTCATTCCACTTCTTTATAATCCACCATGCACTCATTTTTGTGTAACTTCAATAGTCTTCTTGCCAGAGGTACTTTCTCAGTGAATTGATATAAAAATCAAAGAATCATAGAATCAGCTGGGTGGGAAAAGACTTTCAAGACCATCCAGTCCAACCATTCCCTAGCACTGCCAAGGCCACCACAAACCCATGGCACCGAGGGCCTCGTCTACACGGTTTGTGAACACTTCCAGGGACGGTGATTCCAGCACTGCCCTGGGCAGCCTGTTCCAATGCCTGACTGCCCTTTGGGGAAGAAACTGTTCCCAATATCCAGTCTAAACCTCCCCGGAGCAGCTTGAGGTAGTTTCCTCTTGTTGTGTTTCTTGTTCCTTGGGAGCAGAGCCCAGGCACCTCCTGGCTCCATCCTCCTTTGAGGTAGTTGTAGGGTGATGAGGTTCCCCCTGAGCCTTCTCTTCTCCAGATTAAACACCTCCAGTTCCCTCAGCCATTCCTTATCACACTTGTGCCCAGACCCTCCACCAGCTCTGTTGCCCTTCTCTGAACCCACTTAAGCATATAGAAAGTTAGGCAAGTTTTACTACAGACTATTCCTCTACAGGCTGCTACAACTAAAGCAACAACCATTTCTCCTGGAGCACTAGACCTAAGAGCAACACAGCCTGTCACACAAAACCTGAGTGGAGAATGACTGAGCTTGCATGAAGCATAGCATTATTAAATCTTTTGCATTCATTTGGCACGTCAGTAGTTTTGATATTTCCAGTTACTCTAAATACCACCTGCCCCTTCCTCAGGGAAATGGGAAGTGTTGGTACAATATCACAGTAGGCAAAGGCCACGTGTGATTTGGTGTATTGGCTCCATAATAAACAAACATCATAAGCAAACCTTATTCCTAAAGCTGTTTCTGTGTATTGTTTGTATTAGATACTAACGGTGGCTCTTTCCCTCTAGATTAATTCTGCTACCATCTGTGAGGATGACTATGAAG
This sequence comes from Pezoporus occidentalis, assembly GCF_034315485.1. Taxonomy (NCBI): domain Eukaryota; kingdom Metazoa; phylum Chordata; class Aves; order Psittaciformes; family Psittacidae; genus Pezoporus; species Pezoporus occidentalis. The sequence goes on from NW_026916294.1 coordinate 8,352,118, forward strand.
TCACTATTACACTGAATTATGCTCTTGCTATTAACAAGGTTAGTTTGGGGGGGTGAGGCCCATTGTTAGGCAGCTGATCTAAAGCTGTCACTAGACCAGTGAGTGTAACACCTGTATATTTTAAAATCACGTCAAAACCCTAAATTCTTTTGTTGAGAGGGTATTAACTTATCACTTCAGAGAAAAGAATCTTTCTAATGGCTGAACAGATATCTTTACCTGATTAAGCCAGGCTTCATGGTTATGTTGCTATCATCTTGCATTTCATTAGTTTGCTATTATTAACATTCAGTTTTACTGCTGATGTTTGTTCCCAGCACCTTGAGCTTAGGTGCTCCTTGTCTTCAGTGTGCAAATTGTGTTCTTAAAGAACAAGCTCAGTAATTTTCAATAGTTTGGAGATAACATTTACCAGAACTCCTGTTAACTGTATCAAACACTTGAAATCCCTAGCTCCAGAAGTACCATGTTCTAAAACCCACACAGATTTTTATTCCCAACTTTTCAAAGATGAGAATCCTCCATTTGAAAGATCCAAAATTCAGATTGTATTTCTTGTGTAGAATCTGAACAAGCTTACCTTGCTACGTGATGCCTGAAAAGGTGTATCACATCATTTCACAAGTTAGGAGTTAATCAGATATCTCAAGGGGTAGAACATATTCATTTGGATGAGAATCTTCATTTCATTAGGTGAAATTGTGTCACTTTGTTTTTCTAAATCAAACCAAATACTACCACAAGGTTTAGAAAAATTGCTACATTATTTTGCCTCAAAACAGAGCTCAGTTACATACAACAATTTGTCTTGTGCTCATTTGACACTGATATTGAAAGCCTATATATTTTTTCATCTGCCACACCACTGTTTTGTGCTACTAAGATTATAACAGCCTTAGGTGATACCCTTACTAACTACCTCCATTTGATAATTCTACAGAACATTCATACTAATAAGCCAGTGAAGTTCAGCAATCATTACCTGAGTGCTGCAACAGAAGTCAGAGATGGACAGGATGGCTGTCAGACTAGTCTGGGTGAGTTTGTTTTTCCCCCTGTCTTTATGTAGGCTTAAACTGTAGGTTTAAGCTAACAATAGCGCGTGTCTTTAACATAGTAGAATGCAGCAAACTGTTCTAACTTGCTAACCCATAGAGAGAGAAAGGAATGTTTGGCTGACGGGGGAAGGAACATCACAGGGCTGATAACAACTAAGGAGACAGTAAATAAGACCAAGGCTGCTAGACTTCATGATAGCGGAGCAGCACCCAGCGTGGAGCAAGACTGGAACAGAACAGAAGGAAGGACATTACCACTGCTAACTCAGCACTAGGACCCTGTGGGCATGGTCAAGCACTGAGGTCATTCAGGAAATACAGTGAGGAAGACAATCAGCAACCACCAGAGACCCCCCCACTCAGCATGAAAGGGCATGTCTAATTAGGATGCAAATATTATAATTAGTTCCTGGGAAATCTGTGAATATGCATGAATATGCTAAATGTAGAGCAGCTGTCAGCAAGTAATGGGCATGCTCACCTCTGTAACTGTTCACATGTGCTCACAGCTCTGCAATAAAGAATGCCTGCTTTCTAAAACTCCAAATTGAGTCTGAGAGAGTTTCTCCAACCAACTTTTATGGTAACATTTATGTTAAATGTAGTAGTCAAGAATACAGAAGTAGCTTTTTGAAGGTCAGACACTGAAACATCCAAAATAAAACACTGGCACATTCTGAGCCTACTTAAGTTGATCTTTAAGTCTCAAAATGGCTGAGTTAAGATTTAAGCAGTGTATGGACCCTGTCAAAAACTCATAGAAATGCTTTCTCACTGAAAGACAGCTGAGGAGGCTAGTAAATGCAGTCACAGCTTATAGCAGTGGTTTTGTTATAGTGATAAAACTTCAGATGCTTTGCATATTATTTTACAGTAGGAGTCATAAATAACAGAATCCCAGACTGGTCTGGGTTGAAGGGACCTTAAAGCTCATCCAGTTCCAACCCCTGCCACGGGCAGGGACACCTGCCACAAGACCGGATTGCTCCAAGCCCCATCCGACCTGGCCTTAAACACTGCCAGGGATGTCAGTATTATCTCTGCTTTCGAGCTGTGCCAGGGACTTCAGCTTTGGCACATTTGGAAAACTTAAGAAATGAGGGAATACATTCATTCTAAACCTAGTTTTCAGAGAAGCTCAACTTGCATTTCTGTTAGCATTAAGAGCTCAGTGGTTTTGGAATCTCATATTGGACTTAAGCTTTCATTCAATCAACTAGCTGTGAAGTCAGGATTAGAATTCAGAAATTCCTATGGTGACATTTGACATACTTCAGTTCACATGGAAGTTCCACCCACTTTGTGCTTTCAGTCTAAGAATTTGCAAGAGGCAGCCAGGGCACTAGGAGCTGAGTTCTGGGGGAGTGTCAATAGTGACTGTGACTCCAGACACCCTGGTAGCACCAGCTCAAAGAGTCCATACATGGTGCCTAGTTTCCTTACCAACCTTCCTGCATGTTAGTAGATTATGTCTCTTTAAAATAACAGATGAACGGGTCTACTCTAGGCCCACTGGTTCTTGAGTATCTGGGAGCCAGACAGCACTGAAAAAATCATAAGGTATTTGGTCAAAACAATTCATGACTCCAAGTCAAGCCTGTTGAATAGCTGCAGCTAGTTAAAGAAAAAAGAAAAGAAAGACTAAACCTCCTCAAACCCTGCATCTCATTGAATCTTCATTTCAAAATAGCAAGTTTTTATGAGTGCTTAAGTGTAAACCTTTTGTTAAAACCAGTCTGATCTGCAACAGATATTTCATCACTTTCTCTTGTAGAAAACTGATAAATATTGCTTTGATTTCAACACAAAATTAAATATTTTTGTGGATAAATTATTTCCAGATCTCTCCCCCAAGTTCTTGTTAGGATACTGACTTTGCTTTCAACTAATACTTGTTTTCCTTTCTGGTAGGCAATGATCATAATCTTTTCCATTCAAGAGACAAAATACACAGAACAAAGTCAAGAACACTTATAGAAAAGGAAGATAATCTCCCCGTACGTATCTTCTGCCAGTACAGGAAAACCTCCCTATAGAGCAGCACGAACATGGAGGGCAGCCAAGGGTAAAAATACAAAGGTTTTAACACTGACAGGGGGGTGGGGGAAGTGGACAAAAGTCCAATTTAATATCAAACCTGAACACTGGTAACTGGCATTTATTACAGAACTGGAAAAAACTATTTTCTACTAGAAGCTTAATTACATTGGTACTCTCTGTTTTTTGGATCCATTCTGATTTACTGACACAGCCCTAGGACTAAAGACTTGCAGATTGATTTTGTTACAGGTTTTTCTCAGAAGCAAAATCAAGTGGAGGCACTATTGTCTTCCCCTGACCCTACTGCTTAGCTTGACTCCATAGGACATACCCTTGGCTGTGCTGGAACTACTGTGCACACAGACTGTGAACGAGGCAGAAGTTAATCTAATCAACAAGCTTCGAAGTCAGCTCAGATTTCTCATCAAGCTGAGGTGTCAGCACAACTGAGGGCTAGTTTATTGCAAGAAGCAAGGCTTTACTTCCACTAGAGACCGTATATCTTGGAAGTACTGCCTACTACTATGTCAGCAATGGCATGAAACATTTCAAAAGGGAAATGTACTTTAATCTAAGCTTGGATCAGTTTGCCAACTCAACAGATGAAGTTATAGAGCTTTGTGGTGTGAGTACAGAGATAGAAATACTTGGTCAAGTGACTGGGCTTTCAAAAGGGGAGAAGAATGAGGTAGAAGGCTGAGAAGAAATACAAGGAAAAGCTTTTAGGTTTTGTTGGTTGTTCGCTGGTTTAGGATTTAGTGAATGAACTTCTGTGAGGCAAAACATAACTTGTTTTTTTAAATAAAATACTTTCACAAGTTCTGGAAGCCTCAAACTTTAATCCTCTAGCAAAGAACTTGTGCCCAAATTGAATTTACTATGGCTATCAGATCTCTGTACAGCTCTGAGAGCTGCCTTGATGTAAAGATGATCATTTGTAGATATGTTTACTGAATCAAGACCTCAACAGTGAGATGCTAGCCTGGGTTACCCAACACTTCCTCAGATTTGGAAAGACATTCCCAAAGGAAGGACATGGATTAGTATTACTGAGGGTCAGCTGCACTGCATTCATGCCATTGTGTGCATTTTCCACCTCTACTCAAATGCAGAGTAGGGCCCACCTAGTTGTATTTTCACTGTGTGAAATGCTACTGGCTGTTTTCTGTATTTCCACAGCCAGAGTCCAGACAGCTACTGGACGAACTGGGTCCAAATGGGAAAGGAAGAATCCCCTTGGTAGAACAATTACTTAGTGAAGTAAATCACTGCTTGCTGCAGTTACCTTTTCCAACTCTTTGACCATTTACTGCATGAATATTAGCCTGGTTAGCGACTTTATGCTTAGGAAGCAACATCCTTGCAATACAACTGACTGTTTTCAGATTAAAAGAGCATTTTAGAGAAGAAACAGCCTATTTTACATTTGTATGTGTTTTCTGCAAATTCCTACTTGGACAGTGTGTAAGGCATCCTCCTCATCTCCTCCTCCCCTCAAAGGCATGCAGAATGAAAGATAAATTAATTTTATAGTTTAGGGTCAAGCCCTCTATATAGGAAAAGCAAGCAAACCTCTACCTCTTTGCTGTATGGTAAGGTGCATCCTGACTGCAGGTTCTAGTTTGACGCACTTATTATATACATTTACTCTGGCTTTGAGCTAGAAGACCAGAAATATCTTCAGAAGAAACACAAAGAAACAATACCACACAATTTGAATATTTCTCTGTCCTGAGCATGAAAGTCCATTTGCCAACTTCAACTGGCATAATATTAAAGGCCAGGTTGGATGGGGCTTGGAGCAACCTGCTCCAGTGGGAGGTGTCCCTGCCTGTGGCAGGGGTTGGAACTGGATGAGTTTTAAGGTCCCTTCCAACTCAAACCATTCTGTGATTCTAAAGATGGAAGCTGAAGAAACTTAATGGCTTTTAACAGCTCACCTTCCCTCTCCTGTGTGTGCTAGGGAGCTGACCCAAACTGCACTCACCTTTGCTGTCCTTAACAAGCATGCCGAAGCCATCTCCCTTCTGGTGCAGAAAGGTGCCGACATCAGCCAGCAGTCAGGACCATAAGCAAACACTCATTCTGGTCTTCAGAAGTGTTCCCAAAAAAAGCACTTGTACTCCAATTTTAGAGAGGATTAACCTCTCACCCATCCTCCACACATCTGTAGCTCCTTTCAAAGCCAAATCTGAAAATAACAACCTGCAAATGAGCAAAGAAAATAGTACTCACAGGCCTTGCAGCTGCCAGCTTTGAAGATTGTTCATAATTTCTCTTAGGAAAGCTGCTGTTCTATTCAACTCATTGCCCAATCCACTTCAACTTAATACAATAAACCACACTAAAGCCTACCAAAATAACCTAAATCATCATGACTCCTAATGTATTCTATATCCTCCCATTCATTTGTTTCATTTAATCTGCTAGACCACTTTCCGTGTACCAGCACGGCTTCCCCAGGTAACGGGTACACTGCTCTTGCACCTACACAGGTGCAACAACACTGCTCTCCATGAGGCAGTTCTGCTTGGATCGGAAGGAGAGGAGTGTGTCCAAGTTCTCTTATGGTAAGTGCTGAGGCTGACCCTCTAGCTCGGCTGCAGGGTACCCCCAGTCTGCTTGCAGAGACCTCCCTGGGAATGCTGAACACCCAGAGCCTGCCCAAGGCCCAGCAGTCATCTCTCACAGATCTGTCCCTGCAAGAAGAGGCATCCAGGAATTCTGAACATACCCTGCATCAACATTTATCATTGAATTGTAGAACGGGTTGGAAGGGACCTTAAAAGCTCATCCAAGTTCCAACCCCCTGCCATAGGCAGGGACCCTTCCACCAGACCAGGTTGCTCCAAGCCTCATCCAGCCAGGCTTTGAACACTGCCAGGGAAGGGGCAGCCACAGCTTCACTGGGCAACCTGAGCACCTCCATGGCCTCTCTGGACTCACTCCAACAGCTCCATGTCCCGCTTGTGTTGTTGCCCCCAGAGATGGACACAGGATTGCAGGGTGGGGGGGATCTCACCAGAGCAGAGAAGAGAGGGAAAATCCCTTCCCTCAACCTGCTGGCCATGCTCCTGTTGATGCGGTCCTACATGTTTCTTCACTAACTCCAGTACCTTATTGTCATGGTTTAAGCCCAGTCGGTAACTCATGCAACCACCCCCTCACTTTCCCTCTTCTTTGGCAACCCCCGCCCCCTTCCTGGAGGGGTGGGGAAGAAAGCATGAAGAAAGTAAATCCCATAGGTTAAGATAACACAGTCCAGTAACTTAAGATACAATAAGAAACTACTACTACTACCACCAATATTAATAATTATAAGGGAAATAACAAGGGGAGAGAATATAAAACTAAAAGGGGAAAAGGAAGAGAAAACAATAAACACATGTATGATGTGCTGTGGTATGGAATACCCCTTTGGCTAGTTTGGGTCAGGTGTCCTGTCTCTGCTTCCTCCTCTTGCTTCCTGTGCCCCTCCTCACTGGCAGAGCATAAGACTGAAAAAGTCCTTGATTGGAGTAAGCATTACTTAGCAAAAACTAAAACCATAGGTTTTATCAGCACTGTTCCCAGACTAAAGCCAAAACACAGCACTGCACCAGCTACTAGGAAGGAGAAAAGTAACTGCTACAGCTGAACCAGGACAGTTGGGATGAATTTAAGTAGCTAAACCCTATATGCTTTATTTACAGCTGCAATGCAAGCATAAAGAAGAACACAGAAGGACAATCAGCATATGATTTAGCTGTTACAGCTGGAAACAATGAAGTGATTTCATTGTTCACAAGTAAGCTTAGACAAGGAACAGTGGAAAAACCTGTGAAACCCAGAAACACTGGTCATGTCAGTGTGTGATCGACTCCCCGCAAGATCGAGCTGGAGGCTCTTCAACAATGGGAGCACCTTAGCACACATCCTCTTCTGTCTACAGACTTACCAGCCCTGTACAAACAACTCAGGCCTTCTAACAGCCATGTATTTTCTACAGGATCCCTCCTATTCCTCCCCAGCAGTTCACAACACAATTCTTCACCGTGTTCTGTTCTGACAGATTTCTTTCCAAAATTGTGCAAGAAGCAGCACCAACCAGTCCTTCCAACACACAAGGTCATTGTAAAGAGATCTGACAATCCACTTGAGCAATAGGTGGCTGCTCTGGAGACAGGCTGAGAGATCTGGGCTTGTTCATCCTGGAGAAGAGAAGGCTCCAGAGACCTTAGAGCAGCTTCCAGTGCCTAAAGGGTACACAAGCAAGATGAGTAGCACTGCAAGCTGTACTCTCATTAGCTTGTTTCCCAATTTGAACTTCACAGTGCATTTCGTGCAGGTCATCACATTGCACTAAATTGTTCACCAGAAAACAGAGTAAAAATCACTTTGCTCTTTTACCTTCAACTTTAATTTCTAAATGCATCAACATGAGTCAAAACCAGCTACAAACAGAGGTTTACAAGGATACCAGGCACACTAAGATTTGGCACGATAGACATTATTAGCCACAAACCCAAACCCCCAAAGGACTTTTAAAATTCCCCCCTCTCTTTATTGCCAAATGTATCTGAAAGCATTGGTATTTTCAGGATGAAAACGGAAGTGCCTTCCAACCCTTGCAAGAAACACAAGGTTTGGGGTCTCTAAAATAGAAACAGCCCAGTTTAAAAAACAGGAAGTAAGAAATAAAGCAACAAATAGTAATCCTTAACAGGAAGGACAGGAGAACCCCTGCATGAAAAAGAAATATGATGTATGTAGCCCATCAGATCCTCAAGTCTGCTCCTGACAGGGATGGCCATTCTAGAAGCAGTCCAGGAAACAGCCATCGATCGGAGCAGCAGTGCCAGAGCACACATCAGACAGGTGTTACTAGGGAGCGAGAAGCCACAGGAGCTTAGGAAGCCAAACTCATTATTGCCCGACGCACCATCTTGGCTTCATCACGAACGTCATTCACCTTCCGAGAAATGCCCTTTTTCTGCAGAGAATAAAAATAACGTTACTGTCCCCCACTAAATTTGGCATCGTTCAGCTCTGATGGGAAAGCAGGCTATACTAAAGCCTTGTCCAGAAGACAAGAATGCCCCAGGGGCTGGAGCAGCTCTGCTCTGGAGCCAGGCTGAGAGAGCTGGGCTGGTTCAGCCTGAAGACAAGAATGTTCCAGGAAGACCGTAGAGCAACTTCCAGTGCCTAAAGGGGGGACAAGAAATCTGGAGAGGGGCTTCTGACAAGGGCCTGTAGGGACAGGACAGGGGAGAATGGCTTTAAACGGACAGAGGGGAGATTGAGATGAGACATCAGGAAGAAATTCTTCCCTGTGAGGGTGCTGAGGCCCTGGCACAGGGTGCCCAGAGAAGCTGTGGCTGCCCCATCCCTGGCAGTGCTCAAGGCCAGGTTGGATGGGGCCTGGGGCAACCCGGTCTAGTGGAAGATGTCCCTGTCTGTGGCAGGGGGTTGGAACTGGTCCCTTCCAACCCAGACCAGTCTGGGATTCTACATCTCCCATGAGGCAAAGGCTGAGAACTGGGAAAGGAGACAGAACCCAGAACCCATCAGGAAACACTGAGGCAAGAAACCAGGAGGCCAGGGAAAAGACTACACGACTAGAAACTTGTAAATGACTTTTCCAGCATCACGGGGGTGCGGACAACATCACAGTGCCGCCATGTACATACAATTGCGTTCTTCACTCGCTCTCTATCCAGCTTCAAGAACTCCTGCAGCGTCAGCTTAGACAGATCTTTCTGAAGGGAGATGAAGGCGCAGCGCGGAGAGTGCTTCTTGTGCTCCTCGCTGAAAGGAGCAAAGAGAAGACCAGGAAAACCAAAGGGCAGCAGCTCACAACAGGGCACACTCCACCATTCCCCACCCCGCAACAGGCACCTCGGGAGCCCAGCTCTACCCCGCGGGGGAAGGGGACGGGGCCGCCCGCAGCACTCACAGCGGGTCATCGTCGGGCTCCCAGCCCTCCAGCTCCTTGAAGCAGAAGAAGCACTGCACCACGTCGGGGCCGTTCTCGCTGGGGCAGTGCACGAAACCTGCCGCCGCCATCTGCGAGCGGAAGCAGGGCGGGAGGAGCCATCAGCCCCCACCGCCGCACCCCTGCCGCAGCCCCGCTCCGCTCCGCTCCCCCCGCCGGGCTCACCCGCTCGGGCGTGCAGGCGCAGCCCTCCACGAAGGGCCAGTTGCGGAAGGTGGCGGCGCGGGTGCAGACGAGGTAGGAGCGCCATTCCTCAGACATCCGCAGCTCCTCGGCCACCATCGCGCTGTTCAAATGGCGGCGGGCAGGCGCGCGGGGCACGCCGGGAGCGGCTGTTGGGCGCGGGGCACGCCGGGAGCTGTAGTCCCGGCGCTGAGGTGGCGGCCGCGGGCCCGCCCTGCGCTGCCGGCTGAGGGCAGCGCCCCGCAGCCCCCGGGAGCCACCCTGCGGTGCGAGCCCTGCTCCCCAGCACCGCCCTTCCGGCCGTGCAGAGGGGTGAGCCCCGCCGGACACAGCGCTGCTGGCAAGGGCAGGCAAGAAGCAACCTTGTCATTCCCGAGGAGCCTGAGGTGTGCGGCTCCAGCGTTTAAGAGGGTCTTGGAGAGAGCCCAGAGGAGGCCATGGAGATGGTCTGAGGGCTGGAGCAGCTCTGCTCTGGAACCAGGCTGAGAGAGAGGGGCTGGATCAGCCTGGAGAAGAGAAGGCTCCTGAAGGGGAGACCTTAGAGCAGCTTCCAGTGCCCAAAGGGGCTACAAGAAACTTGGAGAGGGGCTTTTGACAAGGGCCTGTAGGGACAGGACAAGGGGGAATGGCTTTAACCTGACAGAGGGGAGATTGAGATGAGACATTAGGAAGAAATTCTTCCCTGTGAGGGTGCTGAGGCGCTGGCACAGGGTGCCCAGAGAAGCTGTGGCTGCCCCATCCCTGGCAGTGTTCAAGGCCAGGTTGGATGGGGCTTGGAGCAACCTGCTCCAGTGGAAGGTGTCCCACAATTGGATGAGCTTTAAGGTCCCTTCTAGCCCGAACCAGTCTGGGATTCCATGATATAGTGTGAGCCAGTTGGGAAAGGGATGCTCTAAAGCCTCCAGCACAAGTCCATCAGGGAAGAGGACAAATTTGGCAGTTTGACCTTTTTTTCCTGTTTTTTTACATTCCATAAGAAGCTGCCCTGGGTTTCCACACTGACAGAGGAGCACAGCAGGAAGGGTCCTGCTAGGCAGGACCCACACAGAGCTGCTCCCACTCCCCCGTGGCGGTGACCGCCTGTTGTTGGCACAGAGCGCTGCTCTTCCCTCCCGCGGGCAGCAGGAGTGGCTGAGCTCAGTGTCTCTGCCTGGAGAAGGAAGCGGGACCTGGCAATCTGGCTCCCAGCCACGGGGGCAAGAGGCAGCTGGTTCTGCGGGGAAGAAGCAGCTACTCATCCATCACAGCAGCAGGGGCTGGGTTTCCTGCGCGGTCCAACGTGGCAGGCAGTGTTTGCTCAGAGATACCTCCTCCAGATTATCTCCTCCCAGGTTACCTCTGCGGCAAGCTGATGTGAGGACAGGAGTCAGAGATGAGGGATAAAGACATCTGAGCTCAACTGCTCCCCAGGAGCTCATCCTTACAAGCAGGTGGGGCTGTGAAGAAGCACATCCTTACACCACAGGTGGCAACAAACAGACCAAACTCGTGCTTCTTCCCCCAGACTGAATCTAACCTGAAAAGAGGCATTCAGCACCTATGCGGGCAGCCTCCGGACTCTCTGGGAAGAGACTTCTCTTTCAAAGTAAACTGCAAAGTATGACTCCTACAAAATTACTGACAACTATGCAGCATGATCCCAGTATTTACCCAGCTCAGACACTGTAGATCAATGGGCATGATAAAGCTGACCACAGTAGGCAGCTTCCTGGTTGTGAAGTATCAAAGCTCACACAAGCACATGGGAAGGTTCAGGCTTTGCTGCCTTACTAGGACAGGGTGAGGTCCCACCTTTATTCTGCAGGAAAACTTTGTTCTGCTAAACTGGGATGTGTTTGGCAATTGTAATCGCTGCTACCGTCGCTGTGCAGCTCAGGGAAGCGTGGAGTAATTGTGTCCTTAAGCGGAGTGGATGCTGGCTTCTCAATCACAGCTAACATAACTCATCATGCTGCTCTCCACAGCCTGACATGGAGGGAAGCAGAGGGCTGAGAGCACACAATTTGTTTCCCCATGTGCCTTGGAAGAACCTCATCCGTTGCATTGAAAACCAGCTGCACGTGACTGTTCAAGCAGTGTGGCCTTAAGCTGCTAAGCATTATTCATCAGTCAGAATCCTGGGGAAGAAATGTTCTCCTGAGAGGAGGCTGGAAGTGGTCCCTGTGCAGCCACAAACGACATCTGGAGCTGCAGCAGCTATCTTACAGCTACTCCAAAGGCTGCCTAATCCTGGTGCCGACCTCGTGAGGGCAGGCATTGCTCTCTGGCAAGGCTGGGTGTTTCCCCAGGGCTGCCAGCTCCTATCAGATCACACACCTGACTTCACATGCTGCCAGTTACCAGCCTGGCCTCAACCTCCTGTCCTCAGAAGCCTCTTGTTGGAAGTGGGGGCTGAATTCCTGCTCCCTGAACAGTGCCTCTGTGCTTACCCATACAGCCAGCAGAGCAGAAGAAATCACCTCTTACAGACAGTGTGAGTTGCTGAGAGGAGGTAACACACAGATACCACACCAGTGTCCTACACCAGTGAGGTAGACTTCACCAGTGTCCTTCAGTCCTGGTTTGCTGGGATCCCTTTGCAAGTCTTCTTGGGTCACAGCTATTCAGCTTCACCCAGACCATCAGCAAAGTGATCCACTAGGATCAACAGGGAAGGATCTCACAGTAAGCAATTCAAAGGCATGCCCCATTTTCACAGGCAGCGCTAAGGAACAGGGCGTGCAGTTTACAAAAGCACGTAAGATAACACTAAGGGATCAAAACTTAAGCCTACGGCCCCAGGAGTGTGGGATACAACAGGTATAGCCTTTAACTGGCCAATTTCCCAAGAAATACAAGCGAATTAGCAGGAATCCCAGTGCTGTTCTTACACCTTCTCTACTTGGCATTTTCCCTCTGAGAGACAAAGCCACGGAGGTATTAGCATAGAACAAGCAACTGCTCAAAATCTTCATGGCCACCTTTAAGAACATGATGCAGAACATCACGTTCATCTCATCTTCTTCAGACTTTATCTCCTCCTCCTGGCTAGCAAGGAAACACCCTGCTGGGGCCTGCACGTGTGTGACTTCTGTGTGGGTGCCCAGTAAAGGAATAAAGGGTTTCTTGCTATCTGCTGCCCATACACAGGCTTTGCATCCTCGAGTTTGCCAGATTTCAGTGAAATAAGCTGATGGAGACACAGCTTAACAAGCAGCATGACTACAGGTAGGATTTTCCAAGGGAAGGGCTTTAATTCCATTCATAAAGACAGATATTTTTTTCCTTCCAAGCACAGCTAACTCAAACATCAGTAACACTGAACTTCACACAGTCATAAAGCAGGCAGAAATGTGCACAGATGTTAGGGCACGTAACACTTGGATGGGTTCCTTTCCCCTCCCACTAACACTGTTTTTGTTTTGGTGATGATGTACATAGGCTACACAAAAACACACTTTGTGTGTCTGTCTCTGCTGTTACCAAAATGAAGACTTCATTAAGGCAACTACTACTACAGGCAGGTATACACAATGGATTAAGGATAAAGAAGTCACATTTCTTGTGCAGATCTCTGTAAGGCTTGATGTGGAAGGACCAGAACAGTGAATGTGAATCGTACTGAAAACGCACAGGCTGACCTTTGGTTAGGCAGCACACTGCCTGCTTGCTGTTCATCTGCAATAAAAGTCAGGGAGAGAGAGAAGCTGCTAAACTGTAAAAGGACTAATCCCCACTACCACAGAAACTGTTTCGGGTTTGTGTTCTCTTAATTCTTGCTTCTTCCTATTTATTCTTTGCTCTTCTCTTATACTTACAGCCATGAAATCCCAGCCAAGATGCTTCCAGAAACTGGAACTGGCCTACCTCTACCCTTCCCTCCCTCCAAGCTGCAGATTGCTTCTACAAACCAGAGCCTGCATTTCAGCCGTCACCACTGACTTCTGTTCTGGGTTTCTTCTAGCCAGAGCATCTGTAGCAGGAGGAGGTGGGTGCTGGAGCTGCAAGGCTGGCTCTGTGGTTAGAGGTGTGCCCAAGGGGCTGATGTGCAGCAAAACCCGCTTGACATCTTGTTCTGAACACCAAACACTGGCACTACAAAAACTTCACAGTGAGCACAGGGCCAACGAGGGAAAAGGAAAGGCAGGCAGTCGTGAAGGAGTGGGAGACACACACCTCACAGAGCCTCACACTGGGGAAGAACAGGACTTCACACGCTCTTCATTATTCCTAAAGCATGGTTCCAGCACTGCTGTTCTGGCAAGTGCAGAGCTTTCCTAAAGAGCGCTTCCAGGTAGGGGCACCAGGAACTTGTTTCCCTTCACGGATTCAAGACACGGTTCCTAACAAAGCAATCAAATCACAGAAACACCGGATGAGTTAAGTTCAGATGTTCATTTCCCATAAACCAACCCCAAAAACCTGTGGCTATTTTTGGGCAGGTTTCAAAATTTGACACACTCTGAAGTGACAACCGTTTTTTGTTTGGGGTTTTCTGTTTGACAACGAGGCTTTCCAAAATAACAGCGGCACAAAAACTCCCCATAAAGAATTTCAGTCTTCCAGTGGTTTCAGCAGGTCCCGGTTGGCATTTCCAGGCCTGTCCCCTCGGAGCAATAGGAACAAATCCTCTTTTTGCAGTTTTATCACACAACACGGTTGACGTTCAACGTCCTAGGGATAAAGGCGTCGGTGTGCTCCAGCTCTCACATGGCAGCCAACATCCTCCACTGAAAGCCGTGGCAGTTCTTTGCTTGACAGACTGGGCTTTCCACAGCCCCCCGACACGGATCAGCGCCGCAGCCTGAGAAAGAAGGCGTGCTTGCACTCCTTGCTGTCCAAGGGGTAGTATTTGTCATAAAAATCCAAAATGTACTCTTCAGTCTTAAATCCAAACTTCTGGTAGAGCAGCATAGCAGGGTTGCTTGCAGAGACGTGAAGGGTTACGTCTTTGCCCATGCAGGTCTGCCAAGGGAGGAGAAGGGGGAGAAAAGAAAGAAGTATCACAGCAACAGAATGAGACAGCCTCTGGGGGAATGCGGAGGTGAAGAGATTCATCAGTTCAGGTATTCAGGTTACTGAGGAAACGTGAGAAAACTGCAGGCCCCAACACAGAAGTTACCACACACAGCAACAGCAGAGGGAGCGCTGCTGTTCCTCCGCTCCTTTGTTTCTGGGAAATGTGGAATCCTCGACGATGAAAGCAGGCATTTGGATTATAATTTGTCAGCTTTCCATTGTCAATTGCTAAGTGATTGTTAATTAAAAGCAACCTCAGTGCACAGCAAAGGTCTCTAATACTTATTAACAATGGCCTGAAGAAAAGGCAAAACATGCCAGAGGATCAGGTGCCCCACTCCTCCCCTGTCAACAGGGCCGAGCTCCTGGGACCAGCACACCTCTGGGCCGTCACGCTGGAATTCCTGTCTATCCCACCCAGCTCCTCTCCCATCCTTCAGGGCACAGCACTCCTGAGAAGGCAGGGAACTGAGTTCAGACAGCAAATGGCACAGCTAAAGTTACCTAGAAGATCCCAGATTACTCTAACCAGCAGCTCTCTGATAAAGATGCTGATATAATAAAGCTTTCCTGCTTTCATCTAGTGTTTTAATAGCATTCTGTGTACACTATTGTCTACGTGGGAACAGCACCACCCCTTAGGAAATTTCCAAGGTAGATCGTTTAAAGGGAAAGCTCTCATAGGGATTAATGGGGGGAATATAATCAGGAGGCCATTTTGGGGAAGGGAAGTTGGAATGAGATCATTAAGAAGATGCAGTCTGGTTCTCTGGGCCAGATGCATTAGAGGGTACCTTCTTACAACAAACTCATCATCAAGGCACCATTTACATCAACACATTTCCTGTTAGATTATGCTGTTCCTAAGAATTCATCCCCAAACTCAGCACACTGATCCACTGATCCGGTCATAGAAACTGTTAGGTTAGAAAAGCCCTTCAAGACCATCCAGTCCAACCGTTCCCCAGCACTGCCAAGGCCACCACTAACCCATGGAACTGAGGGCCTCATCTACATGGTTTGTGAACACTTCCACGGACAGTGATTCCAGCACTGCCCTGGGCAGCCTGTTCCAACGCCTGACTGCCCTTTGGGGAAGGAATTGTTCCCAATATCCAGCCTAAACCTCCCCCGGTGCAGCTGGAGGCCATTTCCTCTTGTCGTGTCCCTTGTTCCTTGGGAGAGGAGACTGACCCCCACCTCACTACAACATCCTTTCAGGTATTCAGAGAATCACCCTTAATCCCAACAGTGTATGACAGTGACTCTTGCTACAGAGAGCAGACCTCAGTGTTAGCCCAAGCAGGCTGTGAAGCATCACCTGCAATCTGGGGGGTCAAGGAAAAAATGGTCAGAAGAATCATTTCTTCTCCTCCATGATTAAAAGCCTTCTACCACTGACAAACAGTTCACAATGGAAAAATAAACCTAGTGTGAGCCAAACATACAATGGTGATCTCTCATTGCGAGTGAGCCTCATCAGCCTTAAACCTGCCTGGCCCCCTCCTCAACATAGAATAGTTAGGGCTGGAAAGGACCTGAAGATCATCGAGGTCCAACCCCTCTGGCGACTTTATGCTATGTACCTGCAAGCAGAATTGGGTTAATTGGCTGTGATATACCCTACAAAAAGCTGTGATGATTTTCTGTGGCTCGCTTGCCAACACATCCCAACTCTGCTGGAGAGACGTGATCCAGCTGCTGGATCCCTGCAAACCTTGGCACACTGCTTGCGCCTGTTCTCACCAAGTGCTGACATCTCACATCAACAGACAACAGTTGAGGGAGATTTACTTAAACACTTTACACAGAGATGCTTGGGAAACTGAAGGGGTGAATTTAAAGCAGATTGGTTCATGCCCTGCATCGACACATAGAACAAAGAGAGGTGGACACTGCAGAGAGATGTGTAAGAGTTACCCTCAGGTGGCCCAGAAGAGCCACCCTCAGTGGAATCTGCTTTTCCAAGGTACAGATCACTGTTCCCAAGGCTCTACCAGCACTCTCTACCTCTCTCCAGCCAAATGAGTACGAGGAAAAACAGTTTGAATGGCGAGTTTATGCTAGTGCAGCTCATCTGGAGTAAAACAAGTTAAGAAATGTTTCGTATCGGCAGCTCTGCCAAGACTATTCAGGGAGTGGTGAAGCTGTGGGTCCTGAAGAGGCACGGTTTGGCTGCAAACAGGACATATGTCTGCATCCTTACTCAGAATTAAGCTGGATTTCCTGCTATTTAATTCAGTAAAGTGACTGGAATTAAGGCCGCCTGAATAACAGTATTCACACAGAGATTTAATGAAGTTTAACTACTTTAATTCCACCTGTTTAGTGAGCTCCAACTAATTTTCCCAAGTATCCCATGGAACAAAGCCCAGTACAAGCTAGTTTGAACAAATTTGAATGAGGTTGCGAACACTTATTCTTTATCTTCAATGCAGCTGGATTTGAACCAGGGTATTGAAAGCGAAAGAGAATGATTATGATCAGTAAGTGATTTAATGCAACGGCCCTGGTCACGGAATAAACATCCAGGTGCAGCCAAGAAAGCTGCAATAGCTTCTAACTGAACCTCCCCATATGATCACATTTTCTCCCTTAAGCCCCAAATTTATGGTATTACTGTTATGAGAACTGTTGAGCACTGAAGAACACAAAGCTAATCCCAACAAAGCCTGCAGCATCTCACTAGCTCCCAGGACCTGACCTGTATGGTTATTCTATTAAATACATTGTAGTTTCTATTTTGAAGGGATTTCTCCCCATAGGACATGGGCTGCTGACAATGTGTGCGATGTAAGCAGAAGAAGGGCAAGGGGAAGAGCCAGAAGGGAAGAACACAACACTACTTACTCTAATATTTGCATGTGTGCACACAAGGAAGGAGGGAGAGCCAGTTCTTTAGCAGAAACATGGGACTTTTTCATTACCTGAATAAGGTGGTAAATCATGAAGGTTGCAATCCCAGCCCTTCTCCACTCAGGGTGAACAAACAGAAAAGAGATGTAAGCTTCATTGTATTTCACATCTGGCACCATAAAGCCAAAGGCAATGATCACTTTCTTGTAAAGGACAACAACACTGAAGTCTGGGTACTGCAGGCATTCTGACAAATCAATTCCTATGGAGAGAGAAACAGCAGATGGAAGCATTGCAAACAAAAAGTGTCACACTTGCATGGAAATTCAGGGGCATAAGGCCTTTTAGAAACATTCACTTGATCCCTTCCTTTCACCTTAATTTCAAAGCTCTGATATTGAGAGATGCTTCAGCAAAACACACAGACAAAATGAGACCTGCTTACTAGTGGGGATTCTTGCACAGAGAAATGAAACAGAGCTGATTTTCCTCCCAGACGACTCGAGGAGGAAACTAACAACTCGAAAGCACCTTCTCTCAAACAGTATGGCTTAAAATAAAGATCACACGACCTCAGCATCCAGCTCATCTTCCTTAGTTTGTATTGTGAGCTGTATCAGCAGGCTCTGCTAAGCACCCAGTTCTAAATATGCATGTGGATAAAGGTACTGGCATGTGCAAATGTTTGCTGGATTGGGTCCTAGCAAGCTTGTGCCTCTTGCCTGGGGCTCTTAAGGGCTGCAGTAAGATTAATGATAGGGGTTTGGTTCTCCATTTCACCTGGGCTGGGCCAGCACCAGGTTGATGTACACCACTCCTATGCCAGCTGCCAAGGACCTGCCTGCAGACAAGCAAAGGGGACTGGGCTGGTTTAGAGTGCATCTGCCTGATGCACCATCCTGTTCCTCCTGCAAACTCTCTCCAGATGCAGCAGACATGAAACTGGGCTTCAGCTTTGGTAGCACAACTGCCTAAGGTAACCTGGCCTTGATCTTCTGCTGCCTCCTGTTGTGCACACTCAGCTGTTTGTGGAGCTGCACTGTGAACCTGACCACAGCTTTCTCTGCTATCAGAATAGATAGCAGCCTGGCAGCACTCACACAGCATGTCAAGGCCAAGCAGTGCAGTTCAAGGCACAGAAGACTGCTCTGTAATTTGTGTGGACAGGCCCTAAATGAGGTGCAATACATAGCAGAGCTGCTCCAAGAATGTTAGTTTCAGCCTCAAATTGGCCATCACAGATCTATTTGGGATAACAAAGCAGCACAGTGTGTTTTCCTGTAATGTTTATTATCACTCCTGATGAGATGCAAGACTCCATAAGGCACCAGGCACAAATAAGGGAGTAAGCTGGGAGAAGTGAGTGGGAGGAATCGATTGGCAATAGGGAGCCATGTTAATTATCTCAAGGCTGCAATTGACTGTGAAGTGCCTCACAGCATGTCTGAACAGGAACCCTGCATTGCCCTGAGCACGCTGGCGTCTATGGAATGGTGCCGTCCCCTCAGCACGCAGTTATTCCTGTCAGAAGATGCTTAGCTCAGTATGGTTTACCACTTGTCTGCTGGGGAGATGTTTCCCGTTAGGGCATGAAGGCACAAGATACCGTGAGAGACAAGGGGGAATCTTGCTTCACATCAGCTCATTTGCAGTAACTACCTGCAAACTTGTTTCTGCCTTGTGAGAAACAAGAGCAGCTCTGACAGGAAGGATTAGGACAGGCGGAAGGACTGAGGCCTGGGCTCACCACACCTGGTGAAGCACCCAAAACTTAAGAAATCAGTCAATTACAGCATCGCTTTTAGAAGGCAACTGAGCACACCTAAGGAGCCACTTACTGACCATAGCATCCCCAAGCACACATGCTTTGCATGGCTAAACTTAGGTGGAATTACAGCTATTTCTCTGAACAGTGCTTTCTGCATATCCCACCCCCCTCATTTGTACCAGCCCCTTGTGGAGCTAAACCCTTTGTATCAACAAAGGCACTGTGCTTTATCTCCTGATGTATCAACCTCCTTGCTCACCTCTCCTGCTAAAACACAACCAAGGTGCAACAAATCATGTAATCCCAGCCTCAGAGAACATACACCATGGAAGAGATCCCGATTCCCGTTTGAAGGCCGATGGGAGTGCCAGCTTCTGATTTACTGATGAACAGTTCACAGTCAGGTGGAACACACCCACGCTTCTTACATGAAATAAAACAGGGTGAGTCCTGAAGAACTTAATGAAGGTGCAACCCAACTTGGCCAGAACTTCAAATGCATTATCAGAAGAGGAGAGACTGTGACAAAGGGGTTCAGCCTCCCTTGGGACTGCAAGCGAGCTCCAAAAAGCTTGTGAAAGGGAAGGTACTCCTCCTTTTCTCCCCCACAATGGTACAGTTTGGGCAGTGAGTAGCACAAAGAGCACCCATCCTGACTGCAGCAGGAGCACTGCTGAACTACAAGCCCTGTTGAATCACTATCTGCTGAATCAAAACACAGAGCAAACAGTTACTTGGAAGAAAGGTGTGTACTGTTTGTACTGGGCTTTTCTAATTAGTCTGCCATGCTGTTTGCTGATCACAAGCTGATCCATGCAGTGCATGAACATCACCATTATTATTTCAGGAGTAAAGACTACAGCCTCATAACTGCCCCCATAAAGGGCAGACGCTGTCCCCAAAGAGCCTAAGTTCAAGAAGACACACAAAAATCAATACCCAAGCTTTCCCTTACCTTGCAAATACTGAGGCTTGAAGAAATAAAGGACACCACAGTAAAGCTTGCGGTTTGAAGTGTAATTCCTAAATTTCATTCCAACATACCCAGCTTATGGTTGCTAGGAAGAAACTTTCTCATGAAGCTAATGAGCAGTAGATCTCTGGTATAAAACAGCCCCAATTGTTTCACTGGATGCCTAGTTTTCCCAACTGACTACTCCTATTGCCATCAACAGTGTTACCCAAAACTATCTATTTCTTTAAGCAGTGTGCTAATTCGGGCCTAATTGCCCAGTTCTAAATGATCTCAAAAGACAAAGACACCAAGCCCACGTCTCCATCTCAGCTGCATTCCTAGGACATCAGATAATGGTTTTCTAAGAATGGAGCCAGACACCAACTGAAGCAAAAATGAGCCCAAGAATACTCCTTTCTGGAACAAAACCACTTCCTTCTTTGAAAACCAAGCACTGAAGCAATCTTACCAGGCCAGAAGAATTCATGGCACATGGAGTTTATAGTGGGGATGTGATTAGGGCGAACGTAGCAGTAATCGACGGGTGCTTCTGGCTCAGCCTTCCAGTTGAGATCATTCCTGTGCGGATACGCCCGGATTTCTGCCAGCAGCTGGAGTTTTGGGGGCTTTGTCTCATAATCACGCCTGCCAGTAACATGAAAAGCAAACACAAAACATGAGTGAGCAACAGTAACTGCCGCTGAATGGGTTCTGCCCATGAAATACTTCCTGACACGCTCAACTAGGAACAAAAGGACAGATTCTTCGTTCAACTGGGAAAACAGCACCCAGCTCAGCAAAACCGCCCTTGTGTCAGAGGCCAGGACATGTTCTGGATTGCAGCAAACCAAGCCAGCCTCCCCTAACAGGCAGGAGCAAGGAAATCATGGTTCTGACCCAAAAGCAGGTGCAACTTGCACTGCAAGACTTCCGTGACTCCCTCTTTGCCCTGCATCTGTTCTCTCTTGGAGATTCCCCTTCCCAGTGCACAGCCAGCTCAAATCCTCAGCTAACCCAACCACTATCCCTTCAGGGTTACGACTGGCTGTATATGGATGAGCAAGGAGCACTGGCCAGGGTGTCCCCTCTGCGGACTGTTGGTTCATAAGCCAAGAGCAAATTCAAACTCAACCTCTGACCAGCTGTACCTGATGTAAGGTTTCAGCACACGGGATGTGTAAGGACTGACGATGCTGTGGTCTGTCAGCAGGTCCTCTGAGCCTACCAGTCGATACAGGAACTTTGTGGTCTGCTGTCGATAGCCCTTCATGGCAGGCAGCATTGTCTGTATGTACAAAAACAATGCAGAACATCTCAGGAACATCAGTCAATGACTTAACACAGGGGAATCACATCAACAGAGGGGGTATAAGGGCCTCTCAATGTGACCAGATGGACTGGAGCCACAGCATGATGGTCCCACCTCAAGAGGACTATGCTTGGCACTCTTGGATTCAGCACCCAAACCTACGAGCCACACACATCACTCAGAAAGGCACTGCAAGTGATCTTCCTCCTATATCACATGAAAGATCAACTGCTTATTTGAGTGCTTCCAGGCCTCCGCCATCAGTGTTTGGGCAGGGCTGGAGTACAAATACATAGACATTTGTGGTGCTGACACTGACAGACAGCTGTGCTGTACGAGCACGTCCCAGGAAGAAAAGGGCTTGTGACAGCATTGGTGGGGACACAGCCCCAGGTCAAAATGACTCTTGTTCATAACCCTTTTCACTTTGGGAGTCAGATAATCTCAAGGTGACACTGCCAGCTGTCAGTGCCAAAAGGTCACTTAGATTTAGAAATGCTCACCTGGTATCTGTCCAAGATCCTGAAGTCCTGGCTAGTAGTTCTGTATGTTGCTTGCCCTAGTGGGGACCTGGAAACACCTCCTTCTTTGGCTCCATAAATCCCATCAACCAAGAGCAATGCAGCGTTCACAACCTGGTCCAAGTCAAAGAGTGGCAGCCCTCTTTCCCTCTTGGCCTGCCTGACTAACAGCTTGCGCCTCAGTCTCCGGGCCTCCGGGGTCATGCTCATGGCATTGGGACAGGCTTCCAGTCTCTTCAGCAGCAGCTTTTCCTCATAGATGCTAACAGAGGTGTGCTTGGGAGCTCTGGGTTTAGCATCCTTCTCCAGCTGCGGCTTCCTCTTGTCTCGTCCCCTCACCTGCAGCGATGAGTTTGACTCTTCAGGATCTTCACTGTCACCTTCCATCCTCTCTGTTTTCTCTTCCTCACTCTCCACCTCTTGCTTGATTTGTTCAACTGTCTTCACTTTTTTCCTACTTGCTATCACAGTGCCAGCACTGCCTGTCCCATTGGGAGGGGGCACGTACTCTATTCCCGGGTCTATGACTCCATCTCCTTCCATCTCCTCATCATCTATTCAATAGAGAAAAATTACCCTGGTTAAAAATGTAAATATCAAAGCCCCATTTCAAAAAGGCTGTCACAGGACATCTCACAGAATGGTTAGGGCTGGACCTTAAAGAGCACCTATTTCCTCTCTACTAAGGAGAAACAATGCAGGTTTACTCAACACACTCCACATGTAGTAGTATATGTACAAGTATATGTAGGTCTTACATACTTCTGGCCCTCCTGATTCTGGACAGGAGAAACCATCTGGAGTCCAATTTCAGGACACCTCCTCCTAAGGTGTCTCGCAGTTTGGCATCTGAAAACATAGCACTCCTGAGCTGCAAGCTCAGGCTCTCGGACAAACGTTGAATTGCTGACAGTTCCTGAAGACTGGGGATCAAATGGTCCAGCTGGTGAGATGTATCTTCAGTGAGCATAACCTGGAGAAGTTCTGCTTAATCTGAGGGAACGATTAGAAGTTACTGAAACACAGGATTTGTCCCTCTACAGAACCTGACTATTCTTCCTTCCATTCATCCTTCCATCCATCACTTCCACAAAGAAGTGCTTTATTCTCTACTCTACCAACTAGATTGAGGTCTGGCTCCTTAAGGAACTAACAGCATTCAGCCTGCATCACTGCAACCCAACTAGAATCCAACATCTGTTAATTGGGATGCTCGAACTTATAACACTACTGGAACTACTGCCATGAGAATAACATTTCTGCCATTGAAAACCATTACAGACAAAAACAGAGTTGCTTTCTAACAGTGTAATCTGTGTTGCAGCAAAATGCTTCTGCTGAGTGATGCAGCAGCTGCTGGGTGAAATCTTCTACCACTGTTTAGTCAGGATCCCTCAGAAGACAATAATGGTTGTTTCTTTTGTCCTTAGAAGCTGGCAATAAAGCCATGGAAAATTAATCAAGGGTTACATGCAGCCAAGACAAACAGACTATTACCAGTTACTTCCCATCTTATCTTGAAGAGATCCTGCAGCTCATCCTAAGTTACTTTTTTTTAACATCTTCCTAAACAACTACATGTGACCCCCAACCAAAGAGGGATGTGGAGCTGCTGGAGCAAGTTCAGAGTAAGGATGGCATGGCCCTGGCACAGGGTGCCCAGAGAAGCTGTGGCTGCCCCGGCCCTGGCAGTGTTCAAGGCCAGGTTGGATACAGGGGCTTGGAGCAACCTGCTCTAGTGGAAGGTGTCCCTTCCTGTGGCAGGGGGTTGGAACTGGATGAGCTTTAATGTCCCTTCCAACACAAACCAGCCTGGGATTCTACTATGATTATTAAACTAAACCCAAAGCATCTCTTACCGTGAAACAGAGCCTGTGGTGGCATGACATCTGGGATCAGATCTGCTTCTGAGAGAAGGCTGGGAGTCGCTGAATGCGAGGCCGGGGTGCCAGGAGCGGAGAAGTCCAGAGATGGGGAAGGAGAAGGGCTTGTCAGAGGAGTGCGATCTGAGGAGCTCAAGGAGGAGAAGTCAATCACTTCTCCTTTCTCCAGGACGATATCAGGACGACGGCCTCGACTGGAGAATTTAACTGGAGTGGAAGAAGTGCTCCGGTCCAAGAAGCCGGCTGCCTCCTTCTGGGCTCTCCGAATTTCCTTGGCTTCTTGAGTACGAGATCTCTTCTCCTTCAGCTCCATGGCTGACTCGACTGGATTGCGGCTTACCCGCTTCCTGAGTCCTTCCACCGTAATGATGGGATCCAGAGGTGGCTTGGAAGCTGCTAAAGAAGTAGTTTGCTTATTCTAACAGACAGAGCTCCTGCAACCACTGGATGCGTTCTACACACATTCACTACAAATCTTAGAGGATGCATTTTCAAGGTATCCAAGAAATTCACTCTGGGACACACAGGATAAAGCCAATGCACCTCTAAAGCCTCATTAAAGCCCCCATCTTGCTCCTCTGCACAGAAGGGGATTTGCACCTAGTGACATAAGATAAAAAACCCTCCCCAGGTAAAGGGGAGCAGAGAAGTTGTAGATGTCAGCTAAAACAAAACCCCTGCACAAATCTCCAAACCCTGTAAATCACCTACTAACAATGCAAAAGGCTAATAAAATTTAACAGCCTTCTCACACTACAGTATATGCACCATAGTCTCCTTAAGTCTACTGTTAGAGCACAGCAAAACTAAGAAACAGCCCATGCACACAGACACATGGGTTTAAGTAAGCTTTTCTCATGCCTTCCAGCTCTGTCAGCTCTGGCCCAGACAGGACCCTACACACCATCAGGGAAAGAAGTTACCTTTTGCCTTCAGCGCAGATGCAGACAGCTTCTCTCCTTCAGGTTTCATTGTCGGGGGTTTATTATGAACCAGTTTCCACCATCCAGGTTCTCCAAATTCCTGTGCCCCTGAGCGGAAAAACAAGGGGCTCCCAACAGAGAGACAGCCAGCGACTGTGCTCCACCATGTTGATGTCTTTTTCCTGTGGTGGGAGAGAGGAAAACAAGTGTTAGGTCCCCACTTGTCAGTCTGCTTTCATCCTGAAGCCTCCTCCTTCACCAAGATGATAACAGTGCAATTATTGTTTTGTGAATGAGCTGCCACACACCAAGCCTACAGAAGAGAGATCCACACTGCTACCAGAGCCCCAGCAGCCAAAGCTGATTATACCCTCACTTATACCCCCAAAAAAACCTCCTGTGGTTGGTGGGACACATCCCTGGCAGTGTTCAAGGCCAAGTTGGATGGGGCTTGGAGCAACCTGGTCTAGTGGAAAGTGTCCTTGCCTGTGGCAGGGGGTTGGAACTGGATGAGCTTTAAGGTCCCTTCCAACCCAAACCATCCTATAAACAATCTATGTGACTGGCAGCCACAGCTTTTCTGTGCAACCTGTGCCAGGGTCTCACCACCCTCAGAGGGGAGAACTTATTCCTGATGTCTCATCTCAGTCTCCCCTGTCAGGTTAAAGCCATTCCCCCTTGTCCTGTCCCTACAGGCCCTTGTCAAACCCCCCCTCCAGATTTCTTACCAGCCCCTTTAGGCACCGGAAGCTGCTCTAAGGTGTCCTCAGAGCCTTCTCTTCTCCAGGCTGAACAAGCCCAGCTTTCTAAGCCTTTCACTCTGCAGGACCATGTACTCTGCTGGGTATCTGAGCACTTTTTGATCCTCTGAGTGCTGATGAAGATGTTGTTTAGGCAGGAAGTGAAATGAAACAT